>NC_045956.1:125489596-126089596 GCF_010909765.2 Amblyraja radiata
GCCTCTTAATGTTCTCCTTGGTTGCTTCCCACCAGAGTGTCGGGGAGTCAAAGAGGGGCCTCACCGTTCTCCAACGTGCGTAGTCCCTCTTTAGCTCCTCAACGTTCTCTGGGGTCAACAGCTTCACGTTTAACTTCCACGTCCCTCTGCCTGCCTTCCGGTCCTCCTGTAGGTGACAGAAGCCTGAAGGAGGCAGTGGTCAGAGAAGAACACCGGCGTGAGGTCAGTGTGTCTCACCGTGACGACCTTCGTCGTGAAGACGAAGTCTATCCGGGATCGGGCTGAACCGTCCGATCTCGACCAGGTGAACCGCGGCTGGGACACGCCTGCAGGGTCGCTGAAGGCGTCGTGCAGCTTTGCGTCTTTTACCGTTTCCATCAGGAACTTGGACGTGCTGTCCAGTCTGTTGTCGGCACTGCCGGATCGTCCAGCCGCATCAATGATGCAGTTGAAGTCACCGGATAGAACGAGCTGCCGGGACGTGGCCAACAGCACTGGGAGCTGCTGGAGAACGGCCAGTCGCTCGCTCCGCACTGGTGGGGCATACACATTAATCAGCCGGAGCGGAGAACCACGGTACATAACGTCCACCACGAGGAGACGCCCCGCAACCACCTCCCTGACCTCAGTGATGGCGAAGTTCCCTCCCCGCAGCAAGATCCCCAGGCCGGAAGCACGACAGTCATTGCCCCCCGACCACACCGACAGTCCGTGGGGCCATCATCGCGACCACCTCCGATAGCAGCGGAGGTGTGGCAACCCGCACTCCTGGAGAAAAGTCACATCTGCCTTGACCTTGGCCAAGTACTGTAAGGCATTTACACATCGCGCAGTGCTCTTCACACTGCGCACGTTTAAGGATGCCAGTTTGAGCTCCATTGTCCTTTAGAGTCACTGGCCATTTTCCTGTTCCCTCATGCCCACCGCTTCGGTGAATTGCCTCACCTTTCCTGGGCTCAGGTACCCGGCCTCCTCAACGGGTTGGGTTTCCCGTGTCGTCACCCAACGTGTCGTTGGGTGGGGAGCTGCTCGTTTTACCCCCTTCTGGGTGCGCCGCTTCCCCCGTCTCTCGTGGCTGGGGCACGGTGACAGGCTTACTGCTCCCGGAAACTCGGAGCTGGGGCCCATTGGCCGCTGCACTGCTCCCGGTTGCCCGGAGCTGGGGCCCATCAGCCGCTACAATGCTCCCGGTTGCCCGGAGCTGGGGCCCAACTGCCACTGCACTGCTCTCGATGCCCTGGGGCTGGAGCCCCTCGACCGCTGCTCTGCTCCCGATATCCTGGGGCTGGAGCCCCTCGACCACTGCTGGGGCTGGAGCCCCTCGACCACTGCTCTGCTCCCGATGTCCTGGGGCTGGGGCCCCTCGACCGCTGCTCTGCTCTCGGTCTCCTGGTGCTGGTGGACAATCGGCCTGGACCTTCTCCTTTTCTCCCCGGTTTTCTTCCTGTGTGGTTTCCCATTCGCCTCATCCTCCGACGAGGAGAGGTTGCTGCCTTCTGTCAGGGAGAGAGACCGTTTTTTGGGGGGTTTTTTTGGGCTTGCCAACCCCTTCTGCCCTCTGCTCCGTGTGCTGACCTTTCTGGTGTTTTCGATACTTCACCGTCGTCCAAATCTGCTCTCCCCCCTCCTCCATCGACTCTCCCTCCTGGGCTTGGTGCTGGAGTTCTCCTGGCACTTGGGGGCTCGAGGTGGTTGAGGTGGTTGGGCTGTCCTCATCCCTGTTTCCCCTTTCTGCTGGGGACTTGGCAGTGGTAGTGGGTGTCTCACCTACCCGGGGGGTGCTGAAAGCCGCCCCTCTTGTTGCCTGTGCGTATGAACAGGCTCTTTTTGGGCAGGCCCTGTAAAGGTGGCCTCCCCCCCCACACAGGCTGCAGTTTTTGCTGGCCTGACAGTCTTTTGTCTCGTGGCCCTCCGTTTTGCAGTTTTTGCAGACCACTGCAGTGCATTGGGCCACCACATGCCCAGGCTTGTTACATCTTCAGCATAGTCTGGGCTGCCCCACGTAACTTAAATAGCCTCGGTTTCTTCCAATTGCGAACACCGAGGGAGGGTGGAGGAATGCTCCTTCCTTGTCCACTCTCAGCTTCACCTTGACCTGCCGCTTGCTCGTCCAAATTCCATGCAGGTCCTTCACGTCCACGCAGTTCCCTGCTCCGTCGACGTAGCGAGCAAGGAAGGTGAGGACATCCACTACGGGCACATGTGGGTTAAACATATGCACCGTGATCATCCTTTCTTTTTGGTTTGGGAGGGTGAAGAGTGGCTGCACCTTCAGCAACGACAGCGGAGCTTCATTCCCCTTCTCCTGGAAATCCTTCATCAGCTTTTGCCATCCTGTCGGAAGCACAAAGGTAACATCGAAGTATCCGTTACCCGGGAAGTCCTGGAGGCAGTAGATATCCCTGGGCTCAAACTTGCAGGTCTCCAGCAAGACCTTCTTTACAAACGTATCTCGACAGAAGGGCATCCCCTCGCTGAGGTCCTTCACACTAATCCTGAGGGTATTGCGGATACCCTGTCCTCTCACTCCCATTGCAGCTGCCATTGCTACGATTTTACACCGCAATCTGCAGCTGTCCTTAATAGACCGCCAGGACTGTTCTAACAAGAACAGATAGCCCCTTTTCCTGTTCTAATAAGAACAGACGCTCTCTTTTAACACTCTTTTACCACTGATAAGAACAGATACTACACTTGATCTTAGCCAAAAGGCCGAGAAGCAGATAGATAAGAGATGGTCATGACATCCTGCTCTGCACGGACAGTGTGTGCCGAAGTGTTCTTGTGCAGTACTGTTTTATTAATCAGCTTTTCTCATATGTGAAAGGTCAACCCGTCCAACTGTTTGCAAAAATATGTAACAATTTTAACACCTCCCAAATTCAAAAGCACAGGCTTTCAACCAAGGTGTGAAATATATACAAGAAAATGGCTGAAACATGACAGTAATGGTTGTGAAATAGATTTTTGTTTAAAACCACATTTTGCATTAAACATTTCCAAGAAAATTACAATTGCTTCAAGCCTGTGCAATGTTCAATTTTGACTTTCCTTCAAAAAGTTAAATAACTTTTTCTGTGTTGGAAACTAATCTATCGGTAGAGAGAGCCTTTTACCATAAATTAATGAAATCGGATAGAATGGAAAGATAACCTCAAATACAGCATGTAGAATGATGAATATAATATACACTGAGAATGAATATTCTGTGTTTTACTGCAGTATTTAACCAGATATAGACCATGTCTTTCTAAAAAGCTACATACTGGTTCATTGGATGGAAAATATTTTGAAGTAAATTTCAATAGATGTATTTTACTTCCAGCCATTAACTATGATATGTATTTATAAAAATATTTTATTTGGTAACATTATATTGAGAACATCTATATTACTAAAAGTCTGTTCTTGACCGGTTTTGGCCATCTGTGCTGCGATTTCCGAGAGAACGCCGCCACCTACGGCCGTCATTTTTGGCCACCTCGCTCATAGCCCCCGTCCACCACATGTGCGCCGAGGATTTTTCCCGTCGATTAAAAATGACAGAGATATTAATGTTTTTACAAAATTCCCCATTCTCTCTGCTGCCCCCGCTGGCGGCAGGGGGGAGGGACTATAAAACCAGGAAGTGGTGTGCATCACCCATTCTTCAAGATGGAGGAAGGCAGAGGGTCACGTTTCTCTGAGCTGTGAATAACACTGAACACATGTCGACTCAAATGTAAGTGCCCTTAGTGGTTCTAAAATGCTTGCAGAATATGTCTATTGGTTCTAAAGCTTGCAAAAAAAGTCTATTGGTTCTAGAGCTTGCAAACAAATGTCTATTGGTTCTAAAGCTTGCAAAAAAAATGTCTATTGGTTTGAAAGCTTGCAAAGAAGTGTCTCTATTGGTTCTAAAGCTTGCAAAACGTGTCTCTATTGGTTCTAAAGCTTGCAAAAAAATGTCTATTGGTTCTAAAGCTTGCAAAAAAATGTCTATTGGTTCTAAAGCTTGCAAAAAAATGTCTATTGGTTCTAAAGCTTGCGAAAAGTGTCTCTATTGGTTCTAAAGCATCCAAAAAAATGTCTATTGGTTCTAAAGCTTGCAAAAAAAATGTCTATTGGTTCTAAAGCTTGCAAAAAATGTCTATTGGTTCTAAAGCTTGCAAAAAATGTCTATTGGTTCTAAAGCTTGCAAAAAATGTCTATTGGTTCTAACGCTTGCAATAGAAATGTCTATTGGTTCTAAAATGGTTCATACTAGCGCAAAATGGTGGCTTGGTTGCTTTGGCTTGAAGTTGAAAGGCACTACTTACTGCAAATAGTGGCTTGGGTGTGGCTTGAAGTTGAAAGGCACTACTTACTGCAAATAGTGGCTTGGGTGTGGCTTGAAGTTGAAAGGCACTACTTACTGCAAATGATGGCTTGGGTGTGGCTTGAAGTTGAAAGACACCACTTACTGCAAATGGTGGCTTGGGTGTGGCTTGAAGTTGAAAGTCACCACTTACTGCAAATGATGGCTTGGGTGTGGCTTGAAATTGAAAGACCACTTACTGCAAATGGTGGCTTGGGAGCTTTGAAGTTGAAAGGCACTACTTACTGCAAATGATGGCTTGGGTGTGGCATGAAGTTGAAAGACACCACTTACTGCAAATGATGGCTTGGGTGTGGCTTGAAGTTGAAAGACACCACTTACTGCAAATGGTGGCTTGGGTGTGGCTTGAAGTTGAAAGTCACCACTTACTGCAAATGATGGCTTGGGTGTGGCTTGAAATTGAAAGACCACTTACTGCAAATGGTGGCTTGGGAGCTTTGAAGTTGAAAGACACCACTTACTGCAAATGGTGGCATGAAGTTGAAAGGCACCACTTACTGCAAATGATGGCTTGGGTGTGGCTTGAAGTTGAAAGACACCACTTACTGCAAATGGTGGCATGAAGTTGAAAGGCACTACTTACTGCAAATGGTGGCATGAGGTTGAAAGGCACTACTTACTGCAAATGGTGGCTTGGTTGCTTTGGCTTGAAGTTGAAAGGCACTACTTACTGCAAATGGTGGCTTGGTTGCTTTGGCTTGATGTTGAAAGGCACTACTTACTGCAAATGGTGGCTTGGGTGTGGCTTGAAGTTGAAAGACACCACTTACTGCAAATGGTGGCATGATGTTGAAAGGCACTACTTACTGCAAATGATGGCTTGGGTGTGGCTTGAAGTTGTCCATTGGTTTTAAAGCTTGCAAAAAAATGTCTATTGGTTCTAAAACTTGCAATAAAATGTCTATTGGTTCTAAAGCTTGCAAAAAGTGTCTCTATTGGTTCTAAAGCTTGCAAAAGGTGTCTCTATTGCTTCTAAAGCTTGCAAAAAGTGTCTATTGGTTCTAAAGCTTGCAAAAAATGTCTCTATTGGTTCTAAAGCTTGCAAAAAATGTCTCTATTGGTTCTAAGCTTGCAAAAATATGTCTATTGGTTCTAAAGCTTGCAAAAATATGTCTATTGGTTCTAAGCTTGCAAACAAATCTCTATTGGTGTTAAAGCTTGCCAAAAAAATGTCTATTGGTTCTAAAGCTTACAAAAAAAATGTCTATTGGTTCTAAAGCTTGCAAAAAGTGTCTATTGGTTCTAAAGCTTGCAAAAAATGACTATTGGTTCTAAAGCTTGCAAAAAATGTCTATTGGTTCTAAAATGGTTCATACCAGCGCAAAATGGTGGCTTGGTTGCTTTGGCTTGAAGTTGAAAGGCACCACTTACTGCAAATGGTGGCTTGGGTGTGGCTTGAAGTTGAAAGACACCACTTACTGCAAATGATGGCTTGGGTGTGCCTTGAAGTTAAAAGACCACTTACTGCAAATGGTGGCTTGGGAGCTTTGAAGTTGAAAGGCACTACTTACTGCAAATGATGGCTTGGGTGTGGCATGAAGTTGAAAGACACCACTTACTGCAAATGATGGCTTGGGTGTGGCTTGAAGTTGAAAGACACCACTTACTGCAAATGGTGGCATGAAGTTGAAAAGCACTACTTACTGCAAATGGTGGCATGAGGTTGAAAGGCACTACTTACTGCAAATGGTGGCATGATGTTGGAAGGCACTACTTACTGCAAATGATGGCTTGGGTGTGGCTTGAAGTTGAAAGGCACTACTTACTGCAAATGGGGCGCGTGGGTGCATTGGCCTGAAGTTGAAAGGCACTACTTACTGCAAAATGTGGCTTGAAGTTGAAAGGCACTACTTACTGCAAATGGTGGCATGAAGTTGAAAGACACTACTTACTGCAAATGGTGGCTTGGGTGTGGCTTGAAGTTGTCCATTGGTTTTAAAGCTTGCAAAAAAATGTCTATTGGTTCTAAAACTTGCAATAAAATGTCTATTGGTTCTAAAGCTTGCAAAAAATGTCTCTATTGGTTCTAAAGCTTGCAAAAATGTCTATTGGTTCTAACGCTTGCAAAAGAAATGTCTATTGGTTCTAAAATGGTTCATACTAGCGCAAAATGGTGGCTTGGTTGCTTTGGCTTGAAGTTGAAAGGCACTACTTACTGCAAATAGTGGCTTGGGTGTGGCTTGAAGTTGAAAGGCACTACTTACTGCAAATAATGGCTTGGGTGTGGCATGAAGTTGAAAGACACCACTTACTGCAAATGATGGCTTGGGTGTGGCTTGAAGTTGAAAGACACCACTTACTGCAAATGGTGGCATGAAGTTGAAAGGCACTACTTACTGCAAATGGTGGCATGAGGTTGAAAGGCACTACTTACTGCAAATGGGGGCGTGGGTGCATTGGCTTGAAGTTGAAAGACACTACTTACTGCAAATGGTGGCTTGGGTGCTTTGTCTTGAAGTTGAAAGGCACTACTTACTGCAAATTGTGGCTTGGGTGCATTGGCTTGAAGTTGAAAGGCACTACTTACTGCAAATGGTGGCATGAAGTTGAAATGCATTACTTACTGCAAATGGTGGCATGAAGTTGAAATGCACTACTTACTGCAAATGGCGGCTTGGGAGCTTTGAAGTTGAAAGGCACTACTTCCTGCAAATGATGGCTTGGGTGTGGCTTGAAGTTGAAAGTCACTACTTACAGCAAATGGTGGCATGGATGCAATGGCTTGAAGTTGATTTTTGGCCATCTTACTCAGTCCCCCTCCGCTGAGCAGGTGCAGAGAATTCTTCCCATCAATGAAAAATAAAAGTGTTATTAGTTTTTTTTTTAATGTTGAGAATCTCTCTCCTGTCAATCACTCCATGAAAGCCACACCTTTTCCGGTGGGGGGGGAGGGGTTATAAAACCCGGTAATGTGGGTGTGGCTCGGTCTCTGCAAGATGGAGGAGGGAGAGGTCACGACTTGCTGTCTTTAGTGGCTTTGCACCCTACTTCAAATGGTATGAAACTGCACTTGAATTTGGTGGCCTTGCACCCCGCTAGAAGTGGTAAGAAACTGCACTTGAATTTGGTGGCCTTATACCCTGCTTGAAATAGAATTTCAAGGATTAGCCGTGAGTCAACTACCAGCCCACCAGCCGTGAGTGAGTTGCCAGCACAACAGGCTTGATTGACTGAGACGCCAGCCCAAGAATCCACTTGGCACCCAATTTGCATACTAGCCCTCTGGAAACCAGTCCCTTCAGCCCATAACACCCATACTAGCGCTCCAGAAAAGCCCCCCCCCCCCCCCCCCAACTGGCCACCAATATTAGAATTGGTGGAGAGGTGGAATATTGCATTGGATGACCAGCCCTCCTGTGTGATGCTGGGACCAACGGGTCCCACTTAGTCTAGTCTTTATTGGAAATTTTATGTGCAAGATGACTTTTGGATTTTCTTTCTGTCACTTCATGTTCCCCATAATTACGGGATGTTGGCAAAAAATTATTTTCTTTACCTTGAGTGTACTATAAAATACTGGAATGTTTGTTCATTTTAAGACAATTGGGGCAGATGTTTCAGTCAGAGTAGTTCTGAGTGGTGTGTTTGTTAGCTAAACAAACATTTGATGAAGTGAAAAATGTACAAAAAAATCAGGTATTAACAAATTACAGCAAATCATCCAATAAATTCATTTCTGGCTTTAGATGGTGTAATTTTTCTTTAAAATACATTGATTGCAAAGAATTGGGCAATGATCTTGGATGATAAACAACCTCCTCTGATTCCTTGGCAGAGAACACACCTTCGGAGCATCAACAGCAGTATGCGAGTTTGTAAAACTTCCTTCAACTGGCAGATCAGAGATTGAGTCGAACATTGTATCCATGACTGTAGTCCATGTATAAATTTGCCAAAGACATCACTGTTTTTGAATTAATTATGGATAATGATAAGTCTGAGTATAGGAGGGAGATGAATCTTCTGATAGGTGCCAGAACAACAACCTTGCTCTTAACGTTAGTAAATCTAAGGAGCTAATTGTGGACTTTAGAAGAGTCCACAAGCCTGCCTTCAACAAGGGACGGTGGTGAAGAAAGTCAACAACTTCAAGTTCCTGGAAGTGCATATCTCTGAAGATCTGCCTGGACCCAGAACATTTATACAATCATAAAGTAAGCCTGTCAATGCCTCTAATTTCTTAGAAGATTGAGGAAATTCAGTTTGTTGACAAATACCCTCGAGCATCTACAGGTGTATGGTAGAGGTCACATTGACCGTTTGCATCACGCCCTAGTTTGACAACTTGAATGGAATAAAGGAGATTACACAGGGCTCGAAATTAACGGTTGCCCGGGTGCCATTGACCACTCAAAGTGCCGCCGGGCAACCTAAACAGCGAGTCATTTTGCCCGGCTTGGCAACTTGGTTTATACCAAAGATAGACACAAAAAACTGGAGTAACTCCGCGGGTCCGGCAGCATCTCTGGAGAAAAGGAACAGCAGCAGCGGCGGCTCCATCTCCTCCTCCCGCACCCCACCCAGCCTGATAACGGCCGCTGCTGCAACTCCGCCAACGGCGCTTCCAAAACAAACCCTTGGAGGAGGGAGGTGTCGGTCAGAGGCGGACGTATGTGGGGGGGGGGTGTTGTGCCTGACAGGTGTTGTCCGAGGAGAGCTGCCCTTCCTTCCCACCTCCTCTGTCCCTTCCTCTCTCTCTCGTACGCCCCCCTCCACTCCCCTTATCCCCTCCCCTCCTCATCTACTCCCCCCCCCCCCCCCCCCCCCCCCCCCCCCTTCTTCAGACTGAAGAAGGGTTTCGGCCCGAAACGTTGCCTATTTCCTGAGAATTTTCAGTCCTTCACAGAAAACATGCTTGCATCAATCTGTAGTGTGCATGGTTAAGCATATATGTTATCAAGGTCCAGGATTTATTGACACAGGTTGATCATACGCTGAATAATCCAACCACATTTTAGTTTGGAAATGGAAAGAAATAATAAAGATTGCACCAATTGCAATGTGTAAAAAGAGTTGAGATACCGTATTATAATTTTGCTGCATGTCATTGTGGTATATATCATGTCTTGATTGGTGAATATGTTAGTTTGTGACTTTATTTGAAGCAGAAATAATATGTGAATGCTTCATTGAGCATAATTCCGACTGGTAACTACGCACTTCGTCCGAGCACGCGTCATGCAAGCCATCTTAAATGACCACCTAAACTTTCATTTGGCAACTTAAAAAGCTGCCAAGGTTGCCCGGCTGGCAACAGGGAAAAAAAGTTAAGCGAGAGCCCTGTTACAAACTGAACACTGCCCAGTCCATCACGTGTTCTGACTTTCCCACCATCAAAGGGATGGCACTATCTTAAAAAGGCATCCAGTGTCATCAAGAGCCCACACAACCGTAGCAATGCTCTCATTTCATACCTGCCATCAGGAAGAAGATGTAGGAGTCTGAAACTGTAATGTTCAGGAACAGCTTCTTCCCAACAACCATCAGGCTATTGAATACCACAAACCCCAACTAAACTATGAACTGCCTGTGTTGCACAAGGACTTTGAGCTCTGTTTTTGTTTTTTGAACTAGATTGCATTTTATATTTATTGAACATTTTTTGTTATTACATTATCTATTGAGCACAGTGTTTAGAAATGTGTAAAGTTGTTGCTGCAGGTAAGAATTTCACAGTTCTTTCAAGACATGACAAAAAAGCACTCTTGACTCTTGATTATGAAGTATTTGGATTCACTTCCATGTTATAGCCTGCCTCATGTACTATGTATTGCCTCTAGATTGCCTGTTACATTCTCTCTCATTTTCTGTACTCTAATGAAAGCCCATATCCTATTTTGCACCATGAATTTTCATTCAATTCATCCATTACTGGCTTACACACTGGCCCCTACTCTCTCAATTATAACATTCCTCGTCCTTGCTTTTAAATCTCATGTCATTTCTCTTCATCTGTATAATTAGTTCATGCAAAATCCTTTTCTTTCTAGTTCATATGTTCATAAGACATAGGAGCAGAATTAAGCAATTCAGTCCATCGAGTCTGCTCTATACAATCATGGCTAATCTATCTTTCCCTCTCAACCTCCTGCCTTTTCCCCGTAACTTTTGACACATTTACTAATGACAAACCCATCAATCTCACCTTTAAAAATGCCCGAAGACTTGGCCTCCATAGCAGTCTGTGGCAACGAATTCCACAAATTCATCACTCTCTGGCTAAATAAGTTCCTACTCGTCTTTCTAAAGGGATGTCCCTTTATTCTGAGGCTGTGATCTCTGGTCCAAGACTTCCCACTAGTGGAAACATCTTCACCACATTCAATCTAGACCTTTAATTATTCAGCAAGTTTCAATGACATATAGCCCCTCATCCTTTTAAACTCCAGTGAATGTAGGCCCAGAACTGTCAAACACTCATCATATGGTAGCCCAATCACACCCGGGATTATTCTTGTATGCCTCCTCTAAACCTCTTCCAATGCTAGCATATTGGTAATTCCACACACCCTCCTTCCCCTGCTCCTCAGATATGGGGCCCAAAACTATTCGTAATACTCAAAACGCGGTCTGAACAGTGCCTTACAAAGCCTCAGCATTACATCCCTGCTTTTATACTTTAGTCCTCTTGAAATGAATGCTGACATTGCATTTGCTTTCCACACTACTCATTCAACCTGTAAATTAACCCATTGAGAATCCTGCATCAGCATTCCCAAGTCTCTTTGCACCTCCGATTTCTGAATCCTCTATCCATTTGAAAATTGTACTCTAGATAGGCACCATCATAGATAAGTAAAAAAGTGCAACGATTGTAATGTATAAATAGGAGATTTCACTGAGTCAGTATGCAAAGAGTCACCATAGAAACATAGAAACATAGAAATTAGGTGCAGGAGTAGGCCATTCGGCCCTTCGAGCCTGCACCGCCATTCAATATGATCATGGCTGATCATCCAACTCAGTATCCCGTACCTGCCTTCTCTCCATACCCTCTGACCCCCTTAGCCACAAGGGCCACATCTAACTCCCTCTTAAATATAGCCAATGAACTGGCCTCGACTACCCTCTGTGGCAGGGAGTTCCAGAGATTCACCACTCTCTGTGTGAAAAAAGTTCTTCTCATCTCGGTTTTAATGTTTCTGATGCCAACCCTTCGAGTTCCAGAGTTCATATAGTTCTCTTTTCCTTAAAGGCCTGTTGTCCTGGTGGTGGCATTGGTTTGATTTTTGTAGGGGTTGATCTGGCCTGGTGATCATGTCGGTATCTTCCTGCGCTGCTCTGCCTCTCCGTGTTGCTGTAGGCTACGGCTGATCCGCTCTGTGGGACTTCCATTGGTCCCGCAATCTCCTGGCTGCTTCAGGACCTCTAGCAACCCATTTTGCTGACACCTTGACCTGGGGATGCTCCGTCCCGCCACCTCCCACAGCCGCCTCCGTGCCCGGGGTTTGAGCCCACAGCGCACTCACCAATCCTCTCCTCTGTCCACTGTCATCCCTGACTCCATTCACCCTTCTCATCGGTTCCCAGTATTCGGGCTTGCAGTGTGCAGCTCGCTGAAACCACCTTGCCATATAAGTAGAAGATAGACACAAAATAACTCAGTGGGACAGGCAGCATCTCTGGAGAGAAGGAATGGGTGACTTTTCGGGTCGAGCCTTCTTCAGACCAAGGATCCTATAGCGAGCAAGATAGTCCACTCGACGAAAAACACGTAGTACGGTCATGGGCAGATTCATGGGTAATTTAAGGCCCCATTTCCGTAACCGGCTTCCGTCTCCGCACCAAAGATCCCATAGGATAATAGTGTGGAGACGGAAGCCGTTTACGGAAACATCCTTGTAAAAATAAAAGTTATTTGGTAAAAATCTTCTCCTCATTTCCAGAATTTTAATTTATTAACACAAACTGTTCCCCCGCAACATTGATTACACTGCGAGTCGAGTCGGGTCCGGTTACGGAAATAGATGAAAAAAGGCACACGTTATGTTCCGTTGCGTACTACACGTCAGCCCATTGCATTTAGCAGGAGTGGTCTATCTTGCTCCGCTATAGGATCTTTGCTTCAGACTGAAAGTCACGGGAAAGGGAAACGAGAGATATAGACAATGATGTAGTGATATATAGAACAAATGAAGAAAAGATATGCAAAAAAGTAACAATGATAAAGGGATAGGTCATTGTTAGCTGTAGCAAAGTGAAAACAAAAGCTGGTGTGACTTGGGTGGGGAGGGGGAGAGAATGCACGGATTACTTGAATTTAGAGAATTCAATATTCATCCAACGAGGGTCTTGCCATATAAGTATCTGTTTTCTAAATGCTTAGCCTGATTATCTTTACATTCATTTTTAATTTTAGTGTCTTTGTAAAGATGTTTTATTAGCTTGACCGGCTCATCGGTCGGTCACTAGCCTCACCAACTATAATATAGGGGTACACAAAAAAGCTGGAGAAACTCAGCGGGTGCAGCAGCATCTATGGAGCGAAGGAAATAGGCAACGTTTCGGGCCATAATATAGGGGTCGTCTTTTGAGGTGTTCTATTATTAAAATATGCACTTCCTGATGTGGCACACATGATTCAACCCCACACCCCACTTGTGTTGTTTTCAAATGATTTTTGGTCTGGTCAGTTGAATGGTTTGTGCCAACACTGAAATAGCTATGAAGAAGGCTATACCTCAATATAACGTTGGAAGCAACAATTCCAGTCTTTGATTTGGAGTGATAGTTCCCTCCTATTCATTGCTTTGCATCAGCTGACATTTTTTGGTGTAACTTGAGGAAATGCTGCAGAACATTGGGCTTCCAGTAAATCTAAAAGCCAGGCCAATCTTGGGTTTCTGGTTCATTCTGGGACTTGGAGTGGCAGAGAAGTCAATTTTTAAAAAAAATTTAAAACATATCTTTATTTATTAGAAGCAAATGTACAAAAATAGAACCAACGGCATATAAAATTACACAGTTATTGTACAGCTTCAATTTTAACTTTTTGGCTTTAGTTGGAAGGAGAAAAAGCAAGAAAGAGAAAAAGTGAGATGTGCAAAGATAGAACCCCTAGACTACCAAAGTAGTGTAGCCAAAGAGTGAATAAATGAAAGAAAGAAGAGAGGAATAGAAAAAAAATAAAAGGACAAAATGAAAAAGAGAGAAAAAAGTGGTGATATACCTGCCTCACATCCCTCCCCACCCACCTCGCCCAACCCGTAATTAGATTTAAATCCAAAGTTGTGTTGCACCATACTATCCTTGTAATAAATCAATGAATGGTGTCCATGTCTTCGAAAAATGGTCTGGTTTTTCTGCCAAGCCAAGTCTAATATTTTCAAGATGTAGCGTCTCGGACATGTTTATAATCCAAATCTTAAGAATAGGAACTGATGTACGTTTCCAAAATGTAAGTATTAGTTTTTTAGGCGTTATCAGGCCATAATTAAGGAAACATCTTTGAAATAGTGATAGCTCAGAGCAGGCTTCTGAAGTACCTAGAGTGATCAGTTTCATGTCGGGATCCAATTTTATTTTCAGTGTTTTTGAAAAAATTTCAAAAATTCCTCTTCAGAAATTATGTAACTTTATACAAGGGACAATAATAATACAATAATAATACAATAATACCGTTTATTTGTCATTTGAACCTCACATGAAGTTCAAACGAAATTTGGTTCCTGCAGTCATACAAGAAAAGAACCAAGACACACACCAACACAATTTACACAAACATCCATCACAGTGAATCTCCTCCTCACTGTGATGGAAGGCAAAGTCTTGTCTCTCCCCTGCTCTCCATTCCTCTCCCGATGTCAAAGTCAAAGCCCCCGGCGGGCGCTAGCAAGTCCCACGGCGACTTAAGGCCGCGCCGGGCGATGTAAGGCCCTGCTCCAGGTCTTGATGTTGGAGCCCCCGGCGGGCGCTAGCAAGTCCGCGGCCATTTAAAGCCGCGCCGGGCGATGTAAGGCCCCGCTCCAGGTCACTCTCAACCCCGCATTTCGAGCGGGAGAAGTCGCCGTTGCCGGTGCCCCGCAAAGCAGTCTCCCACTGGGGACCCGCGAGCTCCCGGTGTCACCATCCACCGGAGTCGGGTCGCAGCAGCGCGCCACCGCAGCTCTCCACGCTCTGAAGCTGGCCAGCTCCACGATGGTAGGTCCGCAGGTCCGCAGGCTCCGTGACTTGAGCTGTCGTTCCAGTTGGAGGCCCCTCCACGGTGCTAGGCCCCAACTGCAACGGAGACCCGACAGGGAAAGGTCGGGTCCCCGTACAGGGAAGAGATCTAAAAGTTTCCCCCACCCACCACACATACACAGTCAAAAACCCACCACAAACTATACCCTCAACAGGACAATAAAATTAAAATAAAAACAGACGGACTGCAGAGGCCGCTGCGACGTCGGTCGCGCCGCCAACGGAGACAAAGGAATGGGTTATAGTTGCTTCCTGAAGAAGACATTGCAAATAGATACATTTGGGAAGATCTTATTCAGTTTAAACTTTGAATAATAGAGTGTGCAGTATTTTAAATTGAATTAACGAATGCCTAACGTTGCTCGAACAGTTATCTATACCTAGAAGGTTTTCCTCCCATCTGTCTTTTAAATAAGTCAATTTTGTAAATGTCATGTAGCTATAGAGTTGCTAATTGAAAATACCAATCAACAAATAAGCATTTCGGGCAAACAATTAAGATAGAATCTGACCCTAGTTTTAAGAATATTTTTTGAACTGTTTTCTTCCAGATGATTGACATGAAAATTAAAATGACCTTTCTCAGTTATGTTACTTTGAGTTGTGTTTTGAGTATGATCAGAAGAAGTGTCAAAATATATTTTATGTTTACCTGTTAACGCATACAGAACCTTAACACCATGCCTCAACCAACAATACAGTTATTTTGTGAACTGCATAGAATTTTGTCCTAGATTATGAAAATTAAAAACTGCTGGTGATGGAATCTTGAGCAAAACACAGTGCTGGAGGAGCTCAGTGGGTTAGGCAGCATCTGTGGAGAGAATGGACAGATGATGTTTGGGGTCGAGACCCATCTTAAGACTCAAAATCTTATTGCAATTAGGATTTAAACTTGGACCTCGTTGCAGTCCTACTTGCCTGACCTGCTGAGTTACTCCAGCATTTTGTGATCTGCAGTTCCCTGCTTCTTTGGCAAAGTTTCTTTGTGGGTGGATGAAAAAGGTGGAAAATTAAACGTGGAAGATACCACGTTAAATGAATCGGATTTTATCTGCTGACATAATATTAAGATATCTGCTAGGAGCTGAGATTCTTTCTCCATAACCATAAATATATAAAGCAGTTGTCAAACGAGAGGGAGGTCTTAGCATGACATAGAGTTCCTGTTGTGAAATTGTGTGGCTTTAGTCAGTTTAACTCCAGCCGAAACTCTGAGTGCACTTAAGAACTCTGCGCGTTGTATATTCAAGAGAAGTCGCTAAAGTAAGTGGAGATTTTGTTAGAATTTATTAAAATATTGTGATAGTATGTATATAAAAGACATCTGGTAACAAAAAATAAAGCTTTGATTGCTCTCATTTTTAATCTCTTCAGCATTGTGTATTATAAGGAAGTGACAATATGCCCTATGGGCAGTGATTATGATTTACAGCAGGGGGCATATTCCCCTGCATAACTGCACCATGGCAGACACAGTACTGTCATTTAAGAAACCTTTCTTAGCAACATGGATATGCAAAGAATGGAGGGATATGGATGGACATAAAAAGCTGGAGTAACTTGGTGGGACAGGCAGCATCTCTTGAGAAAGGAATGGGTGATGTTTTGGGTGAAGACTTCTTCAGACATTGTGCAGGCAGATAAGAGTTGGTCTTGGCATCATGTTAGGCATAGACATGTGGTCAAAGAGGCTATTCTCACGCAGTACTGTTCTACGTTGTCAAATCACATTTAGCATATGGGATATGATTTTGTAATTTAATTCCATTCATTATATAAAGAATACAAGATTGGTCGCCCCAGAAATACCAGTACTTTGCTTCCACTTCTTTGAAGGGACATGAAACTTCCTTTTAGCAGTACATCAGTGGCTTGTTGAAAGCAGTTGTTGCACTTGTGAACTCCAGAGACTTTAGCACCAACTCTTTGCTTTAATGGACTGCTATCAAATTGGAAATGCATCGATTTGGATGTGATCTGGCGGCTGCACTCTCAAGGTCTGTGATACTTTTTCTTTGAGGATAGGCAACAGTTCTCTACCTTAACTAGCCAATATTTATCCAGCAATCAAGTATACAAAGGTCTTTGAGGTGATAAAGAGGAAAAAATTCTAAATCTTTGCTATGTTTTTATATTTTAGTGACTGAATCATGTTCCTCCAGAGGGCTTGGTGGCTTGTGGTGACGCATGTATCCATGCAAATCACTTTATGTTTGACAACTGGTAAGTGTAAAAGAATTAGCTGTTGTTTTGCAACTAACATTTTATCTTTTATTTGGTGCAGCCATTAAATTTGATAATAAATAACTGCGGAAAAGGAGACCGTCATAAAATTGTGAATTTCAGAAACCCTGGTATTGAACAATTTGGAAATTGGGAGCCTGTTTGGTTTTTTTCCCCATCCTTGAACTAATAAAGGATTTGCATTGGCAAGTGTGACTAATAACTGAAGCTACCCCTCGTTGCAGAACATAGTTAAAGAAGTCAAAGTGTTTATGTTACCTGGATCAGAGTCTCACCAGTTGTGCTGTAATCTAATGTGTTTATATAACTGCCTGTTTGAGTAACCATAAATTTTAGTGAAATGTGGGGCCATTGCATAACCAAAATAAAGATAATGGGATTTACTAGTGTTGGTCGGCCATTGTGTCCACATGAGATCCAAATTGATTGATGCTCTTATTAGGAAAATACTTGCCACAGCTAATCTTTTCGTTCTGTAGTTGTTTTATCATCATCTCCATATAATCAACAGTTATTGGAAGTGAATAACCAATGAAACTTCAAACCCATTGATCAGATGTTCTCTCTTTGCCCGTTATTTTTTATTCATATTTTACTGTGCCAGCGCAGTGGCAACAACATGTACTTTATTGATTTTGCTTCAAATCTGCAATGTATTGTCATAGAATTCCCAGAAATAATGCATGACAAAAATGAATTTGTTGCAGACAGATGTCCAGTAATGCATTTTCCTTCATATCTTCCCTTCCCATGAAATGCTTGCTTATCAGGATGTCATTGACTATCTTCCTTTCCTATTCTGCAATAGAAATCTGGTGTCCATTTAATATAGAGCTTCTATTTTCATTGTGGCAGTAATTCTGTATCTGCCTCCACCATCCAGCTCCTTAACACTGCCTGACCTTTACTTAGTAACTATAAATAATTAACATTAGGTTATCACTGAGTGGAAAATGACTAGCAAGCCTACATGCCATCACACAGTACTTCAGTTTGTGGGTACTGTACTGAGAATGGGCCATATGATGTTGAGGATTGGTATTTAAAATAATAAGACAATCTATTCCTCTCTTTGGGATCTGAATGTTACTGGCAAAACCAGCGTTTATTGTCCACCCCTAATTGCTCGAAAGAGGATGGAGGCAAGTTGCCAACTGGAATTTCATATTCTTTAGGGAGGCACTCTAGCAGATGGCTGCATAAGGAGTTCCAGAATTTAAGCACACTGCCAATGAAGATCTGACGATATATATTTCCTTGCCAGGATGGTATGCAACATGGAGAAGATCCTGCATTTACTTGTGCATTTACCTTGTCGTCTTCTTGCTGCAAACCTTGTAATTCTTCATTCCCTTATCCTGGGGAAAAGATTCATGCATCCACTCTGTCTATTCACCTCGTGATTTTTTACACCTGTATAATATAGTCTCTCACCCTCCTGTGCTCCAAGGAATAAAGTCCCAGCTTTGCCTTATGGTTCAGGCCCTCGAATTCTGGCAGCATTCCAGTAAATCTTTTCTGCTCTTTCAGTTTTATGGCATCTTTCCAAAAGAACATGCTGCTCCAAGAGCGGCCTCAATGGTGGCTTGTACAACTGTAACTTGACTTTTCAAATTGTACTCAGTTCCCTGACTGATGAAGGCCAAAATGCCAAAAACCACCTTCACTACCCCATTTTCCACAGTACATCGATCTCAAAAAATGGCATTGTATGTAGATGTGCTTGTACTCAAAGATTCCTTTGTTCTACAATGCTCCCCAGAGGTCTGGTTTGTATTAGCAAATTCAACACCTTGCACTGAACTGTAGTGAACTCCATTAGCCATTCATCTTAGGTTGAAAAAAAATATTTGATGCTATGGAGAAATGCTCATTGAATGATTAAAAATCGGAACGATCAACTCGTTTTGCTGCTGCCTAAATTGATGAGTACTTCCAGCACTTTGTATTTTTATTTCAGTAATTTGCATTCTCTTGTCCTTCAAAATCTTAAGGAGTCACAGTCACCTTTGTTGTGATATATTGTTTTTAAATTGAGCATTACCAAAATTGTCTTGCAGAATTGCCATCAAGGCATGAACCACAGTGAACCAAGTAGAGACAAGAATTTTTGATTTCAACAATTTGCATTTTGTCTACCCTGTTACCCTGAGCTCAATCTGTCAAGGAAGATGATGGTCAATTGAAACCAAATAGGAAATTTAGATGATTCACTTTATTAGGGGGCTTGTGTTCTCTGTGATAAGAAGATTGATTTGCATTCCATTTGCAATCCAAGCAGTTATGAGAAAATATTTGTTATTGAAAATAGTGTAGCAATGTTACAAAATGTTGACATTTTAAAAATCAACTTTGCAATTTATCCCATCAGATAAAGCATAAAAATAAGTTTAATTCGACACCTAATTCACATTCATATCTTCAGTATTAAAAAAAGTTATGGACATTTTCATACTCTGAAATTAGCATCTAGTTCCCTATTGCTTTTCCATTGACTTAACTCAAAAGCTGTGATCAAGGACAGTCAAAAGCCCATAACTTTCTTAAAAATTAAGAGAACTGAATGAAATTTCAGTTATTATAGATTGAAGCATTCTGAAACAAATATGAAACAATCTTACTTGGATGACCTGAAATTACAGCATATAATTAGTTAGTTACCCAATTGTAGCTAATTACAAAATTCATTTACTAGATCTAAACATCTATCCATTTCTTAAGAAAAAGTTAACATTTTTAAATAGCCTAAGTGTCCAAATAACATTCACACAATAATTTACAATATAACATGATTTTTAAATCTCATGGTCATGAATTTATAGGCCAAATGGAAGGAATTTAGTGTTTAATTCCCGTAAATTAATGGACATTTAAATCATCTTGCGAGTGGGTTTTTGTGGAACGCGCTGGTTTGGAACGTTGCGGTTGAAGTAAATTTAAACCTCATATCAGCAGGAAAAATACTGCCGGTTCGTATATTTACATAATGACATTTTCGCAACGTCAAATTTTGATTCAAGGCATCCTTAGAAGCAAGTTTATATATAAAATAAACGGCTTTCCTTTACCTGTCCCATACATGAAATCCGTCCCCGTTGACGGATTTAGAAGATTATTTTTAATTTACTCCTGTTCGTAAAAAATTCAGTGCAGTTTAAAAGAAACTTAATAAAACGGCAGTCAAAGCGATTATTAGCTAAACAGCAGCTAAACAGCCTGACAGAAATCGATTTCATCAGGCTGGAGAAACAAGGCATTTTAGACCCGCCCCCCCCCCCCCCTCTCAATGGCGCCAAAGTCGCGCACACGAGCAGCGACATCTGCAGCGCTGCAGAAGGTAAGTTTTGTAACATACCTAAATAGTGGGGTAGCTTTTGCTGTAGGATACTTTTTCAGGTTCCTCCTCCGCACCTTCAATGCATTTTATGTAAAGAATCGATATTTCCATTGCATTTACTATCAAATTATAACTCTTTTACCCGCTTCATTTTGATTTATTGTAATGGTTTTATTTCTGTACTTAACTAGGTAATTCTTTTCCAGAATATGCCTATATTATTCCTGAGTCGCCAGTTATTCAAAATGGATCGCAAATAGAGGCATCGTGCATCCTTACTGATACTTATGTAAAAGAAAATGGAGTGGATGCAGATCAGATATTCTGGACATTGAAGGGAAACCGAATACCAAAAGACAATGTCATCAGAGTCAATAAAACAGTGTCCAATGTAACGCTGACCATTTCCACTGTTGGTCTTGGACTTCTGACCTGCAATGTACAACATAATGAGGATCAAGTATCAACTGTCTTTGGAATACAAGTTAAGACTGGATGTAAGTGTTTTACAGGGGTGACAGTGGTGAAGGTTCAAAATGAAATCTCTTGCTTTTTCCACTAGTTTGTGCTGTCATAATGTAAGTAAGGACTTGGCATTTTAACAGCATTTCAATAGCCATCATATAAAGCAAAGCATTGCATTTGGCTGCTACAGTTCAAGGTTAAAATGTTTTTGGGGAATTGTCTGCTTTATTCAATAAGGTCATATGCATTTGGATACCTTTCCAGTGAATTTCCTTAGTCATTGATGCTGATTGGAATGTGTACAGCAGCCCATCATCATGGTATTTCCTTAAGTCTGACTGACCCTTTCTCTTACTGACATTGATGTAGAATGGCAGGAGCTCAAACAGCAACATTTCCAGTCAAAATCTCTGGGAAGTTTTCCCATGGGGTTGTTGGGTTTGAGGCTTTGTCGCAGACATTATGATAATCTCGCACAGGAAAAAAAAAATCTGCCCGGGTGTTTTGGTGTAGGAGACCGTTGAACTTCCTAGGTTAGAAAAGAACCTATAATAGATTGGGTTTTGGAACAACTTGGTTAGAACCTGGTAGATAGGAAGGCCCAGAATCAACTTGGTAGATAGGAAGGCCCAGAATTAAATGAAGGAAATTCAGCTCGTGCAGATGTCCTACACACATGATTCTAGCACCTATTGGATGAGAACGAGAATTGCAGTGTCAGAATTCGCAGATGCTGACGGGGTTGATTAAGGATAGTCAGCATTTTGTGCATTGGAGATCGTATCTCATATATTGGATTGAGTTTTTTGGAAGAAGTCACCAAAGTGGAAGGTTGTTTTTGGACTGGAGGCCTGTGTCTATTGGTATGCCTCAGGGACTGGTGTTGGGCCTATCACTATTTGTTGTTTATATCAACGATTTGGGTGAGAACACGCAAGGCATGTAAGTAGTATTGTAGACAATGAACATGGTTATCAAGAATTACAGCAGGATCTTTATCAGTTGTGGAAGTGGGCTGACGAATGGCAAAGAAGTCTAATTCTGAATCATGAAGTAGTGGCAATAGATTTAAGAAGAAGAGCATATTTTCCCCTGACAAGCTGCCAGAGGAAGTCGTTGATGCAAGTACAATAAGAACATGTAAAAGACATTTGGGAAGAGACATGGATAGGAAACGTTTAGGAGAGATATGAACCAATTGGAGGATGAACCAAATGGGACTAGTTTAGATGAGGCATCTTGGTCAGCATGAACATGTACAGAGCTGCCAAGTAGTACGGATTTTCCGGATTTTGTACGAAAATGTGATAAGAATACTGATGTACGATTTTGCGTTGTTAAATACGGATTTTTTTTTAATTGCCGTGACTTCCTGTTTCATTAACATACCACTCGCCAATGGAAAAGTAATAACCCGGTGAAATTGAGTTATGATCTTGCTATTTTAAAAAAAATGTAAGGATATAAAAATGGCATACTGTACCTCTAAAAATTATAGCAGATTAAATCCATTAGTATTTTAAATTTCAAGATCGGGATGATTATTTTTGTAAGCTTTGATCTGCCTGTCCTGCTCCAGGTTTAAACAGAGCACTGTCAGTTTAATGCGTGGGAATTTAAACAGAGCTGTCTGCTACAGCGCTATGGGCTCTAAATATAGCGCTACCGGCTGGAGGGCTGTGGGCTTTAAATATAGCGCTATGCTCTTTACACATAGCGCTATGGGGCACAGACTGTTCGGGAAAATTCTCATATAACAATGAGTCTTTGGAATTCTCTTTTTCAGTGGAAGTTGAGCCTTTGATTATTTTTCAGGCAGTGGTAGAATTCTGAATAAGCCTAGTGGTGAAAGGTTACCAGTGGGATTGCAGTTACATTGGGATTGGCCTTGAGTTTACAGAACGGTGCGTGGGCTCAAGGGGGAGATAGCGGGGTGGAGAGAGGGAGAATGAGGGAAAGAGAGAGGGGGAGAGAATAAGAGGGAGAAAAAAAGGAAGGAGATGGGGAGCGAGAGAGAGAGAGAGGGAGAAAGGGATGGCAGGAGGGAGGAAAAGAGGGATGGCGGGAGGGAGGGAGAGGGATGGTGAGAGGAAGGGGGAGGGAGGGAGAGAGACGAAGGAGGGGGAGAGCGAGGGAGGGGGAGGAAGGCTTCCAAAATGGCGTCTACATCATCATCTGGTGCTAAAAGCAGGAAGCAGCCATTCAAACAGCAGTATGTATACAAAGAGATGGCAATGAATGCACTGTCAAGTAAGGTGCTTAGAAGACATGTTAATTGGTAGCAAAGTTATGCATTCTTGTACTCTTACATGGGTATGACTGCACATAAAAAATAACATTTTTCAGCAAAATGCTGATTTTCAGGTACTAGAATACTGAAATGCTCCGACAAAACTTGGTAGCTCTGCATGAAGGGCTGAAGGACTGACTCTATTTGACTTAATTGCATTATGGCTTGGGGGGTTGGTGGTAATTTAATTTATCACAACATTATAAATTACATTACAAGTAGGTAAATATAATAGATACACAAAAAAGCTGGAGAAACTCAGCGGGTGCAGCAGCATCTATGGGGCGAAGGAAAAAGGCAAAAAGGCAACGTTTCGGGCCGAAACCCTTCTTCGGCCCGAAACGTTGCCTTTTTCCCTTCGCTCCATAGATGCTGCTGCACCCGCTGAGTTTCTCCAGCCTTTTTGTGTACTTTCGATTTTCCAGCATCTGCAGTTCCTTCTTAAACAAATAAATATAATAGCCATTTTGCATATTTTTATCTTGATTAAAAAACAAAACAAAAACTGCAGGTGCTGGAAAAATGTCAGAGGTGCTAGAAATACTCAGTAAATTAGACAGCATCTATGAAAGTTTTCTAACCTGAGTATTTCAAGCCTTCTTCATTTTTGTTTGTGCTTGATATTGTTTCATTGACTAATTCAATACAAACAAATTCTACCCCCAGAAATTGGAGACAGTCATATGAGCATTCACTTGTTGTCTTACAGATTCTGAACTAATTTGTTAAATATAACCATATAACCATAAATAGCATTAAAAATAAAATCTTCAGAAGCAAAATATAGTAGATCTTGTATTAAACATTTTTGTTGAAAATCATGACACATTGCACTTTTTTCTTTTTGCAGTGCCTCCGGAGAAACCAAAAAACCTGACGTGCATATCATATTATAATCGGAATTTGACCTGCTCCTGGGATCCAGGAAAAGAGACATACTTGCCAACCGATTATTATTTTCATTCGTCGTGAGTATGAATCTCTGTCAACTTTCAAAAGTAGATTGCAACTGTGAAGTCGTATTTATTTCAAAGCATTTCGGACCACATTATAATATCAAACATTATAAATTGTAACCTCCATGACATTTTGTCTTGTTTCTTTATGGCTTTATTACTTTGAGATTGTTGTGCTTTCCTAGTTGTTGTTGTTTTGCCTTCTGCAACTCATTCCTGTGCTTAGCGAGCTCTATCTACAAAGCTCCAGTTTGATAATGCTTCAGTTTCAAAAATATTTGTCACGTGCTAACCAGTCAGCCGAAAGACAATACATTGATTACAATCAAGTAATTTACATTGCATGATGGCGACGTTCAAGATGGCGGCGCTGCCTTAGCAGCTGCGTCTCGCCTGCAGTCCGTTTGTTTGTTTTTTTTTGTTTGTTTTTTTTGTCCTGTTTTTGTTAATTTTTGGTTTTATTATGTTGTGTATGTGTGTGGGTGGGTGGGGGGGGGGAGAAACGTGTTTTTGGTCTCTTCCTTCGGGAGGATGCGACTTCTCTTGTTGTATCCCCCGTCTCCATCTGCGCCGAGGACTAATAGCGGAGCTGGCGGCCTCGGAGCTGGGGCAGCGTTCCAGCGGCTGCGGCGACCCGACCTCGGAGCTGTGGCGTTCCGGCGGCAGCGGCGACCCGACCTCGGAGCTGTGGTGTTCCGGCGGCAGCGACGGCCCGACCTCGGAGGATCGGCCACGGGCCTGGTGGGAGCTCGCAGGTCACAGGTTGGTGACCTGTTTTCCGGAGCTCCCCGCAACAACAGTTTCGTCCGCTGGACTGGAGGGCGGTAGCTTCGACCACCCCGGGCCGCGGAGTTTGAACCGGCCCGTTTGCGGCGCTTGGATTCAGCCGCGGGACTGACTTACTTACCATCACCCGGCGGGGTCACAACATCCAAAGCCTGGATCGCCTCGGCGCAGAGGGAGAACAAGGAGGGAAGAGACAAGGACTTTAAGATTTTTGTGTATCTCCACTGGTCACAGACCTCAATATTGTCCTTCCACCACAACCCTCTTCTATCAGTAAACCATTTATGAATCCATACGACTAAGTCACTATTAATCCCATGCATCATAATCTTCTGGATCAGCCTACCATGGGGAATAGCAAATGCCTTGGTAAAATCCATGTAGACATCATTCACCACCCTATGGTACACAAAAATGCTGGAGAAACTCAGCGGGTGCAGCAGCATCTATGGAGCGAAGGAAATAGGCGATGTTTCGGGCCGAAACCCTTCTTCAGACTGATGGGGGGAGAAGGAAGGAAAAAGGGAGGAGTAGGAGCCCGAGGGCGGGGGGATGGGAGGAGACAGCTCGAGGGTTAAGGAAGGGGAGGAGACAGCAAGGGCTAGCAAAACTGGGAGAATTCAACGTTCATGCCATCCGGACGCAAGCAACCCAGGCGGAATATGAGGTGCTGTTCCTCCAATTTCCGGTGTTGCTCACTCTGGCAATGGAGGAGACCCAGGACAGAGAGGTCGGATTGGGAATGGGAGGGGGAGTTGAAGTGCTGAGCCACCGGGAGTTCAGGTAGGTTATTGCGGACTGAGCGGAGGTGTTCGGCGAAACGATCGCCCAACCTCCGGTTAGTCTCCCCGATGTAAATCAGCTGACATCTAGAGCAGCGGATGCAGTAGATGAGGTTGGAGGAGATACAGGTGAACCTTTGTTGCACCTGGAACGACTGCTTGGGTCCTTGAATGGAGTCGAGGGGGGAGGTGAAGGGACAGGTGTTGCATTTCTTGCGGTTGCAAGTCTGTTGCCATCCTATCCTCAGATCAAACTACTTTCATGGATTAGTTGCCTCTCTTTTTATACCTCTTGCTTGCGAACTATACTGAGGGTGCTGCTGGTGTCTTGCATAGTAATAATGTTGGTTATATTCTGGCAGATAAATTGGATTAATATTAACAAAATACTGCACATTAACATTGTATTATTGGACACTTAGCTTAATGATTCAATTAAATTGTGCACAGAAAGGTATTGAAACGTTCTTTCTTTTTCAGAATTAAACATGGAAACAATGAGCTACACAAATTGCCAGCTGGTGTGAACAACTCTTATACAATTTTATACCCCTTAATTAATTATTATGTTCTATCTATTATATGGGTTAAGGCAAATAATTCCTTGGGCGATGTAAACTCTGATCAAATACAAATGGATCCAATTAATGTTAGTAAGTATGCATCCATATATTCATAAATACATTTTATTAGCATTTGTGGCAAATTCCTGCATACTTGCAATATTGAAGATATATTTTGATTGTCATCATTATTCAGAAGATACTGATTTCAAGCAGGTTTTGGCAAATGTTTATATCCCAATTCCCTCGTTACCAGCGTAGATATTGATTGCCCTATCAAGTTAGTCCTGAATTACATTTTATTTTCAATTTTGAATCTTTTGTGGATTTGCTTGTCTTTGCTATTGAACAGACATGCAATAATAATATATTAACGCAGTGTTTCCACTTTGAAGGAAATTACCCGAAATTCTGGTTGTCCGGGTAATTTTAGAGTAATTAAATAATTTCGGGAAATTTCCGCATCTGGCCCGCAAGGAATCAATCCGGCCTGCGGGATGATTTGCGGGGAAAAAGTATATTTACGACCATCCTGCACAGTTGGGGGAGGCCCGTCAGCCGCGCCTCAATTGAAAATAGTGCCGGTGACGCGGTAGGGACACAAGCTCGCGCAGTTGGGGCGGCAGTCGCACACGAGCAGTTGGGGAAGGCTTAAATTTCAGGAAATACCATCAAATTCCAGGAAATTTGGGATTCTATGTAATGATTTATTTATTTATTTAATTTTTGAGGTGCGAAAGCACTGTATTAACGTCAAATTGATGACGTATTTGTTGTTTCTTGCCGGTTTTCTCTTTAGATTTTAGTTTTAGAGATACAGAGCGGAAGCAGGCCCTTCGGCCCACTGAGTCCACGCCGACCAGCGATCCCCGCACATTAACATTATCCTACACACACTAGGGACAATTACAAGTTCCTATTAAATCTTTCCTCTGTCACCTTAGGCCTACACCCTCTCGTTCTTGATTTCCCCTATCCTGGGAAACGGATTTGTGCATTCACCCTATCTATTCGCCTCATGATTTTATACACCTCTGCAAAATCACCCGTAAGCCTCCTGCACTGCAAGGAATAAAGTTCTAACCAGCCCAATCTTTCACTAAATCTCAAGCTTTTAAATACTGACAACTTTCTCATATCTTCTCTGCACCATTTCTTGCTTAATGACACCTTTTCAGTAGCAGGGTGATTAAACACTGCGAATTGCACTCCACAAGTGCAGCCTCACCAAAATGTTGTGCACAACTTCCCAACTTCTGTTTTCAATTATTTGACTGTTTATTGAGTATAGAAAGCCATCTCCTATCTATCTACCTGAGACACCACTTTCAAGGAACTATCCTAGTAGGCCTGGATGCCTCTATAACGCCCCCAGGGACCTAACATTCACAGCGAAAGACTGCACTTGACTGAATGTACTTGACTGAATTCTACTCCACTAGCCATTCCTCAGCCCACTTGCCCAGCTGATATAGATCCCACTGCAATTCTTGATAACCATCTTCATCGTTTATAATACCACCTGTTTTAGTGTCATCTGCAAACTTATAAATCATGCCTTGTACACTCTCATCCAAACCATTGATATGGATGACCAAAAGCAATGGGTTCCGCACCAATCTCTGAGGCAAACCAATAGTCACAGACCTTCAGACTGAAAAACACTCTTCCACCACCACCCCCTGCTTCCCTTACACTGAAGCCTATGAATCCCATGCTATCAAACCATCCAGAACTGCCAACAAGCAGAATTTTATCAAAGACCTAACTGAAATCTATATCAACTAAGTATACGGTGCTGCCTTCATCAATCTTCCAGATTACTACTACAAAAAAACTCAATCAAATTCATGGGATGTGATCTCACAGACAACCATGCTGACTATCCCTAATCAACCATTATATTTGCAAATAGAGTCTTAGAGTGTGGAAACAGCCCCTTCAGCCAAACTTGACCACACTGACCAACATGTCCCACCTGTACTAAATGTGTAGGAAGGGACTACAGATGCTGGTTTAAACCAAAGATAGACACAAAAACCTTGAGTAACTTAACAGGACAGGCAGCATCACTGGAGAGAAGGAATGAGTGATGTTTCAGGTCGAGACCCATTACCAGTCTGAAGAACGGTGTCGACCCGAAGCGTCACCCATTCCTTCTCTCCAGTGATGCTGCCTGTCCCGCTGATTTACTCCAGCTTTTTGTATCTCTCCCATCTGTACTAGTCCCACCTGCTTGTGTTTGGCCCATATACCTCTAAACCCATCTTATTCATGTACTGTCTAAATGTTTCTTAAACGTTGCGATAGTACCTGCTTTAACTACCACCCCCGGCAATTTATTTCATACACCCACCACCCTTTGTGTGAAAAGGTTACCCCTCACGTCCCTGTTAAATCTCCCCCCCTCACCTTAAATCTGTCTCTGATTCACTTACTCTGGGCAAGAGACTGTGCGTTTACCCGTTCTATTCCCATGATTTTGTACACTTCTATAAGATCACCCCTCATTCTCCTGCACTCCATGGAAAAGTCCGAGCCTGCTCAACTTCTCCCTATAGTTCAGGCCCCACAAGTCTTTGCCACTTCCTCTTAAATATCCTCTGCACCCTTTCCAGCTTGACAACATCTTTCCTATACCATGGTGTTCAGAACTGAACACAATACCTCGCCAGCATCTTTTATAACTACAACATGACCTCCCAACTTCTATACTCAGTACTCTGACTGATTAAGCTCAATGTGCCAAATACCTTTTTGACTCCCCTATCTACCTGTAATGCCATTTTTCAAGAACTATGTACCTGCACTCCTAGATCTCTCTACAAATGTATGTATGTCTTATCTCTCACCTATTTTCTTAGCAATGCCAGTTTTGGGAAAAGCAGTTGAATTATTTATTTCATAATTAAGGTGTTTACACGTCTGCTTCATCCTGTCCTTCCTACTTCTGGTCATTCGCCACCCTATGATCTTGCTATTCACTTTTAAGTGAATTCATATTGATCATTCGAAATCTTGATTAAAAGATGCAGTTTGGAAACAAGCCTTTTGCCAACCGAATCCACCCCAACCATCAATCACCCGTTCACACTAGTTCCATGTTATCCCACTTGAGCATCCACCCACAACATAACAGCAATTTATATTGGTCATTTGACCTACAAATTCGCACATCTTTGGTATGTGGAGGAAAAAAACCAGAGCACAAGGCAGAAGCCCATGTTTTAACAGGGAGAGTGTGGAACTTCACACAGAGCACTCTTGATCTCAGGATGAAATCTAGATATTGGGGTTGTGAGACAGCAGCCAAGTATCCTGTGATGGTCCTTTGATCCCATCTCAATCCAGCAGAGTATAAACTGTTCCTCTTTACCTGTTATGTCTTATAATTCCGCGTCCAGTCAATTACAATGACTTCATAATGGCACCTAAAAAAATTCCCCTCTTATCCTAATGTTCATCTCCACTTCCACTTCATCTATACCTATTCTGTCTAGAGTCTTTTTATTTTTCAATATTCTTTCAAGTATCACAACATATACAGCAAGTACATCACCCCTCATATCCTATCCTGCATGAATGTGTTCTTGCCAATTATCGCAAAGCTTGCCAACCATCACTATTTAATCTATACAAAGTTTAAAAATACCTAGTTCAAATCCCTCCATCCATTAATAATTTTACAGCTTCCTTTTGTGCACGCCTTTAAATCTGTCTTCTTTCCTTCCCGTTTTCACCATTCGCACTTTGAAAATCTTCTTTAAAACCTTAGCCTTTTAGTGCAATTTCATTCTCTATTACATAATTGAGAGGAGAAAGATTTAAAAGGGACACAAGGGGCAACTTTTTCCACATAGTGTTGCTAGAGGATGAGTTAGAGGAGGGTACAATAACAACATTTAAAAAGACACTTAGACAGGTACAACAATGGGAAAGGCTTGGAGGAATGAGGGCCATGCGCAGACAAATGGGGCTAGCTTACTTAAGCGACCTGGTCATGACGGCCAAAGTGCCTGATTCCATACTGTAGATCTCTGTGACTGACTCTAACCTATGAACTCATTAAATGTTCCCCCTGTGTAGATTTGACCTACAGTTATGAAATATCAAAGTATAAATTGGTGCATTGCAAACTCTTCCCAGCAAATAATGTTCATACTTTTTAACTCTGACATCTTTGTTACACATGAATTGAAGAGGTACAGGTAACTTATTTGCATTTAACACCAGAATTGCATTGAATCTGAAACAAGGAAATATCATCATGATATAATTTACCTGGCTTATACTCCTGTTTTTTTTTCTTCTCTTTGCCACCAAACCTAGTTTTATATGGATCTATACATACTTATGTGTTATTTCTTGTTTGTGTTTCAGTAAAACCCAATCCTCCAGAAATAACTTCCATTAAACAAGTACCAGGAATGAGCACAGTCTTGCATGTAATTTGGCAAAACCCAAAGCTGCCAAAGATGTACAACTTGAAATACAATCTCCGATACAAAATTGTCAATGCAAAGGAATGGACACAGGTAAATAATTAACCTGTTTAAGAAACAAAAAAATGCTTGTTGAATGTTGTTAACTGATTGCTAAACACACATGTTTAACTTTAAGGAAAGTGAAATGGATCCTCAGTCTGAAGAAGGGTCTCAACCGAAACATCACCTATTCCTTCGCTCCATAGATGTTGTCTCACCCGCTGAGTTTCTCCAGCATTTTTGTCTACCTTCGAATTTTCCAGCATCTGCAGTTCTTTCTTAAACATGGATCTAGTGCACTAAGAATGATTTGTTTTTAGGTTATACCTTCAAGAAATTTGTATGGTAGGGCATTGACATGGATAAAGAATTGGTTGGCAGACGTGAAGCAAAGAGTAAGAATTAACGGGTCCTTTTCAGAATGGCAGGCAGTGACGAGTGGGGTGCCGCAAGGCTCGGTGCTGGGACCCCAGTTATTTACAATATATATTAACGATTTAGATGAGGGAATTAAATGTGACATCTCCAAGTTTGAGGATGACACAAAGCTGGGTGGCAGTGTGAGCTGTGATGAGGATGCAGGGTGACTTGGATAGATTGGGAGAGTGGGCAGATGTATGGCAGATGCAGTATTTTGTGGATAAATGTGAGGTTATCCACTTTGGTGGCAAGAACAGGAAGGCAGATTATTATCTGAATGGTGTCAGATTAGGAAAAAGGGAGGTGCAATGATTGACCTTCATTGTGAGATAATTTGAGTTAAGGAGCAAGGAGGTCCTAATGCAGTTGTACAGGGCCCTGGTGAGGCCGAATTGTGTGCAATTTTGGTCTCCTAATTTGAGGAAGGACATTATTGCTATTGAGGGAGTGCAGCGTAGGGTCACCAGGTTAATTCCCAGGATGGCGGGTCTGACATCTGATGAAAGAATGGGTCGACTGGGCTTGTATTCACTGGAATTTAGGATGAGAGGAAATCTCAATGAAACATATAAAATTCTTAAGGGATTGGACGGGCTAGATGCAGAAAAAATGTTCCCAATGTTGGAGTCCAGAACCAGTATTCCCAATACCATGTGCTCTAATTTTTCACACTAATCTCTCGTGAGGGACCTTGTCAAAGGCCTTTTGAAAGTCCAGATACACCACATCCACTGGCTCTCTCTTATCCATTCTACTTGTTACATCCTCAAAAAATTACAGAAGATTAATCAAGCATGATTCCCCCTTCATAAATCCATGCACCCTGTCATTGTTCTGTTAAAAGTTAAATTGACCTTTGGAATGATGTTAACTTAGGGGCTGCATTGCAGTTAATAACATATAGTTTGGCCTTTTGGTAGGTACCGCCTGAGGATACAAAATCATCTCGAGAATCTTTCTTGGTTCAAAACTTGATACCTTTTAATACATATAACTTCATAATTCGCTGTAGCCACGTTAATGATAATGGCTACTGGAGCAACTGGAGTTCAGAGAAAATTGGGATGACTCCTGAATCAGGTAAGTGGAATGAAAATAATCTTTAATTTTGTTGCTTATAACAAAATAAATTGATTCTATTTCCCATTGTTGTTCGCACTCCCATCAATTTTTCAGGTACTCTCCTCCCCTCTTTCAAAAAAAAAATCAAGGTAGTATTTCTGTCTCTCAGGCCACACTGGCACTTTCCATCTCTTCCTGCACATCTCTCCATCTCCCCCCCCCCCACCCCACTACGAGCCCAAAAGAAACACTAATAATTGTATTTCTACTGAGTTTGTCATATACTTGTTGGAAAATTTGGAGAAAGGTTTATTGTGGAGAAAGTGTGCAGTTATGTACTTCATTAAAAGGAATTTAAAATTTGGCCGTTAGCTAAATGGAGAGAGATTGCAGATGAGTGAAACATAGAGGGATTTGGGTGTTCTCGTGCACATGGCAAAATCTTGGCAAGTACAGCAAGTAGTATGGAGGTAAATTTTGCCTTTGTTCTTATTATAAGAAAATGTAAGTTTAAAAATTGGGAAATATTTTTACAATTGGAAAGCGTAGTGTGGAGGCCACATGCTGTACTGTGCATGATTCCTGTCCCCTTGTTTAAGAAAGGATGTATTGCCAATGGGAGCAGTCCAAAATTCCTGGAATGAAAGGCTTGTCCTATCACTATTTGCTAAAGAAATTACATCTACATGGTTGGGGGGTGGGAGTGGAGAGTTCTGTGGTGCGGTTTATAGAGATGGTGCTCACAATTCCAGTGAGCTGTGTTCAATTTTAAACTTGGTTGCTGTCTGCATGGACATTGCACATTCTCTCTGACCAAGTGGGCTTCTTCTGGTTTCTCTAGTTTCCTCCTGCATCCCAAAGAAGTGTGGGTTAGTACATAAACATTTTTCCAAGTTTATAATTATCTAATCTTTGAGGTTTAGAAGAATGAAGGGAGATTTAATTGAAACACAAGATCCTTAAGTGGGATGACAGGGTGAGCGCCAAGATGTTCTGAGAAAAGTCGATTAAACTAAGATGTGGAAACTACTTCTTGTAGAGGGTGATGGATCTAGAGCCATAGCCAGAGGGTTGTGCTGATGAGATCAAGGGGGTATTGAAAGAGGAACTAGAATTTTTGAAATGTCAGGAACCTGAAGGCTTTTGGAAATTTGCAAGGAAGAGGTGATGAGACATGGGCAGGTCAACCTTGATCATGTAAATGGCAGGGTAGGTTTGAGTCGCCCAGTGGCCTACTCTTGCTCATATTTTTATTGTTCTTGGTGTTCTAAAAGTACTATCCAACCAACGAAGTACTTGGAAATGTACCTTGTTTTGTAAATACAGGAAATATGAATGTGCAACAGCTTCCCACCAGCAGTGTGTACAACTGATTTGTTGATGCTGAATGAGGGATGAGTGCCAGCCAGCCAGGGCACCAGGGTTAATAATTCTTTATAATTATTCGCTCCCTATCTACTTCATGACTTTTCATAATTTTACTCAATAGTGCTAGTACACAAGTGTTTCTATATATTTTTTTGTTGTTGCTATTTTTCTCCTCTTGCATGCCAGAGGTTTATGTACTTGGAAAGGAGTGGTAGGACTTGCATGATTGACGAATGGTCCAGAATTGAAATAGTGCTATTAAAATGTGTGGATCTTTATCAGCAAATGCTGACTCACCACCAAATTGATAATCATTTTCAAGAAATACTGATATTTGAGTTTTAAGTACCACTGCTGTTGTTTTAAACAAATGCTTTGCCTCTGCCATTTTGTTACTAGTGCCAACAGGAAGACCACACATTTGGAGAACAATTCAAAATCTACAAGATCCAAATAGAAGAATACACATCATGTGGAAGGTAACTTTACTGGCAAACCCTGCATTGTAGGTGTCAGATTATGTAAATTCACCCTTGCAGAATTCACCAATCACTACCCAAAAATTTGAGATCTCGAAAATAATTGTATTCATGTAGGGGGTGGGAAATTATAAATTAACATCTTTATTTACTCTCTTTCTTGACACTTACACATAGGACATGACTTTGTTATGGAAAAATCACAATTCGGGCTATTTTTTTAAGAACTCAACCTACCGTACCACTTTCCCCCAGTAACATGGAGGTTGGGTGGCCCTGTATATTGTTGGAAGTCTGCTGACCAATCTCTCCAAGTTGACATGATGGACTAAATGTGGCCCCAGGTGATTGTGCAAACCATAATTTGAGAGGATTATCAGAAATGCATTTGGTGTATAAATTGCACCTGTTCAAATCAGACATATTTATTTTAGCACCTCACCTCTTAAGGGACAGAAGTTTAGGGGTAACATGAGGGGGAACTACTTTACTCAGAGAGTGGTAGCTGTGTGGAATGAGCTTCCAGGGGAAGTGGTGGAGGCAGGTTCGTTGGTATAATTTAAAATTAAATTGGATAGGCATATGGATGAGAAGGGAATGGAGGGTTATGGTATGAGTGCAGGCAGGTGGGACTAAGGGAAAAAAAGTTGTTCGGCACGGACTTGTAGGGCCGAGATGGCCTGTTTCCGTGCTGTAATTGTTATATGGTTATTGTTATATGGTTATAAGATTGCTTGAAAGTAGATGTGCACTGAATCTTATAGTAATAGTTGGAATCTATATACTATTAAAACTCTGTGCCGTCCGGCTGCCGTCCGGCTGCCTTTTGATTCGTTCCATCGTGTGATGTCACAATGCCCAATACTCGCAGATGTCCAAACGGAATGGCCGATGCTCGCAGATGTCCAATCGGAATGGATCCATTTACATGTACGGCTGCCGGCTGCATTTCTTCCTTTGATTCATTGCCACACCGAATCCAGACGCTCAATCTCCGAGATCTTTTCCATTTCGGTAGAGATTTCGCTTTTCTTTCTAAGTATCTGCTCCTCATTACATTTCGTCGTGTTTAAGTACACGTTTTTAATCAAATCCTTCTTTCCCCCCCCCACACCCCAATATTTCAAAAAATAAACTGGCTTCTCACCCATAGAACCAATCATTTCGGTAGACATTTCACTTTCCATTCCAACTATCCACTCATTAGATTTTGTTATGTTTATGTCCACATTTTTCATTAAAACCTTCTCTCCCCCCCCCCCCCACCCAATTCCTGAGCCGCTTGAGTTGGAGGACCACGTCTCCCGTGGGGGCTACGGGTAGGGAACGGCTGCGTTGGGGTAGCAGACCCAACGGGTCTGTCCTTGGTCTAGTATAATATAATCCCCTTGCATGTTGATTGCTGCTGTGACCAGCTGGTATCGTTCATTATTAACTCCACCTTGAAATAAGCATTTCAAAGGGCAATTAAGAATTATCACACAGAAGCCAAACTGTTTCCCAGATTTCCTATGCAGCAAGGCACTAATGAACAACCTAGGTTATTATGACAACCTGTTGGTTTCATGATTACCATCAAGGATACTAAATTGTATCCCAGAATTATTTTTGTCACTACAATTAATGGGGTTCAAATTAATTCCAGAACAATAGTCAATGCATTTGCTTACCAATCACAATGTTACTAAAGTGATATTTTTTTAAAGCATAGAGTATGTGGGAACAAATTAAATGAATTGCAAGGTTAGTCCAAAAGTGGCCAAGCTGGGACTATTGAAGGTCCACTGGAGGAAACGCCACTGTTTTTAAGGGTGGTTAATAATTTATTGTACATCGCAAATTGATGATTCCTCATTTATCTTCCTTAATAACATTTGAATTAAACTATAGTGCTTAATAAGTTCAATTTTACATGCTGCTGAAGTACATAAAAAACATATACTTTGTTTAAACAAAGTCACAACTATTTTGTACTTGTGCTCATTATCTTGCTATTCAAACAATTCAAATGGATTGTAATTGATGCAAGAGTTCAAGTAAATATTCCAAAAGCGCAAATAATATGCTGCTTCCCTTCACCTGCTAGATAATATATATACTAGACTGAGTGGGATCCGTTGGGTCCCATGTTCACACGGGAGGGCTGGTCCCCTGACGCAATATTCCACCTCCCCACCAATTCCAATATTGGTGGCCAGTGGTGGGGCTTTCTGGAGCGCTGGTATGGGTTCTTGGGGTGGCACCTCAAGCCTGATATGCTGGCAGCTCACTCACGGCTGGTGGGCTGGCAGTTGACTCATGGCTATTCCTTGAAATTCCATTTCAAGCAGGGTGCAAGGCCACCAAATTCAAGTGTAGTTTCTTATCACTTCGAGCAGGGTGCAAGGCCACCAAATTCAAGTGCAGTTTCCTACCACTTCAAGCTGGATCCAAGGCCACCAAATTCAAGTGCAGTTTCATACCACTTTCAGCAGGGTGCAAGGCCACCAAATTCAAGTGCAGTTTCATACCATTTCAAGCAGGGTGCAAGGCCACCACATTCAAATGCAGTTTCATACCATTTCAAGCAAGGTAAAACCCACCATAAAACCACACAAAACACCAAACTCACAGTTCAGTACATTCAGTGTGTTCAGTTGATTCACAGCTCAGACAGTCGTGACCTCTCCCTCCCCCATCATACAGAGACTGAGCCACACCCACACTTCCGGGTTTTATAACGCCTCCCCCTCCCACTGGAAAAGGTGTGGCCTTCAGAGAGAGATTCTCAACATTTTTTAAACACTAATAACACTTTTATTTTTCATTGATGGGAAGAATCCTCTGCACCTGCTGAGCAGAGGGGGACTGAGTAAGATGGCCAGAAATCACAGACATAAGTGGTAATGTTTTATCTAAAATCAATATACAGTGCAAACAGGAAGTTACCCAAACCACCCAAGCCACCATTTGCAGTAGTGCCTTTTAACTTCAAGCCAAAGCACCCAAACCACCATTTGCAGTAGTGCCTTTTAACTTCAAGCCAAATCACCCAAACCACCATTTGCAGGAGTGCCTTTTTACTTCAACCCAAACCCCCCAAACATTTTTTCAAACCACATTAAGGGGACTCACAGTTGAGTAGACATGTGTTCAGTATTATTCAGAGCTCAGAGAGACGTGACCCTCTGGCTTCCTCCATCTTGCAGAGACTGAGTGAGGCACACCACTTCCTGGTTTTATAGTCCTTCCCCCTCCCTCCAGCAGGGGCAGCAAAGATAATGGTGATTTTTTTTTATACATCAATATCTCTTTGATTTTTCATCGATGGGAAAAATCCTCTGGTCCAGGAAGGCGGATGTGGGCTCTGAGCGAGGCAGCCAAAAATGACGGCCGTAGTGGCGGCGTTCTCTCGGAAATCACAGTGGGCCAAAAGCGGTCAAAACCAGACTTTTAGTAATATAGATAGATATATTAAACATAGATACATAGAAAATAGGTACAGGAGGAGGCCATTCGGCCCTTCGAGCCAGCACCGCCATTCATTGTGATCATGGCTGATCGTCCCGTATCAATAACCCGTGCATGCCTTCTCCCCATATCCCTTGACTCCACTAGCCCCTAGACATATGAATGAATTTCTGTAAATATTGGACCTTTTTTAGTATTTACTAGACCAAGTGCAGACCCGTTGGGTCTGTTCCCCCAATGCGCAACACAGAGAGAGACACGGAGGCACAGAGAGGGACACGGAGGCACACAGAGAGGGACACGGAGGCACACAGAGAGGGACACGGAGGCACACAGAGGCTAGCGAAATGGTGAAAATGGCGGCGTTTTTCGTCTAGTTTTGGCGGAGTAACAAATCAAATGCAAAACGCCGTACACCCAAACACCCACAGAGTTTAAAAAGTATATAGATGCTAACTTCAAACTTAGAATCTTTTTGGAATTGAATTATTTGTCAATCATGCTGGGAGAACTCAAAGGTAATCTTGCTCATAAAGTTACGTGAATCTTGAAAATGTTATAATTACACTTCAATGAGTCTAGTATAAATGAAAATAATTTAAAAAATAAAATAAAATTGTATTTATAGTTTGTGTATAAGCAAATAGAAACAATGACTGCATGTGAATGAATGAATGAATCTCTTTATTGTCATTGCACATGGTACAACGAAATTTAAAAGTCAATCCCACGGTGCGATTCACAAGAGCAATTTTAAATATTTAAGAAAAGGTAAAAATATATACATATAAAAAAAAATTACAGATAAATAACAATAGCAGCTGAGGTAGAACCATTCAGTTGAATGTGAGTGTTATTTCTTATTTTGCATTGTTAAGTTCACGTATGGCTATGGGGTAGAAGCTGTTTGTGCGAGGGCAGCAGGTGGAACAGGTTGTGTCCAGGGTGGGAAGGGTCCTTCAGGATGTTGGCTGCCCTGCCAAGGCAGCGAGAGCTGAAGATGTCCTTCAGGGAGGGCAGTGGGCTGCCAGTGATTTTTTGTGCGGTGTTGATGACCCTTTGAAGGACTCTCCTGTCCGCTGCAGAGCAGCTGGCATACCATGGTTATACAGTACGCCAGCACACTCGATGGAGCAGCGGTAGAAGGACACCAGCAGCTTCTCCTCCAGCTTGTTTTTCCTGAGGATCCTCAGAAAGTAGAGTCGCTGCTGGGCCTTCTTGACTGCTGTGGTGGTGTTTGTAGTCCAGGAGAGATCCTCCGTAATTTGTGTGCCCAGGAATCTGAAGTCTGAGACCCTTTCCACACAGTCCCCATTGATGAATAGGGGTTTGGGGGCTGCACTGTTCTTACGGAAGTCTATGATAATTTCCTTTGTTTTTGTGGTGTTTAGGATGAGGTTGTTGTCTGAACACCATGCTGCCAGTCTTTGGACTTCCTCCCTGTAGGCTGTCTCATCTCCTCCTGAGATACGTCCAACCACAGTCGTGTCGTCCGCAAACTTGACGATGGTGTTGGTGGAGTGGGCGGGGGCACAATCGTGGGTGTAGAGGGCGTAGAGGAGGGGGCTCAACACACAGCCCTGTGGGGAGCCGGTGCTGAGTGTGATCGGGGTGGAGAGGTGATGGCCCAGTCTGACGGTCTGGGGGCGGTTAGACAGAAAGTCCTTGATCCAGAGGCAGATGGGTTGGGAGAGTCCTAAATCCATGAGTTTGGTGACCAGTCTGCTGGGGATGATGGTATTGAAGGCGGAGCTAAAGTCAATGAAAAGCATCCTCACATAGCTCCCCTGGTGTTCGAGGTGGGTCAGTGCAGTGTGAAGAGCAGTGGCGATGGCATCCTCAGTGGACCTATTTGCTCTGTAGGCAAACTGGTGTGGATCGAAGGTGGGCGGGAGGCTGGCTTTGATGTGCTGCTGGACCAGCCTCTCGAAACACTTCATGATGACTGGTGTGAGAGCGACCGGTCGGTAGTCGTTAAGGCCGCTGATAACAGGCTTTTTTTGGTAGTGGGATGATTGTGGCAGACTTCAGGCACGGTGGGATGATGGATTTGGACTGGGACAGGTTGAAGATTTTCGTGAAGACCTCGGAGAGCTGGTCTGCACATTCCTTCAGAACCCTTCCTGTCACGCCATCCGGGCCGGCAGCCTTCCTCGGGTTCACCGCCCTGAGCACCCGCCTCACTTCATGCTCCTGCACAGTGAGGGTGTAGTTGTTGTTGTTAGGGGCTGGTGGGAGAATGGTGACGAGCTCTTCTGGTTCTGCCTCGAAGCGAGCAAAGAAGCAGTTCAGCTCCTCTGCCAGCGAGGCGTCGCCGTCGGCCGTCGTGCTGTTGCTGGGCTTGTAGTTGGTGATGTGCTGGATGCCCTGCCACACCCGCCGTGGATCGTTGTTGTTAAAGTGGTCCTCTATCTTCCTCTTGTGGGCCGCTTTGGCATCCCTGATGCCTTTCTTCAGGTTGGCTCTAGCAGCACTGTACAAGGCTCTGTCGCCAGACCTGAAGGCGGTGTTGCGGTCCTTGAGGAGAGTTTGGACCTCTTTTGTCATCCACGGCTTCTGGTTGGGGTACACCCGGATGAGTTTGTCGACGGTGACGTTGTCAACACAGTTCTGGATGTAAAAGAGTACCGTGGATGTGTACTCCTCCAAGTCCTGATTTCCAAAAATGTCCCAGTTTGTCCTTTCAAAGCAGTCCTGTAGCTGTGAGGAAGCTCCTTCAGGCCAAGTTTTAACAGTCCTGGTGGTGGGTTGAGCTTTTCTCCTGAGGGGGGTGTATGCTGGTGCTAAGTGAATGGATAGGTGACCCGACTGGCCTAAGTGTGGTAGTGGTGTGGTTCTAAACCCCTTCTTGATGTTTGAGTAGGCCTTGTCTAATGTATTTTCTCCCCTGGTTGCACATTTGATGTGTTGTTCAAACTTGGGAAGAACTGATTTTAAGTCTGCGTGATTGAAATCACCAGCTATGATATGGGCTGCTTTGGGGTAGGTGTTCTCTTGTTTGCTGATAGCGCTATGGAGGTAGCCTAGGGCTATGCTAGCATTAGCATCCGGTGGGATATACACAGCTGTAACTATGACCACGGTAAACTCACGTGGAAGGTAGAAAGGCCTGCATCTAACTATCAGGTACTCCAAATCAGCAGAACAGCGTCTGTCTATGATTGTGGTATTTGTGCACCAGTTGTTGTGAACGTAGATGCATAACCCCCCTCCTTTGCTCTTACCGGAGCAATTATTTATTCTACGTGACTTGCTGCTGAATATCTCAGCCAAATATTGTAAAGGACATTATTTTGTGTTTTAATATTTGTGCAAATTTGCCTCCACTGTTACTGCCTCCCATTTTAATTCCATTTCAACCATGTTATCAAATTTACAGGAACTTGATAAGTCAGATGCCAATGGAATTATTTTGCAATACGAATTGAAAATTAAGCAAAAGAATTCTTCGAAAATCAATACTACAGATCGAGAGTACAGTATTAACATTTCGCAACTTGGTTGTGAAATTTCGCTTATTGCAAGCAATTCAGTTGGCAGCTCTCCAGAGGAAACCTTAATAGTACCTGGCACATGGGAGACAGGTAAACTATGTTTTATGAAGATAGTGTCATGTGAACATTGGCCTGCACTTTTGTAGGGTCTATTTCTCCCAAACTCATCCTTTCTGCAATGTTTTAGGGAAAATAATGATTAAGCACAATGTGGGACCCCTGGGAATTGCAGGACATAATTAGGATCCTATTGTATAGGTTATTAACTATTCCACATATTTATTAATGGAATGGGAAGTCAGTGGAAGGTATATTCAGAAATGGAGAAAAGGGGCAAAACTATAACTAGGGAAAATCGTTATCGTCTACCTTGTATCTTAACAGGGTTGAACACAGTACATCATAAATGGTTGGGGGTGGGGAGGGAGTTGAGACCTAGGAGAACATGAATGTTAGTGATCGACATCATTAACATTTTCTGAACAGACAAAGTATTCAAAAATGCAAATAGAACGCAGGCCGTTCTATCTAGAGGACTAAAACTAGAATATTTGGTTCCAGTGGGAACCTACATAATTATGTGGACCCAATGAGACACTGCCTCAAGTCACTCTGCTTTGAAGCTGGACGGAGGAGTCCAGTGGCAGAGCCCAGAGGAAAATCCACCACTCTGATTCTATCAGACCTGCCAAGGGGGATTTCTCTCCCCAAAAATGGTGTAAGGTAAATTATATTTATATTTGCATTGTTTTACGAATATTTTATTTAAAGATGACACAGAGTGCTGGAGTAACTCAGCGGGTCAGGTAGCATCTCTGCTATGGTGGAGAACTGGTGACGTTTTGGGTCAGGGCCCTTCTTCAGACTGATTGTGAGGGGGGTGGGGATAGAAAGCTAGAAGAGAGGAGGGGCAGGACAAAGCCTTCCAGATAATAGATGGATATAGGGGGGGGGGGGGGGGTTGAGAGGCAGAAGGTTGAACAAAGGCCAATTATGAAAAGGCAGATGGTGTGAGCCCAAAGGATTGAAGAGTTATGAATAGTGAAGCTAGCGGAGAAATGCAGGTGGAAGGGGATGGGGAGGAGAGAAATCGGTGTAAGTCGAGGTGGAGCATGGTGGTGGGGAATAAGGGTGGGGAGGTACTGTAGTTACCTTAAATTGGAGAATTCAGTGTTCCTAACTTTTGGATTATAAGCTACCCAAGTGGAATAAAAGGTGCAGTTCCTCCAGTTTGTGTGTGAATATTTTATTTTACTGGTTTGTGTATGTTTTAGTAGGTTTTCATTTAAACCTTGATTTAAAAATAATTTTAAATATCTCTAAACATTATTTATTTTAAAGGTATAAAAGTAAAATTGACCATTTTGACAAATGGCAAACAACCACCCAGCCTCCCAACAAAGGTGTTCTCAGTTGTATGATATTTAAGGCCTAGTCACAGCTTTGGCATCACTACTTGACTTCCAGGTGCCAAGGATCTCCAAGATCAACCTTTTGTACCTAACTGGGGTAGATACAATTGAGTGGGACCCAAAGGCAAAGGGTCTGGTACACATGCTACATCCAGCATATTTCACCCCTTTCATAAATAAGGAACAAAAATATGAACTTGGGAATTTCCAGGTGTCGATCTGTTCATAAGCAAAGCAGGCTCAAAGGGCTGTCACAAATTCTGTACTCCATGTGATAATTAATTAAAAGGTGCTGAAATATGAGGTGCATAACAAATATTGCAAAGTTCAAGATATTTCAGAATAAACTTTCAACCAAAAGGAATATATGTTGTTTTAATCAGAAAACATTTAATTCTCTTTTAGAACCGCCACCTGTATTCAATTTCAATGCTTATCCTCAAGATGCTCGCTTGATGGTGGAATGGGAGCCACCCACGTCTACTAAAGTAGTTAGTAGCTACATTATAGAATGGTGTGAAGTGTTCACCAATGATTTGTGTCGTGGGCCCTTGTATTGGCAAGAGGAGAAAAAAACTGTGAAAAAAACTTTCTTAAAAGGTGTGTGATTCCTATTATCTTGCAGTCAATTGCAGTTTTAAGAATTTTGAGCATGAGATATAATAATTACTTTGTTCAAAGGCTCTTTGCTTTGAATTGATCTTTTCATATTTGTGCCAGTTTCTCATAATTGTGTTTGTTATTTTTCAATACTTTTTAATCCAGAAGTTAATTTTGCGCACCTTTAACATTATTAGATCACTGTTAAAGGATACATTCATAATTAGATCATCTGCACCACCGTAATTTCACGAATGATGCAGATTGCATTATTAATGCTGCCTTACAGCAACTGACTACGGGTGCTGTCTGTATGCAGTTTGTACGTTCTCCCCGTGACCTTCGTGGGTTTTCTCCAAGATCTTCGGTTTCATCCCACACTCCAAAGACGTGCACGTTTGTAGGGTAATTGGCTTGGTCTTAATGTAAATTGTCTATATTGTGTGTGGGATAGTGTTAATGCGCAGGGATCGCTGGTCGGTGCAGACTCGGTGGGCCAAAGAGCCAGTTGCCGTGCAGTATCTCTAATCTAAACTAAACTATTAAATTAGTGAAGCTAAGTTGGTATGGATATTTAGCCAGGTGTTAGTTTCGCGAATGAGATATCTTTTAATTTAATTTTTCTCTTCAGCAGATCACATCATGCCATTCAAGCGTTATCGTATAACTATTTACCCTCTGTACAGTGGTCGTCCAGGAGTTCCACGTTCAAAATTGGCATACTTGCAACAGGATCGTATGTATATATTCACACTTTCAAGTGCAAAAGACTCAAAGCTATTTAATTATAAAGCTGAAATGTTTTTAAGATTCATAGAAATATAGAAAATAGGTGCAGGAAGGGGCCATTCAGCCCTTCGAGCCAGCACCGCCATTCATTGTGATCATGGCTGATCGTCCCCAATCAATAACCCGTGCCTGCCATCTCCCCATATCCCTTGATTCCACTAGCCCCTAGAGCTCTATCTAACTCTCTCTTAAATCCATCCAGTGACTTGGCCTCCACTGCCCTCTGTGGCAGGGAATTTCACAAATTCACAACTCTCTGGGTGAAAAAGGTTTTTCTCATCTCAGTCTTAAAATGGCTTCCCCTTTATTCTAAGACTGTGGCCCCTAGTTCGCCCAACATTGGGAACATTTTTCCTGCATCTAGCTTGTCCAGTCCTTTTCAAATTTGATATGTTTCTATAAACCACCCCCTCATCCTTCTAAACTCCAGTGAATACAAGCCTAGTCTTTTCAATCTTTCCTCATGTGACAGTCCCGCCATCCCAAGGATCAATCTCCTGAACCTACGCTGCACTGCTTCAATCACAAGGATGTCCTTCCTCAAATTAGGAGACCAAAACTGTACACAATACTCCAGATGTGGTCTCACCGGAGTCCTATCCAACTGCAGAAGAACCTCTTTACTCCTATACTGAAACTCTCTTGTTATGAAGGCCAACATTCCATTAGCTTTCTTCACTGCCTGCTGTCCCTGCACGCCAACTTTCAGTGACTGGTGTACAAGCTCGCCCAGGTCTCGCTGCACCTCCCCCTTACCTAACCTAACCCCATTGAGATAATAATCTGCCCCCTTGTTTTTGCCTCCAAAGTGGATAACCTCACATTTATCTATATTATACTGCATCTGCCCACTCACTCAACCTGACCAGGTCACTCTGCAACCTCCTAACATCCTCTTCACAGTTCACACTGCCACCCAGCTTTGTGTCATCCGCAAACTTGCTAGTGTTACTCCTAATTCCCTCTTCCAAATCATTAATATATATGGTAAACAGTTGGGGCACCAACACCGAGCCTTGCGGCATTCTGAAAAGGACCCGTTCACTCCTACTCTTTGCTTCCTGTCTGCCAATCCATGTCAACACCCTACCCCCAATACCACGTGCTCTAATTTTAGTCACCAGTCTCCCGTGCGGGACCTTATCAAAGGCTTTCTGAAAGTCTAGATACACTACATCCACTGGTACCCCTTCATCCATTTTACTTGTCACATCCTTAATTCCCTTTCATAAATCCATGTTGACTTGGACTAATCCTTTTACTGCTATCCAAATGCCCCATTATTACCTCTTTAATAATTGCATCTTTCCCACCACCGAAGTCAGGCTAACTGGTCTGTAATTCCCCGTTTTCTCTCTCGCTCCTTTCTTGAAAAGTGGGATAACATTAGTTATCCTCCAATCCACAGGAACTGATCCTGAATCTATTGAACATTGGAAAATGATCACCAATGCGTCCACTATTTCTAGAGCCACCTCTCTGAGGACTCTGGGATGCAGACCATCAGGCCCAGGGGATTTATCATCCTTCAGTCCCATTAGCCTACCCAATACTATTTCTCGCCTAATGAAAATTTCTTTCAGTTGCTCGACCCCCTTAGACCCTCTGTCCTCCAGTACATCTGGGAGATTGTTTGTGTCTTCTTTAGGGAAGACAGATCCGAAGTACCTGTTCAACTCTTCTGCCATTTCCTTGTTACCCATAATAATTTCACCCTGCCTTCAAGGGACCCACATTTGACTTTGCTACTCTTTTTCCCTTAACATATCTAAAGAAGCTTTTACTGTCCTTTATATTCCTGGCCAGCTTCCCTTCGTACTTAGATTAGATTAGATTAGATTAGATTAGATTCGTTTTATTGTCATTCAGACCTTTCGGTCTGAACGAAATTTTGTTTCCCTGCAGTCATACATATAATTTTTAAAAATGGCAAAAACACACAATCAACACAAATTTAACATCCACCACAGTGAGTTCACCAAACACCTCCTCACTGTGGTGGAAGGCAAAATCTTAAAGTCTCTGTCTCTTCCCCCTTTGTTCTCCCTCTGCGCCGAGGCGACGGTTCAAACTCCGCGGGTGGTTGCTGCCTCCGCCGCAACTCCAGGGCCGAGTCGGGTCTCCGCCGCTGCTGCTGCTGCTGCTGCTGCCGCCACCGCAGCTTCTGTGCCGAGCCGGGTCTCCGCTGCCGCTGCTGTTGCTGCTACAGCTCCAGGGCCGAGTCAGGTCTCCGCTGCCGCTGCTGTTGCTGCTACAGCTCCAGGGCCGAGCCGGGTCTCCGCTGCCGCTGCTGCCGCCACAGCTTCTGTGCCGAGCCGGGTCTCCGCTGCCGCCGCCACCGCTCCAGGGCCGAGCCGGGTCTCCGCTGCCGCTGCTGCCGCCGCCACCGCTCCAGGGCCGAGTCAGGTCTCCGCTGCCGCTGCTGCCGCCGCTACCGCTCCAGGGCCGAGCCGGGTCTCCGCTGCCGCTGCTGCCGCCGCCACAGCTTCTGTGCCGAGTCAGGTCTCCGCTGCCGCTGCTGCCGCCGCCACAGTTTCGGGGCCGAGTCAGGTCTCCGCTGCCGCTGCTGCCGCTGCTGCCGCTGCTACAGCTTCGGTGCCGAGTCCGGTCTCCGCTGCCGCCGCTGTTGCTGCTACAGCTCCGATGTCGCCAGCTCCGCCATTAGGCCTCGGCGCAGACGGAGACGGGGAATACGACCGAAGAAAAAGTCGCATCCCCCGAAGGAAGAGACCAAAACATGTTTCTCCCACCCCACCCACACACATACACAACTTAATAAAACAAAATTAACTAAAACATGACAATGAACAAAACGAAAGAAAAAAAACAGACGGACTGCAGGTGGGCCGCAGCTGTTAAGCCAGCGCCGCCATACTTCATCTTTTCAGCCCGTATTGCCCGTTTTGTTTCCTTCTGTTGTCCTATGAAAGTGTCCCAATCCTCTGGCTTCCGGCTACTCTTTGCTGTGTTATACATCTTTTCTTTTAGTTTTATTCTATCCCTAACTTCTCTTGTCAGCCGCGGTTGCCTCCTACTCCCCTTAGAATCTTTCTTCCTTTTTAGAATGAAATGATTCATTTCTGTGTATTTTCTATCATTAATTTATCTGCATCTTTAAACAGTATGTCTTAACATATGTTGATATATTTTAGAAGTAATCTGGTAGGCTGGCAGATTTCTTGTTAAAGGACATGCTATTTGCAATAAGTTTGTATCCTGTTCTTAATGGACATTAGTTGGATGGAATTACTGTGTCAAAATTTTGCTGCCATGTTAAATTGATATAAGAATCAAAATATTCAATATTAATGTATTATATACAGCTTCAATAACATAAAAAATGTTTGGGTAGAATGTTATTAACTTTTCATACTGTCTCTATCCTGGCAAAGCCTAATGTCAAAAATGTTAACCATTAGAACTGATTTTCTCATGATAAATGCAATGTTAATTGCAATTGATTTTTTTAATACATTTTAGTAAAATAATTTAAGGATTGAAGGTTTGATATGTCATCATGTTAAGCAATGAATAAGGTATCATATAAACTGAATTATTCCTGGTTCTTAGGTCCAGTGAATGGCCCTTCCGTTCATCTGAAACATGTGGGGAAAAAAGAAGTTGAATTGATGTGGAAAGAAATACCTGTAAATGAACAGCGTGGTTTCATCACACATTACACCATATTTTATAAGAGTGGCAATTCAAATGAATCAAGTAAGCAAAATGAAGCTCTTCAATTCCGACATTACAGATTTCTCCCCTTCTCACCCTCCCTGCAGCTTAAAACTTGTTGCTTTAAATATAATTTCCACAATGCCGTAGTTTTACACAATTCTTCTAAACGATAGGTTTGACTACACTTAAACAAATAATGAAATTGCAGTGTTATTGTGAGGAAAAGGTTAGCCAGTTATATATTTCATTAATGTGGATCCCTTGTAATTTCACCTGCCTCGGTCTACAACGGTGAATTAGAAAATGGTAAAGAAATTAAACAAACTGTGAGAATCATCATGGAAGAAGACAAAAGCAAAAACTCCCAAAAAATAATGTAAACAACAGATCCAGAGAAAATCACAAACTGAATTAGTATAGGTTAAAATAAATTCTAGCTTTGGGAGTGAAAGCTTGATAAATCTCTAGAATCATGATGACCTGCATCTCAAGGTAGTAAGCAAGGTGACTTGGGAAATAGGAAGATGACAACAAGTATATCTACCAAGTTGCATAGATGCTACAATCAATGGTCCCCACAGGTTGTAAGGAAGCAAAGCACCTCTATTCAAAAAAGGAGGGTGAGATAAAGGAGACGACAGACCAGTCAACCTGGCATCTGAAGGGAAAAGTACTAGAATCCATTATTGAAGTAACAGAGCAGTTGAAAATAAGAAGATTGGCAGAACAAGCATTGATTTATGAAATAGTATTTTTAAAGTTTTTTAAGATTAACTGGAAGATGAAGGGCAAACCAGTAGTTTGCAGAAGTCGTGTAATAAGGTGCAATTAAGATTATTGAACGATAGTAGAACATATGATATTGCAGGTAATATAATTGCACAAATTTAAGTTTGTTTAATGGTCAGAGAACACACATGAACAAGTTCTTTTTTAAGTTGGGAGGTTAATGTAATTAATGGAGTGCCTTAAAAATTGGTGCTTGAGACCCAGCTTTTTTGCGATTTATATCGGAATCAGGTATGTGAATGATTCAAATCTTGGTGATAGTATGGTTAGTGAGGATAATACAGAAGCACTTCAATGAGAAGAAGACAGGCCATAGCAGATGGAATATAAATGTCCACTTTTGTATTAATTAGAAAAATTGTATTTTGTGAAAGAAGGTGATTGAAAATCAGAGGTCCAGGTGTCCTCGTACACACATTGTTTAAATTTATGGTGCAAGTGTAGGAATATTATATATTGCCCATAATTGGATGAGGATTTGAAGATAAGATCCAAGTTGTTTCTAATTCTACCAACCTATTTCCAGGTATTGTTGTTAAACCACAGCAGCAAGAGTTTGTACTGAAATCATTAAAGGGCAATACTTTGTATGTGGTACGTGTCATGGCATCAACAGTCAAAGGAGGCACAAACAGCTCTGAAGTTAATTTTACTACTTCAAATTTTGGTAAGTATTGTATTTTCTCAAATCTCCAAATTAAATGCATTTCTGAATATTGTGGCAAATTGCACTAAAAAAATAGTTAAATGAGGCACCAATTCATTTAACTTTTCTTTTATGATAGCATTTGCTAGGATAATGGGAACTGCCAGATATACCTAGCAGGTAATGCCACAGCCTGGCACGAGTATTTCTAGCTCTTACTGTTTTTATTTTGGATTTCAAGCATCTGCAATTTAAAAAAAAAATCTAATTTAGCTCTTGCTAGTTAGAGTCATAGTTATACTGTACAGAAACAGGTCATTCAGTCCAACTTGTCCATACTGACCATGTTAACTACTTGAGTTAGTCCTATTTGGCTTATCTCCCTCTAAACCTTTTCTTTCCATGTACTTGTCCAAATGTCACTTTAAACATAATTTTATTGGTCTCTACCAATTCCACTGGCAATGCATTCCACATATCCACCACTCGACCTGTGTGGAGGGGAAACAATTTTCCCTCTGGTCCGCTTTGAACCTTTCCCTTCTCACTTAAAATGTCTGCATATAGAAGTTGGGAGATCATGTTGTAGTTGTATAAGACATTGGTGAGGCCATGCCCAGAATAGATGAATCGAGGACCAGAGGACATAGGTTTAAGGTGAAGGAGAAAAGATTTAATAAGAATCTGATAGGTAACTTTTCCACACAAAGGGAGATGGGGGTGTGGAACAAGCTGCCGGAGGAGGTAGTTGAGGCAGGGACTATCCCAACACTTAAGAAACAGTTAGACAGGTACAGGGATAGGACGGTTTTGGAGATATATGGTCCAAAGGCGGGCGGGTGAGACTAGTGTAGCTGGGACACGTTGGCCGGTGTGGGCAAGTTGGGCTGAAGAGCCTGGTTCAACACTGCATCACTATGACTACTAGTGACCTACTAATATTAGACTTGCCTCTCCTGAGAAAAAAAGGCTGCATCTATTCACCTTGCCTATGCCCCTCATGATTTTTTACGGTCAACCTCAGTTTGCTATGCTCCAAGGCCAAAGCTTTATCCTGCCTTTTCTTTCCTCATAACTCCTGGTAACATCCTTGTGAATCTTTTCTGCGCCCTTTCCAATTGCTTGACATCTTTTGTTCATTCGGTGACATTACCTCAAGTGTGGTCTCACCCACGTCTTGTACAGTTGCAATATGGTTGCAACTCTTGTACACAGAGAAAGCTGAAAAAGATAGATGGGGGCAGCCAAAACCTGGTCACTGACTGATAGGTGGATACAGGTGAGGTGCAGTGATTGGCTGAAGGATGGAGTAAGTAATTGGCAGTTCATTTCACTCTGCGGGGGGGGGGAGGGGATGCCCCTCCGGTCCCCTTTAAATATCTCTGCTCTAAATTTCTCGAACGATTACTTTTTATCACTTGACCTTATGACCTTCCCACACCAGACCCCCAACTTCCAGCAAGACTCCCAAAACGTTAATTTGCAGGTCGAATCGGTAGTAACGAAGGCAAATTCAAGCTAGGATTTATATCAAGAGGACTTAAATACAAAAAATTAACAAAACATTTTGCATAAAGGGTGATGGGTGTATGGAACAAGCTGCCAGAGGAGGTAGTTGAGGCTGGGATTACGCCAACATTTAAGAAACAGACATGTAGGATATGTTTGGAGGGATATTGACCAAACGCAGGCAGGTGGGACTAGTGTAGCTGGGCCAAGTTGGCAGGTGTGGGCAAGTTGGGCCGAAGGGCCTGTTTCCACAGTTTATCACTATGACTGCTAATTTTAGACTAGCCTCTCCTCAAAAGAGTGAACTGCTCGTGAAAAATAAGCAATTGGGTGTCAGATGAGGAAAGAAGAGGAGGAGTGAACTGCAATGCCAGAGAGAAGGATATAGGTGGAAAGGGGAGTGAAAAGGTAAAATATAGGACTCTGGGATGGAAGGTGAACATACAGAGAGAAGGTGCGAACTGGGGGAAGGGATAGGGGGCAAGACTCTATATTTAGAGGGTGGTGAATCTGTGGAATTCTTTGCCATGAAGGCTATGGAGGCAGATTCAATGTTATTTTTAAGGCAGAGATAGATAGATTTTTGAGTTGTACGGGTGTCGGGAGTTATGGGGAGAAGACAGGAAAATAGGTTTAGGAGGGAGAGGTAGATCAGCCATGATTGAATGGCAGAGTATACATGATGGGCCAAAGGGCCAAATCCTGCTGCTATCACTTATGACATGAGTTAGGGGTAAAAGAGGGGGTTGGGAGGGTGGGGCGTATATTACTTAATATTGGAGAATTCAAGTGCCAAACTTGCTCGGAGCTGCCTAGTAGTACGGATTTTCCGTATTTTGTACGGAAATGCGATAAGAATACAGATGTACGATTTTGCTTTGTTAAGTACGGATTTTTTTTTAAACAGCCCGACTTCCTGTTTCATCTTGCAGCTTAAAAAATGCAAGGATATAAAAAGTCATACTGTACCTCTAAAAATTATAGCAGATTAAATCTATTAGTATTTTAAATTTCAAAATCTGGATGATTATTTTTGTAAGCTTTGATCTGCCTGTCCCGCTCCAGGTTTAAACAGCGCTGTCAGTTTAACGCGTGGGAATTTAAACGAAGAGCTGTCGGCTACAGCTCTATGGATTCTAAAAATAGCGTTACCAGCTGGAGCGCCATGGGCTTTAAACATAGCACTATGGGTCACAAACTGTTTGGGGAGAGAGGGAGAAGGAGGGAGGGAGAAGGAGAAAGGGAGGGGGGGGAATAAGGGAGGGAGAAAAAAGGAAGGAGAGAGAGAAAGTGAGAGGGACGAAGTGGGAGGGAGAGGTGGAGGGAGAGAGGTAGGGAGGGAGGGAGGGAAAGAGGAAGGAGGGAGCGAGAACGAGGGAGGGAGTGGGGGGCTTCCAAAATGGCTTCTACATCATCACTTGGTGCTAAAAGCAGGAAGCAGCCGTTCAAACAGCAGTATACAAGGAGATGGCAATGAATGCACTGCCAAGTAAGGTGCATAGAAGACATGTCAATTGGTAGCAAAGTTATGCATTCTTGTACTCTTACATGGGAATGACCGCACATTAAATAATTAACATTTTTTTCAGCAAAATGGCACTGCGTAAAAATACTGATTTCCTCAGCAAAATATTGATTTTCAGGTACTAGAATACTGAAATGCTCTGACAAAACTTGGCAGCTCTGCTTGCTGAATTACTCCAGCACTTAGTGTTCTATTGGAATATGAGATGCTGTTCTTCCAGTTTGCATGTGGTCTCACTCTGGCATTGGAGGAGGCCAAAGGCAGAAAGGTTGAAACAAGCACCGATGCTGGTTTACCGAGGAAAGATACAAAAGGCTGGAGTAACTCAGCAAGTCAGGCAGCATCCCTGGAGAACATGGATATGTGACGTTTCAGACTTCACTCGTGTCACTTGTCAGTATGTCGAGGAAATTGCATGATATCATGGAGAGATGGTGGCAGTTAACTGCTCACCGGTTCTCTGACTTCGCAGCAGAATTAGCCGACAGTTATACAGTGCAGTAAACAATTTTTTTTTTGTCAGATACAATTATACAAAAACATACATCGTCCTTGGCTATATGTTTTCCTGTTATTACTATCTACTACATGGGTATAAATTATTTAATAAGTCATATTATTCTTTTTGTTTATGTTAATCTTATTCAACAGCATATGGTTAATACAAGTCAAACAGAATGTCAAGACGCCCTTGTATTATATCTTATCTTTTAAGTTGACCGCGTCACTGCCCCCTCTCCAAGCCAATCATAAGCCCCCATTTCTGGATGCACTACTCATTGACATTGCTGTTGTGTTTTTGTTCACAATAGTTACCAACATTACAGGGTTAACTATTATGATCCAGCATTCAATAACTTTCCACTGAGAAACGGGCTTCCTTATCTATGTCCTAATTTGTTGCGCTTTATTCACCATGCTATGCATTCCCAAACAAGAGGTGAAAAGGACCATATTTGGTGTTGCTAACAACACGAACAGCAGTAAAAGTAAAATAAAAACCCAATTGGATACACAGCACTAGATGTAAACGGCATCACTCAGACGGAACTCCCGAGGAGAAGGAAACACAAGAGCATATCTATATATAAATATATATATAGATATGCTAACATTGTATGGGATCATAGAGGACATGAGGGTAAAGTGAGGCATCTAGATAGTTACGAGAAACAGGATGGTAAAAAAAGACTGGTTCCAATCAGATTATAATCAGACACGTATGCCTCCATTTTTGCACCTAATTAATGTGGCAATATATTGTGTTGATCATAAAGATCAACAACGAGGGAAATGTAGAAGAAAAAAATAAAATCTTCATTTACTTAATTTTGATTAGCATTAAACAAGGTAGCGAAAGGGTGTGTGGATGTTGCAATTGGCATCTCTCGTGGACCAGGTACAGGAGAAGATCATGGGAATTTGGAAAAACAAGTTTCAGACACATTATCTCTTGTTTGGGAATGTGTAGCATGGTGAATAATGCCGCTCAAATTAGGACATAGATAAAGGAAGCCTGTTTCTCAGTGGAAAGTTACTGAATGCTGTATTCACAATAGTTAACCCTGTAATGTCGGTAACTATTGTATTCAAAAAAAGATAGATGGGGGTAGCCAAAACCTGGTCACTGACTGATAGGTGGATACAGGTGAGGTGCAGTGATTGGCTGAAGGATGGAGTAAGTAATTGGCAGTTCATTTCACTCTGCGGGGGGGGGGGGGGGGGGATGCCCCTCCGGTCCCCTTTAAATATCTCTGCTCTAAATTTCTCGAACGATTACTTTTTATCACTTGACCTTATGACCTTCCCACACCAGACCCCCAACTTCCAGCAAGACTCCCAAAACGTTAATTTGCAGGTCGAATCGGTAGTAACGAAGGCAAATTCAAGCTAGGATTTATATCAAGAGGACTTAAATACAAAAAATTAACAAAACATTTTCCATAAAGGGTGATGGGTGTATGGAACAAGCTGCCAGAGGAGGTAGTTGAGGCTGGGATTACGCCAACATTTAAGAAACAGACAGGTACATGGTTAGGATATGTTTGGAGGGATATTGACCAAACGCAGGCAGGTGGGGCTAGTGTAGCTGGGCCAAGTTGGGAGGTGTGGGCAAGTTGGGCCGAAGGGCCTGTTTCCACAGTTTATCACTATGACTGCTAATTTTAGACTAGCCTCTCCTCAAAAGAGTGAACTGCTCGTGAAAAATAAGCAATTGGGTGTCAGATGAGGAAAGAAGAGGAGGAGTGAACTGCAATGCCAGAGAGAAGGTTATAGGTGGAAAGGGGAGTGAAAAGGTAAAATATAGGACTCTGGGATGGAAGGTGAACATACAGAGAGAAGGTGCGAACTGGGGGAAGGGATAGGGGGCAAGACTCTATATTTAGAGGGTGGTGAATCTGTGGAATTCTTTGCCATGAAGGCTATGGAGGCAGAGTCAATGTTATTTTTAAGGCAGAGATAGATAGATTCTTGAGTAGTACGGGTGTCAGGGGTTATGGGGAGAAGACAGGAAAATAGGTTTAGGAGGGAGAGGTAGATCAGCCATGATTGAATGGCAGAGTATACTTGATGGGCCAAAGGGCCGAATTCTGCTGCTATCACTTATGACATGAGTTATGGGTAAAAGAGGGGGTGGGAGGGTGGGGCGTATATTACTTAATATTGGAGAATTCAAGTGCCAAACTTGCTCGGAGCTGCCTAGTAGTACGGATTTTCCGTATTTTGTACGGAAATGCGATAAGAATACAGATGTACGATTTTGCTTTGTTAAGTACGGATTTTTTTTTAAACAGCCCGACTTCCTGTTTCATCTTGCAGCTTAAAAAATGCAAGGATATAAAAAGTCATACTGTACCTCTAAAAATTATAGCAGATTAAATCTATTAGTATTTTAAATTTCAAAATCTGGATGATTATTTTTGTAAGCTTTGATCTGCCTGTCCCGCTCCAGGTTTAAACAGCGCCGTCAGTTTAACGCGTGGGAATTTAAACGAAGAGCTGTCGGCTACAGCTCTATGGATTCTAAAAATAGCGTTACCAGCTGGAGCGCCATGGGCTTTAAACATAGCACTATGGGTCACAAACTGTTTGGGGAGAGAGGGAGAAGGAGGGAGGGAGAAGGAGAAAGGGAGGGGGGGGAATAAGGGAGGGAGAAAAAAGGAAGGAGAGAGAGAAAGTGAGAGGGAGGAAGTGGGAGGGAGAGGTGGAGGGAGAGAGGTTGGGAGGGAGGGAGGGAGGGAAAGAGGAAGGAGGGAGCGAGAGCGAGGGAGGGAGTGGGGGGCTTCCAAAATGGCTTCTACATCATCACTTGGTGCTAAAAGCAGGAAGCAGCCGTTCAAACAGCAGTATACAAGGAGATGGCAATGAATGCACTGCCAAGTAAGGTACATAGAAGACATGTCAATTGGTAGCAAAGTTATGCATTCTTGTACTCTTACATGGGAATGACCGCACATTAAATAATTAACATTTTTTTCAGCAAAATGGCACTGTGTAAAAATACTGATTTCCTCAGCAAAATATTGATTTTCAGGTACTAGAATACTGAAATGCTCTGACAAAACTTGGCAGCTCTGCTTGCTGAATTACTCCAGCACTTAGTGTTCTATTGGAATATGAGATGCTGTTCTTCCAGTTTGCATGTGGTCTCACTCTGGCATTGGAGGAGGCCAAAGGCAGAAAGGTTGAAACAAGCACCGATGCTGGTTTACCGAGGAAAGATACAAAAGGCTGGAGTAACTCAGCAAGTCAGGCAGCATCCCTGGAGAACATGGATATGTGACGTTTCAGACTTCACTCGTGTCACTTGTCAGTATGTCGAGGAAATTGCATGATATCATGGAGAGATGGTGGCAGTTAACTGCTCACCGGTTCTCTGACTTCGCAGCAGAATTAGCCGACAGTTATACAGTGCAGTAAACAATTTTTTTTTTGTCAGATACAATTGTACAAAAACATACATCGTCCTTGGCTATATGTTTTCCTGTTATTACTATCTACTACATGGGTATAAATTATTTAATAAGTCATATTATTCTTTTTGTTTATGTTATTCTTATTCAACAGCATATGGTTAATACAAGTCAAACAGAATGTCAAGACGCCCTTGTATTATATCTTATCTTTTAAGCTGACCGCGTCACTGCCCCCTCTCCAAGCCAATCATAAGCCCCCATTTCTGGATGCACTACTCATTGACATTGCTGTTGTGTTTTTGTTCACAATAGTTACCAACATTACAGGGTTAACTATTATGATCCAGCATTCAATAACTTTCCACTGAGAAACGGGCTTCCTTATCTATGTCCTAATTTGTTGTGCTTTATTCACCATGCTATGCATTCCCAAACAAGAGGTGAAAAGGACCATATTTGGTGTTGCTAACAACACGAACAGCAGTAAAAGTAAAATAAAAACCCAATTGGATACACAGCACTAGATGTAAACGGCATCACTCAGACGGAACTCCCGAGGAGAAGGAAACACAAGAGCATATCTATATATAAATATGTATATAGATATGCTAACATTGTATGGGATCATAGAGGACATGAGGGTGAAGTGAGGCATCTAGATAGTTACGAGAAACAGGATGGTAAAAAAAGACTGGTTCCAATCAGATTATAATCAGACACGTATGCCTCCATTTTTGCACCTAATTAATGTGGCAATATATTGTGTTGATCATAGAAACATAGAAACATAGAAATTAGGTGCAGGAGTAGGCCATTCGGCCCTTCGAGCCTGCACCGCCATTCAATATGATCATGGCTGTTCATCCAACTCAGTATCCCGTACCTGCCTTCTCTCCATTCCCTCTGATCCCCTTAGCCACAAGGGCCACATCTAACTCCCTCTTAAATATAGCCAATGAACTGGCCTCGACTACCCTCTGTGGCAGGGAGTTCCAGAGATTCACCACTCTCTGTGTGAAAAAAGTACTTCTCATCTCGGTTTTAAAGGATTTCCTCCTTATCCTTAAGCTGTGACCCCTTGTCCTGGACTTCCCCAACATCGGGAGCAATCTTCCTGCATCTAGCCTGTCCAACCCCTTAAGAATTTTGTACGTTTCTATAAGATCCCCTCTCAATCTCCTAAATTCTAGAGAGTATAAACCAAGTCTATCCAGTCTTTCTTCATAAGACAGTCCTGACATCCCAGGAATCAGTCTGGTGAACCTTCTCTGCACTCCCTCTATGGCAATAATGTCCTTCCTCAGATTTGGAGACCAAAACTGTACGCAATACTCCAGGTGTGGTCTCACCAAGACCCTGTACAACTGCAGTAGAACCTCCCTGCTCCTATACTCAAATCCTTTTGCTATGAAAGCTAACATACCATTCGCTTTCTTCACTGCCTGCTGCACCTGCATGCCCACTTTCAATGACTGGTGTACCATGACACCCAGGTCTCGCTGCATCTCCCCTTTTCCTAGTCGGCCACCATTTAGATAATAGTCTGCTTTCCTGTTTTTGCCACCAAAATGGATAACCTCACATTTATCCACATTATACTGCATCTGCCAAACATTTGCCCACTCACCCAGCCTATCCAAGTCACCTTGCAGTCTCCTAGCATCCTCCTCACAGCTAACACTGCCCCCCAGCTTAGTGTCATCCGCAAACTTGGAGATATTGCCTTCAATTCCCTCATCCAGATCATTAATATATATTGTAAATAGCTGGGGTCCCAGCACTGAGCCTTGCGGTACCCCACTAGTCACTGCCTGCCATTGTGAAAAGGACCCGTTTACTCCTACTCTTTGCTTCCTGTTTGCCAGCCAGTTCTCTATCCACATCAATACTGAACCCCCAATGCCGTGTGCTTTAAGTTTGTAAACTAATCTCTTATGTGGGACCTTGTCGAAAGCCTTCTGGAAGTCCAGATACACCACATCCACTGGTTCTCCCCTATCCACGCTACTAGTTACATCCTCGAAAAATTCTATAAGATTCGTCAGACATGATTTACCTTTTGTAAATCCATGCTGACTTTGTCCAATGATTTCACCACTTTCCAAATGTGCTGCTATCCCATCTTTAATAACTGACTCTAGCAGTTTCCCCACTACCGATGTTAGACTAACTGGTCTGTAATTCCCCGTTTTCTCTCTCCCTCCCTTCTTAAAAAGTGGGGTTACGTTTGCTACCCGCCAATCCTCAGGAACTACTCCAGAATCTAAAGAGTTTTGAAAGATTATTACTAATGCATCCACTATTTCTGGAGCTACTTCCTTAAGTACTCTGGGATGCAGCCTATCTGTCCCTGGGGATTTATCGGCCTTTAATCCATTTAATTTACCCAACACCACTTCCCGGCTAACCTGGATTTCACTCAATTCCTCCAACTCCTTTGACCCGCGGTCCCCTGCTATTTCCGGCAGATTATTTATGTCTTCCTTAGTGAAGACGGAACCAAAGTAGTTATTCAATTGGTCCGCCATATCCTTGTTCCCCATGATCAACTCACCCGTTTCTGACTGCAAGGGACCTACATTTGTTTTAACTAATCTCTTTCTTTTCACATATCTATAAAAACTTTTGCAGTCAGTTTTTATGTTCCCTGCCAGTTTTCTTTCATAATCTATTTTTCCTTTCCTAATTAAGCCCTTTGTCCTCCTCTGCTGGTCTCTGAATTTCTCCCAGTCCTCCGGTATGCTGCTTTTTCTGGCTAATTTGTACGCATCATCCTTCGCTTTGATACTATCCCTGATTTCCCTTGTTATCCACGGATGCACTACCTTCCCTGATTTATTCTTTTGCCAAACTGGGATGAACAATTTTTGTAGTTCATCCATGCAGTCTTTAAATGTCTTCCATTGCATATCCACCGTCAACCCTTTTAGAATTAATTGCCAGTCAATCTTGGCCAATTCACGTCTCATACCCTCAAAGTTACCTTTCTTTAAGTTCAGAACCATTGTTTCTGAATTAACAATGTCACTCTCCATCCTAATGAAGAACTCAACCATATTATGGTCACTCTTGCCCAAGGGGGCACGTACAACAAGACTGCTAACTAACCCTTCCTCATTACTCAATACCCAGTCTAAAATAGCCTGCTCTCTCGTTGGTTCCTCTACATGTTGATTTAGATAACTATCCCGCATACATTCCAAAAAATCCTCTTCCTCAGCACCCCTGCCAATTTGATTCACCCAATCTATATGTAGATTGAAGTCACCCATTATAACGGTTTTGCCTTTGTCGCACGCATTTCTAATTTCCTGTTTGATACCATCTCCAACTTCACTACTACTGTTAGGTGGCCTGTACACAACACCCACCAGCGTTTTCTGCCCCTTAGTGTTTCGCAGCTCCACCCATACCGATTCCACATCCTGCAAACTAATGTCCTTCCTTTCCGTTAATCTCCTCTCTAATCAGCAACGCTACCCCACCTCCTTTTCCTTTCTCTCTATCCCTCCTGAATATTGAATATCATAAAGATCAACAACGAGGGAAATGTAGAAGAAAAAAATAAAATCTTCATTTACTTAATTTTGATTAGCATTAAACAAGGTAGCGAAAGGGTGTGTGGATGTTGCAATTGGCATCTCTCGTGGACCAGGTACAGGAGAAGATCATGGGAATTTGGAAAAACAAGTTTCAGACACATTATCTCTTGTTTGGGAATGTGTAGCATGGTGAATAATGCCGCTCAAATTAGGACATAGATAAAGGAAGCCTGTTTCTCAGTGGAAAGTTACTGAATGCTGTATTCACAATAGTTAACCCTGTAATGTCGGTAACTATTGTGTTCAAAAACACAACACCAATGTCAATAGGTAGACCACTACCGGTAGTAGCACTGTAAACGCTACAGTAAATGGGGGCTTATGATTGGCTCAGAGGGGGCAGTGGTGGGAGGTCTGCTTGAAAGGTGAGAGAATAATGTCAAGATGCCCTTGTATTATGTTCAAGAAGGAACTGCAGATGCTGGAAGATCGAAGGTACACAAAATTGCTGGAGAAACTCAGCGGGTGCAGCAGCATCTATGGAGCGAAGGAAATAGGCGACGTTTCGGGCCGAAACCCTTCTTCAGACTGATGGGGGGTGGGGGGGAGAAGGAAGGAAAAGGGGAGGAGGAGGAGGAGCCCGAGGGCGGGCGGATGGGAGGGTGGGAGGAGACAGCTAGAGGGTTAAGGAAGGGGAGGAGACAGCAAGGGCTAGCAAAATTGGGAGAATTAACATTGAATTCTCATATACCAGAACCAGATATGTCTTTCTTCAATGTGCCTTCTCTGCCAACTACAATATCTATTTTTAACACATTTAAAATTGGGAGAATTAACATTGAATTCTCCCAATTTTGCTAGCCCTTGCTGTCTCCTCCCCTTCCTTAACCCTCTAGCTGTCTCCTCCCACCCTCCCATCCGCCCTCCCTCGGGCTCCTCCTCCTCCCCTTTTCCTTCCTTCTCCCCCCCCCCCACCCCCCATCAGTCTGAAGAAGGGTTTCGGCCCGAAACGTCGCCTATTTCCTTCGCTCCATAGATGCTGCTGCACCCACTGAGTTTCTCCAGCAATTTTGTGTACCTTTGCCCTTGTATTATGTCTGACTTGTATGAACCATCTGTTGTTGAATAGGATTAGCATAAACAAAAAGTATATTATGACTAATGAAATAATGCCCATGTAGTAGATAGTAATAACAGAAAAACATATAGCCAAGGACGAAGGTACACAAAAAGCTGGAGAAACTCAGCGGGTGCAGCAGCATCTATGGAGCGAAGGAAATAGGTAACGTTTCGGGCCGAAACCCTTCAAGTATGTTTTCGTAGAATTGTATCCAACAAAAAAAAGTTGTTTACTGCACTGTATAACTGTCGGCTAATTCTGCTGTGAAGTCAGAGAACCGGTGAGCATTGAACTGCCACCATCTCTCCATGATGTCATGCAATAGTCTCTTGAAGTAAACCTCGAAGTATCTGTTTTTCCTTTGATTTTCTTCTGTCAATTTCCTCGACACAATAGTAATGTTATTTCTTTCCTTTTTGCAGCAAAAGGTGAAATTGAGGCAATTGTGGTACCGATTTGTCTATCTTTCCTCTTAATTACCATGGCAGTGACACTACTCTGCTTCAAAAACAGGCATCTGTAAGTGTAATTTAATTTAGATTTGTGGTATGACTTGCTGAGCAGTTTGTAATGTACTGAACCTTTTAACAGATCTTTTATATCAGCAATACATTTATTTTGTAAATGAAAGGGAATTGTGTCCAAATAAGCACAGCCAGACCTAATCTGAGATTCAGTGTACTTGTTCTCAAAATGTTCCCCTTTCTCCCTAGTCCTTTTAATTCATTTTATCTGTTGCACCAATGGAAAGGCTACTTAGTTTTAAATCCCAGTACCTTTTTACTACACGTTACAAATACCAGAACCAGATATGTCTTTCTTCAATGTGCCTTCTCTGCCAACTACAATATCTATTTTTAACACAGTGCTTATCCCAATTCTCATGACTCATACTTTAATCTTTAGAACCTGTGTTGGATGTTTATGTTAAATTCATGTATTTGTGTGTTTTGTTTGCTTTTTATTGTTATGACTGTATGGTATCGACATTTCGTTCAAATTTTTTTGAATGACAAATAAATTCAATTTAAGGTACACAAGTAAAGGAGCGTACAAAATTAGTTATATGCCTAATTGGTCAGAGCAAAAAAAAACAATCAAAGGTCGAAAAGTAGTTACAGTCTGAGTTTAGAACTCCACACAAAACTGAGAAACGTGTGGCAAACGGCATGAGAAGCATTTACATTAGAATAAAAACTCTAGTGCTGGGTCAGGCAGCATCTCTGGAGAACATGCATAGGCAATGTTTCGGGTTAAGACAATTCTTCAGAATGTTTTATTTTAGTTTACGAGTTGCACTGAATATCGGATGTAGAGCAACTGTCATTAAGGAACAGTCATATTCCAGCTCCCACCGAGAATTGCAATAAGAGATCCACTGGTTTAATTTCAAAAGTATTTTTCTTTACAGGATTAAGACCTATGTTTGGCCAAATGTTCCAGACCCTGCAAACAGCAAGATTGTTGATTGGTCATCTAGAAATGGAAATCTTGCCAAGGTAAGATCTTGCCAAGGTAAGATACCAAAGCGAATGGTATGTTAGCTTTCATAGCAAAAGGATTTGAGTATAGGAGCAGGGAGGTTCTACTGCAGTTGTACAGGGTCTTGGTGAGACCACACCTGGAGTATTGCATACAGTTTTGGTCTCCAAATCTGAGGAAGGACATTATTGCCCTAGAGGGAGTGCAGAGAAGGTTCACCAGACTGATTCCTGGGATATCAGGACTGTCTTATGAAGAAAGACTGGATAGACTTGGTTTATACTCTAGAATTTAGGAGATTGAGAGGGCATCTTATAGAAACTTATAAAATTCTTAAGGGGTTGGACAGGCTAGATGCAGGAAGATTGCTCCCGATGTTGGGGAAGTCCAGGACAAGGGGTCACAGCTTAAGGATAAGGGGGAAATCCTTTAAAACCGAGATGAGAAGAACTTTTTTCACACAGAGAGTGATGAATCTCTGGAACTCTCTGCCACAGAGGGTAGTCGAGGCCAGTTCATTGGCTATATTTAAGAGGGAGTTAGATGTGGCCCTTGTGGCTAAGGGGATCAGAGGGTATGGAGAGAAGGCAGGTATGGGATACTGAGTTGGATGATCAGCCATGATCATATTGAATGGCGGTGCAGGCTCGAAGGGCCGAATGGCCTACTCCTGCACCTAATTTCTATGTTTCTATGTATTGCTTTATTATATCTGTGATCAAAATAATTATTTTGGGATACAGTAAAATTAAATGATTAGTTTATTTGGATAAACATAATTATAACATAACTTCTTTACTCAGAGTGGTAGCTGTGTGGAATGAGCTTCCAGTGGAAGTGGTGGAGGCAGGTTCGATTTTATCATTTAAAAATAAATTGGATAGGTATATGGACGGGAAAGGAATGGAGGGTTATGGTCTGAGTGCAGGTAGATGGGACTAGGGGAGAATAAGTGTTCGGCACGGACTAGAAGGGCCGAGATGGCCTGTTTCCGTGCTGTAATTGTTATATGGTTATAATGGATACCCGCTGTGAAAGCTGGTCTAAAGATGGTTATCTAACAGCAATTGTATGCAGTTGACACGTTTTTTTAAACTGCTGCTACCAATCTGTCTAATGGTATGTAGCTACCACAAACTGTTGAAAACCAAAATATGCCACAGATGTTGAAAATCTGAAACAAAATAAATTATTCAAAATATTCTGGCGGTCAGGCTGAACAGTAAAGGGCCTGTCCCACGAGCATGCGACTACATGCGGCAAGCGCGACCTAACGTGGTCGCTTGAGCCGTACGGCCTTGCGGGGCCGGTCCCACTTTGATCGCCGGCGCCGTATGGCATTGTGCGGAGCTGGTCCCGACATCGCGCGGGGCTCCGAAAAACTGACCGTGTTCAAAAACTCCGCGCAGCAACGGCCTGCCGGCCCGCAGCCGCCTCGAAGGGCATACGCAGCGTCTTGACGCCGTATGCACGTCTTGCCGCCGTACATCACGCGCAAACTTCCCGCGGACTTCGCTCGAACTTCACGTCACTCACTCGACCTCCGCGCGGCCCCCGCTTCCGGTTGGGTCGCACTCGCCGCATGCAGGCGCATGCCGGTGGGACCGGCCCTGTATGGGGATCACTCGACCTCCGCGCGGCCCCCGCTTCCGGTTTGGTCGCGCTTGACGCATGCAGGCCGCATGCTCGTGGGACAGGCCCTTTACTGTTTCAAGTACCTGAAACTTGTTGCTTTAATTGCAACTGGTATTTAAGATGAGCAATATGGTGCGCGCGGGGGAGGGGGGGTGGGGTGCACACGGGGGAGGAGGGTGTGTTGGCTCACCGGTTCCCGACTCCGACCGCACTCACCGGTTCCAGGACCCGGCTCCAGACTCATTCAGCGGCTCCCGTCCCCAGCGCCTGCCGCGCTCACAGCCCCCGCCCACGAAGACAGCCCACCCCCCGCCCGCAAACAGCCCCGCCCGCGGAACATAGCCCACACTCCGCTCCTTCAGCTTCATTCTCGACGCCGGTGATTGAAAGCGGGTGCCGGAAGGGGCATCGCCGTCCTGGCGAATAACAACCAACAACTTTTGTAATATTTTACTGATCGGAACAAAACTTCGTGCACTTGGAGCAGAGGAGAACGGTGAGTAAGGTGGCGAAAAAATCCTAGCGATATAGGGTACCATTATTGTGCAAATGTAAAAACAACGCAAACCGGACGAGGACAAGATGAGAGTTTTAGTAATAGTAAGAAGATATAGATAGAAGATAGATAGATAGGTATAGAAGATATAGATATAGATGACACACGTCATGCCTTCAAATTGGTGACAAAATGGTGTGGGTCTCCCACTCATCTGATCAACCATGTTCATACTGAAGTGCTGCGTGGCACTTGCCGCGCACGTGTTGCGCGCATGGTGCATGGTGACGTAGGCAATGACCCGCAGTTGCGTGCGGCGCCCCAGGATTTTGGGATGTACAAAATCTTCACCCGCTATCTGCATGACACGCAAATGACGCAAAAGTGGGACTTTACCCCCACTCTCCCCTGCAGCTGCTGCTCGACGACCGAGTTTCTACAACAGTTTGTTTTTTGCAATAAAATGCAAATTAGTCCTTGCATTTATCATTTGGAATGAGTTTTCGCTGCCTTTTCTGACAATGTTCTTTGTTGTGTTTCTTTTGCATGTTTAGATTATAAATGACATATTAAACTCAACATTTATTTGTTTTAAATAGAATAACCTGGGCCCAAAGGATCCCATGAATCTGGATGGCTTTATTTCTGATGTTACTATTATTGAAGCTGAAGCAGATGATAAATACCCATCTAATGAGGATGAAATCAAGCAATTGTCATCTTTGAAGAAGGAAAAGAGTACTTCAGGAGAGCACAGCAGTGGTATTGGAGGTTCTTCATGTATGTCGTCCCCTCGGCAAAGTGTTTCAGATAGCGATAGTGAGTCAGCACAGAATACTACAAGCACAGTTCAGTATTCAACGGTACTTGTGAGTGATAATGGTTACAAGCGTCAGCAACCATCAGCTCAAGTTTTTTCACGGTCAGAATCAACTCAGCCTCTTCTAGAAAATGAAGAAATATCTGATGAACATTCATATGGCAATTTTGGAAGCAGCAGTACGGAAGTGAAAAGACAGTATTTTAAACAAAATTGTCATGTCAAGAAGCCCAGTTTGAATGAGGAGCCCAGTTTGAATGAACTTCCTTCAACTGAAGGTGAAGTCATGGGTGATATAGACGAAGGTGGCTCCCACAGACTGGGTCAAATGGAAGTTTCCGACCAGAATTCTGAAGGATCTTGTCCAGCTATTGAAGAATTCTCCAGCAATGATAACCAAACTGTTGTCAAACTCGACCTTTTGGGATTTAGCAGATGTTTAGAAACTGATCAGCAAAGTTACATGCCTCAGGGTGTGAAGCATAACAGTTATATGCCTCAGTCAAAATAAGTCTACACTTTGTGCTTGAGGTGAAACATCTTTTATTTTGGAGATCATGAGGAAAAATGTGGACTCTTGTTTAATCTTTATATCCTAAGCCCAAATCATTTGAAATTTGACTAATTGTAGTTATACTACGAACATTGTATCAACATGCCTTTAAATATTGTGTATGTAAAATCATAGTCACCAGTTTTGGAGCATGAGTTGTTTTCTGGTTTCCAGAAGTAACCTGGTCCCTTTGCTAGCCAGTGCCGGTGAATATGCTTAACTTTACTGCCGGCTTTTGGCCATGCATGTACCCAGGTTCCTGGTCCAGCAGCCAGCTATACACTTGGTCTGTCTTGGTCATGCTCCTATACACCTGTTGCCAGAGATGTTGTTCTCAGTAGTTTCTTGAGAATAGATGGCTAAGGCAGAAATAGGTGAGCATGTCCATCTTATTATAGATAAGGCTGAGCACTTCTATTCTGATTTGATGGGGTGTGAAGGGGGCGGGGGTGAGGGAGGAAAAATCCTTGTCTGTATCTCAGAGGAAGGTGGTGATCCACAGAGATGATTTCAACACTAGAGTAAGAAAATACATAACCCTCTGGCCTGATGTGATTGAGTAAGAAAAACTAACTCCAAATGGGTAATTCTGGCAAAATGGGGCATAGATGTCACAAGTAGCACCCTTGTAGTCGGAGAAAACCACTAGATCTCATATCAACAATTCCATCTGAGTGCTTGAATGTATTGGAGTTAATCATTTTCTGAGCAAGAAAGTACAAGGATGGCCACATAACCCACAATAAAAGGCATTGATGACTGCACAACTGATCACCCAGAGTCCACTCTCTCATTCCCATCAACCTTCTCCCAAAACGCCACTATCAATAGAAATTGTACCATAAAAAGAAAACGAAGCTCCTGTACCCTGCAAAGGTGCAGTACATCCCAGAAAGTGCCTCAGCCAACCTGTGAATAGACTCCCAGTCAATAGAAATGCAAATTGAAACCTTTACAATGCTTCAATTAAAAATAAATGCTCGATTGGCACCTGAAGGCTGAGATCCAACAGAAAACTCATGACCTAAAGAACAAGATTACAGGAACCCCATCAACCCATGATACGAACACCCAAGGAGAGACAGGAAAGGGGTTGAACTTATCAAGAATGGAGTGAACATCCTTGATTCCATTTCACAGTAGCCTTTTCAGTTAAGTATTGACGCTGTTTTTGACCAACATGGAGACAATGTCCATGCACCAACTAAAACAAAACAGGGTAGCAACAAGAGCAGTGCTAGGGTACTAAATCTTGTCCATAAGCAGTTTTGGCAACAATTTCAAGACCTCGTCATCCACACTGGTAAAGAGGGGGTTGGTTATTCCAGGGAACCTCAGATGCTGTAATCAAGAAAGAAGACTTCCAGCTAGACTTCTGATTTTGTATATAGTGTGGTCTCTCTGCTGTCAACCTAGAATTGCGGTGTGGGATCCATCCAAATAGAGGAGTGGTGAACATGCTTTTGACAGTGTGTCTCAAAGAGAAACGCAAGGATGCCTGGTCTTTTCTCGTCCTCAATAAAACCCTTGATTTTGTTAACTGAGAAAAGCTGTGGAGCATTGTCTACCTGCAGAAATTCATTTCCATCTTGCGCATGCTTCTTGATTGCATGCAAGCCTGATAACAGCCAACAGAGCCAATCGTAATGAAAACCAGCGTCATGCAAAACTGCGTCGTTGCCTAATGCTTTTTTTCTGCATTTTTCACTGTAATGTTGCATCTTGCCACCAATCTACTGGGCTAATGGAAAATTGTTGAATCTAGACTACCTTCACTCCTGAACAAAGGTTACCCTAACTCAGGAGTCGAGTTGCAGTAAATAAATGCAGGCACTTGGGCACATCCATACCCCAAGCTTAAAATCATCGTTCACTGAAATATACGAGCAGAGGGATGAACTGTATATTCACATCTGCAGACATATGTCCTCTACCAACATGCTTTCTGAAAATGAAAGTTCACAGCAAGACCCTGGGGAGAAAAGGACTGCTTCCCATATCTCATGAGTCCTTTCTCAGCAAAGACAAATATTGGCAATGAAAGTCATCATCACTTTCATTGCACCTGCAGAAACTTTGATCAATTGAGGAAAAAGTGGTGTTTGAAGATCAAGACCTTCAGCATGCCCTTTAACATGATCTGTATGGCAGACTGGTCTGAAAGGTTAGATGTGCACGGTGATGCATTTGGGGAATTACCTTGGGGTGGGGCACACACAGTGAATGTTGTACAGAGAGACCTTGGGGTACAAATACTTTGTTCCCTAAAAATAGGAACACGGGTAAGAAGGCATATAACATGCTGGCCTTCATCGACCATGACATTGAGTATTGAGTAATCAGGAGAGATTCTATGCATAGCATAGATAGCCAATGTTTGTTTCCCATGGTAGGAGTTTTAAAACTCAGGGGGCATAGATTTACGGTGAGAGGGAGGTTTAACAGAATGAAAATATAAGAGGATGGTGTCAAAGGCTCCCTGGAAAAGGTTATCTCCCCTTGACCCTTGGGAATCCCTGGCCCATGACTGCTCAAAGTGCACAAGAAGCATTCAGGATCTCCACACATTAGGAAACCAAAGAAGTCCAGGTAAACAACAGGAGTAATGCCATGCCTCCAAAACCAATCCATTCCCTGCCCCACGAGGCACTCGTGCCTTGCATGAAGATCTCCCATTAGCCTCGTAGGTTATTTCAGAATCCGAGAAGATGATTTTAGAAGTGTTAGCATGGCAGAAAGATTGCACTTTGGTAAGAAAGAAATGCAAAGCATTGTGCTTTGTTGTCGGGTCAAGCAGATTAGTTTTATTACAATGGGCCAGAGAAATGTTTATAATCTTTAAGTATGGTTATTTTTTTTGTTCGAATAAAGTTTCTTTGTCAAATTTAGGTCAATTGATTTTTTTTTTAATTCTAATGGTGGCTATCATATTTAGTTCCATATACAGTATTGTTTTCAGGGACTGGTAGTAAGCATATTTGACCTGGAAGGTACAAGATAAATCTAGGTAATCAAAGATATTAATAATTATTGTAAATAAAATGTACCAATTTTATCCCTTGGCTGTACTGAATCATTTTATTTTTCCAAATAAAAAATCAGTGAAATGGTTAGGTGTAGACGTGGTAAAACACTACAAACATTTTTGACAATAGATAAACTGGATTCAGACTAGAGAAATGATTTGCACAAGTACAGCTTTTTACTTATTTTTTTAATGTAATTTTATAATACATGGTTTATTTGGGGGGTGATATTGCAAATACCCAAAATGTGAATACTGCAACTGGAGCAGTAAGTGTTGTGTTATGTGAAATACAGCAGTCTTAGTTCTCCCAAAAAAGGCAGTATTTTGAAATGTCTACTAACCGGCAGTGATGGTGAAGTCATTGCCGACAAAGTAATTCAATTATGAATGCTAATAGTAGTTTGTCTGTATGGTGGTGATAATTTTGCACCTCATGAAATTCATGACTAAATGCATTATGAAATTTTTATTTTATTGAGAGTCTAAACTTTAGTTTTGTTTCTTATTCTTAATTATTCTAATTTTCACACTTAAAAGGACTTTTCTATACATTTGGGAGAAGTAATGAACTGCAGATACTGCTTTACCAAAGAAAAGAGAGTGCTGGAGTAACTCGGTGGGGCAGGCAGCATCTCTGGAGAAAATGGATAGATGATGTTTTAAGTCGGGACCCTTCAGGCAACCATTTCGCCGAACACTTGTGCTCGGTCTGCCACAGCCTGCTTGATCACCCTTTGCTAACCATTTTAACTCCCCTTCCCATTCCCATAACTGTCCTGGGCCTCCTTAAGTGCCAGAGTAAGACCCCATGCAAATTGCTTGGGTAGCTTACAACCTAATAGTTTGAACATTAAATTCACCAAATTTAGGTCACTAACCTCCAAAAATTCCCACCGTCTCCGATTTCCCATCTCTTCCATGTGCCTTACCTGGATTTGCACCCATTTCTCCTGCTCCCTGTTCGCATACCGATATTCCTTTCTCTGGCTTCATAATCCGCTCATCATCTCATACTTTGTCTTTTCATCTCTGGTATTTGGCCAACCATCCTCACCTGGATCCACCTATCACTTGCCAGACTTTGTCCCACCCAAAGTTTCCTCTTCCCCCCCCCCCTCCCCCGTCCACTGCAATCAGTCTGAAGAAGGGTGCTAGTTCTGCCAGAGCTTTAAAAAAAACCTTTTGTTCATATTTTCATTATGCACCCTTTACCTTTTCTGGGCAACTTTTTGTAACCTGAATTTCCTGCCTCCAAAGCATAGTAAAATCAAGGAATTATTTATACCTAAACGATATACCATGGCATTATGCAATCTCTGTGGAAGAGCAGTCTAACAAATCCCATTTCGCCTTTCTTTCCCCATTACACTGCAGAGTTTTTCTTCAATTATTTATCTAGTTTCCTTTTTAAAAATTACCGTGCAATCTGCCTCCATCCCCTTTTCAGATAGGAATTTCTAAAACCACAATTCCTATCAGGGATCCGCTTATTGTTCCGTTCCTCTGTATTAATAGAAGGACTAATGTTGGAAAAATATAAACTTAGATTTTTTAAAATATATTTAGATCACCTACTATTTGGTAACAAATTGCCCCCATATGACATTTTTCCACAGTTATAAACATTTGTCATTTTACATTACAATACAATATTCCAATGTACCTATAAATGCATTTATAGGTACACTGGAATATTGTGTTGTAATGCAAATTATTTACCTTTTTGGAATCTAACTCATGTACTTCAGATTATAAGTTTTATTTACAGTGTATTAAATGCAATACACAAGAATTTCCTGAAAAGTTTGTGTTCCAAAGTGAAGATATGCTTGGTGTGATCACGTGCTGTTCGGGGGAATAATGTATCAGGACTATTCTATTATTGCATTTCAAGAATCATAAGACAAAGTATTATTTATATAAGTAGGAAACAATTTTAAAATATCCAGCAATAGTTCAGTATATTGCCAATATAGGTGGTTGTTTAGGTTGGTGATAACTAATTTGGAGGTGGTAGTGGGCTTTGAATCTATCTGCTAATATTGTGAAAAGCAAAAATAAAACTTGCTAGAAATCTAAGATAAAAACAAAGTGTGAGAGGCTCATAACAGGCCAGAGCATTTTGGAGAGAGAGAAGATTAATGTCTCAGGTCATTGAGCTTTCATCAATAACAGGTTATCAACCTGAAACATTGTCTATTTCTCTCTCCACAGATGCTGTTTGATCTGATGATGATTTTAAGCTTTATTTCTGTTAATAATATTTAAACACAAACATTTTATTTTATGAAGTTTATCTTTGTAAGTGCCTAACAGTAAGATTTGGTGTTTTAAAAGCTTTGATCCATATTACTGGTGTTGAAAAGATGCATTCGAAAAGTTATACCACTGGGGCGCAGCTACTCATTAGCTTTCACTTTTTTTAAACAAAGTTAATCATAACGGGAGAATTATGTGGATATGTTAATTCTAACCAAACTTCTCTTTGTACATGTTTTAAAGAGTAAACGTGTCATCCATATTCTTATTAATCAGTATTATCTGGTGGTAATTATATCAAACAAAATTCTGTATGTTTGAGATTTGTTTCTTTAGTCTGTAATCATAATGTATTAATGTATGGCACTTTTAAAAGTATGTTTATTCAAACTTAAATTCCAGTGAACCTTTATATAATTATATTCTTAAATCTAGAGTAATTCTGCTCGTAATTAAGGTTGTTCAATGATTTGGTTAAAATAATCAGTCTGCTAAACTCTTGGTATAGCTTGGGAAACTTTGCTTTGGAATGAACGTATACTTAAATAGAGAAAAGACTATCTTTAAATTAAGTAATTTAAACATAAAAATTAGGAAGTTAAATGAGTCATCACAAGTATAATCGGCTTCTAAATTTAACATCTGGTTCCTTCCGAGCCATTATTTAACAATGTTTAGACAATGATAAAGGAAAATAGCACTCAAAACATTACAATATGAAGGTGGGATATTCAAATAGGTTGCTATTTTACTAGTATTTTTGACAATACCAAAATCTCTCGACAATGTAGATTTTCTGTTACACTTGCATGACTAAACCAGACTATTAAATGCATGTCTCTTCTGGTTTTGTGTACTACATTCAATGTTGCTGATTTCAGGCGATTTACTAATGTTTGGTATATTACATTTTCTTGTAATGCAGAATTTTAAAGACCCACAATTGAGCACTGGATAAAAAAATATTTTTCAAACTTTTATATAACCACTGTGTGCGTGTATATGTAATCTTTTTCTATTTAAAAAACAAATAAAACATCCCAATTACTAGTTTAGTGTTAATGATTTTTTTGTGTTTGGTAGTGTGATGGTTTTATTATTGGTCCAATTTGACAAGATGGTTAAATAGACAAATTATGCAGGATAATCTCCTCAAACTCTAGGGCTGTATTAACAAGTAGTTTTGTTTACCCTAATATTAACCGTAATGCAGTTAGTATAGAAGGAAAAGCAGAGTTCCTGAAGTACATAGATTTTTTTTTCATCACTCTGTAGGAAGTCTAACAAGTGGGTGGGCAATTCTGTATTTTGGAAATGAGGTTGAGTAGGCCAATGCAGTATCAGTGAGAGCATTGTTGATCAAAAGTAGGTTACATTTAATATGGTTGTAGCAAAGATAAAGTGAAATGGAGAGTTAAATGATAGAAGTGGTTAGGGTGAGAATTGCATTGCCAAAGTATACAATGTAGAAGAGCATTAATTACAACCTGACCTGATATGGCACTGGACCATATTCCGTTTTGATGGTCTTGAAGCCAAACTAACTAGTTGGGATGTGTAGGAAGGAACTGTAGATGCAGGTTTAGACCGAAGATTGACACAAAATGCTGGAGTAAATCAGCTGGACAGGTAGCATCTCTGGAGAGAAGGAATGCGTGACGTTTCGGGCCGGACCCTTCAGACTAGATGGATCTCGACCCAAAACGTCACCCATTCCTTCTCTACAGAGATGCTGCCTGTCCAGCTGAGTTACTGCAGCATTTTGTGTCTATCATAACTAGTTGGGCCTCTGTTTATCAGTATCAAAGCAGTTAGCGCTGGATGCACTCGGTCACCAGAAATGTTCTGTCTCGAGGACAGTGAACACTGGCAAGTATTATGGGACAACTCAACGTTTTAACCATATGACGGTTAAAACACCCTTTCTACCATTTAGGTACGTAGGCAATCAATTGATAAACATTTGGCTTTGGCTCTATAGGTTTTAAGTCCTGTCAAAATCCATAGAGTCACACAGTGTGGAAACAGGCCCTTTGGCCCAACTTGCCCCATCTACACTAATTCTATCTGCCTGCATTTGGCCCATATCCCTCTAAACCTTTCATATCTAATGTACCTATCAAAATATTTTTTCAACATTGTGATGGTACTTGCGTCAAATACCTCTGCTGGGAGCCCGTTCTATATCACCTCTTGTGTAAAAAAAAGTTGCCCCTCAGGTTCCTATTTAAATTTTTCCCCCCTCACCTTAAACCTATGTCCTCTGGTTCTTGATACCCCTACTCTGAGTAAAAGACTGTGCATTTACCCTCTCTAATCCTCTCATGATCTTATACACCGGCGAGGGCTTCAATATCAGGAGCCTCGATGGCCTCGACGCAGCAGTTTGACTGTCTGACCTCGGGAGACGAAGCAAGGAAGCGATAAGTTTGTTTTACCTTCCATCACAGTGAGGAGGTGCCTGGAGGAGAATAGTGATGGCTGTATTGTTAAATTTATGTAATTGTATGTTTTGTTTGTTTTTTATTGTTATGACTGTATGGTAACGACATTTCATTCAAATTTTTTTGAATTACATAAATTCATTCAATTCAATTGATATCGGTCGACACAAATTGCTGAAGTAACTCAGTGGGACAGGCAGCATTCTGGAGAGAAGGAATGGGTGATGTTTCGGGTCGAGATCCGTCTTCACACCTGTCTCGACCCGAAACATTACCCATTCCTTCTCTCCAGAGATGCAGCCTGTCCCGCTGAGATACTCCAGCATTTTGTGTATATTCGATTTAAACCAGCATCTGCAGTTCCTTCCTACACTCATTGATATAGATGACAAACAGCATGGTTCCAACGCCAAACCCGGAAGCACATTACTAGTCACACGCCTCCAGTCCGTGAAACAACCTTTCACCTTCTCCCTCTGCTTCCAATAGACAATAGGTGCAGGAATAGGCCATTTGGCCCTTCGAGCCAGCTCCGACATTCACTGTGATCATGGCTGATCATACACAATCAGTATCCCGTTCCTGCCTTCTTCCCATATCCCTTGACTCCGCTATATTTAAGAGCTCTATCCAACTCTCTTGAAAGCATCCAGAGAATCGGCCTCAACTGCCTTCTGAGGCAGAGAATTCCACAGATTCACAACGCCCTGGGTGAAAAGATTTTTCCTCATCTCTGTTCTAAATGGCCTACCCCTTATTCATAAACCGTGGCCCCTGGTTCTGGACTCCCCCAACATCGGGAACATGTTTCCTGCCTCTAGCGTGTCCAATTACAAATACATCTATAGATGCTCCTGAACACATCATCAGTGATGTAACCTGGGGTCATTGGGTGTTTCGGGTCTTTCAACATCAGACACCCACACCCAAGCGACCAAGCCATGGTTGATCAGACCACGACTTGTGTTCAGGTGGCATTCGCTCCTCCACATGGACCTTCTGTCCTGATCCAGAGCCATCTCGAGGCCTTCTCCGCTGCCTCTGTGGTGATCATGATGGCCTTTCTCCTCGCCACTCCGTTTATGCCCAGTGCACTCAAGGCTTTGTAGAGCAATTGCCCTGCAAAACCTCTTCAGCCAACCTCGATGGGCATACACCTTGCCTTCCAGCCGTGCTTGTGGCAGTCTATGACCAGCTCTTCATACTTCGTCATCATCCTCTCGTGGGCCTCCTCCAGGCGATCCTCCCACGGCACTGTCAGTTCCAACAAGATGATGTTTTTGGTCGCCTCTGAGACCAGGAGGATGTCTGGCCTCAGGGTGGTCGTGGCAATGTGCTGTGGGAACTTCAGCTGTTTCACCAGGTCTACGGAAAGCTGCCAGTCCTGCGCAGTCGCCAGGATTCCTGACTGATTCCTGATTGCTGAGGTTCTTAACATAGAAACATAGAAAATGGGTGCAGAAGTAGGCCATTCGGCCCTTCGAGCCTGCACCGCCATTCAATATGATCATGGCTGATCATCCAACTCAGTATCCTGTACCTGCCTTCTCTCCATACCCCCTGATCCCTTTAGCCACAAGGGCCACATCTAACTCCCTCTTAAATATAGCCAATGAACTGGCCTCAACTACCTTCTGTGGCAGGGAGTTTCAGAGATTCACCACTCTCTGTGTGAAAAATGTTTTTCTCATCTCGGTCCTAAAGGATTTCCCCTTATCCTTAAACTGTGATCCCTTGTTCTGGACTTCCCCAACATCAGGAACAATCTTCCTGCATCTAGCCTGTCCAACCCCTTAAGAATTTTGTAAGTTTCTATAAGATCCCTCCTCAATCTTCTAAATTCTAGCGAGTACAAGCAGTGTTTATTCAGTCTTTCTTCATATGAAAGTCCTGACATCCCAGGAATCAGTCTGGTGAACCTTCTCTGTACTCCCTCTAGAATGTCTTTCCTCAGATTTTGGAGACCAAAACTGTACGCAATACTCCAGGTCAGCTTGGCAGCTGCACTCCGGCCTTCACGAAGGTGATCATCTGGGTGGTGGGGCATTCTCGTCTGCAGCTGCTGGTTTCCATGCTGATGACTTCTGCAATGGGTTTAAGAACCTGGTCATGACGTCAGGTGTACCGGCCCTGCCCAAGAGCCTTTGGGCAGCAGCTCAGGATGTGTTCCAACGTCCCCTTGCCTGAGCATTGCGGGCAATCTGGATGAATTTGCCCCAGATGAAGAGGTTCAATGGACTGGGCAGGACATCATACACTGCCTGGACCAGGAACTTGGTGGTTCAGCATGCCAGAGCTCAGTCCATGTGATTTTTCGGTCCATGGCCTGCTCCCTCCTTGTCCAGGCTCCCTGCTGCCTCAATCCAACTGCTCTGGTACACCTCTCCTCCTCCACCACTGCCCTCACTTCCTCCTGGACCAACCTGCACCTCTCCTTCCCCTTGGTCTTGTCAAACTGGGGAGTTGGGAAGATTCCCAGGCCAGCTCTTCCCCGAGTCACTGCTCCCACCAGGACTCTGTGGCGTATCCGGGACTCTGCTTGCAGCACGGCTTCGCCGGCTCTCCACTTCCTCCCAGTTTTCACCTCCACCCCTGCTTGAGCCACCGTGGGATCACTGGAGTCCCTGTACAGCATCAGCTCTCTGGCCCGAGTCACCTTAAACACCTCCTCCAGCGACTTCAGGGGCAGCTGGAGCTTGGTGTTATTTCCGTAAAGGGCGATGCTGCTAAGGCTCCCAGCCACCTCCTGAGAATAGCCAAACTAACTAGTTGGGACGTGTAGGAAGGAACTATAGATGTTGGTTTAGACCGAAGATAGACACAAAATGCTGGAGTAATTCAGCTGGACAGGCAGCATCTCTGGAGAGAAGGAATGGGTGCCGTTTCGGGTCGAGACCCTTCTAGTCCCAAAACTGAGTTACTCCAGCATTTTGTATCTATCATAACTAGTTGTGCCTCTGTTTATCAGTATCAAGGCAGTTAGCGCTGGATGCACTCGGTCACCAGAAATGTTCTGTCCCTTAATTATCTTATATGTTTCAATAAGATCCCTTCTCATCCTTCTAAATTCAAAGGTCAAAGGTCAAAAACTTTATTTGCCATTTGTGCTTACACACATAGGAACTCTTGTGCGGCTATTCAGAGAGTCAAGTTAAGTTAAAAATTAAAATTAAAAATTAAAAAATGTTAAACTCTATCGTGTATTGTGTTTTTTTTTATTCGTATGACTGTATGGTAACTCAAATCTCACTGCACCAATTGGTGCATGTGACAATAAATGTAACTTGAACTTGAACTTAATTGGGTTCTGTCAATTGTCCCTAGAGTGCAGGATAGAACTAGTGTACGGGTGATCGCTGGTTGGCACAGACTCAGTGGGCCGAAGGGCCTGTTTCATCATTGTATCTCAAAATTAAACTAAACTAAACTGAATTATAGCCCCTGCCCCTGATGGCAAATGTTGGACCAGTCAGCCAATGTGACAGTGGTCGACTCTCCTTTGTCACACCTGTTTTTTTTTTAAATTTAGGCCAAGCAGAAAGCTACAGTATGTGCATGTCTTACTAAGATAGAGAAAAAAAGTGTTTTTGTTTGAAGATCCTTCATCAGAATCAGAAGCGTGAATCTTCTTGATTCTGGCGGCAATGACTAAAACAGAACAATTTAATGGATAATTTAATCATTTCCAGTGAAGATTAAAGATATTTTGCATAGCATGTAGTTACTGCACTGCTTGAGTCAGAATTGTTAATTTGGTCTTTGAAGAAAAAGTGACATTATTTGTCAAATGAAAATAAGTTGTTGAAAACTATTTTGGGCGTGCTTGCAACGCCACACCACAAATAAGGGAAATGAAAGTAGACAAAAATGCTGGAGAAACTCAGCGGGTGAGGCAGCATCTATGGAGCGAAGGAAATAGGCAACGTTTGGGGCCGAAATCCTTCTTACGAAATGAAAGTCAGGATAGGATTTGCCTTTTAAATATGAATGTGAATATCTTGATCCTAAGCATTTAAAGTTGCCTGACTTTTTTTAATCACAAAATTCAGGTTACAGAGGAGTTGAAAGGAGGAATATGTCAATTTCTATGCTTTGATTTTTACTTCCATGAGGAAATAATGGGATGGAAGGAGGTGAATCTGACCGCTCTGCTAGAAGTCGCCATCATGATCTCAGTGTGCGTGCATTTTTTTCAGTTAGGTATGCAGGTTCAATCTCCTTGACTTGTAGAAAACAGGATTGTGGTGGAAGAATGTTATTCTGGCTGGAGGTCTATGACCTGTGGAGTTCCACTGGGATCTGTGCTGGGACCTCTATTGTTTGTGATATATCTGAACGATTTGGATGTAAATGTAGATGGGTCAGTTGGCACGTTTGGTGGAGTTGCGGACAGTGAGGAAGGTTATCAAAGTATACAATGGGATTTAGATCAGCTATAGAAACGGGCAGAAGAACGGTAGATAGAGTTATCTATCTAACCGCAGCACCACAGAGAGCATACAAACACATGGCATCTCTGTGTGGTATCTCAGCTGCACGGAGGCGTAGAGGAGAGCTCTTCAGCACGTCGTCCACAGGGCGCAGAAGATTATTGGGTCACAGCTACCAGCCTTGGAGGGCATCTACTACACATGGTGCCTCAGGAAGGCGTCAGCATCCACAAAGACTCCTCACACCCTTGTAATAGTCTGTTCGAACTCCTACCTTCTGGCAGACGTTACAAGGCCTTCTACGCCCGCACCTCCAGACTCAGGAACAGCTTCATCCCCAGAGCTATCACTGCTCTGAACCGGCCCTGCTGAGTGCCCCCCCCCTCCACCTCCATGAACTGTATTCACGCACATCGACCCGGCACAGACACATTTGCACTTTAGACTGTTTTACTGTTCTCTTTTTTTTTTATAAATCATGTTTCTCGGGGTATCTAAATTTTATTAGTTGTTTAAGTTATGACTATTGGGTGGAAGCTGCATACCAAATCTCGTTGCACCTATGTGCAATGACAATAAAAGATTATTATTATTACTATCTTGGAAAGTGGAAGGGTGAATGCAAGGGAAAAGTATGTAGTCAATGGCAAGACCCATACCAGCACTGATGCACAGAGGGATCTTGAAGTCCATGTCCATAGCTCTCTGAATATGGCAACACCAGTAGACTGAGTGATAAAGAAGACGTATTGGAAGCTTGCCTTCATAGGTCGGGGCATTGAGTATAACAGGCATGAAGTCATGTTGCAGCTTTATAGGACTTTGGTTAGGCCATATTTGGTGATTGCCCTAACGCAGGAATGATGTGGAGGCTTTGGAGAGGGTGCAGAAGATGTTTACTAGAAAGGACAAGATGGGTTTGAACTATAAGGAGTGGTTGGACAAAGATGGATTGTTTTTTCTGAAACATTAAAATTATGAGAGGCATAGATTGGGTAGGCAGTTAGAACCACTTTCCTAGATTGTAAATGTCAAAGACTAGAGGGCATAGTTTAAAGGTGAGATGGGCAAAGTTTAAAGTGATGTGCGGGTCAATTCTTTCACAAGAGAGTGATGGGTACCAGGCCAGGAACTTGCTTCCAGGGGTGGTTGTGGAGTCAAATGCGATGGTGGTATTTAAGAGGCTTTTGGATAGGCATATGAATAAACAGAGAATGGAAGGATTTGGATCACATGCAGACAGAGAAAACTAGTTTAACGGCATCATGTTCAGCACGTACATTGTGAGCCAAAGAGCCTGTCTTATGTTATTCTCGTCAACTGGTATGACTCATTGCAGTGGAAGTTGGATATGAGCACAGTAAGGCTTCAGCTGCAAGTAGGTCTCAAGCTGAGGTCATTTGAGTGAAGGGCAAGCTGGAAGTAATGCTTTGCTGCTTGTCAAAGCTAGGGGCTTTTATTCACCTTTTTAAATGCCTCTGATCTGCAAAGACATTTAAAAACTGTTAAAATGCCAACATTTTTATTTAAAATTCATTTCAAACTTTAAAAATAAAGTTAACTAAAAGGATACCAATACATTTACAACGAAACAAGAAGATTAAGCTAACTTTAAAATATTTAAATGGAAAGCACCTATAGGGCCTGTTCCACTTGGGCGACTTAATTGGCGAGTTTAGGAGAGTTTGAAAAAAAAATGACATGTTGAAGACCTCCTTCGACTATGTTGAAGACCCCCTTCGACCTCCTTCGACTATGTTGAAGACTAGCTACGACTAGCTACGACTAACTTCAGGAAAATTGGACACCGAAATGTGGAGAGTGAAGACGACCTCCTTCGACCTCCCTTCGACTATGATGAAGACTATCTACAACTACCTTCAACTACCCTCGACTACCCTCTATTACCTACGAATAACATGACGACCTAGCTGAGGCCTCGAGTACGCAGAGACCACTCTCGAGCATGAAGGAGAGTTAAGAAGACCTCCTACGACCTTGTGTTGACCATGCTGCGAGTATGAGTTTGTACATTCTCCCTGTGACCTGCATGGGTTTTCTCCAGGTCCTCCGGTTTTCTCCCACAATCCAAAGACGTACAGGTTTGGAGGCTAATTGGCTTCAGTAAAACTGTAAATTGTCCCTGATGTGTGTAGGATAGTGTTATTGTGTGGGGATCGCTGGTCGGTGTGGACTCAGTAGGCCAAAGTGCCTGCTTCCACGCTTATCTCTAAACAAAATAAACTAAACTAAACTCCACCTTGAATTGAACCTGCATTGAACAAGGATCAAAGAGGTAGCTGGGGGAATCCCAGTTGGCCTGTGGTTCGCTGCTGCTGCAAGTAGCATGCATTTCACACAGGTGCCAGACGATCATTGCTGACCAGAGTGAGTCCAACCATTTTTTTTTGACATTCAAAGGCATTACCAAAAATGGAACATCCACTATTTGATGTACAACTTTACAAATCAAAGTTTCAAGAATTATACACTGTAATTACAAAATGAAGAATTTAATGGAACATTTTTTTTTGATCCATCTCATTGGAAATCACACATTACCTCATGCAGTGAGCCAACCAAACACATGCCCCAATCCCAAAGGTGTCTGAATGTTTTCCATGTCTTCAGAATGAAATATATCTTGGTGTGTTCGCTATACAGGATGTTATTTTCTTGCAGTTGGATAAAATTAACTCACTTCCTATCAACCAATTTACAGATTTTCATTCATAGATAAATCTGTACTACTTGCAAATTGAACGGAAACTGCTGATAAAGTGTCACATAAAAGTCTGGTGCATAAGATAAGAGCTCAATGGGGGATGTGCGTCAGCATAGGCTGAAGACCGGTTATTGCATAAAGTATTAGAATAGTTGCATCTTTGGCAGGTTGGAAGGGTGTCATTAGAGTGTAGAGTGCCCCCATTAATCTGTTCATGGTCCCCAATTATTTCCTGTCTATATCAGTCACTTGAAGGAGGAGGAAGAGGAGACACACAAATAGGAGAGGGCATTCTGTGATATGGTATTTGAACTAAAACAGAATATTGATCAGTTCAATAAGTACTGTAGTTGAAAAATCAACATGTGGTATCTAATTGCGAAGTGGTGCACTTTAGCTGAAAAAAAATCAAAGAGCAGACTATTCTCTAATTGGAAAGAGAGATTGCAAATGAGTAGTGGCGTGCCGATGGATCTAGATGTTTTGGGCATGAATCACAAAAGTGGGCATGCAACGAGTAGTTTGGAAGGCAAAAGGTATATTTCCTGTTATTGCAAAGGGGCTGGAGTTTAGAGATAGATTAACCCTTGTTACAATGGAGACATGAGACTGCAGATGCTGGAATCTGAAGTAAAAGCACACTGCTGGAGGAATTCAACAGGACGAGCAGCATCTGTGCAAGCAAATGGTTAGTCGATGTTTTAGTTTGTGACCCTGTATCGGAACTGAGAGTATGGAGAGAAGGTTGCCGGTCTAAGCTGACTGGGAGATGACAGGTGAGTTGGGGGTGATGAACAGGAGGAAAAGGGGGAGAGTGGTGCTTAGGCACAGGCTGATGGATAATAGGTGGAAACAGATAAGGAAAAACAAGCATTCGGCAGGTGGAACTATGTGGGGGTGTTTAGAGACGGAGAGGAGGAACCAGATAAGGAAGGGATCTAAATTGTAAACACTGTTACAAGGTAAAGCTTGTGAAATTACAAAATTAAGAATTTAATGGGACATTTTTTTGATACATCTCGTTGGAAGTCTCATGCAGTGAACCAACCAAACATGCCCCAATCCCAAGGGTGCCTGAATGTTTTCCATGTCTTCAGAATGAAATATATCTTGGTGTGTTCGATATACAGGATGTTATTTTCTTGCAGTTGGGTAAAACTAACTCACTTCCTATCAACCAATTACAGATTTCCATTCATAGATAAATCTGTACTACTTCCAAAATGAATGGAAACTGCTGATAAAATGCCACATATAAGGCTGGTGCATAAGATAAGAGCTCAATGGGGGAAGTGTGTCAGCATAGGCTGAAGACTGGTTCTTACATAAAGTCTTAGAATAGTTGGATCTTACTGTTGTCACATGTGTCAAGGTGGAGTTCAAAGATTTGTTTTGCCTACTATCCAATCAGATAATTAAAACGATATATATATATATATACAATCCTTTAAAATCTTTTTTTTTTTTTTTCCAATCAAGTCAAACTCAAGTATAATATGTAGAGCAAAGAGGAGTCCAGAATATGGTTCTCAGCATTGTAGCGCACCAGTTCCAGAGGCAATGTCCAATGTCCGCAATGGGGTAGAGATGAATCGGATAGTACCTAAGCTGAAGGAAGGACTGTTCAGAAGCCTGTTAACAGAAGGGGAGGAGCTATTCCTGAGCCTGGTTTTGCAACTTTCAAGCTTCTGTACCTTCTTTAGTTTAGCGATACAGTGCGGAAACAGGCCCTTCAGCCCACCGGGATTGTGCCAACCAGCAATCCCCGCACATTAACACTATCCTACACCCACTAGGGACAATTTTGACATTTACCAAGCCAATTAACCTACAAACCTGTACGTCTTTGGTGTGTGGGAGGAAACCGAAGATCTCGGAGAAAACTCACGCAGGTCACGGGGAGAACATACAAAACTCTGTACAAACAGCACCCGTAGTCGGGATCGAACCTGGGTCTCCGGCGCTCCAATCGCTGTAAGTGAGCAACTCTACCGCTGCGCCACAGGAGCAGAGAGAAGAAGGAATGACCAGTGTGGGGCAAATCTTTGATTATGTTGGCTGCTTTGCCGAGACATCTTGAAGTGTAGATGGTGTCAATGGTGGGGAGTTTTGTCTGTGAGATGGACTGGGCGACAGAGCTGTTCTCAAACCAAGCTGTGATGCAACCAGACTATGTTTTCTCTGGTGCATCTATTGAAGATTGTAAAGAGTCATTGGAGACATTCCTTAGTCTCCTAAGGAAGCAGAGGCATTTGTGTGCCTTCTTGGCTATCACTTCAAAGAGATTGGTCCACGACAGATCGTTGGTAATATTTATGGCAAGGAACTTGAGGCTCTCAAGCATTTCCGGCACCATTGTTAAACATAGAAACATAGGCAATCGGTGCAGGAGTAGGCCATTCAGCCCTTCGTGCGGTACTGCCATTCAATATGATCATGGCTGATCATCCAAAATCAGTACCCCGTTCCAGCTTTTTCCCCATATCTCTTGATTCCGTTAACCCTAAGAGCTAAATCTAACTCTTGGCAACATCCAGTGAATTGGCCTCCACTGCCTTCTGTGGCAGGGAATTCCACAGATTCACAACTCTCTGGGTGAAAAAGTTTTTCCTCATCTCAGTCCCAAATGGCCTACCGCTTAATCTTAAACCATGACCCCTGGTTCTGGACTCCCCCAATATCGGGAACATTTTTGTCTAGCCTGTCCAATCCCCTAAGAATTTTATATGTTTCTATAAGATGCCCTCTCATCCTTCTAAATTCCAGTGAATATAAGCCCAGTCGATCCATTCTTTCATCATATATCAGTCCCGCCATCCAGGGAATTAACCTGGTGAATCTACGCTGCATTCCCTCAAAAGCAAGAATGTCCATCAAATTAGTAGTCCAAAACTGCACACAATATTCCAGGTGTGGTCTCAACTGTACCTGTACAACTGCAGTTGGACATCCTTGCTCCATACTCAAATCCTCTCGATATGAAGGCCAACATGCTATTTTCTTTCTTCACTGCCTGTTGTACCTGGATGCTTACTTTCAGTGACTGATGTACAAGGACACCCAGATCTCGTTGCATCTCCCTTTTCCTAATCTGACATCATTCAGATAATAATCTGTCTTCTTGTTCTTGCCACCAAAGGAGATAACCTCACATTTATCCACATTATGGTGCATCTGCCATGCTTCTGCCCACTCACCCAACCTATCCCAACCCACCCTGCAGCCTCATAGCATTCTCATCACAGCTCACACTCCCACCCAGCTTTGTGTCATCTGCAAACTTGGAGATGTTACATTTAATTCCCTCGACTAAATCGTTAATATATATTGTAAATAACTGGGGTCCCAGCACTGAGCCTTGCGGCACCCCACTAGTCACTGCCTGCCATTCTGAAAAGGACCCGTTAATTCCTACTCTTTGCTTTCTGTCTGCCATCCAGTTCTCTATCCATGTCAATACCCTACCCCCAATACCATGTGCTCTAATCTCTTGTGTGGAACCTTGGCAAAGACTTTTTGAAAGTCCATTGTTGATTGGGTCACTACCCTTCCCAACTAGTTCTTTGGTCCTGCTGACATTGAGGGAGGGGTTATTTTCCTGACACTATGTTACTAAGTTCTCTTACATTTTCTGTGATTTGGCCCAACACAGTTGTGTTATTTGCACATTTGTTGAGGGAGTTAAAGCCGAATTTGGCCATACAGTCATAAGTGTATAGGGAATATTGTAGGGAACTGAGAACATCCTTGTGGGCACTAATGTTGAGAATTATTGTGGAGGCAGTCGCCTATCTTCACTGATAGAGGTATGTGGTTGAGGAATTCAAGGACCTAGTGGCTGAGGAGTGGGGGGAGTGAGAAAGAGCTGATTCCTAGGGCCAGGAGTTTGTAGATGTGTTTGGATGCAATTGTGGTGATGAATGTGGAGGTATGGTCGATTAAAAAACAATCAAGCCAGACACAAGTACTCTCGATGTACTCTAGCTGAAGTGGGCTCAAGAAGGTTTCTTCCCATGGAGAACAGAGGACTCTGCAATTTGGCAGACAGGCCAACATTTATTTGCAGCATTATAAACATGTTTGTCGAAGTTGGAGGGAACAGGGATACATATGGGAGATTACTGACGACCTATTTCCAACTTGGATGAGTTCCTTTAAAATCCATACTACTTGTAAACTGATGAGCAGTTCTGCACAATCTGTGCATGCTCAGCTTTCTGCAATCATTTCAATTTACTTCCCATCCCAGTCTAAATTTTTCCGAGTGAAAAGTGCTCAATAGAAACTTTCTAACAAAATAGAAGAATCAAGGATCAAGAAACTTTACAATAATGAACCAATGTGGCTTTTCTCATTTAGTAGGTATTGATCATTTACATTTCTGTTTAATCCCCTACAAGTTTAAAAAATGTGTACATTTAGGGATTAATTGGACTATTTCGGTAATCTCCACTGCTGTTCTGAATTGATTGAAATAGTTCCTCCTCTTCTTCTTCTTGTGTATGGCGTGCACAGCCTGAAGTTGTAGAACAACTTGTTCTATTTGATCTTATTTAATTGTGCACACCAGGTTGATTGCATTTGTCAAAACAGGGCGGACCACGTGAAGGTTGCAATTTCCCACCCCATTGAATTGATGTATTTTTTATAAATATTTTCCGTATCTGAGTATCAGTGGTAAGGCCATCCATTATTGCTCTTGAGAAAGTGGCATGGATCTGTTCTCATGAAGGGCTGCAATCCTTCTGGTGGTTATTCTCCCACAGTGTTGCTGTTCCAGGATTTAGACCCAGCTCTATTGAATGACCAGTGGTGTACTTTCAAGTCAGGATGGCATGTGACTTAGACGGGAGCCTGCAGGTGGTGGTGTACCCATGTGCCTGCTGCCCTTTACCTTCATTGGTGGAAGGAAGAATTGCAGGTTCAGGAGATGGTGTCAGCTTAGCCATGACAAATAATTGCAAAGTATTTTGTAAATGCCACCAAGTGTAGCTGGTGGTTGAGAGAATGAAGGTTCAAGATTGAAGGTGATTGAATGTGGTAGCCAACAAGTGGCCTACTTTGTCACTAAGCTACTTCAGAATTATTGGAAATTGAACTCTCTCAGGTGGGTGGAGACTTTTCCATCATGATCCTGATTTGTGCTGGGAAGTGGAGTGTCAGGACTTGGGTTGTCAGGGCAGTAATATGGTTTGACATGGCCAGTCCATTTGAGTTTCTAGTCAATGGTGTTTCCTTTCCCACCACACCCCACATCCCCAGAGAGATACAATGCCATACCAGCACTGACAGCCCACCAGAATCCACCCATCTCCCTCAGTGGAGATCTAGAGGGGTCTGAGTGCTGGTATTGCCATTGTATTCTCTCTCATCAGAAATGTTCACTGCAGCCACTTTTGAGTGTAAATGTTATTGGCCTTTTAACGGCCCATGTCTGAATTATTGTCTGTATCTTGCTGCATACAGCTGCTGTCAGCTCATTTGTTTAGGAGACGAGTGGAAATTAATTTTAATTAATGTTAATTAATTAACATCTTGATTTCTGACTGGACTTCTGACTGTCTTGAAAGGAAGGTCATTGATGAAGGAAATGATCCCCCAAGAACATTGAAAGCAGAGGGAAAAGGAAAATGTATATGGAGGGCTGTGCTGAATTTGACAGAAATTATGAAGGAAATTGTTAAAAAAACTGTTTTGCCTAATGGATTCCTTCAATCCAAGAGAGTTTCAATCGAGTAAATTAAATGTCATGTTTACATTTACAGGATATGATAGGATCTTCCTAACAAAGTTAGCAGTGTTACCCAGACCCGTTTGCATTTGAGAATATGGCAGTGAGCTATTTCTTAGAACTGTTGCTGTTCATCGAACTGCCCAGTCCATCGAACCTCTTCATCTGGGGCAAATTCATCCAGATTGCCCACAATGCTCAGGCAAGGGGACGTTGGAACACATCCTGAGCTGCTGCCCAAAGGCTCTTGGGCAGGGCCGGTACACCTGACGTCATGACCAGGTTCTTAAACCCATTGCAGAAGTCATCAGCATGGAAACCAGCAGCTGCAGACGAGAACGCCCCACCACCCAGATGATCACCTTCGTGAAGGCCGGAGTGCAGCTGCCAAGCTGACCTGGAGTATTGCGTACAGTTTTGGTCTCCAAATCTGAGGAAAGACATTCTTGCCCTAGAGGGAGTACAGAGAAGGTTCACCAGACTGATTCCTGGGATGTCAGGACTTTCATATGAAGAAAGACTGGATAGACACTGCTTGTACTCACTAGAATTTAGAAGATTGAGGGGGGATCTTATAGAAACTTACAAAATTCTTAAGGGGTTGGACAGGCTAGATGCAGGAAGATTGTTCCCGATGTTGGGGAAGTCCAGGACAAGGGGTCACAGTTTAAGGATAAAGGGGAAATCCTTTAGGACCGAGATGAGAAAAACATTTTTCACACAGAGAGTGGTGAATCTCTGGAACTCTCTGCCACAGAAGGTAGTTGAGGCCAGTTCATTGGCTATATTTAAGAGGGAGTTAGATGTGGCCCTTGTGGCTAAAGGGATCAGGGGGTATGGAGAGAAGGCAGGTACAGGATACTAAGTTGGATGATCAGCCATGATCATATTGAATGGCAGTGCAGGCTCGAAGGGCCGAATGGCCTACTCCTGCACCTATTTTCTATGTTATATGTTTCTATGTCTATAGGTTATGGTGTTCCCATACACCTTCTGCTGTTACCAATTGGTGCTATAGAGGTGATGATAGTGGTTTTCGATAAGGTGCCACACGCTGCTAGGGAAGATGAGAGCCCATGATATTTAAGGGAAAATACTAGCATGGACAGCGGGTTGGCTGGATGGTAGAAGGCAGGGAGATGCAATAAAAGGCTCTTTTTCAAGTTGCCTGCCAGTGACTATTGGAGTTCCGCAAGGGTCGGTGCTGGGGCCGCTTCTCTTCATGTTATATATTAATGATTTGGATAAGGGGATTGAAAGCTTTGTGGCCAAGTCTGCAGATGATGCTAAGATAGGTGGAGGGGCAGGCAGTGTCGGGAAGCAAGGACTGCAGAAGGACTTTGACGATGTTGTCAAAATCATGAGAGGAATAGATCGGTTAGAAGCACAGAGACTCTTGCCCAGAGTAGGGGCATCTAGGACAAGAAGACATAGGTTCAAGGTGAAGGGGAAAAGATTTAATAGAAATCTGAGGGGTAACTTTTCCACACAAAGGGTGGTGGGTGTATGGAACAAGCTGCCAGATGAGGTAGTTGAGGCTGAGACTATCCCAACATTTAAGAAACAGTTAGACAGGTACATGGATAGGACAGGTTTGGAGGGATATGGACCAAGTGCAGGCAAGTGGGACTAGTGTAGCAGCCGGCAACATGTTGGCTGGTGTGGGCAAGTTGCACCGACGGGCCTGTTTCCACACTGTATCACTCGATGACTCTATAACAGGTTAGGAGAGTGGGTAGAGAAGTGGCAGATGAAATTCAGTATAGCAAAGTGTGGAGTCATGAATTTTGGTAATAAGGATAAAGGCGTAGATTATTTTCTAAATGGAGCGAGAATCCAGAAATCCAAGGTGCAAAGCGACTTGGGAGAGCTGGTGCAGACTCCCAAAAAGTTAATTTGCAAGTCGAATCAGTAGTAAGGAAGGCAAATTCAATGCTAGTATTTATATCAAGAAGACTGGAATACAAAAACAGAGATGTAATGCTGAGGCTCTATAAGGTGCTGGTCAGGCAGCATTTAGAATATTGTGAGCAAATTTGGGCCCCATATCTGAGGAAGGATGTGTTGGCTCTGGATAGGGTCCAGAGGAGGTTTACAAGAATGATTCCAGGAATGAGTGGGTTAGGATATGATGAGCATTTGACAGCCACTAGGCCTCTACTCACTGGAGTTTAGAAGGTTGATGAGGGACCTCATTGAAACTTACAGAATAATGAAAGGCATAGATAGAGTGGATGTGGAAAGTACGTTTCCACTGGTGGAAGAATCTAGGACCAGAGGTCATAGCCTCGGAATTAAAGGGCGCTTTTTTAGAAAAGGGGAGAGGAGGAACTCAGGACAGCACGGTGGTGCAGCGCTAGAGTTTCTGCCTTACAGCGAATGCAGCGCCGGAGATTCGGGTTTGATCCCGACTACGGGTGCTGTCTGTACGGAGTTTGTACGTTCTCTCCGTGACCTGCATGGGTTTCCTCCGACACTCCAAAGACGTACAGGTATGTAGGTTAATTGGCTTGATAAATGTAAAAATTGTCCCTCGTGGGTGTAGGATGATATTAATGTGCAGGGATTTAGGTCGTCGTGGACCTGGTGGGCCAAAGGGCCTGTTTCCGTGCTGTATCTCTAAATTTAACTAACTTTTTTAGTCCTAGGGTCTGTGAATCTGTGGAACTCATTGCCGCAGAGGGCTGTGGAGGCCAAGTCAGTGGATGTTTTTAAGGCAGACACATTCTTGATTAGAACAGGTGTCAAGGCAGGAAAATGGGATTAGGAAGCAGAAATCAGCCATGATTGAATGGCAGAGTAGACTTGTTGCGCCGGATGGCCTAGAACTTGTGAACTTGTTTTGGGATGATACATTGCTGTCGCCCTGGCAAGAAACAGGGAGTGAAATTTGTGGGTGGTTGATGAGGTACCAATGAAGCAGCCTGCTTTATGCTCTTGAGAGTTATGGAAACCACACAAAGGGCAAAGGACATTTATTGTCCGATCCAGGCAATGCAGAAAAATGTTGACAGTTTGGCAAATTTACTGTCAAGTTTTGACACAATATCATAAATGATGTTCTCTTAGCATCATTTATTATGGTTGACATATTTAATGTTAATAATAACCGCTTGTGTACATCCTTCCTTCCTCTCACATGTTTGTCCTTGTTTCTTTTCAAAGTTCCCTCACATGTCCTTGTTTGTTTGAGTTCATGGGTTTCTACCGTTCAATGACACAGTCCCTGCACAGGTCAGGTTTCTTCATGGTTCCTTAAATACATGTTTTCCATTTTGTAATCTCTTGAGGTTAACCTTGCAACACATAGATCTCATTTAGACATACTTTTTATGAGGCAATCAACATCTTTGAAATGGGTGTTGTTGTTGCTAAATGCTGCTTGTGGTTTATTTATTACTGGTTTATTTATTACGATGAATTACCTAATATTTCTCAAATATATTGGCACAGTCTTTCCGAACAGCTCCATATATCAGTAAATCATTTGAGCTACTATAAACAAACATCGTAAACAAACAGACTCTTCCCTCTTTCACACCATTATTTCCCTTCTCAAGTATCTTATTGGTAATCAACCAGCAACTAAATGGAAGCACAAACCTGAATTTTCAGAATACCCTGCATAGAATATCCAGTTATTTTACCCAAAATTGTCTGTAATGTCAAAAAGAAGATAGACACAAAAAGCTGGAATAACTCAGTGGTTCAGACAACATCTCTGGAGAAAAGAAATAGGTGATGTTTTGGGTTGAGACCATTTGTCAGATTGTGTTTAATGGTACATTCTAAGAAGGTGATTTAACATGAAATAATACTCTATTATGTCTCAATTTAATTTGTCAGCTGCTAAATGGCAAAACAGCAATATAACTCAATTCCCCTCAGAGAAATATGAAATATGAGCCATAGTGTGTAAAATATCAAAAAATGTCATTTTGTGTTAAAATTACACTGCATCAATTTTGAGGTTTTGAATGGCTGTTTCCATCTCACAGGAGCTACATGTGATTCAAATTGATGGAAAAGTCATGCGCGGGAAGCATTTTGAATGTTTGTGCAGATCCATCTTTAGAACTAATATTATTAAACTGATATTTTCCTTCCTAAAATGGTAACTCTGCATAATGACCTGTGAATGGTTAAAAAGAGTTAATTCAAGAATGGGTGTAGAAAGAGGTGTTGAAGAAGGTAAGAGAAATGTAGAGAATGAGCACATAACGAGAACTTAAGAATCCAGTCAGAAATGTCAGAGACTGAGGTATACTAGAGTATCATATATCATATGTCCCAGATAGAAAACAAAATTCAGCAGCACAGCAGAATATATAAACATAATACTCTGTAAACAATGTAATAAACAAGAAGAAAAGTTCAGTGTGTGCGTGTACACACATATAAACATGCATAAACATATACACAAATATATACATTCAGATATAAAAACAAATTATAATTGTGCAAAAGACAAAACCAATGCCCCCATGTTGAATTTAATTGAATATTTTATTGTCACATGTGACAAGTCACAGAGAAATTCCTTGCTTGCAAACCCAATGTATGTAAATAGTCACCTATAAAGGGCGCTTACTAGGTTTCAAATTCCCCTTCCACGCCAAGTCCCCCTTTGTACTTTCCCCCCTCCCCCTCCCTCACGGCGGTCCCTCCACACCGGGTCCTCCTTTATTCCTTCCTTCGGCAGCGGCGTCCTCACTTCCACGTGTCCGTCGGTCGTCGCCGTTATCGACCGCCGCACCAACCTCTACACTAATGTTGATGGGTCCTCTCCAGATGACTCCATGGTGCCGACCCAGGCTCCAGCCGCGGGCTCCGTTGACCCAGGCACCGATGGCCGCGAGCTTCGTCGACCCGCGTGGCTCCACCTCTGGCCAGCAAGGTTCAGGCCTCGGCTACTCAGCGGCACCTCTGGAAGCATGTCTGTGTAGTTCAGAGCTTATTGGAGGTTGTAGTGTTTAATAGCATGATGGCTATAGGCAAGAAGCTGTTCAAGAAGCTGTTCCTCAACGTGCACATTAGTTTGCAGGCTCCCACAGTATATCTTCTTCCCGATGGCAAGAGTGAAATGAGTATGTAACCAGGGTGGTGTGGTCTCTGAATATGCTGGCTGCTTTTCTGAGGTAGCGACTACTGTAAATGGGGCAGTCAGAAACCGTGATGGGACCGGGCAGTGTTCATTTTTTTGCAGTCGTCTTCACGCCTGGGCATTATAGCAAGAGCATACAGCCTTGGGTGTAGTTCTCAAGGCTACAGAGGTATGGAGAGTCAAGAACACAGGCAGAGTTGCAAATCATAATGATAAGGGGAAAGACAAGGGAACTGGCACTTTAGGAAGATGCAGCTTAGAACATTGGTGAGGAGATTCAGCAGAAAGTTCAGCACGAAAGAACTGGCAAGTGAGAAATGCAAATAGATGAGGTTGTTTACACCCAAAAGTTGTATTTCATTAGATTGTAATTGAACATACAAGAGGTGGTGAATCTGAAGGGCCTGTCCCACTTGGGCAACCTAATCCGCGGGTTCTGGCAAGTTTGCCCTCGACTCGTACTCGCAGCATGGTCTACATGAGGTCGTAGGAGGTCTTTGTAACTCTCCTTCATGCTCGAGAGTAGTCCCCGCGTACTCGAGGCCCCAGCTAGGTCATGGCGTATTTTTAAACAGGTTGAAAAATGCCCGCAAGTAAAAAAAGGTCACCATGGAAAAAATCGATACTTTTTTTTTACTCGTAGGTTTAGTCGTAGTAGATCGGCATGTTAGTCGTAGGTAATCGAGGGTAGTCGAAGGTAGTCGTAGATAGTCTTCATCATAGTCAAAGGGAGGTCGAAGGAGATTGAAGGAGGTCGTTTTAACTCTCCTCTATTCAGTGTCCAATTTTCCCGGTTACTCGTAGCTAGTCGTAGCTAGTCGAAGATAGTCTTCAACATAGTCGAAGGAGTTCCATATAACCATATAACCATATAACAATTACAGCACGGAAACAGGCCATTTCGACCCTTCTAGTCCGTGTCGAACACGTATTCTCCCCTAGTCCCATACACCTGCGTTCAGACCATAACCCTCCATTACTTTCCCGTCCATATAACTATCCAATTTATTTTTAAATGATAAAAACGAACCTGCCTCCACCACCTTCACTGGAAGCTCATTCCACACAGCCACCACTCTCTGAGTAAAGAAGTTCCCCCTCATGTTACCCCTAAACCTCTGTCCCTTCATTCTCAAGTCATGTCCCCTTGTTTGAATCTTCCCTACTCTCAGTGGGAAAAGCTTGTCCACGTCAACTCTGTCTGTCCCTCTCATCATTTTAAAGACCTCTATCAAGTCCCCCCTTAACCTTCTGCGCTCCAAAGAATAAAGCCCTAACTTGTTCAACCTTTCTCTGTAACTTAGTTGCTGAAACCCAGGCAACATTCTAGTAAATCTCCTCTGTACTCTCTCTATTTTGTTGACATCCTTCCTATAATTAGGCGACCAAAATTGTACACCATACTCCAAAATTGGCCTCACCAATGCCTTGTACAATTTTAACATTACATCCCAACTTCTATACTCAATGCTCTGATTTATAAAGGCAAGCACACCAAAAGCTTTCTTTACCACCCTATCTACATGAGATTCCACTTTCAGGGAACTGTGCACAGTTATTCCCAGATCCCTCTGTTCACCTGCATTCTTCAATTCCCTACCATTTACCATGTACGTCCTATTTTGATTTGTCCTGCCAAGATGTAGCACCTCACACTTATCAGCATTAAACTCCATCTGCCATCTTTCAGCCCACTCTTCCAACTGGCATAAATCTCTCTGTAGACTTTGAAAATCTGCTTCATTATCCACAACCCCACCTATCTTAGTATCATCTGCATACTTACTAATCCAATTTACCACACCATCATCCAGATCATTGATGTACATGACAAACAACAGTGGACCCAACACAGATCCCTGTGGCACCCCACTAGTCACTGGCCTCCAACCTGACAAACAACCATCCACCATTACTCTCTGGCATCTCCCATTCAGCCACTGTTGAATCCATCTTGCTACTCCACCATTAATACCCAACCATTGAACCTTCTTAACCAACCTTCCGTGAGGAACCTTGTCAAAGGCCTTACTGAAGTCCATATATACAACATCCACTGCTTTACCCTCATCAATTTCCCGAGTAACCTCTTCAAAAAATTCAAGAAGATTAGTCAAACATGACCTTCCAGGCACAAATCCATGTTGACTGTTCCTAATCAGACCCTGTTTATCCAGATGCTTATATATATTATCTCTAAGTATCCTTTCCATTAATTTGCCCACCACTGACGTCAAACTAACAGGTCTATAATTGCTAGGTTTACTCTTAGACCCCTTTTTAAACAATGGAACAACATGCGCAGTACGCCAATCCTCCGGCACTATTCCCGTTTCTAATGACATTTGAAATATTTCTGTCATAGCCCCTGCTATTTCTACACTAACTTCCCTCAATGTCCTAGGGAATATCCTGTCCGGACCTGGAGACTTATCCACTTTTATATTTCTCAAAAGTGTCAGTACTTCCTCCTCTTTGATCCTCATAGTTTCCATAGCTACTCTACTTGTTTCCCTTACCTCACATACTTCAATATCCTTCTCCTTGGTGAAGGAGGTCTTCTACATAGTCGAAGGAGGTCTTCAACATGACATTTTTTTAAACTCTCCTAAATTCTTCTAAACTCGCTAATTAGGTCGCCCAAGTGGGACAGCCCCTCAAGATTAAAGTGATGAAGCTTTAGAGGCCTGATTATTGCCATTTTGTCTGGGTTAAATATTCTGATGTCAGGTAAGCAGACGTGAACTTGAAGATGCTGGCAGAGAAGTCAAGTTGGAGTATTAGGGATTACTCTATCATAGGCAGCCAGTATATCAAGGCCAACATGGCCATATTCTCATTTCACTCCTGCCATCGGGAAGGAGGTTCAGGAGTCTGCAAACTGTGACTTCTGGGTTCAGGAACAGCTTCTTTCCAACATCCATCAGACTACTGAACACTACTAACACCAACTAAACTTTGAACGACAAACTGTCTTGGTTGCATAGGGATATCGGGTTTTTGTTGTGTTTTGAATTAGTATTGTTTTTTTTTAAATAAATTGTACTTTTTGTTTTGTTTGTTTTTTATTATGTTATCTATTGAGTCCTGTGTATCCAGGTCTGTTTTGTGCTGCAAGTAAGAATTTAATTGTTCTGCTTCGGTACAAATAACAATTAAACATTCGTGTCTCTAGATTACTTTGTTTTGATCACTGACATTTAATTCTACTGATATTAGTGGTGACACCTATCTTTACCTGCAAATTTCACCTGTGCCGTTTAACGCCCTATGTAACCAGACCATGATAGAGCAAGTCAAAGTATGTAGTGTAAACAAAGTTCATCACAGTTCGGTGCTGAGGTAGGATTGTGGTTAGGGTTGGGCAGAATGGTTTAAGAGCCTGTGGTCGATACAATACCATATGATACGATATAAGTTTACTTATCCCAGGAGGGATAAAGTGTGTTGAGGAGGGGGTGAGCTGTATTGTCCATGATACTCTGCAGTTTGAGGGGCATCCTCCACTCCCAGACCATCTCTCATTACTCCAACTCCGCCCCCAGAACTGAGCCAGTCTTCCTGATGAGTTTGTTGATGCTATTGGCGTCCACGGCCTTCGCCCTGCTGCCCCAGCACACAACAGCGAAGAAGATGGCGCTGGCTACCACCGATTGATAGAACATCTGCAGCATCTCACTGCAGACGTGGAAGGAGCGGAGCGGAGCCCTCTCAAAAAGTACAGCCGGCTCTGTCCCTTCTTGTACAGGGCCTCAGCGTTCCTGGACCAGTCCAGTTTACTGTCCAGGTACACTCCAAAGTATTTGTATTCCCTGGTAAACTGCACATCCACAACATTGATGGAGACAGAGGACAGGGGTGTTCCTCTCATCCTAAAGTCCACCATTAACTCCTTAGGGATGGGAAGAAGCTTTTCTTGAACCTGGAGGATACCTTCCACAAGACGCGAGATGAGAGCTTGTGTCCTAGTGGCGGCAGGGTGTCCTAGTGGCGGCGCGGCTCTGGCTGCAGCGGCTCTCCGGCAGTCCTGTTTGTTTTGTGTTTTTTGGGTTGTTTATTTTCGTTTTGGTTAGTCTAGTTTTGGTTTTTAGTTTGTGTTTTGGGGGGGGGGGGTTGAAACGGGGCTTGCTGTCTCTCCCTGCGGGGGAATGCGACTTTTTTGTCGTATTCCCCTTCTCTGCCTCCGTCTGCGCTGAGGCCTAATGGCGGAGCTGGCGACCTCGAGACTCAGGAGGCAGAGCCCGCCAGGACTCGCACTGAGCTCGCTCCCGTGAGGACGGCCCGGCTCGGGGCTGGAACAGGGCTTTCGTGAGGGGCTGTGACGGCCGGCCCGAGGAAGGAACGGTGCTCCCGTCGGAGTAGCCGAGCTCGGGGAGGTACGGCGTTCCCAGCGCGAGGGAGGAGCGGCGCCCGGTCGGGGCGGCCCAGCCTGAGGGAGGAGCGGCGCCCGGTCGGGGCGGCCCAGCCTGAGGGAGGAGCGGTGCCCGGTCGGGGCGGCCCAGCCTGAGGGAGGAGCGGTGCCCGGTCGGGGCGGCCTGGCCCGAGGGAGGAGCGGCGGCCTGGCGCGAGGCTGAGACGGTGGCAGTACTCACGTGAGGGCGATCCGGCTCGGGGCTGGAACGATGCTCCGGGGGCTGGGACGGCAGTTCTGGTGGCGGTGGCCTGAGACCGGGGGTTCGGCCGCGGGCCAGCGGCTGCGTCAGCAGGTCTGGTGAGCGGCAGCTTCGACTACCCCGGGCCGCGGTGTTTGAGCCGCGAGGACAGGTTTTAACATCGCCCGGGGGGTATCGCCTCAGCGCAGAGGGAGAAGAGGAGGGAAGAGACTGCAGCCCTAAGACTTTTGCCTCCATCACAGTGAGGAGATGTTGGGTGGACTCACTGTGGTGGATGTTAATATGTGTTTATTGTTGTTTTTTATTGTATTGTATTATATGTATGACTGCTTAAATTTCGTTCAGACTTCGGTCTGGATGACAATAAAAGGCTATTCTATTCTATTCTATTCTATTCTATAGCCAAAGTGATGTGGGTCTTTGACAATATCAGTTACCATCTAAGGGTAGCAGTTCCTGCAGACGCCTCCAGTGGTGGGGAGATCAATACTCATGATCGACCCAGCAATTTTCCACCACCTTCTGCAGCCTCCATTATTCCTGAGCATTCGAGTTACTGAACCAGGCCAAGAAAACGGACCCTCCTTGTCATCGGTAATGATAAAGTGATCTTCGTCATTAAAATTGAGTCACGTGGAAATTAAAAGTTGGTCAGTGTCAAATCAGCAGATCTCATGTGTGTTAAGTTCATGAGAATTCTGGGTGACTTCATGGAAGGCAGGAATATTTTGGCATGAGAAAGACCTCGGCTCTGAACACCCAATCATACTCACCGTAGGATAAGGCTCATTACACAAAGGGTGGAAGTAAAACCCCTGTCTCATGGTGCGAGTCGACCCACGAGTGACCCTGAGTTTAAAACAAATTAAACTTGTGGTAATCACATACGATTAACGTAGCATGAACGTCGGAACTCGTGGACGCAACTTAGCGACTCGTGGCGCTAACGGCAGGTACCCGTGAAACTTGTTAACTCTTGAAAAATTTCAAACATGTTTAAAGTTTTCCACGAGTAAAATGTACTGTTGAAGTTAAAATTGAAACATTTAAACTCGTTGTAAGAACTTGGTGGCCCGTGAGTTTACCTTAGTGACTCTTGAGTCTACCGTGTTAACTCATGGGCACTCTGAACTCGGCAGCTGGACAGAGAACAATGACCTGGGAGATTAGTTCCGTTATCCCTCTGATGTTGATTCTTATCTGTATGTTTATGTTGTTTTTTTGCATGTTTTAGTTTCTTTTGGGTACTCCCACTTTTTCTAATAGCTAAAAGTGTTGAAAAGTTTTTTACTAATCCGCTTGATTCTCACTGTTTATTCACTTCATTGCACAATAAAAGTGAGTTCTTTGTTATCAAGATGAAATTGATGTCTGGAAGTCTTCATTTTAATATCACTACAAAGTCTCATGACTTGAATGTAATATTCCTTTCATCATACAACACAAACTTGAGGAAGTGGCACAATATAATTCACATCTTGATTCTCAAAGGTTCAAAGGTTGATTTATTGTCACATACACCTAGATGTAGTGAAATTCTTTTTGCCAATGCAGCACATAAAAAAGAATACAAACATAACAATAATAAATAGCTTTAACATAAAAGCATCCCCCCACAATGGTTCCCATTATGGGGGAAGGCACAAAGTCCAGTCCCATCCCTAATGTCCACCCATAGTCGGGCCTATTGAGGCCTCCACAGTTGCCTCTACGGAGGCCCGATGTTCCAGGCCGTCCTCGCCAGGTGATGATGTTCCGGCGTCGGGAGAGTCCTCTCAGCGGCTTGGGAACCCTGGAACGGCCGCCTCCCTACTCGAGACCGTGGCTTCCGGAGCCGACAAGGCCGCGCCGAATGGAGCTCAACTGGCGATCTCGTCGCGAGATCCCAGGCTCCCGATGTAAAGTTTCAGCGCCACCGCCCGCAGCTCCACGATGTTTTTAACGCTGGTCCCAGCTCACCAGAGTTCCAGCGCGGCAACTCAGGCAAGGCACCGCCCGCCCCGCAATGGCGCTCCAGCGCTGCACCGCCGTCCTCAGACCCGCAGCTCCGCCGCCGCCGATGCCGGTGCCGCCGATGCCGAGGCTCCGGGCGGTCCCCTCGCTCCTCGGACCCGCAGCTCCGCAGCCACCGCCGCCGATGCCCCGGGCGGTCCCCTCAGGAAATGCCGCTCCAGGCCCGCTGGTAGGCCGCGAGGACAGGTCGAAAGTGCAGCCCGGAGAAAAGCTGCATCTCCGACCAGGTAGGGACCCTGAAAATTCGTTTCCCCCTTCCCCCCACCCCCCTCCCCACACATAAAAAGCTAGAACTCCTTAAAAACAAAACACTAAACTAACTAAAAATAAGAAAAAAGAAATGAAAAACAGACAGCTGCAGGCTAGGCAGCCATACCCCCTACAGGTCGGCGCCAAAATTCTCACTATCATTTGTGAGAGTTAAGGACTCAGGTGCCTCATAGGCTGTGTTTTTTAAATGTTAAAATTTGTCCCCTCGCAGTAGATCAGACAATAAGACAAAGAATGTGAAACAAAGTCTTAGTCATACCCGTGGAACTCGGTTAAACTCCTGATCATATACTTGGAATCTCGTACACAACCACGAGTCTTTCACTCGGGGTCACTCGTGGGTCAACTCGCGCCGTGAGACAGGGCCATTAGTGGCAAAGTTAGAAACATAGAATATAGGTGCAGGAGTAGGCCATTCGGCCCTTCGAGCCAGCACTGCCATTCAATGTGATCATGGCTGATCATCCAAAATCAGTACCCCGTTCTTGCTCTCTCCCCTAACCCTTGATCCCCTTAGCCCTAAGAGCTAAATCAACTCTCTTTGGAATACATCCAGTGAATTGGCCTCCACTGACTTCTGTGGCAGAGAATTCCACAGATTCACGACTCTCTGGGTGAAAAGGTTTTTCCTCATCTCAGTCCCAAATGGCCTACCCCTTATTCTTAAAGTGGATGAAGATGCAAAAGGCAGTCTGATCGTTTGTCTCCCATCTGTCAATCAAATCCCTCTTCACCTTTAGTTAAGTTTAGAGATACAGCACTGAAATTGGCCCTTCGGCCCACCGAGTCTGCACCGACCAACGATCCCCACACATTACACAACCTACACATTAACACTATCCTACACACACTAGGGACAATTTACATTTAAACTAAGCCAAGTAACCTACAAGCCTGTACATATTTAGATTGTGAGTGGAAAGATCTTGTAGAAAACCCAGATGGTCACGGAGAGAACGTACATACTCCGTACAAACAGCACCCATAGTCGGGATTGAACCGAGTCTCCGGTGCTGCAAGCGCTGTTAGGCAACAACTTTACCGCTGTGCCACCGTGCCACCCACCTGTACCCACCTATCACTTTCCAGGCTCCATCCTGCCCCCACCTCTTTTCTAGCCACAACTGTCAATCTGAAGAAGGATCACAACCCAAAAGGTTGCCTGTCTATTTCTGTCCAGAGATGCTGCCTGACCCCCTGAGTTACTCTAGAATTTTGTGTTTTAATCTACACGTGCACATAGATTATCCCATTTCTGCTTTCTGTGGGACAAATCGTTGGTCCACTGGTCTCTCCCCACTCTCCCTGTCCCTTGACGCCTTCCGCTTCAACTGAATGTTGACCTCGTCACCTACCACCATGCATGAACCGAAACAGCTGAGAAACAGGATGCCTTAAATAAAGGATGCTCTATTGTTGCCTCTACTGAGTCAGACAGATCGTCTTCCTCGTGTCCGGCCATCTTCTATATCACGTCTTTCCGGTCGGTCAGTGACGGTTGGCGGTCGGTGGTTGAAGAATTGGCTACTTCAGTCAGTCACTGTGGTACAGTTCCTGTCGTCAGCATTGCCCGGGATGCGGCATGTGGAGGCTTCTGCTTGCATCCCAGTCAGACAGATAGCGCCTACTCATAAGGTCATAAAGGGGCTCTCCCACTTGGGCAACCTAATCCGCGAGTTAAAAAGTGTGTCTTCGACCTTCCAGCTCGAGGGCACTCACCTGGAAAGTCTCGAGCTGGATCGACCGTCCGCGTTGAACCCGCGAGATGCATCGACCGACCACGCACGCACGCACACACACCGCAACGGCGGGGGCCAGGGAAAGCGGAGGAGCGTGTCTGCACGATGAAGAGGAAGGTAAATGGCTGTCACAGTAACAGTAAGTCCTTTAGAGAGCGCGGAGGGGGTGGGGGGGGAGAAGGAGAGAGAAGGGGGGGGGGGGAGAAGGAGTGGAGACACTTTTAAGTAGTATAATAAAGTTTAGCGAGCTTTTTACCTACTGATAGGTCTTCCTTGATCCTGAAACTCTAATGAGCCAATCAAAATGGCCAGTCAGCGAAGGAGATTGCCTACGGCTGCCCTCAACTGCCTGTAACTAAATAGTGACCCCACTCCACTGCACTACGAGTTAAAAAGACCCATGCCGACCAAATTTTAGTCGCGGAAAACTTTTCAACATGCTGAAAGATTTTCTGTGACCTAGCTGAGGCCATGAGTATTCGGGAACTTCCCTCGAGCATAAAGGAGAGTTCCAGCGACCTCATAGGACCTCCTAGAACCTCGTGTCGACCATGCTGCAAGTTTGAGTCGAGGGCAAACTTGTCTAAACTCGCAGATTAGGTCGCCGCAGAGGGACAGGCCCTTAAGGAATAGGAGTAGAATTAGGCCATTCGGCCCATCATGTCTACTGCACCATGGCTGATCTATCGCTCCGTCCTAACCCCATTCTCCTGCATTCTCCCCATAACCTCTGACACCTGTACTAATCAACAACAGGTTACTGCAACGCCATTAAAATCTACAGGCTTCATAAATACTAGAAAAACAAACTAGAAAGCAAAGAACTGAAATGTAAATTGTAGCTTATTTCCCATATCCAATGATTACCAAGAATATAAACTGTGAAAAGTTTGATGGATGGTTTGAAGGGCAGGAGCTAAAGGTCTTAAACATGCGTGATGTGTTCAGTCGGCACTGTAAATTGCAGCGGGACCATGATATGTCAAATCCCAGCTTTACACCAAGAGCCCCCGGCAGATAAAGCTATTGCCCGAATCTGCAACCACAACCATATAACCATATAACAATTACAGCACGGAAACAGGCCATCTCGACCCTTCTAGTCCGTGCCGATCACGTATTCTCCCCTAGTCCCATATACCTGCGCACAGACCATAACCCTCCATTCCTTTTGAGAAATATAAAAGTGGATAAGTCTCCAGGATATTCCCTAGGACATTGAGGGAAGTTAGTGTAGAAATAGCAGGGGCTATGACAGAAATATTTCAAATGTCATTAGAAACGGGAATAGTGCCGGAGTATTGGCGTACTGCGCATGTTGTTCCATTGTTTAAAAAGGGGTCTAAGAGTAAACCTAGCAATTATAGACCTGTTAGTTTGACGTCAGTGGTGGGCAAATTAATGGAAAGGATACTTAGAGATAATATATATAAGCATCTGGATAAACAGGGTCTGATTAGGAACAGTCAACATGGATTTGTGCCTGGAAGGTCATGTTTGACTAATCTTCTTGAATTTTTTGAAGAGGTTACTCGGGAAATTGATAAGGGTAACGCAGTGGATGTTGTAAATATGGACTTCAGTAAGGCCTTTGACAAGGTACCTCACGGAAGGTTGGTTAAGAAGGTTCAATTGTTGGGTATTAATGGTGGAGTAGCAAGATGGATTCAACAGTGGCTGAATGGGAGATGCCAGAGAGTAATGGTGGATGGTTGTTTGTCAGGTTGGAGGCCAGTGACTAGTGGGGTGCCACAGGGATCTGTGTTGGGTCCACTGTTGTTTGTCATGTACATCAATGATCTGGATGATGGTGTGGTAAATTGGATTAGTAAGTATGCAGATGATACTAAGATAGGTGGGGTTGTGGATAATGAAGTAGATTTTCAAAGTCTACAGAGAGATTTATGCCAGTTGGAAGAGTGGGCTGAAAGATGGCAGATGGAGTTTAATGCTGATAAGTGTGAGGTGCTACATCTTGGCAGGACAAATCAAAATAGGACGTACATGGTAAATGGTAGGGAATTGAAGAATGCAGGTGAACAGAGGGATCTGGGAATAACTGTGCACAGTTCCCTGAAAGTGGAATCTCATGTAGATAGGGTGGTAAAGAAAGCTTTTGGTGTGCTGGCCTTTATATATCAGAGCATTGAGTATAGAAGTTGGGGTGTAATGTTAAAATTGTACAAGGCATTGGTGAGGCCAATTCTGGAATATGGTGTACAATTTTGGTCGCCTAATTATAGGAAGGATGTCAACAAAATAGAGAGAGTACAGAGGAGATTTACTAGAATGTTGCCTGGGCTTCAGCAACTAAGTTATAGAGAAAGGTTGAACAAGTTAGAGCTTTATTCTTTGGAGCGCAAAGCTGATACATTGTTGTCGAATTGGAACAAGAGCTTGTATATCCTGTCTAACATGGCCAGAAAACCACACAGCTAATGGCAGATGGGCATGTGAGACAGAAGTGGAAGGCCAAGTTAACTCTCACGACCACAGGCAGATTGCGTGCTGTTATTCGGTTTCAATTCTTGCTGCAACAGTGCCATGGGTGCTGTCTTGTGTGCACACTGTTCCTCTGATAAGTGGAAGTGCAACATCCTGTTACAAAACTTCCACCTACTTGGAGCATCTTCTCCTTCAGCGAGCCTCGGCAGATGTGTTTCCTGTTGCTGTCACTCCTTCACTCACTTCAATGGTAATTCCATGGCATTGCCATCTTTTTCCTGTGGTCCTATGCAGGATGACTGAATTCTCAATGATTTGCCGAGTCCGATAGTAGCGTTTAAAACTTTTTATACCGGCACAATGGTTAGATGGTTAGAGCAAAGCATTGAAATATCTGCGGACTTTAATTAAAAACTGAACATATCTTAACTAACAAAACAAAGAAACTAGGGAGTTGCAACTAAAAGGCTGAAGACTGAACATAACTAACAGGCAAAAGACACCGGACATTCAACTAACATCTTTCACACAAAACACACTGCTGAAACACAGGCTTCCTTATCCATAAAGGGTGACCAAGGTGTGCATAGCACCTTCCTAGATTTGACTTCCATAGATCACAGTCCTATCGAGGTTCTTATCAGTTGTAACTTTGAGTTTACAAGGAAAGGCTACTGAAATGATTTACAAAGATGTTGCTAGGACTAGTGAGGTATAGGGAGAGGTTGAGTTGGTTGGGACTTTATTCTTTGGAGCGCCGGAGGATAAGTGGTGACCTTATAGAGGTGCATAAAATCATGAGAGGAATAGATCGGGTAGATGCACAGAGTCTCTTGCCCAGAGTAGGGGAATCGAGGACCAAAGGACATGGGTTTAAGATAAAGGGGAAAAGATTTAATAGGAATCTGAGGGGTAACTTTTTCACACAAAGGGTGGTGGATGTGTGGAACAAGCTGCTAGAGGAGGTAGTTGAGGCTGGGACTATCCCAGCATTTAAGAAACATTTAGACGGGTACATGGATAGGACAAGATTGAAGGGATATGGGCCAAACGCGGGCAGGTGGGACTCGTGTAGCTGGGACATGTTGGCCTATGTGGACAAGTTGAGCCGAAGGGCCTGTTTCCATTCTGTATCACTATGACTCAATTACTCTAAGATGATCTTTGTCACTGTATTCAGCAGACACGTTCTCAAGTAGTTACAGTAACTACTTTTACAATAAACTAACCCCATCAATTTTAGACTAAGCCCATCAATTGTCTGCAAGCTCCTTCTTCCTACATCCTACAAGATAAATCCGTGAAGGCAAAGCCAAATGTTTGCTCTCCATCAGCTCCATAAATTCTAAATGTTTCAAACTCGGCTAATGCAGCCAAAAATATCTTTGCAGAGATTCACTGTAATAAAGGAGCAAACCTTTCAGAAGGTTTTCAGTGTGTCCACGTCATAATTTCAGGTCAGGCAGCACTTGTAAAAAGAGAAACAGAGCTATTGTTTCAGGCCAACAGCCTTTCATCCATGTTCTTGTGAACGGGTGTAAGAATAAACAAATCAAAAACCACAAGGCTCCCTTTTATGGAATAATGCAAAAAAGAAACATAGATCTTTTTAATTAGTAGATTAAGGGTAAAGGGGGAATCTTTTAGGACTGAGATGAGAAAAACATTTTTTACACAGTGAGTGGTGAATCTCTGGAATTCTCTACCACAGAAGGTAGTTGAGGCCAGTTCATTGGCTATATTTAAGAGGGAGTTAGATGTGGCCCTTGTGGCTAAAGGGATCAGGGGGTATGGAGAGAAGGCAGTTACAGGATACTGAGTTGGATGATCAGCCATGATCATATTGAATGGCGGTGCAGGCTCGAAGGGCTGAATGGCCTACTCCTGCACCTATTTTCTATGTTTCTATGTTTCTATCTCCTGTTCAAATACTTTAATGAGTGCAATGAAGTGAGCTCTGGCAACTTCTTGTCTGCGAGGCCTTTGGCTGCTAAATTGGAATCAGGTGGTTGGTTTCTCGGCCAAGAGCTTGGTAAAAATACAGAAATGAATGCTGCCAAAGCTTGCGATGAACTTCATTAGATCAGGTTACAGGCAAGCGATGGGGAGGACAGAGTCGAAAGTCAATGATTAATGAGTTGATTCGTTGCAAAAACTTAGCCCACTGCCCAGAGTGACTCTTGCAGCAATGTCCTTTGGGATGAGGTGGTCAAAGGCTCTAAATAAATGATGCTGGTGTGGCCAAATAATTACAAAAAGATTAAGTGGAATTAGTTTGTGGTTAAATGGAATAGGGTTAGAATGTGACATTTTCTGCATAAACATGTTGAAGCAGTAAATCAAAATGTTGCTTGATTGCTTGATAGAGATAATTGTTCTGGGTGTAGGAAAAGATAAGGAATGAGAATAGATGGCCAGTATCCTTCATCGGCACTAGGTCTAAATTCAACAACACTAAAGAAATATTTGCATACACACGGTGGGCTGAAGGGCCAGTGTCTGTGCTGTGTGATTTTATTACTACTCTGGGAACACTGGTTTTACAGGGGCAGCAATGAAGAAGACTTCATTATCATCTCCACAAGCCCAACATGAAATTAGCAACAATTGGTAGTTTTTGCCAATCATATTCATATCTCGAGAGGAGCCAAAGAAACTACTGCTGTTTTATAACATTCTATCATGCATGAAGATTTTTTCACACAAGCTTGAGCAAGATTATTCTGAGAAACTAGCACAGAGATATTGGCAGCAAATGAAGCAAGACTGACGTTCCTCTGGGAAACGTGTTTCAGTGGTTGGTGGATTGAGTCATAACGAGTTTTCCAGAACTTTAAGTGCACTTATTTTTCAGCAACTGAATCAGTAACTATCTGTATCCTGTTTGCTCATACAAACCCCAGATGGTGAAACAGCAAATAATGATTGCATGGTTTAGTTGAAGCGCCGGCTTCTGGCTGGAATATTTAATCATCACCTTTGTTATATTTTGTAAATATGTTTGCTGCGAAAATAGGGAAAGGTTGTTGGTGTGTTGAGGTGTGTTGGTGTGAGCATCATTAATGACTAACAACACAGCAATTGATCAATATTATGTGAGTCTTTTCCACATCTCCGACATCATTAATTTCCTTTAAATTCCCTGGATGTATTGGAGGCTCCTGAAGGGAAATGTTTTCACCAGCATGAACTACGTCAGGGAATTTTAAGTGACATACTTTACCAGTTCATTTTAGTTTAGATTAGTTTAGAGATACAGCACGGAAACAGGTCCTTCGGCCCATTGAGTCCGCGCAGACCAGCGATCCCCATGCACAAACATTATCCTACATAATAGGAGCAATTTACTGGAGGCAATTGACCTGCAAACCTGTACATCTTTGGATTGTGGGAGGAAACCAGAGCTCCTGGAGAAAACCCACACAGGTCGCGGGGAGAGCATACAAACTCCATACAGACAGCATCCATAGTCAGGTTTGAACCCGGGTCCCTAGTGTTGAAAGACAGTGATGGGACGACAGATGGCACAATGGGCTAAGTGTTCGGTTGGCAACCGGAAGGTAGCCGGTTCGAATCCCGCTTGGAGTGCATACTGTCGTTGTGTCCTTGGGCAAGACACTTCACCCACCTTTGCCTGTGTGTGAATGTGTGTGAATGTGTGTGAGTGATTGGTGGTGGTCGGAGGGGCCGTAGGCGCAGATTGGCAGCCACGCTTCCGTCAGTCTGCCCCAGGGCAGCTGTGGCTACAGAAGTAGCTTACCACCACCGAGTGTGACTGAGGAGTGAATGAATAATGCGATGTAAAGCGCCTTGAGTATTAGAAAGGCGCTATATAAATCCCATCCATTATTATTATTATTATTACTCTTTCATTGGGCAGGCAACATCTATGCAGGGAATGGACAGATGATGTTTCTGGTCAGTACTTCTTCTCCCAACCCTAAATTCTCTCCAGAGATGCCACCTAACCTGCTGAGTTCCTCCACAATTTTGTGTTTTGTGTTTTGCTCAAGTTCCCAGCATCTGCAGTTTCTCGTGTCTCCACTTGTAGATTCTTACTGGGTTGCCCATTAGTGACATTTCCCCTAAAACACAGCGCGATTTTTGACACTGCTCATCAACAGGTGGTATTGAATCAGAAACATTTTATACCTCTGTCAATTTTCATATCCATTTCAAATCATCTTAATGATTTAGATGAAGAGATTAAAAGTAACATTAGCAAATTTGTAGATGACACAATTTGTAGATGACACAGGTGGCGGTGTGAACTGTGAGGAGGATGCTATGAGGATGCTATGAGGATGTAGGGTGACTTGGACAGGTTGGATGAGTGGGCAGATGCATGGCAGATGCAGTTTAATGTGGATAAATGTGAGATTATCCACTTTGGTGGCAAAAACAGGAAGACAGATTAATGGCATGTTGGCCTTCATAACAAGAGGAGTTGAGTATAGGAGCAAAGAGGTCATTCTGCAGTTGTACAGGGCCCCAGTGAGACCACAACTGGAGTATTGTGTGCAGTTTTGGTCACCAAATTTGAGGGAGGACATTCTTGCTATTGAGGGAGTGCAGCAGAGATTCACAAGGTTAATTCCCAGGATGGCGAGACTGTCATATGTTGATAGAATGGAGCGGCTGGGCTTGTATACTCTGGAATTTAGGATGAGAGGGGATCTTATTGAAACATATAAGATTATTAAGGGATTGGACACGCGAGAGGCAGGAGACATGTTCCCGATGTTGGGGGAGTCCAGAACCAGGAGCCATAGTTTAAGAATAAAGGGTAGGCCATTTAGAACAGAGATGAGGAAACGCTTTTTCACACAGAGAGTTGTGAATCTGTGGAATTCTCTGCCTCAGGAGGCCAATTCTCTGGATGCTTTCTAAAAAGAGTTAGATAGAGCTCTTACAGATAGCGGAGTCAGGGGATATGGGGAGAAGGCAGGAACAGGGTACTGATTATGTATGATCAGCCATGATCACAGTGAATGGCGGTGCTGGCTCGAAGGGCCTACTCCTGCACCTATTGTCTATTGTCTAAACATAAGGGAACCTCATAGTTTTTCAACCATTCCTCACTAAAATGCAATTGAAGTTCTGACATTGACTTTCAGCCTCCACAGCGAAAGCAACTCAGCACCTGGTTTGGACACATTGCAAACAATTCCTGTTAAAGCAGAGGTGGCGCAGCGGTAGAGTTGCTGGCTTACAGCACCAGAGACCCAGATTCAATCCTGAATACGAGTGCAGTATGTACAGAGTTTGTACGTTCTCCCTGTGACCATGTGGGTTTTCTCCTGATGCTCCGGTTTCCTCCCACATTCCAAAGACGCAGGGGCGGAAATCCCGGGGGGGGGGGTGGGGGGGACAGGTGGAACACGTGCCCCCCTGTTTTGAGAGGTGGGGGACAGTCCCCCCCCATTTTTGTAATCAGTATTTTAAAACCCGGTGAAATTTCCGCTTTCCGTGAGACAGTGGGGGTGGGACTGCTGATTGAGGGCGCCGATTGGACGAGAGAGATGGGGTCAGCAAGCAATGGGGGCGGGACATGATAATTCAGCGCGGTGATTGGAGGAGGGAGACGTGCCAAATCACTCTCGGCACAGACCTGTGCCTCATCCGCAACCAGGATCGATCCCAGCTCTCCGGCGTGACCCGTTCCCACTCGAGTGCCCCCCCCCCTCATGCCCAGGTGTGGCCAGAGACGTCGGGAGTCAGATGGGAGCTGTACCCCCAGGCCCACAGCCAGCGCAGAGAAGCAGCGCAAAACCCAGCTCAACTCTGCCTGTCCCGCCAGGTCAACCTACAGCCCTGCCTGGACTTGTGGGAAATATGGCCCAGGTGCACAGCCAGCGCGGAGAAGCAGCGCTAACTCCACGACTCCAGGCTGGTGTCCCGTCAGTCCAGACAGGGCTGTAGGTTAACCCGGCAAGACAGGCAGAGATGAGCTGCATTTAACGCTGGATTGAGCCTCCGAAGCTTCGCGTGTGTGTGTGAGTGTGCGCATGCGCGCGCGGCCGCCAAGAAATTGTGTCCCCCAGTCCCCCCCATAATTTGATAGCGATTTCCGTGCCTGCAAAGACGTGCAAGTTGGTGGGCTAATTGGCTTCTGTATATTGTCGCTAATGTGTAGGATAGAACTAGTGTGTACAGGTGACAGCTGGTCAGCGGTGGGCCGAAGGGCCTGTTCCCATGCTATATCTCTAAACTAAATTTATCAGTTGGTGCGTAGTTCAAACACTTCTCGCGCCCACCATCAATCCTTCTATCGCCATGTTTTTATTGGTTAATTCCCAAAATTCAGTTTCACGGCCATACCTCTTCTTTTGAAATATTTTCTTGTGTCAACCCAGAAGAAACTTCAGGCAGATATTTGTAATTATTTTTATGTGGAGCTCTAGACCGTGAACATAAATTTTCATTTAATCCTTAATGTGTTCGCTACTGGAATAAGAAACTATTACTTGTGTTTGAAACATTTTCTTATCTTTATTCATAATTTATGTATAAAAATATATTTAATCTGAGGCAGGCAGCGACTGTATGTATCAGTGTGATGTGGGCTGGTGCTTTACCTACAGGCGGTGTGAATGTACCATTAAGGTAAAGATTCATCTCTGAGTAAAACTGAGTACAGGGTTGGCCCTGTGAAGGAGCCGCCATTCCGATATAAGACATTTAACTGCGAAATGCCTGCCTTTTAGTATTGGATAGATTGAGTGGAGGGTTTGTGCGGTTCCAAGTTTGCGGTGGATGCGGTGCGTTTCCCCCAGCCATCTCACCAGCACTATTGGCCAGCCCTTGTTAGCAGAGGCTCTTTGTGCAGGTATTAGCCGAAGCCCGAAGGTTTTGTGGAGGTTCTGCGTTAGGATCAGGCGAGCTGGTGAGAGGGCTGTCAGATCAGATCAGCCCAGGTTGCCGAGTGGCCAAAGGGTGGATTTTTAATGGGTCGTTATTAAACTGTTCTGTCTGTGCAGCATCACCAGCTCTCTCTCTCTCTCTCTCCCAGATCCCCCACCCCAACTCTCGACAAAGTCTGACTGAGAAAATGCTCCCACTCATATTACAGGTCGGCTCCGCGTTTGCCCACTCGCTGGGGCTGGTGGCGCCTCCTTGAAAGAGAGCGAGAATAGGTCCCGTCAGATGGGGAGCTGCGACTAACTCCTGAGTGAAGCCTCCAGTTTGGCTGCTGATTCTCATAATTATCTCCTACCCTCCACACAACATATTCTCCCCGTTTCCTACAATCCAGGAAGGTTGTTTTGATGGGAATGTAAGGACTGTCTCAAATTGGTTAACCACACAACTTGTAATTTGTGTAAATCAATATCAAATTTGAATGGCAGTGACTCAGCTAATGCCAGGTTTTGATATTTGACAGGATCATTGCAGGATACAATTGTGGATTTGTGCAGCCTGCAGTACGCTGTGGTCTACTGCTGACATATTTCACGGTTACATTTATTTATAAATCCCATTGAAATGAATATGCAAGTCCGTACATGCAGCAGCTCAGCTGGCGAGAATGTTCATCCCGAATGACTCATGACCTGGGCATCCGCAGTTATAATACCAAATTCGCTTATACCCTTTGTCTGATCTGATACAGGTTTTGTTGACTCACGCATTAACCATGCCTCATTATCATTTTGACAACCTCAACCCGTTTTCCTTTTAAGATTTTTTTACATCAATAATTGTTTTGGTTTCCGCCTTAGTCTCAAGTTGTATTTATTCTTGTAGAAATGGAATCAAGCAAAGCACAATCTACTGTAGTTTATGTAAACTTGGTGTGTTTAAACCTGTCTCTCAGGGGCATCGTAATATTTACTCGTGTACCAAGAACACAGTGTCCTCGCCTGAGTTTAATCATCCAGTTAATGATTGTTGGCTCTCAATACTGTGGCCCAGAGTTTTGTTGAGGAAAATTTTAACTGGTGTCAAATAGGTTCTGGGAAATATCCTGCCCCCAATGACAGTGGGAAGTAATTCCATGGCCCTGAGGTGGCACAGTGGTAGAGCTACTGCCTTATAGCGCCAGAGACCCGGGTTCGATCCTGACTAAGGGTGCTTATCTGTAAGGAGTTTATACATTCTCTCCCTGACCTGTGTGGGTTTTCTCCGAGATCTTTGGTTTCCTCCCACACTGAAAAGACATACAGGTTTGTAGGTTAATAAGTGAGTTTGGTATTCCGAAAAATGCAAGGAATCATAGGATTTGTCAAAGGGCATTCGTGATAAAGAAATAGCGAACTTTTTCTTTCTCACGAATCACTGTATAAACTGTGTATAATTTGTGTGTAAAAATAAATGTAATCTGAGGAACGGGGGTGCCAGGTAACGGGAGAGCGGGGTGTCATAGCGAGAGAGAGGGGGCAGATGCAAGTGGGAGATGGGGAGAGATTGGACTGACGGAGAGACATTCACGGCAGCTGAACTGCTGCATGTGTACAGACCTGCATTTCATCCGTAGTCAGGATCGAACCCGGGTCTCCGGCGCTGCAAGCGCTGTTGAATTGTTACTGGACTTTCCCCGTCCCCTCCCGAATGTCCCATCCCTGTCCGAGGGTGGCCGGAGATGTCCAGGCTGACCCTGGACTGACGGGACACCGGCCCGGAGCAGTGGCGGCTCCAGCGTGGAGAAGAAGGGCTAACTCCAGTTCAACTCTGCTCCAACACCCAAGGAACCCGTCATGGTACGCCACTGCTCCAGGCCGGTGTCCTGTCAGTCCAGGGTCACTCCAGACATCTCCGGCCACCCCCGGACAAGGATGGGACATTTGTGAGGGGACGGGGACAGTCCAGTAGCAATTCAAAAGCGCTTGCAGCGCCGGAGACCCAGGTTCGACCCTGACTATTATGTTTATCTCGAGTGACCTATGACCTGGGCATGCGCAGTTGAAATACCGAACTTGCTTATTGACTTGGTATAATGTAAAATTGTCCCTAGTGTGTGTAGGGTAATGTTAATGTGTGGGGATCACTGGTCGGTGCAGACTTGGTGGGCCGAAGGGTGCTGTATCTCTAAACTAAACTACACTAAATATAAATAGTTGTACCAGGTACATTACGGGCTGAAGGGCTTGTTCCTGTGCTGTACTCTTCTAAGTAGTTCTTGCCTAATGCATACTCACAGGCAGCATGCCTGACAGAATTGGATTTTGAACCAGCTGCTTCTCAGTTAGCAATCCTTACTCAGGTACTAGAAGAGGGCGAACAGCAAGTTCGAGTGACTGCATTGGGCTGAGTGGGCCGAAAGGTCCGTTTCCATGCTGTATCTCTAAAAAAAGAACAGCACGGTGGCGCAGCGGTAGAGTTGCTGCCTTACAGCGCCAGAGACCCGGGTTCGATCCTGACTATGGGTGCTGTCTGTACGGAGTTTGTACGTTATCCTCGTGACCGCATGGGATTTCTCCGGGTGCTTCAACTTCCTCCCACACTCCAAATGCACAGGTTGTAGGTTATTTGGCTTCGGTAAAGATGGTAAATTATCCCTAGTGTTTATGATAGTGCTAGTGTACGTGCACGGTCTCAGTGGGCCGAAGGGCCTGTTTCCATGCTGTATCTCTAAACAAAGCTAAACTAAACTGTGTCGGGATTGCTGTGGTTCAGGATTTCATTCCTCCCACTTCTGCAAAACGTGAGTGGAGTGGGAGCCCACAATCTCCCAGAGGGATCCCAAAATAAGCATAAGGCCACTTTTTGGAAAATACCAATGACTGCCACAAACTGCCTCCTCTAACCCAATTGTGCATCAAACATTTTTCAACTGTGCTTTGGTTAAGTGAAAACTTACAGTGGACAAAAAATGTCATTGATATGAAGACACAAGAGCCGGCAGCTGCTGGAATACAGTATTGTGCAAATAACAAAGCACTGGAGGAACTCAGCAGGGCAGGCAGCATCTGTGGAGGGAAATAGACAGTTTAGAGACTCCTGTACCTTCTATCTGATGGGAGCAGTGAGATGAGAATGTGGCCGGGATGGTGTGGATCTTTGATGATATTAGTTTCCTGTCACTCCCTCAATGGTGAGGAGGTCGGTACCAGTTATGGAGCGGACCATGTCTACAATATACTAATCTCCTCTGTTCCCAGGCGTTCGAGTTGCCGAACCAGGTCGTGGTGCAACCAGTCCGTAAGCATTCTACAGTACACCTGTAGAAGTACTGTACTGTCTCTTCTGTACACGTGTAGATGTTTATAGAGTGTTCGGCAACATACCAAATCTCCTCAATCTTCTGAGGAAGTTGAGGAGTTGGTGAGCTTTCTTTGTAATTGCCTCAATGTGCTGGGCCCAAAACAGACCTTCCGAGATCTTGCACACCCAGGAATTGAAGCAATTGACTCCGTCCGCCGCCGTTCCATTAATGAAAATGAGTTCCTGGATCCCTGGAATCCCCCTCCTGAAAAGAATGGTTTACTGAGCAGCTTCAGAGGGCAGTTTGATTTGACCATGTTGTTAGGTCTGGCACAGCATGCAAGTACACCAGGTAAGGATGGCAAATTTCCTCCCCTGAAGGACATTAATAAATCAGATGGACTTTACTACAATATGATAGTTTCAGGGGCTGTAACTGTAATTTCACTCTTCATTTATTTCTAATATATAATGTTTTAATTTAGTTTAGAGATAGCGCATGGAAACAGACCATTCAGCCCATCGAGTGTACACCAGTCATTAATCACCTGTTCATAATAGTTCTAGCTTATCCAGAACCAGGGGTCACAGTTTAAAATAAGGGGTAGGCCATTTAGGACTGAGATGAGGAAAAACTTTTTCACCCAGAGAGTTGTAAACCTGTGGAATTCTCTGCCACAGAAGGCAGTGGAGGCCAATTCACTGGATGTTTTCAAGAGAGAGTTAGATTAAGCTCTTGGGGCTAAAGGAATCAAGGGATATGGGGAAAAAGCAGGAACGGAGTAATGATTTTCGATGATCAGCCGATGATGGGTGGCCTACTCTTGCACCTATTGTCTATGTTTCTATGTTTCTCATCTACTCTATGCACACTGGGGGCAGTTTACGGAGGCCAATTAACCTACAACCTCGCACATCTTTGGCATGTGGGTGGAAACAAGACTGCCTAGAGGAAACTGGCAGTCACAGGGCGAATGTACAAACTCTACACAGACAGCACCCAAGGTCAGGATCGAACTTGGGTCTCTGGCATTGTGAGGCAGCAGCTCTACCAGCTGCGCCCCTTTGTCACCATAACATGTTTACAGAATTTTGCTTAACATCTTCTTTTATCAAAGGTATCAAAGTATCAAAGGTATTTTATTGGTCACATTCACATACACCTAGGTGTAGTGAAGTGAAATGCTTCTTGCCATTTTGCAGCACATAAAGAAGGAATACAGACATAACATTAATAAGAGTTTTAAACATAAAGAACATCCCCCCACAATGGCTCCCACCATGAGGGAAGGCACAAAGTCCAGTCCCCAACCCCAGTTCACCCATAGTCGGGCCTATTGAGGCCTCCACAGTTGCCTCTACGGAGGCCCGATGTTCCAGGCCGTTCTCGCCGGGTGATGTTGCTCCGGCGTCGGGAGAGTCCTCTCAGTGGCTTGGGAACCCTGGAATGGCCGCTTCCGCACTGGAGGCCGCTGCTTCCGAAACCGACAAGGCCGCTCCGGTTGGAGCTCCACCACTGGCGATCTCATCTAGAGATCCCAGGCTCCGGGTGTAAAGTTCAGCGCCGCCGCCCACAGCTGATCGCTCCACAGTCCCGCAGCTCCGCAATGTTTTCCTCAGCGATCTTCAGCTCACCGGAGCTCCAGCGCTGCAACCCGGGCAAGGCATCGCCCACTCCGCGATAGCGCTCCAGCGCTGTGCCGCCTCCGAAGCCGAGGTTCTGGGCGGTCCCCGACAGGAAACGCCGCTCCAGGCCCGCTGGTAGCCCGCGAGGAGGGGTCGAAGCTGCAGCCCGGAGAAAAGCTGCCTCTCCGACCAGGTAGGGACCCTGAAAGGTAGTTTCCCCCTTCCCCCCCCCCCCCCCCCCCCCCCCCCCCCCACATAAAAAAGTCTAGACCTCCAAACAAAACACTTAACTAACTAAAATAAAAAATAAAAAGATGAAAAGCCAGACAGCTGCTGGCTGGGCAGCCGTGCACAGGACAGCGCCCTCTACATGATTACATAATTAAATACAAAATATATCAACTTGACAAATACATTTCAACATATTCTTCCCAAATCACATGGTGTGACACCATTTTGGATTGACGTGAGGCCTTTTTCCAGTTCAGTTAGGACAATGAGCGCCCTCTCCTGGAACTAAATTGCATAACAGATTAATTAAAAACAGATCTGCATAAGGACCAATGGGTTTTTTAACTGTATATATTCAAGTTTAGTTCCAAAGTGTAGACAAAGGATCCAACTACTCAGTAGCTCCTAATCAACCACTCCCATTTGGTTAGTAATGAACTGCGGATGCTGGATTAAATCGAAGGTAGACACAAAATGCTGGAGTAACTCAGCGGGACAGGTCGCATCTCTGGAGAGAAGGAATGGGTGACGTTTCGGGTTGAGACCCATCTTCAGACATTTAGTTACTTGGTGCTTACAGAAATGGCACACTGATTCATTATGATTCCTGGGCAAATCGTGCATAAGTAGTTGCAACTAATTATGAAGTGAACAGACTGGCACTGAAGCAAGTTTTCCCAAGCTAATGGTATAAATGATGTCAGTACCCCTGCTTGTACATATCCTTCCTTCACAAGATGGCGCGGCATGGTGGCGTAGCGGTAAAGCTACTGCCTCACAGCGCCAGAGATCCGGGTTCGATCCTGATTACAAGTGCTGTCCATATGGAATTTGTACGTTCTCGAGTTTTCTCCAGGTTCTCTGGTTTGCTCCCACACTCCAAAGACATGCAGGTTTATTGGTTAATTGGTTTCAATAAAATTGCAAATTGACTCGTGTGTAGGATAGTGTTAGTGTGCGGGGTGATCGACGGTTGGCATGGACTCAGTGGGCCAAAGAGCCTGTTTCCACGCTGTATCTCTGGTCTAAAAAAGTTACAACAACTTGCAGTCACACTGCATTGCAACGCATTTGAGAGGACACCAACCAGATATGGAAGGAGTTGATGGAGCAATGAATGAAGACATGACTGAAAGTTTATGATCTGAGAAAACATATGAATAGGAGGGATATAGCAGGCAAAACAACCTGATGGATGCTGCACGTTCAGCTTGTCTGCTGCACAATATGCATACTGCGTAAGCTGATCAAAGCTCTGGAAGTTTAGATCTCATGGGATCCAAGGAGAGATAGCTGAATGGATAGCAAGTTGGCTCCATGGAAGGAAGCAGAGGGTGATGGTGGAAGGTTGCTTCTTAGACTGGAGGCCAGTGACTAGTGGTGTGCCTCAGGTTTCAGTGCTGGGCACGTTACTGTTTGTCATCTACATCAATGATTTGGATGAGAACATACAGGGCAAGATTATCATGTTTGCTGATGATCCAAATGTGAGTGATTTTGCAGATAGTGAAGATGGTTCTGAAAGATTTAAGCCGGATCTGGATCGATTGGCCAGGTGGGCTGAGGAATGATTGATGGAATTTAATACGGAGAAGTGTGAGGTGTTGCATTTTGGGATGGGCAGGACAAACACAGTGAATGATAGTCCTCTGCGGAGTGTTGTAGAACAGTGGGATCTAGGAATGCAGGTGCATGGTTCCTTGAAGATTGAGTCGCAGGTAGATAAGTTGGTCAAAAAGGCTTTTGGCACATTGGTCTTCATCAGTCAGAGTATTGATTATAGAAGTTGTGAGGTCATGTTGCAGTTGTATAAGACGTTGGTGAGACCGCATTTAGAATAGTGCGTTCAGTTCTGGGCACCATGTTATGGGAAAGATATTGTCAAGCTTGAAAGTGTTCAGAAAAGATTCACAATGATGTTGCCAGGACTTGAGTGTTGAGCTTTAGGGAGAGGTTGAGTAGGCTGGGTCTTTATTCCTTGGAGCGCAGGAGGATGAGGGGTGATCTTATAGAGGTACACAAAATCATGAGATGAATAGATTGAGTAGATGCACAGAGTCTCTTGCCCAGAGTATGGGGAATCGAGGCCCAGAGGACATAGGTTCAAGGTGAAGTGGAAAATATTTAGTAGGTAATCCGAGGGGTAACCTTTTCACACAAAGGGTGGCGGGTGTATGGAACAAGCTGCCAGAAGAGGTAGTTGAGGCTGGGACTATCCCATTGTTTAAGAAGCAGTTGGACAGGTACATGGATAGGAGAGTTTTGGAGGGATATGGACCAAGCGCAGCAAATGGAACTAGTGTTGCTGGGACATATTGGCCAGTTTGGGCAAGCTGGGCCGAAGGGCCTGTTTCCAACTGTATCACTCTATGACTCTATGACACACATCACAAGTCACAAGAAAAGGCTAAATTGTGAAATCCTTGTTTTAAAGCATCAATGCCATAGTTTACACTCTCTAAAGGATGTTAATACAGATACTCAGATTTCACAGCCAGCGTTACCAGGGCTAACTCATGGGACCCAGAGTCAGCAATATCAAACCTCAAAACAACGGTGGTGATGAGCGAGCTGGGGCCTTATCTCCCACAACCTCAGAGGCACTCTGGGTGTTCCAAGGTCGTTTGGAGCAGTGATCAAGGACAGCGACAACATCAACAGGCCAAGCCAATGGCTGCTACTCCAAGCCAGTGCCATCTCCAGGACAATGGCCAAGTTAAGACAAACATTCTTTAACATCTCTGAACTTGAAATGATGGAGGATGATGCATTGGGTTGGCTGTGGACCAAGGTTGGCTTTTGTCACCCCCCCCCCCCCCACACACACACACACAATAACCCCCCCCCCTTGATATTATATTAATATTATTCATTCGCTCCTTTTACCCCATTCCCCACCCTATCCACTCACGCATAGCCCCAACTGCGCAGACGCGGCTAGAGAGAGGGGGGTAGAGAGGGAAAGGGTGAGGAGGGTAGAGAAGGAGAGGGAGGGGGGTAGAGATTGAGGGGTGGGGGAGGCGCGGCATCACAGGGGAGGGCTTGTTCCCAAACGCAATACTCCACCAGAGAGGCAGGGGGCCAGAGAGGGAGGGGGGGGGGGGGAAGAGGGAGGGGGGCAGAAAGGGAGGAGGGTCATAAAGGGAGAGGGGCAGAAAGGGAGGGGGTAGAGAGGGAGCAGGAGATAGAGAGGGAGGGGGTAGAGAGGGAGAGAGGCTAGAGAGGGAGGGGGAGGGGGTAGAGAGGGAGGGGGAGCGGAGGATGGGGAAACTATAAAAATCTTTCCCCTGCACGGAGAACCCGACCTTTTCCCTGTCGGGTCTCCGTTGTCGTTGGGGCCGAGCACCGTGGAGCGGCCTCCAACCGGAACGACCTGGGGCTCCAGTCGCGGAGCTGCGGACTTACTTACCATGGAGGAGCTGGCCGAGTTTGGAGCGGGAGGAGCTGTGGTGGCGCGTGGCTGCGACCCGACTCCGGAGATTCGGAGGCTCCAGCTGCAGGTCTGGTGGATGGTGACACTGGGAGCCCGCGGGTCCCTGGTGGGAGACCGCTTTTCGGGGCTTCCGCAAAGGCGACTTCTCCCGCCCGAGTTGCGGGGTTGAGGATGACCTGGAGCGGGGTCTTACATCATCGCCCGGCACGGCTTTAACGGCCGTGGGACTTGCTAGCGCCCGCCGGGGGCTCCAACACCAAGACCCGGAGCAGGGCCTTGCATCACCCGGCGCGGCTTTAATGGCCGCGGGACACTTACCATCGCCCGCCGGGGGCTTTGACTCTGACATCGGGAGGAGAACGAGGAGTGCAGGGGAGAGATAAGACTTTGCCTTCCATCACAGTGAGGAGGAGATTCACTGTGATGGATGTTTGTGTAAATTGTGTTGTGTCTTGGTTCTTTTTCGTGTGTGTATGATTGCAGAAACCAAATTTCGTTTGAACCTCAATGAGGTTCAAATGACACAAATAAATTGTATTGTATTGTATTGTATTGTATTGTATTGTATTGTATTGTATTGTATTGTATTGTATTGTATTGTATTGTATTGTAGAGGGGGAGGGGGTAGAGGCAGCACCTACCCAGGTCGTAAAGCAGCAGCCTCCCCACCAGGCGCTGGGCCCGGGCGAGGCTGTGAGCGGGCGTGGACACGAGCGAGGCCATGGACGGGCCTCGAGCCGAGGACCCCGACCGAGGTGGCGGGTGATAGTCGACCCGAGGGAGGCTGTGGGCGAATGTGGACTCGAGGGAGGCCGCGGTCGGGCGTCGAGCCAGGCTCGGCCCGCGGCAGCAGCCTCCCCACCAGGCACGCAGACGCTGTGTGGACGGGACCATTCTCCATGCAGCGGAGGGCCGGCCGATCGTGACTTCCACGAGGGGAAGCCCACACACCTGCGTGATGGACGATCATGCGGGGGAGAGTAGGTCGTCCGGTGGGATCGGGATCACCAGCGAGGTAAAGGCGTCACGATTCCCTGAGTCCCAGCGGTTGACAGAGGAATTGCAGGTCTCCATAGACAGTCTCTCCCAGAGGGAGTAATTGCCGCAGCAGTCAACATCCCATCGTGCTGGCCCACACCCTGACCCGCACGGCGATAACGACCACTGCCGCCATGTTCTAGAACTTCAAGGATCCCAGCGGAGCGCGCAGAACGACCTGAGCAGCAGTTTAAAAACGCTGAGTGACAAATTCAAAGAAGTGAAAGTTAAGAAGCCAAGAAGTACAGAAGACAAAACAGTGGTGATGTCACTCGCAGCGCGAGCAGAGGCAGGCAAACCCATTGTGACATCATCAGTGAGACCATATCGTTTATTATCTAAGTTATTTGAGACTTGTGAACTTTTTCATAAATAGCTCGAGAAATAATGCATGAAATTTTCAGATAAGACGATTTTTACATCATGGTGTAAATCTCTATCGGAATATGTAAACATTTCACCGTTAGCACGTCATGTTTTTGAGGAGATGTGAAATGCACATGAACATCACACACATGACACATACACACATCCAAGACCAGAGTTTTATAAGTATAAAGATGTGCAGGGCAAGTTTTTTACATAGTGGGTCCCTGGAACACGCTGCCTGGGGTGGTGGTGGAGGCAGATACAATTGTGGCATGTAAGATAATTTTGTATAAGCACACAGATATGTAGGGAATGGAAGGATATGGATTATGTTCAGGGAAATAAGGGTTGGTCTTGGTATTTTATTCAGCACAGACATTGTGGGCCGAAGGGCCTGTTCATGTGCTGTACTGTTCTAATTGTTGATAGTCAATAGAGGTGAGTTTCGTGTGCGCGATGCACTGGGCTGCATCCACAACTCTCTACAACCTCTTGCAGTCTTGGCCACAGCTATTTAAAACTAAGCTGTGATGCATCTTGATAAAACGCTTTCTGTAGAGCATCTGCAGAATTTGGTAAAAGTCAATGGAGATACACTGAATTTACTTAGTCTTCTAAGGAAGTAGCGGCATTGATACACTGTCTTGGTGTAACGTCAACATGATGGAACAGGGACAAATTGTTGGTGATATTTATACCCAGGTACATGAAGCTCTCAACCATTTCTGCCTTGGCATCATTAATGCAGACTGGAGCTTTACTAAGATTACTATTGTTCATTCTGCTAAACTGGTCTGTAAATATCACAAATTCTCAATGTTCATACCAGTTTGTGCAGTGAATATGTGCATTAAACAATTATGGACAGATAGTGCAGTCAGCCCCTCATCAATTCCTGGTAGCCATTGTGTTATTCTTTTATGAGTATTTTTGTGAAGAGCTGAGGCACTGATTCTGTGTAAAAATGTTCAGCTGTGGTACCTTGTTGCACAATTTTGCAAATAAAAATATATTGAGCTGTCTGAATCATATGACCCGAGTCCGAGCCTTACTTGGAATAATGCTTTCATCAGATTCATGCAAGTAAAAACATCTTGTCAATAATAATTACTGGGTGTTGAGATCTAAATGTGATGATGTCAGAAACTGTTCTTCAAGCTCAAGTATAGGTGGCCATGGATGTAGTGGGCTGGATAGCCAATTTCAGGGAGTTTCTTGCCAGTTGTAATCAGGCAACTAAATTGTTCTCTCATCAGCTGGAGTGCAGTCCTGACCTCCCATCTATCTCATTGTGAGAGCATTGAACTATCTTTAATTGGGCTTTATCAGACTTTATTGTGCACTAAATGTTATACCATTTATCCTGTATCTGTACACTGTGATTGGAATCTGGATAGCATGCAACAAAAAGCTTTTCACTGTACATGTGTCAATAATAAACTAAATAAAACTAAACTAATCACAATTGGGATTTTTGGTTATCGAGTCCACATCACAAGATGAGATATTGTTCAGCGAGAGCTGAACACACTTCTAGGCATCTTCATTGTAGGCAGCGAGATCGGCAGCTGTGCATTGGTTTCCCAGTTGAGGGCATTTCAGCAGGTGATCCATTGTTTGTGGTTCAACACCACATTCGCAGGTGACATTGTTGGAATTATTTCCCCATTTGTTTAGAGACACCTAGGCTCTGCCAACACCAGTTCTCAATCGATTGAGGCCTTTCCATCTGGCCCAATTTACATCTGCACCAGGAGGGAGTTGCTCACTTGCCGTTAGTCCCATGACAGTTGAGGGAGGTCGAGTGGATATTCTATCACCCCATATGGAGACTCATGCTTCGCTTGTTGTAATGCCAGCCTCAAGTGGAGTCACACAGTTAAGAAAACTTTTCCTTGACTTTAGGCGGCTTGGAAATGGTGTCTGGGCAAACATTGGATGTGGTTCATCTGTTATCTGCCGCTAGCGCTCCTTCATACTGGCTCCTTATCTTCTGATGTCTGGCGGGGCTATGCCTGTCAGGAGGTAGAGACTGTCAGTACTTGTTGGCTTGAGACAACCTGTAACACATCTGCAGGAAGCATTGAGAGCTAGGTTCAGCTTCTTGGCATGGGCATGCATACTCAGTGGTAGAATAGCAGAGGGCTAATGCAATGGAAAGTAGGGTCTGTTGGCTAGCTCCCCTATCTTGTGTTGGTGAGCTTACTAACAACATTGTTGTGAGCACTCACTTTCACCTTTGTCTTCTCAATATGGGTCTTGAAGGTAAGACATCGGTCAAGGGTAACACCAAGGTAAACCGGATGTTCACAGTGCTCCAGACCAGTTCACCTGAAGTTGTCTCTTGGCTTCTCGGTTTCTCAAGCGAAAGGCACACACCTGTGTCTTAGATGGGTTTGTACGGAGATGGTTCTCCACTACCCATGTCCTTCAGAGATGCTGCCTGTCCCACTGATTTACTCCAGTACAATGTGTGTTTTTTCTGTGACTAAGCTTACATAGAACGTCATCGGAGCAATGTGAAAGGCCAAGAACAGAGATTCATAGTCATACAGCACAGAAACGCTGATCAAGATGCCCCATCAAAACTATTCTCATTTGCCCATGTGTGTCCCATATCTCTAAACCTTTCCTATCCACGTACCTGTCCAAATATGTTTAAATTGTTGTTGTACCTGCCTCAACTATTTCCTCAGAGAGATCAGAATGGGTGTGAGATGGAGAACTAACGTCACAGGGAACTAAAAACGTGGGGTCAAGCTGATGGACTAAATGAAGGTTTCACAAAGCTGCCACCGAATCTGCATCTCACCTGCCCAGTATGGCCCCTGTAAAATAGTGAAAACAGTGCGCCAAATGGAAAGAGATACAGTGGCGCAGTGGTAGAGATGTTGCCTTGCAGCGAATGCAGCGCCGGAGACCCGGGTTTGATCCTGACTACGGGTGCTGTCTGTACGGAGTTTGTATGTTCTCCCCGTGACCGTGTGGGGATTTCTCCAAAATCTCCGGTTTTTTTCCCACACTCTAAAGACGTACAGGTTTGTAGGTTAATTAGCTTGGTAAATGTAAAAATTGTGTGGAGGATAATGTTAATATGTGGGGATCGATGGTCGGCACAGACCCGGTGGGCCGTGGGGCCTGTTTCCGCGCTGTATCTCAAAACTAAAAATAAAACTAAAGGTCCAAGTAAATTATCATTTCAATGGAAAGTGTATTTGTGGTCATTGGTGATGAGCTGAAGAGATAAAAGGGCAGATCTTGACTTCTGCAGTTCACTTTTAATTTATTTTAAATGGAATTTTTAATTCATCCCTTAATGCCCTGGAGAAGATTGGAGTGAGACGACTTCCTGAATTATTCTGTTCTCCTGCAATGTGTAAATAACACCCCAAAGTCCCCATTCACACCCACCCCTCGTCTCTCTCCTTCTGATCTATCCAGGTCCTCACATACACACACATGCAAACTCACACACATACAAGTCAAGTCAAGTCAAGTTTATTCGTCACATACACATACGAGATGTGCAGTGAAATGAAAAGTGGCAATGCTTGCGGACTTTGTGCAAAAGACAAACAAACAAACAAACAACCAAACAAACTACAAACAGAATGGAACAGAATCACGCATTCTTTTACATATTAAATATTGTGGGCGGAAGGAAAAAACAGCAATTTAAAAAAAAGCAGTAGAGTGGTACAGCAAAGTTAGTCCCTGTTGAGATAGGAGTTTACAGTCCTAATGGCCTCTGGGAAGAAACTCCTTCTCAACCTCTCTGTTCTCACAGCATGGCAACGGAGGCATTTACACCGTTTACATGCTGTTTACATGATGTTACACCATTCTTTCTACTACCTCCACTCCATCCCCAATCATCCAGCTCCTCGTCCCATCTCCAACTCCTCCTTCTGCCTATTATCCAAACTTACCCTGACTGGATTCCTCACACCCTGTACCCATTGACTCAACATTCCTCCTTCTAGTTTTGCATTTCACTCCTTGCCCACCATTCTGATCAGATTCCACCAACTGTAGCACTCTGTTTACTCCACATCACCTCTAGCCTCTGTGACTATCTTCACCCTTCTCCGCCCCTCCACCACACCCCCACCCACCACAATCATCTGCCAATTAACCCTTTCTTGCCTGCAACCATCTATCACTTGCCAGCTTTTGACGCACCCTTTCCCTTGCCTCAGTCTAACAGCTATCTCCCTTCTATTCCAGTCTTGAAGATGGGTCCTGGCCTGAAACATTGACTATCCCTTTCCCTCCACAGATGCCTCCTGACCCATTGAGTTCTTCCACCAGAACTCAAATTCCAGCATCTGCAGTCTCTTGTGTCTCCCACAATGGCATTGGGTGGGGAATTCCAAGATTTTGACCCGTCAAAAATAAAAGAGAATTAATACTCTTACATCCAGATTTTGGTGGAACTACTTGGAAATGTCCAAATGAACCTGTTCCCCTGTGTATGATAGATACCCTTGTGGCTTTGGTGGTTAAGGATGTGGGTTTGTGAGATACTGTCTCAGCAGCCTCTGCATGTAACTGCATTTTGATGGTACACACTGCAGCCACAGTGCACCAGTGGGGGAGGGAATAAACAATCTAGGGAACAGTCCAATTTTCCTCGACCTCATTGTGGACATTGGACTCTGTCTCTGCAACTGTTGTGCTGCATTGCTGAGAACTATAATCTGCACTCCGTATCTTTCCCTTTGCTCTACCTATTGTGCTTCAGTTTGGCTTGATTGTTTAGTTTAGTTTAGTTTAGTTTAGTTTAGAGATACAGCGTGGAAACAGGCCCTTCAGCCCACCGAGTCCGCGTCCGCATCGACCAACAATCACCCATACATTAGTTCTATTCTACATTCTACAAATTACAGAAGCCAATTAACCTACAAACCTACATGTTTTTGGATTGTGGGAGGAAACCGGAGCACCCGGAGAAAATCCACGTGGTCTCAGGGAGAAAGTGCATACAAATAGAACCCCTGTAGTCAGGATTGAACCCGGGTTTTCGAGGGTTCACCCCTCTGAAGGATTTTCTGATGTCGACCTCTGTAACTGTGACCGAAATACCATCACAGCTAAATGGGGGCTCGGGGAGGCACATCAGTGTTCACCCTATCAAAGCGTGCGTAAAAGGCATTGAGCTCGTCAGAGAGTGATGCTACGCCGACATTCAAGCTGCCTCCTGATTTCGCCTTGTAGGAGGTGATTGCATTCAGGCCCCACCACAGCTGCCGAACATCTGTCTCATCCTCCAGCTTGGAGCAGAAGTCCCTTTTGGCCTTTTTGATGGCCTTACCAAGGTCGTATCTGGACTTCTTGTACACCACTGTATCATCAGACATGAATGCCTGGTGTCTGGTCTTCAGAAGAGTGCGGATCTCAAAGTTCATCCAAGGTTTCTGATTGGGAAACACTCGGAAGGTTTTTGTCGGGATGCAGTCCTCCACACATTTCTTTATAAAGTCTGTAACGACTGTGGCATATTCGTTCAGATCCGTTGCCAAGTCCCTCAACATTGCCCAGTCTACAGACTCCTCACCTCTGAGGGTGCGCTCTTCAATTGCTGCCTGTAGGCGGGAAGAAGCAGGTGGATTTACCGAAATGAGGGCGAGGGATAGAGCGATAGGCATCTTTGATGGTGGTGTAGCAGTGGTCGAGGGTGATCGAATAGCTTGGATAGTGGCCAAGCATCTAACAGCTTGGATGTAGGGCTTAAGGTACTGTGTATATTCTACACACTATCATTCAGAGGGAAGATGAACAAAGTTGAATGGAAATTACATATTACAATTAAATATTACATATCATGCTTAAAGAAACATGTAGCATGATGTATAAGAACCAAATACCATACTTTGGAAGGGGTAGGATGGGGACCCACAGTCCCGTTTATATCAACGGGTCGATGGTTGAAAGGGTCAAGAGCTTCAAATTCCTGGGCGTGCACATCTCTGAAGATCTTTCCTGGTCCGAAAACACTAATGCAATTATCAAGAAAGCACATCAGCGCCTCTACTTCCTGAGAAGATTACGGAGAGTCGGTTTGTCAAGGAGGACTCTCTCTAACTTCTACAGGTGCACAGTAGAGAGCATGCTGGGTCGTAGCTTGGTTCGGCAACTTGAGCGCCCTGGAGAGGAAAAGACTACAAAAAGTAGTAAACACTGCCCAGTCAATCATCGGCTCTGACCTTCCTTCCATCGAGGGGATTTATCACAGTCGCTGCCTCAAAAAGGCTAGCAGTATCATCAAAGACCCACACCATCCTGGCCACACACTCATCTCCCCACTACCTTCAGGTAGAAGGTACAGGAGCCTGAAGACTGCAATGACCAGGTTCAGGAATAGCTACTTCCCCACAGCCATCAGGCTATTAAACCTGGCTCGGACAAAACTATGATCATTAATAATCCATTATCTGTTATTGGCACATGATCAGTATATTTATTCATGTGTGTATATATTGATATAATGGTATATGGACACACTGATCTGTTTTGTAGTAAATGCCTACTATGTTCTGTGTGCTGAAGCAAAGCAAGAATTTCATTGTCCTATCAGGGACACATGACAATAAACTCACTTGAACTTGAACTTGATAACAGAGAATAGCGATGATTGTGAGGCAGGGTGGGGTGTTAACTTAAATTACCCTCGTGTAGGTAATAAGGGGAAGGATTTCTGGACTATCCTATACGATTTTTCTTGATCAAAATGTCCCTGTCTCACAACCCACAGCAGAAGAAAGCATTTCTGCACCAACTTCCAGAGAACATTGTTTGTCTAGTGGAGCAAGTGTTAATGGGAGGATATTTAATGAGTGAATCTTGTTGGCACAGTGACGCAGTAGTAGAGTTGCTGCTTTACAGCATCAGAGACCTAGGTTCGATCCTCTCCATGGGTGCTGCCTGTATGTAGTTTGTACATTCTCCCAGTGACCACATGGATTTTCTCAGGGTGCTCTGGTTTCCTCCCACATGCCATAAACGTACAAGAATTGGCTTTGGTAAGTTGTAAAAATTATGCCCAGTGTGTGTAGGTCAGTGTACAGGGTGATCGATGGTTGGTGCAGACTTGGTGGGTCGAAGTGCCTGTTTCCCTGCTGTAAAGTGAAGTCCAAAGTATCTTAGTATCATATCTTTAGACTAGCCATGGAAATTGAAAAGAAAATTTAAAGAGTACAAAAACATAATTAAAGGATGACTATGATTGAGAACAGAGCTAACTGGTTGAATTGAAATTCTACTAGTGGGAAAGTCTAGGACCAGAGGCCGTAGCCTCAAAATAAAAGGACATACCTTTGGAAATGAGATGCGGAAGAATTTAATTAGTCAGAAGGTGGTGAATATTTAGAATAATTGCCACAGAAGGCTGTGGAAGCCCAGTCAATGGAAATTTTTAAGGTGGATGTTGACAGATTGTTGATGAGTAAAGATATTATGGAGGAGAATGTGGTTGAGAGGGAAAGATAGATCAGCCATAATTGAATAGCGGAGTAGACTTGATGGGATGAATGGTCTAATTCTGTTCCTTATAACTTATGAACTTATGCATTGTAATCAAAGACTGGGATGCGAAACTGTTATTAAGCAACTGATGGCTCTTAAACCAAGGGCAGTTTAGTTGTGTGTGTACATTCCCCTTAGGGGAAGGGTAGGGGAACCAAAACCAGAGCATCCAGATTAAGCAATATGGAGACATAGAATGCATCTGGTTGAAGAGAACGAGACTTAATATTGAAAGCACAGAAGGGATGTGAAAACAGAAATAAGATCAAACAGAGGGTATTTGGGTATATCAACAACTGGCATCAAAAGGAACTGGACAGTCTTCTACGTAGATATAAACACTAAATGAATAGGCAGCATGGCTTGATCAGAGCCTAAATGAGTACCCACGCACGCAGACAGACGGCATAGCTGAGATATTAGTTGAATAATTGACATCTGTTTAGTCATGGAAGAAGACACAGCCAGAAAGACGAGATGGCTGAGATTCTGGGTGTACTAAAAATTGAAGGCTGGATATAATTAAATTGAATAAATCACCAGGTATGAGTGAGAGGAAAAGTAAGTTGTTAAGGAAGGAAGGGTGGAAATAGTGGAGGCACTGGCCATATTTGTCCAAGCTTAGTTACCAGCTTGGAATCAGAAGACTGGTGATCTGCAAATATGACAGCTTTGTTCAAAAAGGACATCACAGCCCAGTCAGTTTAAGCTTGGAGATGGAGAAACGTTTACATGACAAAATTCTGGGACCAAGTTAACAGTCGATTGGATGAGTGTAGATTAATTTGTGAAAGACAAAAGGATTTGTAACTGGCAATAATGGACCAGATATACTTGTACAACATAGTAACGGGAATGGTTGATGAAGGTGAGATGATCGGTTTGATGCATGCAAGCCTCCAAAAGCATTGAGTTGGCTTGTCAGCAAAGTTGAAACTGGTGGAATAGAAGGGTCATGGGCAATTTACTTGAGGTAAGAAAAGAGAAAGCTATGATGAAATGGAGACCTGAGAGACTTTAGATGCTGGAATCTTGAGCAAGAAACAAACTGCTGGAAGAACTCAGTGGGTCCGGCAGCATCCGTGAAGGGAAATGGACCTTCAATCATGAATAGGGGTCCCGACCCAAGATTCACATCTATGCTGCCTGATCCGCTGAGTTCCTTCAGGTGTGTGTTTTTAGTCTTGATGATAAGTTTGTTTTTCATTCTGAAGGAAGATGGATAGAGGTGATCCCATTTGTTTTCCTGATTTATGGTAATAATGTCATGTCGAGAGTACATGGAGCAACTTCAATGATTTGTCGGTGGCAGTGAGTTATTGGTTCCCAACTGGAGCCTTTGGTGGAAATGGTAGAGCAGCTTCCTGTGGACTACCACGGGGGGAGGCACCCAGCTCCAGTGGTGCTCAACCTTACTGCAGAGGTCGTCACCCGGACAATGAATAGGAGCAGTTGGGGGGGGGGGGGGGTGTTGACCCCAAGACAACTCATAGTTCTCACCTGCAAAATTTCCTCCATTCTGGAAATGGAGAGTGTAGATTGGTTTATGCATGACAATCGATCATATATAGGTTAGCATCACTAACCCCACCTTACTGTGTCATTGATATTAACACCCACTTCCTACACTGCTCGGTTCGGGTAGCAGTCAAGATGCTCTGACAACTAACAACCTACTGTACTGCTATAGTCTGCATATTGATTAAAGATGATCTTGGATTACATGCCGCGTTTATCTCTTGTTTACAGAGAGGAATCCACTATTGTCTTGGAAATAAGAAGCTACATGAAGAGAGTATGGAGTAATGATTTGAGTTTTCGCAATCAAGGGTTTTGGCTTTTACAATTTCATTAAAACGTTTGTATTTTGGTAAATAATGTGATGCTTGCTGTGTGAGTAAATGATTTGTACATTGGGTATAGGATGAAGAAGAGGTCCTCAGTCCCCATGATAGACACAAAATGCTGGAGTAACTCAGTGGGACAGGCAGCATCTCTGGATAGAAGGAATGGTTGATGTTTTGGGTCGAGACCCTTCTTCAGACTGAGCTCTCTCTGAGGTTCTCTCTGAGGAACCTCATGGCTCAAGTCCCCATGGGTTCTCAGAGCTGGCATCAAAAATCAGATCGCCTCTCCATCTATACCCTTATACAAAGACCTGCCTAGGCTAATGCATTACAGCTGGCCCTGAAAGATTGTTAGCAGAGTGAAAAAAAGGCAAACCCTACAGGTTCCAAGTGAAACCTTAACATTTTTACCTTCAACCGGAGTTTGGGAGGTCATAAAGTCATAAGGAATGGGAATAGAATTAGGCCATTCGTCTCATTAAGTCTGCTCCAGTCTCAGCCCATCAGGTCCATTCAATCATGGCTGATCTATCCCTCTCCCTCCTAACCCCATTATCCTGCCTGCTCCCCATAACCTCTGACACCCATACTAATAAAGAATACGCCTGCACTAATCAAGGGAGGCTTTTAAGTGATGTTTAAGAAGCTTTTGGCAGGGAATGGCGGGATATTGATAATGTGCAGGCAGATGAGATTAGTTTATCTGGACATCATGTTTCGCACAGACATTGTGCCATGAAGGGTGTGTTCCTGGGCTGTACTATTCTATGTTCTATGTTCTGCGTTATACATTTAAACTATATGTTGTCCAGTTGCACCCATAGTGCCAGAATTTTAATGACTATGGTACTGAAAGTTAGAAACCCCTCAGACCTGTTCCCAAACACTTATCATAACTGCACGCCAGGTTTTCTACCACATCCCTGGTGAAGTTATCAGAGTGAAACCCTTCTAGGGAAATTCCATGTGTGTGAATCAACATTGGTCCTAGTCACTCCTGCACCACATTGAGAGTCATATTTGTTCATTACTTCATTTGAAGTTTTACTTCTCCATTGCTGAAAGGAGACAACGCAGGAAACATTCAAGAGACTGGCAGCATCTATGGAGAGAAACAGAACAGAAGTCAGTGGCCTTTCAACTTCTCCATTGTTTTACCTGCTGCCTGCTGATACCATGGACACAAATACCAGCTCTCACAAAACGTTGTCACTAAATCCATTTTTCATTTGCCTATCACCGACGTCAACTTTCATTGATACGTTGGCTCTTTGATCTTCCAGTTACGACATCCAGCTTTCCCACTCCAGTTTCAGTAGCAGACCTTTAATTGTTCAGCCTGAAATTCATTCCCTTGATACCCCATACCTACAGAAATCATCTCAAAGCTTATTTCTTTGGCCAACCTTTCACTGATATCTCTTCTACAAATTCTCTCTGTCCATTTCTCTTTAAAAAACGGCTCTGGAATATTTCCTATTTTGATGCCACTACATTATTGCAAGCTACTGGATTGCCGTTTAGTGCTTCAATATTTCTTTAGACTTTAAAGATACAGTGTGGAAACAGGCCCGTGGTCCAATTGAGTCAGCGCCAACCAGCGATCACCCCGTATAATAGCACTATCCCAGTTATAGACAATAGACAATAGGTGCAGGAGTAGGCCATTCTGCCCTATGAACCAGCACTGCCATTCAATGTGAACATGGCAGATCATCCCCAATCAGTACCCCGTTCCTGCCTTCTCCCCCATATCCCTGGACTATCTTTGTTGGAAACCTTGAAGAGCCTGGATCATATAGGGCAATAGCCCTTTTAAATACAGATCAGAAGATATTCGCTAAGACTTTGGCTCGTAGATTAAGCTTGGTTATTAGTAAACTAATACATCCAGATCAAACTGGATTTATACCTAATCAACATTCGTTTTATAATTTGAGACGTTTGTTTAATATAATATATTCGCATAGAATGACAAACGATTTCATGGGTGAAGCTGTTATCCACTAATCCGACAGCCAGAATACTGACAAATCAAATGCTTTCACTTAAGTTTCACTTATCCAGGGGTAACAGACAATGATGCGCCCTTTCACCAATGTTATTTGCCTTAGCCATAGAACCCTTGCTGAGAGTATTAGGTCACATTCGGGCATTCACGGATATAATACTAAATATATCACCAATAAGATTTTGTTATATGCAGATTATGTACTTTTATACATTACTAATTCCCAAGTTAGTATCCCAAATGTACTAAACATTATAGAACAATTTGGTGCTTTTTCAGGTTATAGAATAAATTGGAATAAAAGTGAAATTATGCCAATAAAAGCTCAAGACCCTTCTCAACTCAAAACATTTCCTTTCAGAATTGTTACCGAAAAGTTTCGATATCTCGGAATTTACGTGACTAGAAAACATTCCTCTCTATTTAAAACAAATTTCCCACCATTAATTACTAAACTATATGCCTCCATTCAATTCTGGAAAACACTTCCTATCTCCCTTATAGGTAGAGTAAATGCCATAAAGATGATCTTCCTTCCGCAACCCCTATATTTATTTCAATCAATACCGATATATCTCCCTAAAAGTTTTTTTTAATTGATTCTATTGTCACTAACTTTATTTGGGACTACAAAACCCATAAAATACATGAAAGACATTTGTGCAAATCCAAAGATAATGGAGGATTAGCTTTTCCTAACTTTATTTTCTACTACTGGGCGACTAACATTAAAAACATAATCTTCTGGTTGAACGATACATGTCAACGGGTAAATTGGTTAAAAATGGAGAGGGAAGATTGTTTGCCTTTTAACATAGGCTCGATTCTCCTATCTCCAACACATCTGAATAAGTCAACGTATGAGCAAAATCCGATATTACACAGTACTCTACGTATCTGGAAACAGTTGAAATTAAGTCTTAAACTGAGAAACTTGTCTCTCCTTCTGCCTATTGCAAATAATCCCTCGTTTAAACCATCTACTTTAGATAGGGTGTTTGTTAAAAAGCCTGGGAATTAATACTGTGGGAGACCTCTATAAGAAGGGGACTTTCTTTTCTTTTCAAGAACTACAGGAGAAATACCACTTGAATGCAAACAATTTTTTTAGATACCATCAAATCCAAGATTATGTGAAAACATACACACAAGATTGTCCTCTTATGGGTCCAGATATATTAGACAATTGTTTGAATAGACATGCCGATACAAGTAAGTTGATATCTTACATTTATAACACTCTCTTAAATGTTGATACCCCACCTTCTGAGATTTATGGGCGAGCATGGGAAGACAAGTTTGGTTTACCTATTTCAAAAGATATATGGGAGGAAAGCCTATTATATATACATTACTGTTCTTTAAATGTCAGGCATTGCCTGATACAATTCAAAATATTGCATAGGTTATGCTATTCAAAGACCAAATTGAATAAGATTTTTCCAACTGTCTCCCCTATCTGTGATAAATGTCACCTCCAAGAAGCTACCTTAACCCATTCCTTTGCATCCTGTATAAAAATACAAAATTTCTGGATGGGAATATTCGATATCATCTCTAAAACACAAAATTCAACTGGAGTCAGATGTAAAACTAATAATTTTAGGAATGTCAGAGGGCTGCTTTGGAACGACATTCCAAAGGCGTTTCCTTGACTACTGCTTAATAACCGCGAAAAAACGTATACTCAAATTCTGGAAAAAGACAACAGTTCCCACAGTGAAGATGTGGATCACAGAAATGTCCGAGACACTATACTTAGTAAAAATAAGGCTTGTTTTGGCTGATAAATCAGACCAATTCTCCAAAACATGGTCTACTTTCACTGAATTTCTTCAACAATAGAATGGTTGAACACAAATTTAAAACCGATGCTTGGGATGGGTGAGCGGGCGGGGGGGAGTAGGGAAGGATAGTGGGACATATCTCCGTTTTTTTTTTCTTTTCTCTTTTTTTTTCTCTCACTTCTTTGGCAGTTCAGGGGTCTTTTCTTCTATCTTTTTTGTATCTTTCTTCTTTCTCTTCATTCTTTCCTTTTTACTTTTTTTCCCCCGATTCATTTATCAGTTTATAAAATGTTAAAAATGAAGCTGTACGAAAATTGTATAATTGTTATGCCGATTGCTTTATTCTTGTACAATTGCTTCTAAAGTACAACTGTACCTAAAGTCCGTACTGAACTGGGGAAAAGGGCATTTAGTTATGCTGCTCCCTTCGCATGGAACCAGCTGCAGAATAAACTGAAACTTAAGGAGCTGGTTTCTATAAACAGATTTAAATCCCTTCTTAATGATGTTGAAGCGGGCTCTTCTGTCTGTACATTCTTTGTTTGATGATGTTCTGACTGTGACTCTATTTATATGTTCTCTGTTGTTTTTAAATTATTGTCAGTAACTGTGGAACTGTGCTGCTGCCTGTCTTGGCCAGGACTCTCTTGTAAAAGAGATTTTTAATCTCAATGAGACTTGTCCTGATTAAATAAAGGTTAAATAAATAAAATAAAATACAATTTAAAAAAAATAATAATAATAATAATCATAACCATATTTTATTAGCCAAGTATGTTTTGCAACATACGAGGAATTTCATTTGCCATAAATCATACTACAGGTGCACAACCTTTTATCCGGAGTTCCGGAAACCGAAAAACTCTGAAAACCGGCCATTTTTTCCAGGATGTCGTCTGCACACCAAAGCTCGCGTTTGGCGCCAAACTTGGCCCGAAACGACCCACGGTCAACCCAGGTCTGTACTATTGTAGCGGCTGCCTCCTACCCGGAGACCGGGGAGACACTTAAACATCTGTAAATCATTGCTTAAATGTTAGTCAGTTAGTTTGGAGGGCTTTTATGTGAAGGGGGGGTGAAGGGGGAAACTTTAATTCTTAGTCCCCTACCTGGTCGGAGAGGCGGGGAGTCTTACCGGGTCGCCGTGCAGTAAGCTCCGGAGCGCTGTGGCCGCCGACTCCCAGCTGGGGCTGCGGGCGTCCGGCCGCGGGCGGCGCCGGTTGTAGCTCCGACCCCGGCAACTCTACCCCTGGCTGCGCGGCGCTCCAAATCCAGCGCCGCCCGCGGCCGGACACCCGCAGCCCCAGCACCGCTGTGGCCGCCGACATGTTGTGTGTCAGCGGCCACAGCGCTCCGGAGCTTACTGCACGGCGACCCGGTAAGGCATTGCCCGCTCCCCGCCTCTCCGACCAGGTAGGGGACTAAGAATTAAAGTTTCCCCCTTCACCCCCCCACCACATAAAATCCCTCCAAACTAACTGACTAACATTTAAGCAATGATTCCCCGGTCTCCAGGGAGGAGGCAGCCGCTCCAGACTTTTCAAGCCGCCCGCGCTACCTACCTAATCTACGCTAAAAATCTTCCATTCGGAAATCCAAAAAATTCCGAAATCCGACAAGTCTGGTCCCAAGGTTTTCGGATAAAAGGTTGTGCACCTGTAATAAAAAGCCACAGAACACACAAAATACATTTTAACATGGACATCCACCACAGTGACACTTTGCATTCCTCATTGACAGAAGGTGACAAAAAGTGCAATCTCTCCCTTCTTTATCCTCCAGCGGGCGGGGCCTCTAACCTTCCGTTAACGGGATGATCTTACACCCCTAGCCGGCGGCAGGCCATCCTCGTCGGGGCGATCAAACTCCTGCATCGGGGGGGAATCTCAGCACCCCCGCGCCGAGTGATCGGAACCCGGGTTGGGGCTAGTCGAACGTCGTGCAGCTTTTGGACATCGGTCTCAACCCGAGACTACGAGTTCTCAATGGTAAAATCCACAGTACGCGGATGGAGCGTCGATCCCAGGCAATGGATCGGCTCCGATGGTAAGTCCACGTCCCCATGGTGAGGCTCAAAATCAGTCCCGAGCAAGGCCTCTAGCTCCACGATGTTAGGCCGCAGAGCGACTGGAGATACGATCCGGAAAACAATCGCAATTTCCGGCAAGGTAAGAGACTGAAAAAAAGTGTTCCTCGATCCCCTCCCCTTCCCCTTCCCCATTCATAAAACAAACCAGAGATCATTAACACAAACTTTTAAAACACACAAAAAATAACAAAAAAAAGACGAAAAGGACAGACAGACTGTAGGCGAGGTTGCCATCGAAGCGCCACCCGGTGGTATTGACCACATTGTGGTGCTGGTGGTCTCGGGTTTGTCCCAGTGGCTCAGTCTTCCTCAAACAGAGACAGGACATTGTACCTGTACCTAAAAATGCCTCCCCAGCCTGTCTGAATGACTACCGTCTGGTGGCCCTCACTTCGGTAGTCATGAAATGCATTGAGAGGCTGGTCAAGAAACACATCTGTGCCTTCCTCCCTCACAACATGGACCCGCTACAATTCGTATAACGTCCGAACAGATCCACGGACGATGCGGTCTCCCAGGTTCTGCACACCGCTCTCTCTCACCTTGACAGCCAGAAGGGGGGCTATGTGAGGATGCTGTTCAACACGATAGTCCCCACCAGACTTGCTAAGAAGCTGCTGGAATTGGGGCTCAACACCCCCCCTGTGTGCCTGGGTCCTGGACTTTCTCACCACCAGGCCCCAGGTAGTCAAGATGGGAGGAAATTCATCGAAGTCCCTCACCCTGAGCACAGGATCCCCCCAGGGTTGCGTCCTCAGCCCCCTACTGTACTCCCTGTACACACATGACTGTGTGGCTAGGTTCAGCTCCAACTCTATAATCAAGTTTGCTGATGACACTGTGGTGATGGGCCTGATCTCCGATACCGGGAGGAGGTGGCTGATCTGGCACTCTGGTGTCAGGACAACAGCCTCCTCTTGAATATCAGAAAAACTAAGGAGGCTGATCATGGACTTTAGGAAGTCACATCATCCGAGGACGTACACACCATTGAAGATAAATGGGGATACTGTGGATAGGGTGAGGTGTTTTAAATACCTGGGAGTCCACATCTCAGAGGATCTGACATGGACATCACACGCTGCAGCACTCGTGAGTAAGGCAAGGCAGCGCCTTTACCACCTCAGGCAATTAAGGAAATTCAGAGTGTCTCTGAGGATCCTCCAGTGCTTCTACTCAGCGGCTGTGGAAAGCACCTTGTCTGGAAATATCACGATTTGGTTTGGGAACTCCTCTGCCCAGGACAAGAAGGCTCTGCAGAGAGCAGTGTGTTCGGCCGAACGCACTATGGGAACTATACTCGCCCCCCTGCAGGAACTATACATCAGAAGGTGCAACTCCAGAGCCAACAAGATCATGGGAGACCCCTTCCACCCCAACAACAGACTGTTCCAGCTGCTACTGTCAGGCAAACGCCTCCGTTGCCATGCTGTGAAAACTCGTATCTCACCTGGGACTAACTTTACTGCCCAATTTACTGTTGTGTGGTGTCTTTTTAAAATTGCTGTTTTTTCTTTTTTTTCCCTCCCACAAATATGTAATATGTGAATATAAGATTCTGTTCCATTCTGTTTTGTAGGGTTTTTTTGCACAATCCGCAAGCATTGCCACTTTTCATTTCACTGCACATCTCGACGTATGTGACGAATAAACTTGACTTGACTTGACTTAAGAGGACAGCTAGCAGGGAAGCATCCCACTATTCCTCCCTTCCACTTTTTCTCCCTTCCTCTCTCTTCCATCCCTTTTCCCCTTCCTCTTTCCTCGTCCCCTTGATATATTCTGGGACAATGAAGTGTGCAGAGTGCATCCTACCCATCCCAATAAATCTTCACTCCCTCCACCAGCTGTGGTGTGTGCCATCCACATAATGCAATGCAGCTTGGAGTGGTATCACTGTTCCTTCAGCATGGCTGGATGAAACTTAGATCACGGGGAGAACGTACAAACTCCATACAGACAGCATCCGTAGTCGGGATTGAACCCGGGTCTCCGAAGCTGCAAGCGTTGTAAAGCAACAACTCGGCCAATGCACCACCGAGCCACCATATATGTTCTGACATATATAATCCCAATTTCACATCAGCTGTGCACACACTAGAGGCAATTTTACACACGTCAAGTGCTCTTTAGTTTAGTTTAGTTTTGTTTAGAGATACAGTGCAGAAACAGGCTCTTGGGTGACCGAGTCCATGCCAAACAGCGATCCCAGTACACCAGCACTATCCTACACAATAGGGGCAATTTACAATATTTACTGAAGCCAATTAACCTACAAATCTGTACGTATTTGAAGTGTGGGAGGAAAACGAAGAACCCAGAGAAAACCTACGCAGGTCACGGGGAGAACTGTCGTAAGGCAGCAACTCTACCACTGCACCACTGTGCCACCCATTTTGCAGATGACCTGCTGCTGGTCATCAACATCAAGTTAATCAATTCAGTGAAAGATGCTCTTTGGACTTCTCGAAACTTGTTAATATCCTGGCAGTGTGAGATGTCCATTGGGGAATGTTGCCAACTGGCCCGCTTCAGACTGCAGGAGTACGTGCTGAGGGACGCACTAAAGCTCGGTACAGCAAATGCCAAGGCTCTGTGGGGCAGGGCCAAAGTCTAGGGTCCTTCCACTGCTGCACATTGGGGGACTGGTTTCTGATGGAGACACCGGGAATAATGATATTTCTATGAACACTACCAAATACAATGCTAATTAATGTATGTATAGCTGCTGAGAATATTGGAAGAATTTTTGCATAGTTCGTGTTTTGTATATATTTCTTTATTCTGAATAAGGTTTATTTTCATTTTTTTTTTTAAACCCACACGTCCTTGGGATGTGGGAAAAAACTGGAACCCATAAGGTCACAAGGAGAACATACAAACTCAGGATCAGGATCAAACCTGGGTCTCAGGCGCTATGAGGCAGCAGTTCTATCATGGAACATCTTATCTAGCAGCATTTTGGAAGAGCCTCACCACATGAATTGTGAAGCGCAGGAAGGTGGCCCACTACCAGCTTCTCCTGGGCAACCAGGAATGGCCAGATAAACATCGGCCTTATTTGTGTAGAGGTGAACTGCAGATGCTGCTTTATACTGATGATAGACACAAAGTGCTGGAGTAACTCAACACATCAGGCAGCATCTCTAGAAATAAAGGATGAGTGTGTTTCGGGTGGGAGTCATGAGTCTGAGAAAGTGTTGCAACGTCATCCATCCTTCTTCTCCAGAGATGCTGCCTGACCCGCTGAGTTACTCCAGCACATTGTGTCCATCTCTGGCCTTATTTGTTACATCCACACCCTGTGAATGATGAAAGGAAACACCAGCCACACTTAATGGACCAACCAAGTGTTAATTCTCTACCTGTAAATTAGAAAAGACCCAACATGTCAGTTCACCTGCACCTTGAATCTTATTGTCCTTGAGAGAAATAGCATGGTGTAGTTTGGTTACAAAATTACAACAAAGGCTTTTTGTAATCTCTTCAGATATTTTCTTTATTCCATTTTTATTACAAGGTCAACAAGAAGCCCGAAGGATAAGGATAAATAACAAGCCACAAGTAGCTAAGGATAAATACCAAGCCACAAGTAGTATATATCTTGGCAGCAATATACTTCTATGAATGCCAGCATTACTATATATTCTAGAACTGAACAATGAGCATTTATTTTTAACCATACCCCAGCCACATCATCATTCCACATGCCCAAGTGCACTTTGGAAGAAGGAAAGCTAACAAGGAAATTAATACTGATTTGTAGGTTGGCTCTTCCAGTTTTGTGACCCAGGCGTACTTATAGGACTTGTTCTCTGACCAGCAGAGGGCAGCTGGCTCATTTCTGAACAGGCATCACACTCGCTTTTGCTTTCAGCAGTTTCATTTCACTGCAATCATTATTTTTTCCCCTCACCTCATGTTTTGATGGGCTGGATAGATGCCAGATAGCGTAATGTCTTACGGTGCAGGATGTTGCAACTTTTAGCGATCACCCTAGGGACAGTTTTTCCAACTTAGCGACATCAATTAACCTACAAACCTGTACGTCTTTGGAATGTGGGAAGAAGAAACTAGAGTACTCGGAGAAAACCCAACCGGTCACGTGGAGAACGTGCAAATTCGGTAGAGACAGCACCCGTAGTCAGGATCGAACCCAGGCCTCAGGCGATGTAACTCTACCCTTGCATCACTGTGCCTCCCTGGTATTTCAGTAGAATAAAATAGCGCTGCATTTTCCCTAAAGGGGTCTTATCCCCTGAGGAATGCCTCAATCGAAGCTTACCACAGGACTATGGAACAGCTTCTTCCTCCCCTCCATTATCAGACTGCGGAATCGTCCTCCCATAAACTGGGATGCAGTCCCGATCTTCCAACCTACCTCATGGCAGGTATTGGACTATCCACTCTGGTATCTTTCTCTTTGAACTGCATAGTGTACTTGGGTATGGATTGATTGTACCCACGTATAGTATTATCTGATTTAAGTGGATGGCTTGCAAACAAAAGCTTTTCACTGTTTCCTAGTACACATCGGAGTAATAAACCAAATATTTTTTCTTGCATTATCTTCTTTCCTTCCACTATCATCCCCTTCTCTCCCACTTTCCCCTCCCCAGTATTCTCTTCTACCCTCTCATTCTCTTCACCCTCCCTCCCTCTCACTACCCTTCGCTTCCCCCCTGCTGACCTTTCTCCTTTCCATTGTCTCATCCATCCATCCCATTATCTTCCCACTGTCCGCTTCCTTCCATTCTCACCTCATCCTCTCCCCACTGAGCTCTTTCCCCTTCCTCTATCCTTCCCTTCCCCATTTGTTCCTCCATTAATCCACTGCCTTAAACCAATGCAATAGAATTTCAAATCCACTGTATTTAAAATCATGTTCATGTTTTTCAATGAGCTGCAAATAGATCAAAATTGCTTATTTTCCCACCAGAGGTGAAGACTCTCTCCTGTCAGCTCTTGAAAGCTCCAGTCATCATTTCAGAATTAAAACCATTCTTTTACCTTATTAATATTTGGTAACATTCTGCACATTATCTCCTTCCCTCACTGATCACTTTAAAAATATATTCATGGTTTGGATATATTTGAAGCAAACTCGTGCATCCACTTGTTTCTCTTTTTCAGTGAAAGTAAGATTTAAAAATCTTACGCACACGATCAAAAGTACATCAAGTAGTAGAAACAAAGAACTGCTGATGCTGGTTTATACCAAAGATGGACATAAAGTGATGGAGTAACTCAGCGGGTCAGGCAAAACTACATTGTGTCTGGCGTGGCACAGTGGTAGCATCAGTGAGTGAGTCACACCAGGAGGCGAGCACATAATCCACGCTAGTTCCTCAACAACCCGGGAGATACGACATTATCCAGCGTTTAAACTAAAGCTCTGTCTAACCTATCAGTTGGACATGAGAGATTCCCTGCCCTACTTGAACATGGAGAGGATCAAGGATAATACCCTGGCCACCATTTATCCCTTCCTTCATCTCAAGAAAGCAGTTCAGAGGGTCATTTATGAGTCTGCTTTCTTCGAGAATAAATTGGCTGCCACCTCCCACTGGGTATACTTCAAACATGAATCCCATCTATGGACAGCAGGATAGTCTGAGGTGGAGATACAAGAAACTGCAGATGCTGGAATCTTGAGCAAATAACAAAGTGCTGGAGGAACTTAGCGGATCAGGCAGCATCTGAGGAGGGAATGGACAGGTAACGTTACTTGCCAGCCTTACTGTAGGCGAGGTAGGACGAAGGCTGGCAATTGATAGGTGAATATAGGTAATAGGGCTGATTGGCAGAAGGTTGGAGATAGTGACAAAGGATAGACATGAAAAGGAGCCAAAAGGTTGTCAACCAAGGAACGAAGAGGAGGAGTGAAATGTAAAGTCGGAGGGAGGGATATGGGTGGTAGAGGAAATGGGGGTTGGGAAAGAGGGGATAAGGGACTTGGGTCATTTCTTCCTTATTGCAGGCCATCTTAAATGGATATTTGATCATTGTTATATTGGAGAAAGGGTAAGGTCCCTCAAGGTTAAATGAGGGAATTTATGATTGATTTCTGAGTTAGTGAAATCTTTAATAAATACTTTGTATTGGTATTCACCAAGGAGAAGTGCACGGATGAATGTGAGATCAACAAGGGGCAGGTTATATTCCAGAGCATGGTGATATCAAGAGGGGGGCGCTGCTGGGTGTCCACCAAAAATATTAAGGTGGATAAGTTCACCTGCTGGGATTTCTCCCAGGAAACCGAGAAAGGCAAGAAAGGTGGTTGCTGAGTCCTTGGCAGAGATCTTCATATTCCCTTTAGCCACAGTCAAGGTCCCAGAAGATAGACGTATAGCCAATGCTTTCCTTTTGTTTAAGAAGAATGTACAAAATCAGGAAAGGAATAGATTAGGTAAATGCACTTGATTCCCCTACTCTTGCCCAGAGGAGGGGAATCAAGAACCAGAGGACATAGGTTTACGATGACGGGGAAAACTTGAGGGGTACATTTTTTACACAATGGGCGGTGGATGTATGGAACGAGCTGCCGGAGGAGGTCGTTGAGGCATTTACTGCCGCAACGTTGAAGAAACATTTAGACATGTACATGGATAGAGGGATGTGGGGCAAATGCAGGCAGGTGGGAATAGTGTAGATGGGACACGTTGGTCAGTGTGGGCAAGTTGGGCTGAAGGGCCTGTTTCTGTGCTGTATGACTCTGTCTAAGGGTTACAGAGACAAACCAAGAAATTATAGGTACGTGAGTATTTCATCTGAGTTAGGGAAATTATTTGAAAAGATTCTAAGGGACAAGATTTACCCGCATTTGGAAAACATGGACTTTGGGATGGTCAGCATAAATTTGTACAAGAGTTTCGAAAATTTGTTTGAGTTTTTTCAGTAAGTGATTGACAAAGTTAGGGCATTGAATGTTGTCTACATGGACTTCAGTAAAGCATTAAACAGGACATGTTGCAGCTATATAAAACTTTGATTAAATTGCATTTTGAGTATTCTGTGCAGTTCTGGGTGCCACACTGTAGAAAGGATGTGGAGGTTTTGGAGAGGGTGCTGAAGAGGTTACCTGGAGAGGTTGGGGGAACTTGAATTGTGTTCGCTAGAACGTCGGGACGACCTGACAGAAGTGTATAAAGTTATGAGGGACATAGATGAGCTAGATATTCAGACTTCCTCACCTAGGGTGGAAATACAAAATACCAGAGGGCATTTATAGTGCTATATAAATGAAAGGGAGGAATTAAAGATTTAAAGTGAAAGGGGGAAAGTTTTAAAGAAATGTACAAAGCAGTTTTTTTAAATTCAGAGAGTATTAGATGCCTGGAAAATGGTAAAGTAGATAGAATTGCAATGTTTAAGAGGTATTTAGACAAGCATAGGAACAGTCAGTGAATAGGGGGATATAATAATGTGCTGGCAGATGGGAATAGTTGGATTGGCATCATGGTTGGCCATCATGTGGTGGACCAAAGGGTCTGTTCTTGCACCGCACTGTTCTTTGGTATATGTTCTATCCTGTGTCGCCAATAGATGTCAGTGGGCCATTCGTACACTCAGGCTGCTCCAGTCCACAAGCACCCTTCTTCCTTCCTACAAAGTTCATGTGACTGCACCGGAAACAGAAACTCTCCCATGAATGCAGAGGACAATAATACTCTTCTGTTTAATATCACATAACTCAGTGTCCCAGATCATTCTGGGACAGAATGGCTCAGCAGAATTGTAGCAAAAATAAATGAGCAAATAGGTGATTCATGTATATCCATCATATCAGACATGTGCATATTTCCAGTGTTAATGTCAAAATAAGTATACAAAAAAACCATTGGACTAGATTTTCATTGCCTTCGTTACGGCTTGATAACACAAGTTATTTTTGTTCATGTACACGTGAGCATCACAGCAAGGCCGTCTGTGAAGATACTGCTGCAAGTGCTGCTACGTTCCAACAGTCAGGCACAGTGGTAATAATGGTTTCATAATCTGTCTTTTTTACAAGTCAGGAAGGCATCTCACAGGGAAGGGAACTTGCAGGTGGTGGCGCTCCCTTGCAACCTGCTGCAATAGCCCTTTAGCTGAAGTAGGCTGTTTTTTTGGTAAGTCTCTGGCCAGCCCCTTTTAAAGGGAAACCCACTACTCCAGACTGAATTAGGCTTCTCATGTCGTAAGTTCACACCTGTGACTATGCATTGACAGCAAGATATTTAGTGTAAAATACTTTGGGATGTCCTTCCTTCCTTATTTCCTCAAACGTTCTCGGAAAACTATAGTGAATAATATATATATATTTTTAAATGACCTGAGCAGTGAGTTAGACTGGGATCAATGCTGCACAACAGAAAATCAACAGCTGGCTGGAGAACTTGCCACTTAACAGAATCAAAATGCTCACTAGAGGAGCATTATTAAACAACATTTACACAAAAAAGCAGAGCAAAAAACAGAACCAGAGGTAGAAGTGGAGAGATTGAGGCACGGAATTACTGCCTGTATGGCCTAGGCAGCGGTTGGCATGGTAACAAAGGGAACAGTGGAAGTCAGGTATGTGTCAGGACTGGACAAGTGACAAATTGTTGGAGGCATTTTTTCAGCCGGAGGATGTTGCTGGGGTCAGCCCAAGAGCGGCCCAATAACAGGTTTTATTACTTCAACTGCACTGATAATTTTCGGATGCGATCCATTATATTATTTGCCATTGCTTTTTCACTACAACCAAATAAATCATAATCTTTTTATTTATTTAGCTCCAAAAAATTTCCCCATCACTTTCATGATCATCATCTTGTTAAATTGTAACGCATGCTTTGATGTAATATTACGTGGCAATAATATAAGCCCAGCTGGCAAGGGAATAGATTGTCACGAGCAATTGTGCAGTAATAAAAAGATTCTCAGCTTTAGCTTCTTGCTTGTGCTGTTCCTGAGTATTTTCACCAGTTTATCTGTTGGGACAGAGCCAAAGCCGTGATTTTATTGCTGGTGGGTACTGAAATGTTAATTAAATCTGAGTCTCTTTTATGAATGATTATTTTTGTAGTAATTCTGACAACCATAAATATTCCTTGGGAACAGTTGCAGTTAAACTGTGAAGAAATTAGCTATATATAAAAAAGAAACAACTGCAGATATTGAGATAAAAATATGAAAAAAATCCTTAAGTGACAAGAATTGATTAATGTTCTGTCAGAACTGGAGAAACATCAATTAACTTTCTATTTTCTACATCCCTGCAGCCCAGCTGTGTATTTCTTCTGTTAGTGCTTCTGAAAATATGAGGTTCCTGTGGTAAAAAAAATGTTTTCCTGCAGATTGGTCACTTATATTCCTTTGTTGAGTTTTAGCCCCAGTAATTCCAGGGTAATATACGTTTGCACTGGTTTAACTGGATGGTTATCATGGTGAGCATTGTACTGGTTCTGATCCAGAGTTCCAGTATCTTCAGGCATTATCATGTCCACTTGAGAAGAATTACCAAACTCTGAATTAATTGAACCATCTGGGTCAGGTTCATTTTGCGACTCTGTTATATTTGAGGAGTTATTCAAATATGGATTATCTTTAATTATTTGTTGCAACAGGTCATTTTCATCAGTATTTGGTTGCCACCAGTTATCTTCTTCTTCATCGTCTGTGTTTTGCCCAGATCCCTGGTCGCCTGTGTTTGTTTCTTGAACAGTTGAAGATATCGGCTGTTCTGGCAACACACTGTTGGCAGGGACTTGACTCTTGTAGCTTTCCTCCAAGACTGTGTATATGACCAAATCTGCAGGTGGCAACAGCCTGTCCATTTCAGTTCCGTCGGTAATGCTCTCCTGTGGTGAAAACAAGGTGGGTGAACCATCCATTACTGCAGTGTGCAAGGATAAGCACATATCTTTCCGAGACAGGCATACGTCTTCAACTGTGCTGAAGTCTGAGATTAATTCGCTCCCAGGATTCGGTATTTTAAGAACATGAGCATTCTTGAAAAATATAAAGAAGAGTTAGAACTGTTTAGTAAAAGAACACAGTGTCATTCCCGTGAATCTGCTCACATTCCACTATTACACTCCAGTATTTGGGGTGGGAGATTGCCACCTTCACATGGTCCACCCTGTTTCGTCTAATGCAATCAACCCGACGTGCACAAACAAAAGATCAAATAGAACAAGTTACCTACAACTTTAAGCTGTGCACGCCATAAGCAAGAGGAAGACCAGATATTTTTTACCAGCACCACTCTCCCTGAGGCACCGTCAATCCTCTCCGTAACTTGAATTTCCCAAGCCCCGGGTTCCTGATTTTTATTAATCTTTCTAACTATAATTACTGGGATTGGCAAATAAGTTATTTGTCCCTGCATCACTCTGACCTCGGCAACAAACAATACTGGAGGCACAGATAGATTTCACAGAGGTAACTATATTCTACTTGAAGTTTACAATCTCTTCAATCAGACGCCAAACTTTCACTAAATCGTTAAAAGATACAGTTTCTTCCCAGCTGTTATCAGGCAACTGAATCATATTACAGGTGCACAACCTTTTATCCGAAAGCCTTGGGACCAGACACTTCTCGGATTTCGGAATTTTTCGAATTTCCGAATGGAAGATTTTTAGCGTAGATTAGGTAGGTAGCGCGGGCGGCTTGAAAAGTCTGGAGCGGCTGCCTCCTCCCCGGAGAATCATTGTAAATCATTGCTTAAATGTTAGTCAGTTAGTTTGGAGGGATTTTATGTGGTGGGGGGGGTGAAGGGGGAAACTTTAATTCTTAGTCCCCTACCTGGTCGGAGAGGCGGGGAGCGGGCAATGCCTTACCGGGTCGCCGTGCAGTAAGCTCCGGAGCGCTGTGGCCACCGACTGCCAACATCGCGGAGCTGGGGGCTGCGGGCGTCCGGCCGCGGGCGGCGCCGGTTGTAGCTCCGACCCCAGCAACTCTACCCCTGGCTGCGCGGCGCTCCAAATCCAGCACCGCCCGCGGCCGGACGCCCGTAGCCACAGCTCCGCGATGTTGGGAGTCGGCGGCGTCGCAGCGCTGGGATACCAGCGGGGAGCGGGCAATGCCTTACCGGGTCGCCGTTCGGTAAGCTCTGGAGCGCTGTGGCCGCCGACACACAACATCGCGGAGCTGGGGCTGCGGGCGTCCGGCCGCGGGCCACGCTGGATTTGGAGCGCCGCGCAGCCTGGGGTAGAGTTGCTGGGGTCGGAGCTACAACCGGCGCCGCCCGCAGCCCCAGCTCCGCGATGTTGGGAGTCGGCGGCCACAGCGCTCCGGAGCTTACTGCACGGCGACCCGGTAAGGCATTGCCTGCTCCCCGCCTCTCCGACCAGGTAGGGGACTAAGAATTAACGTTTCCCCCTTCACCCCCCCCCCCCCTCCTTCACATAAAAGCCCTCCAAACTAACTGACTAACATTTAAGCAATGATTTACAGATGTTTAATTGTCTGCCCGGTCTCCGGGGAGGAGGCAGCCGCTACAGTAGTATAGACCTGGGTTGACCGTGCGTCGTTTCGGGTCAAGTTTGGCGCCAAACGCGAGCTTTGGTGCGCAGACGACATCCTGGAAAAAATGTCCGGTTTTTGGAGCTTTTCGGTTTCCGGAACTCCGGATAAAAGGTTGTGCACCTGCACCACAACCTGAGAGCAGTGCTGAACTACTATCTACCTCTTTGATGACCCTCGGACTATCCTGGATCGGACTTTGCTGGCTTTACCTTGCACTAAACGTTATTCCCTTTTCATGTATCTATACACCGTAAATGTATCAATTGTAATCATGTATTTGTCTTTCTGCTGACTGGTCACAAAAGCTTTTCACTGTACTTTGGTACATGTGACAATAAACTAAACTGAACTGAACTGATGTCTTATGGCCTTATGGACTTCCTCAGGCATCCTTTCCTCAAGCCACACTCATGCACCAACCCAACATTTTTGATAGCTCTGTCTGACAAAGGCTTTTTAATCATCTTTAAACATTTCCTTTAATCACAATTGTTTTAACCAGATTTAAATAATTAAAACACCATTTTTAATTTTCAAAACATATCAAAACATTAACGAATATTTTTTTTATATCCTACAATTATAGTGTTTTCTAGTACTGATTGAAATTATCAAACCATACCTCTGTATAGCCCGCATTATCACAGAATTGTATATTACACCCTGAGGTGATTAGTTTTAAAAGGAAAAAAACGCGAAATTGTGTAAACCTTTCAGCCAAAATCAATTACAAAAAGAATGCCAATGAGGTGGAAGAAGTCAATTTTTGAATTGTTTTCTGAGGAACCTCACATATATAAGCAATGTAAAATCTTCAATAAAAATCACAGAACCAGCAAAAATATACCTTAGTTTGTTGCTTTTGCAACCATTCAGCCATACTACTTCCTGCTGGGTCTGCAACTTCAGGCCAAAAACATTTTTTAATCCTGAAAGTAACAGAAGTAATTGTCATATTCATAACAAAATGTGTGTCATGGAAAATGGAACACTAAACAAGCTTTCAGCTTAGTTGCATGATTAAAAAATAGCTACATCAGATTATCACAATGTCACAATTTTAAACTCAACCAATGGAATGAAGCAGAGGGCAGTACGATCTGACCACTTGCCGGGGTGGAATACAAAAACTATCATTTATTTCTAATCTTTACTTCGTTAAATTAATATTAACGAACTCTTGTCTCCACTACGAACAAGATCATCCATCACCCCACAGTGCAACATTATCACTCTGCGAGCAAACCACAACGTGCTGGAGGAACTCAGTGAGGCAAGCAGCATCTGTAGAGGGAATGGGCGGATGATGTTTTGGGCAAGGTGTTGCCTGGACTAGAGGACTTTTAACTATAGGAAGTCATGATGAGTATGCAACAATCATTTAGCCCACAGATCACAAATGGTATTCTTGGAAAATTATATTGCTCCTGAGTAGCCTTTTCCTTGAAGTAAAGTCACTTTTCATCCCCCACACCTGACCTTTGAATAACCATGTGCTATCAAGGGATTGTGTGTTCTTTGCTGCAGGTGCAACCAGTGTTGGCTGCTGGCATAAGATATAATAGTGGCATTTGGAGACTTTTGGATAGGCACATGGATATACAGGAAATGGAGGGATATGGATTATGTGCATGTAGGTTAAAGTTGGTCTTGACATCATGTTTAGGACAGACATTGTGGTCCAAAGGGGCCTGTTCCTGTGCTCTTCTATGTTCTGTGCCAAGCTGCATCATGTGTCGCATTGTGGCAGCATCAAAAATCAAACTCAATGTGTATCTACTCAGTATTGCTGACAGTGAGCTGTTCCTGTTTGAATGACTGAACAGTTTCTTCCACCTACGCTGTTCTGCTGATAGAAATTCACCTGACCTCCTGATTTGTACGGTGTGTGAATTCCTGCTCCATGGGTAGAGAAGACCAGAACGCATCTAATATTACTTGCCATTTCGGACAGTCTTTTTCAAGTTGATGTGAACATACCTACGTTGGTTGTTAAAACAAGCCAACACTCCAATCATCAGTAGCAATAAGCAGAGGAGTACAGGCACCACGATCATCACGATTTCTTCTTGCTCTGCAAAATATTCAAAGCAGGATATAATTTTAATACAACATCAGTGGCAACCCAGATCACAGCACATAATGCTTGTATTGTGATTTAAATCTGACAGAACATTATTCCGTGGAGACATAAGAGACTGCAGATCTGCAGTGAAATAAAAACAAAGTGCTGGAGAAACTTATGGAAAGGGGGGTTCTTGCAGCATCCGTGGGGTAAGGAATTGTCGACATTTCGCCTTGAGACCCTGCATGAGGACTGAGAGTGGAGAGGAGAGATAGACTGTGTAAATAGGAGAGGGAGGGGGGGGAGACAGAGGCAAGCAGATGATAGGACGATGGAGGGAGGAGGATCAAGCATCAAGAATCAAGAGTTTTGATTGTCCTATGTACCAACAACGGAATAATTTCATTCTTACTTGCTGCAGCTTCACAGTCTCGTGAGCGCAATAACACACAGATAGTATATAATAATCAAAAATACAATAAAGTAATACTAGGGAACCATAATAGTGTAAAATAGCTGGAGTTTGTAGTGCAACCAAAGTTGATCAGTGGCTTTATAGTAAATGTCAATGGATAGCTTGTCCTGTGAATTGGAGGTCGATCCAGAAAAGAAAAATAACTATTGAGATGGTACAATTGTATTTGAGGACAGGGTGAAAGTTTATAGCAAATGTGATGAACTTGAAAAGTTCCACACCAGTGCAGATATCAGTGCTAATGCAGGCATCATCGTAATGGAGAAACGTTTGGGAGTCGTACCAGAAAAGGTTTGGAACAATGACTGTTCCACATAGCTGATGAAAAGACATGCTTAGGTGGGAAAACAATTTTCAGCATTATTTTAAAATATTATTTTAGTACCATCCCTCATTTAATGTTCCATTTAATCATACTAAATATGAAGATAAAGTTGCTTCCAGCAGAATCTAAAAATATTCATGGTTATGAATGAATGCCAGAAACACACATATAAATTAAGAAATACTCTATAATCTGTTGTCAAACTCAGCAAGCAGTGAGTAACCTATAATAATTGAAAATACATTTTCACAATTGGCACAAGAAACTTCAACCATATTTCGCCTTGCTTGTAAGAAATACACCATTATAAATCATTAACTCTTGTAAATTCATGAATGTTCAATTATTTTAGTTTTAATATGTTCTCCTCTGTATATAAACCACAGCCAGTATTTTAATTCATTTTGACTTATCTCAAATTTGAATCTTGCTGAACATTCAAACAGGACACTAGAAACATATAAAATTATAAAAGGACTGGACAAGCTAGATGCAGGAAAAATGTTCCCAATGTTGGGCAAGTCCAGAACCAGGGGCCACAGTCTTAGAATAAAGGAGGGGTCATTTAAGACTGAGGTGAGAAAAAACTTTTTCACCCAGAGAGTTGTGAATTTATGGAATTCCCTGCCACAGAGGGCAGTGGAGGCCAAGTCACTGGATGGATTTAAGAGATAGTTAGATAGAGCTCTAGGGGCTAGTGGAGTCAAGGGATATGGGGAGAAGGCAGACACGGGTTATTGATAGGGAACGATCAGACATGATCACAATGAATGGCGGTGCTGGCTCGAAGGGCCGAATGGCCTCCTCCTGCACCTATTTTCTATGTTTCTATGTTTCTATGACAAGTATAATACAAAGTTAAGTTAACAATCAGTTCACTATCCTTAACATTGGATAGATTTTGTGCACATCTAATATTTCTGAATATCGATCTTTTCTTAAATTCACTTACCATTCCCATTTGTTTTGAAGAAAATCAAGCTGCTATTTTTACCTCCTTTCACCGTTGATGCCATTACATACACAGAGTATTCAGTACTTTTCTGCAGAGTTTTCAGTGTGTATTCAAAAACATTTGGCTTCAATGGTACAGCTACAAAATATTGGACAGTAATTAGAAGACAGCAAAACAGTTTTTTGAGACAATGTTTTAGAGAATGAAATATATAAATGGATAGTTTCAAAATATTATTTATTATCATCATTCAGTAAATGAACCATGGATGAGGAACTCCCAGTATCATTCCACATTCCACAAGGATCTGAGCAATGGGATGGACCTATTGCTGCAAATTGACACAACGTTTGCCTATAACAAACACTGCTTTCATGCACACATCCAAGAAAAGAAGAATTATGAAGTCAGTAATTATTTAATGTTTCATTAAAGTTTGAAATGGTAGGTCTTCCCTCTGCTGGCAGTTACTTCCACAAGTGTTGTTTGCTTCAAATTCTCTGTTAATTTCCAAGAGACTGGAGTGTGCAACAGGACAGTAAATAGTTTTGTACTCTGGTCCAACTTGGAGCAAAACCATCAGGCAGATTTCCTAACATAACTGCAGGAAATCTGCAGGAAGTCGGTGCTTTAGGAATTCCGCCTCAGAGTACAGCAGTGAGGTCCTATTAAGAAATTCAGGACTTCCATGTTCACAAATGCTTGCACAGATGTCCGAACTTTGTGAGGGAATGCTGGCAGTTCTACAATGAACAGTCTGCAATTCTCAGGGGGAAATGGAGTGCATACCTTCTCTAAAATGTAAAAATAAAGAAGTAAGAGCTGAAAAATGAAAACATTCTATTTGAAAATTTTGAATCAATGGTCTGTATGACTTATTTCTAAAAGGAAAATTGGATTCTGTTTGTAAAACACACAATTGAATAATAATGTAAAATTACATTTGCACTGAATGTAAAGGTAATAGCCAGCATTAAAACACCTGTATCAGAAAAACTGTGGAAAACACTTCATGTAATAAGTCGAGGCTTCTTTCATTCTATGTAAATTAAAGTCAGAAAATTGAACAGAAAATGAACAAAATTTAGTTGTAATAACACTAAAAGAGTTGTAAACTCAATTGATTGAATGAATATTGGACAATTGAGACCGTACCATATAGAGTTATACCAAAAGCTACAGACAATGAGGCATTCACAATGATAACCTAGGACAGCGAATGCTGAATAACTCAACCAACGGATCAGGCAGCGTGCCTGGAGAACATGGATAGGTGACGTTTCTGGTCAGGACCCTTCTGCAGACATATGAGGCTGAAACAGGATCCTGACCGAAAAAAGTCATCTATTCATGTCCTCAGAGATGCTACCTGTCCCATCGAGTTACTTTGTGACTTTTGTTTTGTTAACCAGCATCTCCATCCCTTGTGTCTACGCTAATAATGTAGGTGCTTGTAATCAGAAGTGATATGGATTCCTTACCATTTTCATCCACGGCAGATTTATAGAAGATAGTGTAATTGGTGATGAACCCACGTCGCTTTTCCAATGGGATTTCCTGCCATTTAAGCAGGGCTTCTGTTCCCATTATTTTATGAGTGACACCTGGGCCTTCTGCTGGATCTGAAAATGCAATATGCGGCATTTATTCACATAGATGCCACCATTCTCATCTTCATGGCAATCCACAGGGGATTTTTACATGACCACAGTAACCAAGCCTCCAAAGTATTTAATTGACCAGAAAGCAGCTGGGAATATTTTGAAAGGTACGTGAAAGTTATTTATTTATTTATTTTACATCACCAGTTGTTTGGGAACACATTTCACCCATTTGTTTTTTAATCACACACTGGCTAGTAATGAAATCAGTCAATGCGTCGATAATTCATTCATAATTCATTAGGCCCACAACCAAGCTAGGTCCAGAAATTGCCCCTCCCCCACCCCTTATCCCCAATTACAATTCTAACCTTCCAAGGGTCAGATCCCGACCTCTGGCTCTCCGAACCTGCGAAGGCTTTGGACCCTTGTCATCAGGTCCTAACCTGGCACCCATGACCTCTGGTCGTCCTTTCTGCCACAACTAGGGTGACATAGTGGCGCAGCTAGTAGAGCTACTGCCTCACCGCGCCAGAGACCAGGGTTCGATCCTGACCTCAGGTGCTGTCTGTGTGAGGTTTGCACGCTCTCCCTGTGACCACATGGGTTTCCACCGGTTGCTCTGGTTTCCTCTCACATCCCAAAGTCAGGAAGGCAGTGGCGGACTGGCCAGGGTGTCAGCTTGCCCGATGGCAAGTGGGCCCCTGATTAAGTGATAGCAAGTGATGGCAAGTGGGCCCATGTTAAATGATACCATTGTAGTTGTGGGTGGGCCCCCTTTGTCTCCTGGCAACCAATATTTTTAGACCCAGTCCACCACTGCATGAAGGTTTGTAGTTGAATTGGCCTTTGTAAATTGCCCCCAGTGTGTAGGAGGTGGTTGTAAAGACGGGATAACATAGAACAAATGTGAATCTGAATGGGTGAACAATGATTGGTGTGGACTTGATCGACCAAAGGTCACGTTTCCATGCTGTATCTTTCAATCATTTAAACCACACCACCACTTGTGGGTGAACAAAAGTCAACATTTGTGTTTTTCTAACTGAGTATGTCATCCACAGATTATGAGACAATCTTATTTGGATAAGCCATCGGATGCACTTTTTTGTGTTTTATTTTGGTGTGTCTAATTGTTAGGTTAGGTATCTCCTGGTGTGTCTTGTGTAGCGAGGGGTAGTGGGTGGGGGAAAGGGGGAAAGCACTTTCGGTCGCCTCCTCGACAGAGAGGAGACTTTTTCCAGAACCAGGGGCCACAGTTTAAGAATAAGGAGTAAGCCATTTAGAACGGAGACGAGGAAACACTTTTTCTCACAGAGAGTGGTGAGTCTGTGGAATTCTCTGCCTCAGAGGGCGGTGGAGGCGGATTCTCTGGATAGCTAGATAGGGCTCTTAAAAATAGCGGAGTCAGGGGATAATGGGGAGAAGGCAGGAACGGGGTACTGATTGGGGATGATCAGCCATGATCACATTGAATGGCGGTGCTGGCTCGAAGGGCCAAATGGCCTACTCCTGCACCTATTGTCTATTGCCTCCTTCGCGGCCCAACATCATGGATTGGAGCGGTCTTTCCCGGAGTTGGGCCCAGTGCTTCAGCAGCGGGCGCAGCATGGACTTTTCCATCACGGAGCGGGAAAACCCTAGGAGTCGCCAGAAAGGCGTGCTCCGATCGCTGGCCTGGTGACTTTGGCATCATGGGGCTGTGGTCTGCGGAGCTTCTAGCCGTGGGCATGGCGTGGATTTACCATCCAGAGTCTGGGATCCCTTGCTGGGGATCACCGGAGAAGAGCTCTGACCGCCGGTTTGCGGCCTATAACATCCTGAAGCCGCGGTCTCCAGTAGGAAAGTGCCGATTCGGGCACTCCAAGCCGCGGAGTGTGTTTGACCATCCCGACGTTGGAGTTTTGATCATCCTGACGAGAGGGCCTGTACATCCGGCCGTCCGTAGCGGCGACTACGGAGGGTTCATGGCCACGACCACAGATGAACTTAGGAGGACTGACTGAACTTTGTTGCCTTCCACCACAGTGAAGAATGCTGCGGTGGATATTTGTGTTAAATTCTATTGAGTATTGTATGTTCTTTTTTTAAGTGTACCGCTGCTGGCAAATTAATTTCACTACACCTTCGGGTGCATGTGACGAATAAAATTGACTGACTGACTTTGAACAATGGCACTATATGTTACAAAGAATTCAATATTTTCAGTGAATACGGTTACTTACATTGAAATACCTATATATTTGTGCAATTGTAAAAATTAGGATGAATCAAACTTAAAGGAATTTTCTGAATTCAACATCTTTGGAATTCAATCTAAAAGCACGTCAATATTGCATGAAATACTTATTTTGGTTAATTGCAAAACAGGAGGAAAGGAAATTATTTTAACCATAAAAAAAAAGCAAGAAACAATAAATGCTGGAAAGCATGCAAATTACTTTGGAATTGTCTCTGGAATTTACCTTGTTTGTAAGTCAGGAAATGTAGATGTTGTACTGAGCCAACTTGGCAAGCTGCATTTATAAACTGATGACATTAACTGGATTTCCAGAACACAATAATGCTGCCTGATCTCTGATGTGGCGTCACACAATCACTAAAGAGTGCATAAACCATTCTTTCACATCAAGGTCTCTGGAAAAACCCCAATACCCCCTGAGTATTTACTTACAGCTTTGTTGTAGGTATGCTAGTATTGAAAGTGGATTTCCTGGACCTTCATTGAACACCGCATAAACAGAGATGTTATAGCACACAAATGGTTCAAAGTCCCCTGTGAAAGAATACAATGCAAATTTATGCAGCTGTTTCTTCAAGTTCAATACGTTTTTAAATATGGGCAACTCACCAAAAGACATAATAGCATAGAAACATAGAAACATAGAAAATGGGTGCAGGAGGAGGCCATTCGGCCCTTCGAGCCAGCACCGCCATTCATTGTGATCATGGCTGATCGTCCCCAATCAATAACCCGTGCCTGCCTTCTCCCCATATCCCTTGATTCCACTAGCCCCTAGAGCTCTCTCTTAAATCCATCCAGTGATTTGGCATCCACTGCCCTCTGTGGCAGGGAATTCCACAAATTCACAACTCTCTGGGTGAAAAGGTTTTTTCTCACCTCAGTCATAAATGGCCTCCCCTTTATTCTAAGTGTGGCCCCTGGTTCTGGCCCCATTCGGCCTATCCATTCTACTCCACCATGGCTGATCTACTTCTTCCCCCTCTATGCCATTCTCCTGCCTCTTCCCATAACCTTTGATGCCCGTACTAATCAAGAACCTATCAAACTCCACTTTAAAAATACCCAATGTATTGGCCTCCAATCATCTGAATGGATTCCACAGATTCACCACCCTCTGCCCATATAACTTTCTCCTATCTCCATTCCAAAGGTATGTCCTTTTATTCTGAGGTTGTGCCCTTTGGTTCTAGACTCTCCCAATACTTTCCACGTCCAATCAGTCTAGTCCTTTCATTATACAGTAGGTTTCAATTAGATCCCCCCATCCTTCTAAACTCCATCGAGTACAGACCCAGAGCCATCAAATGCTCCTCATACATTAACCCAATCATCCCCAGGATCATTCTTGTAAACCTCCTTGGGATCCTCCCCAATGCCAGCACATCTTTCCTCAAATGCGTGGCCAAATGCTACACTCATTATTCCAAATGTGGCCTCACCAGTGCCTTGGATGGCCTTATAATATAATATTTCACTGGTTATCTTTTTAATGAAAATATTAACACAATTCTTGAAGTTGTTAAAAGATTTTAAAGATTTAATTTTTGGTAGTCAGTATAGTTTAACATTGGGCTATTAACCATTAAATAATAAATGGATTGTCAGGCTGCCCAGTTGGTTAATTTTACAATTCACATGGCTTTCCTCCAAGTCTCTGGTTTCCTGCCACATCCAAAGGCATGCGGGTTGTAGATTAATTCTTCTCCTTAAAATTCCCCTGAAGTATAGGAAGTAGATGAGAAAGTGGGATAACATTGAGCTAGTGTGAACAGATGATCAGTAGTCAGCATGGACTGATGGGCCTGTTTCCATGCTGCATATCTAAACTAATTCCACTTGAGATTGTGATAACTATCTTCTTGAATTATTACAGTCCTTCTGGTGAAATTAGTCCCTCAGTGCTGCTGAGTAGTGTCTTCTAGGGTTTAGACCTAATGGCAATGAAGAAATGTTGATGCACCTCAAGGCTAAAATGGTGTGCAGTAGGACATTTGGTGGGGACATCCCTGTGTACATGCTGCCCTTGTCCTTGGTGGTGAAGAATGGGATTAGCAGGTGCTAATACGGCAGAGTAACTGCAATGTGTTTTGTAGATGATACACATTGTTGTTACTCTATGCCAGTAGTGGTGTGAATGAATGCTTATGTGGCCATCTGCCAAAGTTGACATTAAATTCAGCTGATGCTTTATTCTCATCTACAAAAACTGATCGAAACTAAACTAAACTAATTCTCCTTGCAATTGCGATGATGAATCCCCCTTCTTGAACTGTTGCTGTCCTTCTGGGGAAATTATTCCTACAGTGCTGATGAGTTGTGTCTTCAAGGATTTAGACCATGTGACAATGAAGGAATCAGGATGTACCTCCAGGCCAGAATGGTGTGCAGTAGGTAGGGGGCGGCACAGTGGCGCAACGGTAAAGTTGCTGTTTTACAGCACCAGAGACCCGGGTTCAATTCTGTCTGTACGGAGCTTGTACCTTCTCCCTGTGACAGCGTGGGTTTACTCCGGGTGCTCAATTTTCTCCCACACTTCAAAGACGTCAGGGTTAATTGGTTTCTGTAAATTGTAAATAGTCCCTAGTCACTAATCACCTAGGGGGTGATTGTTGGTTGGCATACAGACTTAGTGAGCTGAAGGGCATGTTTCTGTGCTGGATCTCTAAAGTCTAAGGTCGAGGACATGTAGGCAGGGGCATTCATGTTATAGCATATAAATAGTTCAAAGTCTCCTGTGAACAAATACAATTATTCAAACTACCCCAATGTCACTATTGCCTCTGGAATAGGTCTTGTTTGAAAGTCAGAAATAGTTGAACCAAATTTGCAAACTGTGGTACCAAACACTTGTGTGAGTCAAGGTTCACAGGAAAGGAGAGAGGTGGGAGAACAGGTTACAATTTTTATCCCTCAGAACATTTGGTGCAATGTTTTTTTCCCTTCTTCGTAAACTAGCATCCATACGGTATTCCTTTAATGATCATAAAATACGTTTACCATGTAGATAAACCATTTCAGTAGTGTTTTCTTCATGTTGCCAGTGCAGTGGTCCAGCACAGGGGTTTGTATCCAAAAACAAACACCATTCAATGATATATCCATTATCTGGCCAAGTTGGAGATGTCCACTGAATGAGCAGTCGGTTATTCTGTGATGTAACGTTAACATACTGAACACTTGTAGTATCTATATATTTTTTGAAACATGGGATGAAATATAGCATAATTGTGAAAATACAGCCATTCTGATTACAGGGCAGAACCAAACTGTCAGTGCTTCACTCTTTAACCAGTTTCTATTGTCATTATGTATGGCAAGGGAGATATTTCCAATTCTGCCAATGCCACTCTGAAATTAGATGCCAGTAGTTCGCTGAGATTAGTGTGATGCTCTGTAACGCCATCAATGTTTACTACAGAAGAACATCCAATCCGTTATTACGGCTCGGCTTTTGATTGAACTATTCACACCTAACCACATTGATCCATTTTCTCCTTGGCACCTTGTCTTCCTGTGGTGCACAAAAATAAGATGGAAGACCTGGGATCAAATCTCGCCTAGTTCATTGTCTGTGGTCAGGATTCTTCCAAGTGAAATAGCTGCTAATACAATGTATCAACAGACTGCCTGAAGATAATTCTGGATTTCCAGTTCAGAAATGTGACTGGCCACTAATAACCATTCAAGAATAATTTAGAAAATAACGTAATTGCCCACCCTGTCATTTGTAAGCAGTCTTATGAGCACAGACTGAGGAAGGCAGTAAATTTAGAGATGGCAGGAAATATGAAATTACACCAATAATGATTACTATATTGATAATAGTTCATGCTTTTTCAACTCCTATAAACAGTTATAAGTGAAATAATGACAGTGCATTAGGGACCTACCTGTGTCGTTTATAGCTGGAACTATCAAGATAGCCTCAGGAGAGTCACCTGCTGAATTATAAGCAACGACGGTAAGAACATATGCTTCATCTGTTAGCAATAAGGAATAATTCAAAGATGTTGTGTTATCCTCTTGTATCACTGTGTGATCGGTTCGTTTCTCAGACCGTATCCTGTATCCCAATATGATTCCATTTGCTTTGGACTTGTTCAAAGCCTGCAACAGAAATAACAAGACATTTGCTGTCATTTCACCGGGTGCAGACTATGAATTTGCTGTAATGTTGTTTCTGTGATTCATTGTTACTGTTATTGTACACAAGATTTTTTCCACGTGCTCGTGAGTATGGATATAGAAAGGTAGGGCAGATGAAGTTGGGCAGGAGGAGCGACTTCTGCTTTTTGGATCATTGGGATCCCTACTGGGGCAGGGCACCTGTATAAGAAGGGTCGGTTGCTCCTGAACTGAAGGAATCCCATATCCTTGCTGAGAGGTTTGCTGTTGCAACCCGGGAGAATGTAAATAAGTGAGGTATGCGGAATGAGGAATCTGGAGCAACAGTGCAGCAGGTCCCCAATCCTCAACAGAACTGACGGTGGGCTCTTCAACCTTAATAGGTTTAAGGCCAAGAGCAAAGTCAGTAACACCGCCATCATGGAGCTTCAGTATGCGGACGACTGCGCCATTGCAGCATACTCTGCAGAAGACCTCCAGGGCATCCTGAATGCCTTTGCCAAGGCATACAGAGTCATGGGCCTAGCCAGAAACATCAAGAAGACCCAGTCCCTACATCAACCTCCACCCAACCAGCCGTCTACCCAGCCCACTATAAAAATGGACGAAACCACTCTTGAAAACGTTGACCACTTCCCCTACGTTGGCAGCATTCTTTCCTCAAAAGCTGACATCGACTCTGAGGTCAACCATCACCTGAGTTGTGCCAGGGGAACCTACGCCAGGTAAAGAGTCTTTGAAGAACGAGAACTAAAGGTTCAAACAAAACTGCTGGTCTACAGAGCCGTTGCCCTCTCCACCCTGTTGTATGGAGCCGGGTTATGGACCACCTGAGAGCCCTGGAACACAACCATCAAAGATCCTTACAAAAGATTCTGAGGATCAGCTAGGAGGACAAACGCACCAACATCAGCGTTTTGGAGGAAGCCAACATGACCAGCATCACCACCACAATAATGCAGCACCAACTTTGATGGACTGGCCATGTCATCCGCATGTCCAACACACGTCTCCCTAAACAAATCCTGTACTCTCAACTGAAGGAAGGTCGGCGAGCCCCCAGCGCGCCAAAGAAGCGCTTCAAGGACCACATCAAGAACAGTCCGAAGAAATTCCACATCACATCGAGCAACTGGGAGCACATTGCACTGGACAGGCGCTCCCGAAGGAAATCCATGCAGGAAGGAGCTGCACGTCACAAAATGGAGCTACGCCGTGTCGCAGAGACAAAGCGACAGCACCGTAAGGAGAGAGAGAGAAGGGGGCTCGAGCACTACCAACCACCGCCAGTCTCCACTGCCCACGTTGCACCAAGGTGTGTGGATCGCGGATCGGCCTCGACAAACATCTGCAGACCCACAAGTAGACGACCCTATGGAGAGGAGAGGACAGTCATACTCGTTTCGAGTGACCGCCGATGATGATGATGTCACAGATAATCTGTCCTGGGCCCAGCCTATCGATGCAGTCACAAGGAAAGCTCATCAATGCCTTTGCTTCCTTAGAAGATTGAGGGGACTCGGTTTGTTAATGAATACTCTATCAACATCTCCAGGTGCTCAGTAGAGATCATATTAACTGGTTGTATCACAGGCTGGTTCAGGAATTCAAACGCTTAGGAACAAAGGAGATGAAGGGGTTTATTTGCCTTAAAAAGGTAGCTAATGTCATCATCGACCCACCCCACCCTGGCCAGGTTATCATATTGTAACTACCATTGGATGCTTTGATCGCCCGACGGATGGTTCGACTGCTCCGACCGCGGGAGAAATAAAGAGGAAGAAGTTTAGACTTTATTGCCTTCCATCACAGTGAGGAATGTGGGGAATCCGCTGTGGTGGATGTTTATGTTAACTTTTATGTATTTGTGTGGCTCGTTGCTTTTTTTTTTCGTATGGCTGTATGGTAATTCACATATCACTATACCTTAATTGGTCCGTGACAATAAAAGGCCTTTGAAACCTTTGAAGCCTTTGAAACCTTTCATGTGCTGAAAACCAAGCCACCAAGTACAAAAATAGCTTCTTCACAACAACCATCAACACTACACAATGCTAATCTCAGCAACATGATCTTTTGTGGACTGTGTCTTTGTTTACACTATGGACCTCACTGTTTGCCCTATCATGGTTACCTAGTATTACAGTTACTAATTTATTGTTTTTGATTATTATGTTATCCGGGTGTTATTGCGTTTACAGGCCTGTTAAGCAAGAATTGTATTGTTCTATTGTCAGTGCAATACAATTAGATACTCTTGACTCTTGAGGTTGTAATGGTTGGGTACTTTAACTCAGAACATAGAACATCAAACAATGCAGCACACGAACATGCCCTTCAGTAATATCTGTGGTGAATATGATACCAATCTAAATTAATTCCATCTGCCTACATAAGATCCATCTTCATTAATTCTCTGCCTATTCGTGTATCTGCCTAAATACCTCTTAAATGGTGCTATCGTCTCTGCTTCTACTACTAACCCCTTCCAGACACCTACCATGCTCTGTGGAAAAAACCTGCCTTGCACATCTCCTTTAAACTTTCCCCACTCTCACCTTAAATACGTGTTATCTAGTATTTGGCAATTCCATCCCAGTAAAAACAAATCTCTGATATCTACACTATCAATTAATTTATAAACCTCTAAAGCAGGGGTCGGCAACCTACAGCCCACGGACCGGATCCGGCCCGTAACCTGAAATCATCCGGCCCGCAGGCGTTTTTCTTTTCAATTAATTTTCGTGACCTGGGAACTGCAGCTAGACCCGCGACTTGCAGGCAACCTGGGAACTACAGCCAGTTCCAGGGCACGCAGGCGACATGGGAACTGCCCCCAGTCCCAGGGACACGAGGGATCTGGGAACTGCAGCCAGTCCCGGGGCATGCAGGTGACCAGAGCGCTACAGCCAGTCCCGGGGCACGCAGGCGACCTGGGAACTGCAGCCAGTCCCAGGACGCGAGGGATCTGGGAACTACAGATAACTAATTGAAAAACACGTGAAAACTAATGCAAAAACCAACACCAAGTGTCACACTAGTTAGTATGTATTATTAGTATGAATTATTACTAATTTATGTATTATTAGCATGTATTATTACAAATTACTAATTTAGTTAGTATATATTATTATTACCTCCATTTATTAACTATGGCGATAGATGTGGCCTGCCATCCGCTCACAGACATGGGTGCCGGCCCCTATGCAGAACAAGGTTGCCGACCCCTGCTCTATAGAGTCACCCTCAGTTGCCTATGCTCCGGAGAAAACAATCTAAGTTTGTGCAACCTCTCCTTATATTTAATACTTTCAAATCCAGGCAACATTCTGGTGAAAGATATAAAATACTGGAGTGACTCAATAGACAATAGACAATAGACAATAGGTGCAGGAGTAGGCCATTTGCCCCTTCGAGCCAGCACCGCCATTCAATGTGATCATGGCTGATCATCCCCAATCAGTACCCCGTTCCTGCCTTCTCCCCATATCCCCTGACTCTGCTATTTTTAAGAGCCCTATCTAGCTCTCTGTTGAAAGCATCCAGAGAACCTGCCTCCACCGCCCTCTGAGGCAGAGAATTCCACACTCACCATTCTCTGTGAGAAAAAGTGTTTCCTCGTCTCCGTTCTAAATGGCTTACTCCTTATTCTTAAACTCAGCAAATAAAGTGTGAATTGAGTTTGAAGAAAGGGTTCCTGACCCAAAACAGTCAAGCAGGATCCCTGAAGACCGTGGACAAGTGACGTTTCGGGTCGCGATCCTTTCTTCAAACGCAATTCACATTTTATTTGTACAAGCCGGAGAAAGAAAATGCTGAGAAAATGTCAACTTCTTTCATCCACGTTGCATAGGTTAACACTGGACTAAAAGGGTTGCTTTATTTAGGTACTCACTGCAAGGTTAATTTATTTTTTGTATTCAAATTGAACTTGAGTTGAATTTTAGCTCTTCAAGAACGGGAATCTGTGCTGCTCATCGCGTTGCAATGAGCTGAAAACTGTGATCCACGAGTTATGTGGACTGATGTAAGAATGGTGGAGGAGGACAGAGGAATTGTAACAGCTGCAAGTAAACTGCAGCCTAGTTTCCTCAATAGGAAACAGCTAATTGAAAGTGTATGCCTCGCGCCTATGGACATATGCCGATTGCTACATCAAACTTAAGAAATCAGTTTAGCGACCAGAGCAGTTTATTAGGACAACTTCTGCTTTCTCACTCATTCTGTGGTGAGCATGCTTTCAATACATACCAAACATTTATAAATTACTTAGTTGAGTTTTAAAATATCTTCTGTATTGGCAATATATTGTATAATTTAAAAATATTTTAAATGTTTGTAAGTTTGACCTGATCAATTTAAAATCTGCCTAAACCCTTCCTGTACCTATTGTCCTCTAATCCAGGCATCATTTTGGTAAACCTCCTCTACACGCTACAAAGCCTCCACATGCTTCCTGTATTGGGATGACCAAAACTGCATGGGATTCTCCAAATGCTGCCTAACTGAAGTGTTATAAAGCTACATGATGTCTTCCTGACTCTTGTACTCAATGCCCTGACCAATGAAGGTAAGCATATCTTCACCACTCTATCTCCTTGTGTTGCCACTTTCAGGGGGTTATGGACTTGGACCCCAAGTGTTTAGGGTCTTGGCATTCCACATTTCAAAATGCAGCACATTTGCTCGGTTTAAACTCCATCTGCCATTTCTCTGCTCATTTCTGTAGCTAATCTAGATCCCACTGTATACTTTGACAGCCTTCCTCACCTCTGTGACCATAGCAATCCTGGTGTCATCTGAAAACTTACTAACCATATTGTCTAGTGAAAATTTATTTTATGGTCAATTAGCCAGTTTAAAAAAACAAGTTACCTTCCATTGAAGATGTATCTCTTTATTCCCCTGAGAATCAGGATGTTTAATTTGTCTCCATAGTTCTGGTGCTGCCAATGGTTCTGAAAGTATAGCAATGAAATAAATAATTAGTTAGGACTCTATAACAGTTGGCCTTTCTCAAATCAATCACTTTATCCATATTTTACGGAAATATGAAACAGGCTTTCTTTTCTTCTCTTACATTTAGCCTGAGATAGTTATTAAGGTATTATATTCTCCCATCTTTCTCTTTAATGTTATCCAAACTTAATTTTCATTTCTGCAGGCATGTTGAATTTAAAAAGTAAACTTTCAGAAGAGGGAGGGTAGAGAGAAGAAAGGAAAGTGTGAAAAGGTCGGGAAGCTGAAGGACAAATAGATTTTGTTACAATTCAACATCGTGCATAAAATGAAGAGCAATTGTTAGAGAACAGCAAAGTTAGATGAGTAAATGTGCTTACAGTGGTGAAGAGCTGGAGATTTGTAAGTGGTTGATTGTTGAGTCCCACTGACAATTTTTTCCTACGCTGCCCTTTAAATTGTTTTGCCCCGTTAGTAAATGAGATTATTGTAATTTTATTACATACTAGCTTCACCAGTTAATCCAGTTTCTTTGGAACTCCAGTCACTCCACTTGGTCTGCTCCTTACCAATGCATCGCACAGCTACTGTATAATTAGTGAAGGGTTTGAGATTCTTAATTACAAACGAATTATTAATAATTTCTTCTTTTTCTGTTACCTAAGAAAATATAAATAGGTACAAATAATTTTTACTATGTTTCATTCAAACAGTGTTATCCATATAAGCAAAATGTCAAGCATTCATAGTTTTTTGCAAAAATGTGTGTGGGCCTAATGTTCAGTTGTCTGGTTGTTGAGCAACAGAATTAGATGAAGAACCAGGAGAAGTTTGATGAGTATGCCAGAGAGATGGAGGGAACTAGCTCAAACTTAATGTGTGCCTGGATACCGACTCTTAGGGAAAAAGAAACAGGCAAAAATCCAGCAGAAAACTTGTGACCTAAAAAATAAATTGTGAATGGAGAGAGTGCAGAGGCTCAGCAACTTGCTAAGGCTTGTAGTTCTTCAGCAGTGCAAAAGCAATCTATGGTCCAAACAACCTTGGTCTCATTCCATTGAACGCAAGGAATGGGGGTCAACACCAACTGTGTTTTGCTACAGCCTTTATTTTTTTTATTCCTCTGAGAATGGAGGCCATGCCCAGCCTGACCTTCCAGTCTTATCTCCCTACACCGCGTTTCACAACTCCTGCATTCTCACTCTCTAACTGCCCCCATTCATTCATTGACCCGATAATCCTGTGCAGTTTATCCCTAGTGTCACCCTGGTTTTCCCCTTTCAGAGAAATCCCGCGCCCCCATCCTCCATACAAGCTTCTTCTGTCTTCTTCCTGCTTCTGATGAAGGATCTTCGACCTAAAATGTTATCTCTGTTTCTCTTCCCACAGATGGGACCTGACCTGCTGAATGTTTCCAACATTCGCTGTTTTTGCTTCCATCTCAGCTTGATATTTGTAAGCAGTTGATTAGACAATAGACAATAGACAATAGGTGCAGGAGTAGGCCATTCGGCCCTTCGAGCCAGCACCGCCATTCATTGTGATCATGGTGGATCATCCCCAATCAGTACCCCGTTCCTGCCTTCTCCCCATATCCCCTGACTCCACTATCTTTAAAAGCCCTATCTAGCTCCCGCTTGAAAGTATCCAGAGAACCGGCCTCCACCGCCCTCTGAGGCAGAGAATTCCACAGACTCACAACTCTCTGTGAGAAAAAGTGTTTCCTCGTCTCCGTTCTAAATGGCTTACCCCTTATTCTTAAACTGTGGCCCCTGGTTCTGGACTCCCCCAACATCGGGAATATGTTTCCTGCCTCTAGCGTGTCCAAACCCTTAATAATCTTATATGTTTCAATAAGATACCCTCTCATCCTTCTAAATTCCAGAGTGTACAAGCCCAGGCGCTCCATTCTCTCAGCATATGACAGTCCCGCCATCCCGGGAATCAACCTTGTAAACCTACGCTGCACTCCCTCAACAGCAAGAATGTCCTTCCTCAAATTAGGGGACCAAAACTGCACACAATACTCCAGGTGTGGTCTCACTAGGGCTCTGTATGACTGCAGAAGGACCTCTTTGCTCCTATACTCAACTCCTTTTGTTATAAAGGCCAACATGCCATTTGCTTTCTTCACGGCCTGCTGTACCTGCATGCTTACAGTGGGATTGTTGAGTCCCACTGAGAATTCCTTCCCATGCTGCCTTTTAAAACATTGTGACAGTGTTTTCCCCAGTTAGTAAATGCGGTTATTGGAGTTTTATTACAAACTAGCTTCATTAGCTAATCCAGTTCCCTTGGAGCTCCAATCACTCCATTTGGTCTGGTCCTTACCAGCTTCTGTATAATTAGTGAAGGGTTACAGAATCAATCAACACCACCATGCATCATTGTTGCACCCCCCCCCCCCCCCCCCCCCCCCCCCCACCACCAAACTTGCTGCTGGAGTGAAGACAATCCTCAGAACTACGAGGAAAGTGAATAAACCTATTGAGACTCCATCTGTAAGCCTACATCAAGGTCACCCGAATCCCAGTAGTCGAGCAGCAATATGCACGCAACGCACACATTTGCTGAGCTTCAAGACGTTACTGACGTTTTCACTGAAGGATAAGAGAGGACGAGTCTTCACTCAACACCTTGAAGGCAAAGATCTACCAACCTACCTCTGCTGCACCAAATTGTCCTCCAACAATGCAGGTTTACAGCAAGAGCCTGGAAAATATATTCCATCTCCATATTCCAGAACATGTCAGGGAGAAAAAAAACAATTGCTCAAAATATCCTTGAGCAAATGATGACACATGGGAGTGTATAGCCCACAACCATTTAAAGTAGGAAGGTTTATCCAAAATGCGATTGAGAACCTTGAAGTCCAGCATCACAAGCACACTGTAAGAATCGCTAACCTAACATGACACATTTTCAGAGGTGCTGTTGCCGGTTCTTTGAGCAGACTATCCAAAGACCAGGAGCTCTGGAGCAGGCTTCCTCAGTCAATAGCTATCATCATATTTGTTCTTACTATCTGCAAAGTAGTATTTGCCTCAATAGTAACAGTGACCACACATGAAAAGTAATTCATTGACCGGAGATCACAAAAGTTGCTTGTTACTTTAAAAGAGGAGCTTACAATAGATAAAAGGGGTCAGATACCTGAATCCATTTGGTGGCACCGGCCATTTTGTATTGGATGTTATACAGTAAACCAACATCTGGCAACAGCGCTGTGGGATTTAGCCAGGTTACCAGTAGTGATCCACTTTGGCCCCGGATAGAGAAAACACTTACATTCTGCGGAGGTCCGGTTCTGTCTGCAGTACAAAATGTAAGAGTTGATCAACTTGACTTGCATTTATCACAAGTACAAAATATGATATTAAAAGCTTACTTCACATTCTCTTTTTTGGTGAGTTTAGTTTATTGTCTCTTGTACCGAGCTACAGTGAACAGCTTTTGTTGCGTGCTAACCAGTCAGCGGAAAAACAATACATGATTGCACTCGAGCCACCAACAGTGTACAGATGCATGATAATGGGAATAATATGAATAACGTTTAGCGCTAGATAAGCTCTAGTAAAGTCAGATCAAAGGTAGTACGAGGGTCTCCAATGAGGGAGATGGTAGATCTGGACTGCTAGCTAGTTGTTGGTAGGATGGTTCAGATGTCTGATAACAGATGGGAAGAAACTGTCTCTGAATCTGGAGGTGTGTGTTTCCACACCTCTGAACGTTGTGCTATATTGGTCCTATTTTAATGTTTTCTTCTGTTACAAAACAAGGATTAATTTACCATTGGTCAACAAAAAGATAACAACTAAACCAACTATCCTAATGGAATGAACAGTACAACAGCATTTCCATATTGATGCATAATTGCTGCGGTAGTGTTCACCCTATTAACAATCATTGGCATTTATATTAACAGATGTACAAGGGATGTTGCTGCATTTAGGGCTAGAAAAAATTACAAATGTAGAAGGGGTAATGTTGAAAGGGCCATTTTGGACTGAAATGAGGAAAAATGTCTTCACCCAGAGAGTTGTGAATCTGTGGAATTCTCTGCCACAGAAGGCAGCGGAGGCCAATTCACTGGATGTTTTCAAGAGAGAGTTAGATTTAGTTCCCAGGGCTAAAGGAATCGAGGGATATGGGGAAAAAGCAGGAATGAGGGACTGATTTTAGATGATCAGCCATGATCATATTGAATGGCAGTGCTGACTCAAAGGGCCGAATGGCCTACCCCTGCACCTATTTTCTATGAAAGAGTATTTCAGAAGGAAGAGAAGAGTGGGGCAATGGGTGATTGGACACGGTCCTTGTTACCCCATATCTTCACAGACATCTGCATTAAGACATATGAAAACTAATGTTGGGCATAACAACAGCATGCGTAACAACAATCCCATTTCAAATTACATGATTAACGCCATACAGGAAATAATATGATTACTTTTTAAGGTTACTCATATTGACCTCTATATTATGCATGTGTCAAGTACTGCAAACATGAAATGGCACTGCTGGCATCTTCTGCTGAATCAATGCAGTAAATTTAAAATTTATTCTATATTCCACAAATTGCGGAATATGTGTGGTGACCTACCCCATGCTACTTCACTGGGATCAGATCAGTGCCACATTTTGATATGTGGCATCTCTGCTGACTGGAACTTCATATTTTATTGACCTTCCCTTAGCTACAGTGAAGTACTGACGCATGCAAATGTCCTGTTATTTAATATGCAAGGGTAATGGCATAGAATTGCAATCAGAGTGATGGAGCACAGAGCTTCCATGAGTTCCATTCAAGTGGCACAGTGGTAGAATTGCTGCCTTACAACGGCAGAACACAGGTTCGATCCTGACTTTAGGTGCTGTCTGTACGGAGTTTGTGTGTTCTCCCTGTGATTGCGTGGGTTTTCCCCGGGTGCTCCGGTTTCCTCCTACATTCCAAAGACGTATAGTTTTGTCGATTGTGTTCAAGAAGGAACTGCAGATGCTGGAAGATCGAAGGTACACAAAATTGCTGGAGATACTCAGCGGGTGCAGCAGCATCTATGGAGCGAAGGAAATAGGCGACGTTTCGGGCCGAAACCCTCTTCAGACTGATGGGGGGTGGGGGGGAGAAGGAAGGAAAAGGGGAGGAGGAGGAGGAGCCCGAGGGCGGGCAGATGGGAAGGTGGGAGGAGACAGCTAGAGGGTTAAGGAAGGGGAGGAGACAGCAAGGGCTAGCAAAATTGGGAGAATTCAATGTTAATGCCATCCGGACGCAAGGTCCCCAGGCGGAATATGAGGTGCTGTTCCTCCAATTTCCGCTGTTGCTCACTCTGGCAATGGAGGAGACCCAGGACAGAGAGGTCGGATTGGGAATGGGAGGGGGATTCTGCGTGTTCGTGCCCCACCGAACTCATCTCCACATACCTTGACTCCATCCTATCCCCCTTGGTCTAATCCCTTCCCACCTATGTTCTAGACACCTCAGACACTCTCCGCCGCCTCCACGCATTCCACTCTGTGGGCCCTCACCCCCTCATCTTCACCATGGATGTCCGGTCACTCTACACCTCCATCCCCCACCAGGATGGCCTCGGAGCCCTCCGGTTCTTCCTCGACCAGAGGAGCAACCTATACCCAGCCACTGACACTTTCCTCCGCTTAGTGGAGTTGGTCCTCACCCTCAACAACTTTACATTTGACTCCTCCCATTTCCTCCAAACACAAGGCGTAGCTATGGGCACACGCATGGGCCCCAGCTACGCCTGCCTCTTTGTCGGGTACGTTGAACAATCCTTGTTCAATACGTACCAGGGCCCCATCCCCGACCTCTATCTCCGTTACATTGACGACTGCTTTGGGGCCACCTCCTGCACCTACACACAACTGACTGACTTCATCCACTTCACCACCAACTTCCATCCGGCACTCCAATACACCTGGACCATTTCCGACACTTCCCTACCATTCATTGACCTCACCATCTCCATCGCAGGGGACAGACTCCTGACCGACATACATTACAAACCCACTGACTCACATGGCTATCTGGACTACACGTCTTCCCACCCTGCCCCCTGTAAAGACTCCATCCCCTACTCCCAATTCCTCCGCCTACGCCGCATCTGTTCCCAGGATGAGACATTCCATACCAGGGCATCGGAAATGTCCTCGTTCTTCAGGGAACGGGGATTCCCCTCCGCCACCATAGATGAAGCTCACACCAGGGTCTCATCCATACCCCGTAACACTGCTCTCTCTCCCCATCCCCGCACTTGCAACAAGGGCAGAGTCCCTCTGGTCCTCACCTTTCACCCCACCAGCCGGCAAATACAACACATAATCCTCCGCCATTTCCGCCACCTCCAATGTGACCCCACCACTCGCCACATCTTCCCATCTCCCCCTATGTCTGCCTTCCGCAAAGACCGTTCCTCCGCAACTCCCTCGTCAATTCTTTCCTTCCCTCCCGCACCACCCCCTCCCCGGGCACTTTCCATTGCAACCGCAAGAAATGCAACACCTGTCCCTTCACCTCCCCCCTCGACTCCATTCAAGGACCCAAGCAGTCGTTCCAGGTGCGACAAAGGTTCACCTGTATCTCCTCCAACCTCATCTACTGCATCCGCTAGATGTCAGCTGATTTACATCGGGGAGACTAAGCGGATGTTGGGCGATCGTTTCGCCGAACACCTCCGCTCAGTCCGCAATAACCTACCTGAACTCCCGGTGGCTCAGCACTTCAACTCCCCCTCCCATTCCCAATCCGACCTCTCTGTCCTGGGTCTCCTCCATTGCTAGAGTGAGCAACAGCGGAAATTGGAGGAACAGCACCTCATATTCCGCCTGGGGACCTTGCGTCCGGATGGCATTAACATTGAATTCTCCCAATTTTGCTAGCCCTTGCTGTCTCCTCCCCTTCCTTAACCCTCTAGCTGTCTCCTCCCACCTTCCCATCCGCCCGCCCTCGGGCTCCTCCTCCTCCTCCCCTTTTCCTTCCTTCTCCCCCCCCATCAGTCTGAAGAAGGGTTTCGGCCCGAAACGTCGCCTATTTCCTTCGCTCCATAGATGCTGCTGCACCCGCTGAGTTTCTCCAGCAATTTTGTGTACCTTAGTTTTGTCGATTAATTGGCTTCTGTAAATTGCCCTTAGGGCGTAGGATAGTGCTATGGGGTGATCTATGGTCGGCGTAGACTCAGTGAGCCTGTTTACGTGCTGCATCTCTGATGTCTAAAGAATTGTCACAACAGCTTCTCCATTCATTTCAGTGCATGAGGTAGCTACAAAGCACTAAATATAAGAAGCTGTATTAAAAAGCAATGGAGCTTATTCACAGATTCTTTATTAATTTTATGTATTTTAAGTGTTTAAGTTTACTTTCACTAATTATTAACCTAATTACCTTAAGTCCAAATGTTTTATCTTGTAAGTTACAAAATAAATGTATTGTACAAAAATACCTAATGCTGAACTCTTTGTTGCTTTTTTCTCCTTATTATGTGCAACCAAGTCTACAAGTAGCCATGGAAGTTGTCATATTATAAAGATTGTTTATAGAGTAAATAATATTTACAAGTTTGCCAGACATCCAGGTTTAAAGGATCAGACCAAGCCCGGCCAAGAGCATTCTCCGCCACTACAAACATTTTGTGATGTCCAGAGATGTGCATTTGTGGGAAAAGAAAGGAACAAGTGTTCTTCTTTGAGTTCATGCAGGTATCATTTCCGTTTTTTTCTCTGAGGAAACAAACAAATGAAAACTTAAATACTACTAAAATAGTAAGAAGACATAAGTTTATTTTATCCAATTACAATATAGATGTTAACAAGAGGATTGCTTGAGACTGGATTCAGAATGTAGAAACATAGAACTGCAGATGCTGGTTTATACCAAAGATAGACACAAAGTGCTGGAGTAACTCAGTGGATCAGGCAACGTCTCTGGAGAAAAAAGATAGATGACCCTTCTTCAGACTGAAAGTAGGGGGTGGGGAAGAGGTGGAGGCAAAGAAATACCCGGACAATTCAGGGCCAGCAACAAATGACCTCAGGCAGGGTGGTGCCCTGGTAGACCAATTGTTGGCTAGGGTCGGTGTGATCTCAATAAGGATACAATGTGGTGAACTGTAGAAGTAGTTACATGACTGGGTTAGAGGAAGGGGACAAGGGGGGGAGGGGAGAGGAATGTTTACAGCTTAACCCACTGAGTTACCCCCTTAGTCTGAGGCAGGATCTCAACCCGAAACGTCACCTATCCATGGTCTCCAGGGATGCTGCCTGACCCGCTGAGTTGCTCCAGGGCTTTGTGTCCTGTTTTGAGATTGATCCTACTGCATCTGTGTTGTTCACGTGCAATTTGAACGGTTCATATCAGAACCCTTCTTCAGTCGGCCTGAAATATCACCTATCCATGTTCTCCAGAGATGCTGCCTAAGCCGATAGGTGCTGAGTTACTTCAGCACTCTGTCTCTTCTATTGTAAAACAGCATCTGCAGTTCTTTGTTTCTACAGACATGGCCTGAAATAATGCCCCAGCAAAAATGAGATATGGCCAGGCAATAAACTTTAAAGAATATAGACACCTTTCCAGTACCAATCATATACCAGAAATGACAAGCACAAACATTATACTTTAAAGTACTCAGCTATAGTGTCAAACAAAAGTACCAAACAAAAAGACATCTGCAGAAAGGAAGTGATCAAAAGACAGATAACAAGTAAAACATATCATGCTTCTTACTTACATTATTCGAATTAATGTAAAACTAGTCTCTATAAATGTTTCATGCCCTTGATCCCAGGAACAAGTAAAATTTTTCTCTCGGTATGAAACACAGGAAATATTTTTCGGCTTTTCAGGTGGCACTGAAAGAAATAACAATATTGAAACGGAAATATTACACTTGATATGGTACACAATATAAATTGTATTTCTGCCAAGTATACCAGAAAAATAAATATTGTATTAATTCAGGCATTAAGATCACTTGGATTCATTTCAGAGGAATTGCCATTATCCATGTCAGAAGAAAGCTTGATTTTTGGCTAGATCTCAGTATTGAAAATGGGATGTGTCAAAAGAGGCTGTACAAAGTATAAGACATTTTATTTTCTTGTTAACACTGTATTTGCAAATCATGAGATCAACTAGTCATTCATATGTTCTGGATTGGTGTGAGGTTTCCCCACTTTACACCAGAGGCAAACTTTGTCCCCATCTCATTCCCAAATATGGGAAGATAATAAAATGGTTGAAATAATCTTAATCAACTCTTAGTCCCGCGACTGCTGAGATTTATCTTCATTTGTTTAAGATCAAACCTTCGAGCAAACATTGAGAGAAATCGCTGCCACCGTGCATATCCAGTTTCTCAAAGCAACTGTGCTTTATTTCCATTAAAATTAAAAGTACAGGATATTTGGCATGAAATACTTTGATCCAGTCTCTAATGAATTAAAGGCCAACAAAATACTTTTCGCTCAACTGCCAGAAACAAAATTTCAGGGCCATCATTCCCAATATTTTGACTACTGTTCAATGAATTGGACTGTAACCATATCCAGTGCTCCATCTTTGATGCACAGCACATGCCGAACATCCAGATGAATGGAATTCTGTCCAAGGATAAAAGAAGAAGTCATAATCCTTAAATAGATGGTATATTCAGTTACAAAACAAAATTATGAATTAAGATGAAAAATGCAATACAGATTTGTTTACAGAGGTGATGATCTTTTCCAAGCCTACACAGAAAATCCAAGCGTCAAGAGTCAGGAAGGATTAATGGTCATATTTACTGAAAGCAGAACAATGAAATTCTCGCATGCAGCAGCATAACATAAACAGTATATTAAACAAAAAAAGTTTAATAAATTACTGCAAGAAAGTCAGAAGCCCTGAGTGCAATCAAAACAATTTGTAGTTGATATTTAGTTTGCAGTGTTCGAGAGTCTGATGGTTGCTGGGATGAAGCTGTTCTTGAACCTGGTGGTAACGGTTTTCAGACTCCTACACCTTCTTCCTGATGGCAGGAATCAAATGTGGTGGTGGTGTGGCAGCGCCTAACGGCAGCGGCTCGACTACAGTCCGTCTGTCTTTTTTTTTGTCTCGTTAAATGTATGTCCTGACACTAGTTTTATTATTTTTCTTTAGCTGTGTATATGTGGGGGGTGGGGGAAACCATTAATCTCTTCCCTGTACAGGGACCCGACTTTTTCCCTGTCTATTTATTTTTCTAAAACAGCTCTGGAGTTTTTACAGATCCTGCAACAGAATTCTCCATGGCTTTCAGCTAAACCCACTGAATCTATCTGGAGCATGACACAGAGGCTGTTTGCTCTTTCTGTGCTCATTTTCTAGCTGGTAATGAAAGCTCAATACAATTGTCACAAAATATAATTTCAGGCAAAACCTGGACCTATTGCATGTATCCAAAAACAGCTGTGAGTACGAAACAAATCAGTCGAATATCTGTCAGTTTGGGAACTCTATAGAATGTCCAGCCTCTGGAAATAGGACTTTATTCCTTGGAGTGTAGGAAGGATCTGCAGCTGCTGGTTCACACTGAAGTTCGACACAAAACGCTGGAGTACCTCAGCGAGTCAGGCTACATCTCAGGAAAACAAGAATAGCTGATGTTTCAGGTTGAGCTGGTGCCGGCTCTGATTTGTTCTGTATCTTTTCACTCCTCTAGTTTCCTTCTCTCCTGACTCTCAGTCTGAAGAAAAGGGTCTCAACTCAAAACATCACCTATTCCTTTTCTCCATAGATGCTGCCTGACCCGCTGAGTTACTCCAGCATTTTGTGTTTTTATTCCCTTGGAGCGCAGGAGGATGAGGGGTGACTTTAGAGGTGTATAAAATCATGAGAGGAATAGATTGGGTAAATGCACAGAGTCTCTTGCTCAGAGTAGGGGAATCAAGAACCAGAGGACATGGTTTAGGGTGGGGGGAGGGGAGAGGGGGGGGTGGGGGGGGGGGGAGATTTAATAGGAACCTGAGGGGTAGCTTTTTCACACAAAGGGTGGTGGGTAAGCGGAACAGGCTGCTGGAGGAGGTAGTTGTGGCTGGTACTATTGCAATGTTCAAGCAGCATCTAGGCAGGTACGTGGACAGGATAGGTTTAGAGGAAAATGGGCCAAATGCAGGCAGGTGGGATTTGTGTAGATGGGGCATGTTGCTCGGAGTGGTCAAGTTGGGCCGAAGAGCCTGTTTCCACATTCTATGACTCTATGAGGTTAGTATGGGAAATGGATAGAGGAGTTAAAATTATTAGCAGACAGGAGATTCAGCAAGTGTAGACCTTTTCACCATACACTTGTGCTTGATCCACCAAGGCCTGATGGGTCTCCCGTATTAGTTACAGAGATGGTAGGTTATATCAGAAGAGATTGAGTAGGTTTGAACTTTATTCTCAAAAATATGAGATCCGACCTAATTCAAAGGTCCAAAATACTTGAAGGCCTTACATAGTAGAGTTAAGCCACCCAGTCTCAAAATAAGGGGTAGTCATTTGGACTAAAATGAGAAGAAGTCTCTTCACGCAGAAGGTGGTGAATCTTTGGAATTTCTGATCCTGATGTATTGCTGGAGTTCTGCCTTTGCAGAGAAAACAGAAATTCTGGATATTGTAGGAACAGCACCTCATATCCTGTTTGGGCAGCTTACAACCCATCTGTATAATATTGATTTCTCTAACTTCAAGTAACCCATGCATCCCCGCTCTCTCCATCCCTCCCCCACCCAAGTCGTACCAGCTTCAAAGTCATCTTCTTGAGTCTCATTGTCTGTAACTCTTTTTCACCTAGTCCCTAGCTAACTATGGCCTGTTTCTTTTATCATTGTTAGTTTTTTTGCATATCTTACATTCATTAATTACCACCAGGGACGCCAGGGGAGATGGCCGCCCTGCCGGCAGTCTGTTCGTTTTTTCATATTTTTTCTTATTTTTAGCGTTTGTTGAAAGTGTGTTTTAATGTTGATCGGTTTGTTTTGTGTGGGGGGAGGGGGGAGGGAATCGGGGGAAACTTTCTTACAGGTTCCTACCTTCCGGGAGATGTGATCATTTTTCGGATCACATTCTCCGGGCTCTGCAGCCTTCGATCGATGGAGCTGGAAGCCTCCTTGGACTGTCGTGAGCCCCACCGCGGGGCGCGGACTTACCATCGGAGCTGATCCCTTGCCTGGGATTGCTCCCCCGTGACCACCGCGGAATCAACACCAAGGGCTCGCAGTCTCAGGTGAGGCCGAGTCGGGAGCTCCAAAGCCGCAGAAGGTTCGTCCTGTCCCGACGCGACGTTCGATCGCCCGGCGCGGGGGAGCTGACATCCCCCCCGATGTGGGAGCGGATCGCCTCAACGCAGAGGGCGCAGAACACCACCGGCTACGGGAGTCAAGACCGTCCCGTCAATGGGGGCTTGAGGCCCCCGACCAAGGATGAACTAAGGGAAAGGACTTGAACTTTATTTCGCCTTCCATCACAGTGAGGAATGTGTAGGAGTCACTGTGGTGGATGTTCATGTTAAAATGTGTTTTGAGTGATCTGTCGCTTTTAATTGTATGACTGACCTGGCTAGTGAAATTCCTTGTATGTTGCAAAACACACTTGGCGAATAAAATCTGATTCTGATTCTGATTCTCTGATTCTTAATTCTTTATCTCTCTATAACACTGTCTATATCTCTCGTTTCCCTTTCCCCTGACTCTCATCTGAAGAAGGCTCGATCCGAAATGTCATCTATTCCTTTTGTCCAGAGATGAAGTTACTCCAGCTTTTTGTGTCTATCTTCAGGTTAACTGCAAATGCTGGTTTACACCACAGATGCCTACGTTTGGATGAAAAGTAATTCACCTTACACATTGACTCTCTCTCTCGACAGACGCCTTCTGCCCTGTTACATGGTTCCAGCGTTTGCTGGTTATTTATCAGATTACCAGAATGTGCAGTATTGTCTTTTGGCTTCTGCTTAAAACATTGCTATTTCTCATTCAATGAAAACACCTTGATAAGGTCTACTCCTTTCCCTGGCAATTATTTTCACTCTTGTCTTTTCCTCATTCACTTTCAGATTCAGTTCTTGTCTTTTAGACTTCCATGGAGAAGTCATCCATTTGGAGCATTAACTATATTTTTCTCTCCAAAGATGCTGCTGGTCTGCCGAGTACTTGCATGATACTATTTCTGCTGTTATCCTTTGGCTTGTTTTGAACACACCCACTCTTGTTATTCATCCCGTTTTTTAGCAAATTATTTAAAAAAACAGGCAATGGTATTGAAATATTCAGATTTTGGAAATGATAAACATGAGGAAATGAATAAACATAATATTAATAAATATGTTCACATGCATATATGGATACTTAATGGCTTAATTCCCAGAGCCTTTTACTCTTTGCATTAATCCAAATCAAACTTGAATCCTTCCAGAAAGAACTACTTACATCCTGCTTTAATAGTAAATCGGTGGAGGATGTTCGGTGCTCCTTTGATATTAATGTGACATGTCAAATATCCCTTCACTGCATCAAAATGCTTTATGGTTACAATCGAAACGGTCTCATTGAAACGATATTGCTCTTGTGTCATTTTGGTATCATTCATTTTCCAGAATATAAGACTTGCATTTGCCTCTAACGATTCAAAGCACTCCCTTCGAAATGCACAAGCCAGCGACAGAGATGAATGTAGCTGGACCACTTTTGAAGTGGACTGAACATCATGGCAATGCATTGATAATCCACCTGTTCATTCAGAAAAGAAACAGCATATCAAAGCCAAGTTGAAGGCTGTGCAAAGATAGACACAAAATGCTGGGGTAACAGCGGGTCAGGCAGCATACTGTATCTGGAGACAATTATCACATTTAAGGCTGTGCCGTTTGAAATCAATAATCTTGTTGAGTACAGTTCTTTAATTAAAAGTTTGTTTGGCAAGTTAACTGTATTGAATAGGTCAGTCAGCAGCTGGACAGATAGAAACTGAGTTAATACGTCAGATTGACAAACTTTCATCCGAAAATTGTAATGAGATGTCAACAAACTAATACATGAACACTGATTCGTTCTTCACAGATGCTGCTTGACTCCCAATGCCCACAATCTGGGTTCACTCCTGACTTGCATGCTATCTGTGTGGACTTTGCATGTTCTCCATGTGTCCACATGGATCTCCACCAGACATCAAAATACTGGAGTAACTCAGCGGGACAGGCAGCATCCCTGGAGAGAAGCAATGGGTGACGTTTTGGGACGAGACCCTTCTTCAGACTCCTCCAGTTACCTCCCACATCATAAGTAGCTGCAGGTTGGTAGATTAATTGGCTAGGTTAAGTTGACCAAAGTGTGTAGGTGAGTGGCAGAATTAGTATTGGTATTAGCTTATTGTTGTCACGCGAACCGAGATCCGGTGAAAAGCTTTGTTTGCATGTTTAGTTTAGTTTAGAGATACAGCACGGAAATAGGCCATTCAGCCCACCAAGACGATCCCCACACATTAACACTATCCTACACACACTAGGGCCAATTTACGTTCAAACCAAGCCAATTAACCTACAAACCTGTCTTTGAAGTGTGGGATGAAACCGAAGAACTCGGAGAAAACTCACACGCTCATGGGGAGAAAGAACAAACTCCGTACAGACTGCACCCGTAGTCGGGATCGAACCTGGGTCTCTGGCGCTGTAAGCACTGGAAGGCAGCAACTCTACCGTTGCACCACTGTACTGCCCGGTCATAAGTACAATCAAGCCATACACAAGTGCAACAAGCAGTAAAAGGAGAAAAATACCACAGTGCAGAATACAGTGTTACAGCTTTACAGAGAAAGTGCAGAATCTAGGGGAGTTGATGAGAAAGTGGGGAGAATGAAGGGCAAACAATGATATTAATATAAAGTTAGAGTAATGGGTATTTGATGGTCACCATGAACCCATGGCCAGGAAGTGAGCGGGCAAGATCATCTCTGACCCCTCTCACCCTGGCCACAAACTCTTTGAATCACTTCCCTCTGGAAGATGACTCCAGACTGTCAAAGCTGCCACAGCCAGACATAAAAACAGTTTTTATCCACGAGTAGTTGCTCTAATCAACAGCCAGAAATCTGTAGCCTCCCTTTGATCTGGTATTTTGTTGGTTCACATGCTTGATCAATGGTGTTTTATCATTAATGTTTTATTATTATTAATGTTTAGTGTTTTCTGAGTCACTGTATGTCATGTTGTTACTTGTGAGCGGAGCACCAAGGCAAATTCCTTGTATGTGAATACTTGGCCAATAAACTTACTTACTTACTTACTTACTTACTTACTTAGACTGAAAGGAGTTTAGGTCCGTGTATCACTTCTCTGCTCACTGACTCACATTGCTTCACAATATCACTTCCACAATCTTCATGATTTTTAGTTCCCTCATTTGTTTTGCAGTTTCAATGTAAAAGCCCTCTAAGGTTTTGCCTCTTACTCATCCTGTTTTTGTCGATGTGTTGCAGTGTCAACATCTTACTCTGCCTTTGAGAGCCTCCCAAGCCTTTGGTGTTTTCACTTCTCTTTCTCCTTGTTATGTTCATTTAATTCTACTCTTTTTCATTTGTGTTTTTGTGTCAAAGTTCATCCAATAAAATTACCTGGTACTTTTATTGAGTTAAAGACATTAAATATAAGTTTATTTTTATGTTGCTGGCGATGCTGTGACTATTCCTAGAGTCTCTCTCTGCCCAGATACTAATGTATTCAGCCTAGAACAATGACCACGTACTGAGGTAAGTGACTTCAAACGACAGTAGGATGTGTTTCAACTGAAGACCAGATTTTCCACCATTGACTCCATCTACACTCACACAGCCTCAGAAAAGCATACAACATAATCAAAGATGGGTCTGAAGAAGGGTCTCGACCCGAAACATCACCCATTCCTTCTCTCCAGAGATGCTGCCTGTCCCGCTATGTTACTCCAGCATTTTGTGTCTATCTTCAACATATTCAAACTTGTCCCATCCCGTTCATTCCTGCTTCTCCCTGCTCCCGTCAGGCAAAAGGTACAGAAGCTTGAAAGCAGGCAGCATCAGACTCGGGAATAGCTTCTTTCCCTCTGTTATCAGGCCATTCCATAAGCTAGGGTACTGTCCGATTCACTTCTACCTCATTGTGGACATTGGACTCTGTGCATGGAACTAATGCATTGCAATGCTGATAATTATATTCTGCGCACTGTATCTTCCCCTTTGCTCTATCTGTTGTACTTGAGTTTGACTTGATTGTATGTGGTATATTTGATCTGTTTGGATAGCAGGCAAAACAAAGCTTTTCACTGTACTTTGGTACGCATGGAAATAATAAACCTTAGCTTAGTTTAGTTTATTGTCACGTGTGCCCAGGTACAATGATAAGCTTTTGTAGCATGCTAACCAGTCAGTGGAAAGACAATACATGATTACAATCGAGCCATTCACAGTACACAGATACATGATAAAGGGAATAACGTCAATGCTAGATAAAGCCAGCAACTTAAACCTACACCAGCCAGCTTGTCCTTCTTGACTGTTATTAAGTGATATTCTGCTGGGAGACCAGCATCCATGGACATCGGCTGAAAGCAGAATTGGCCTCAGACCTGACATCCTGCATATTCCTACACATGAAGAATGCTGACTGAAATGACACACTGGAGAGCAGACTGTGCCTGTGGCCACTATCCTAGCAAAAGTAGAAATTATAAAATTAAATATTAAATTAATAAATTAGTCTGAAGAAGGGTTTCGGCCCGAAACGTTGCCTATTTCCTTCGCTCCATAGATGCTGCCTCACCCGCTGAGTTTCTCCAGCATTTTTGTCTACCTATTATAAAATAAGACAGGTTTCTGCACTTTTATCTTAATCATATTTTCTTTATCTTAATTTGATTATCAGCCACCATGTAAGAGACACAGAGCTCTCAGGTCATGATCAGACTTGCATATTAAAATTCCTGTAATTTTGACCATCCCACCTATTTTCCGCTCCATACCAGTCTTTCACTTTTATTTCTGTTTTACTGCTCATAACCTTTTGGCTTTGCTCTCACTTAATATTTAGGTGAGAGATTGCTCTCACTTGTCTTAATATCTGCCATCTATTTTGCCTTCACCAGTTCCTGCTTTCTTAAGCTCTTTCACTTTCTTTCTTGCACATTTTGTGTTTCATTTCCCATATAATTTCTGCACAACATCACAAGAAAGAAACGGTTTGTACTTAAAACATGCCTTTCAGATCCTCAGAATGATTAAAAAATGACAATAGCTCTAACTGAAGTAGACAAACAAATAGTTTGATGTTGCACAGGAAAAGGGCTGTTATCAGTAAAGACTAATATAATAGTTTAATATAGTTTAGAGATAGAGCATGGAAACAGGCCCTTTGGCCCAAGACCATGCCAATCATCGATCATCGTTCACAATCCTATGTTATCCCACTTTTTCATCCACTCCTTACACACCAGAGGCAATATTACAGAGACCAATTAACCTACAAACCCGCACATTTTTTGGAATGTGGAGGAGGGGTCGGGGACGGGAGCACCCAGAGGAAATACACAGGGTAACAGAGAGAACTTGCAAACTCAGCACCGACAGTACCTGAAGTCAGGATCAAACCCAGGTCTCTGGCACTGTAAGGCAGCAGCTCCACCGGCTGTAGGTAGAGTTGGTAGAGCAGAATGATTTCAGCACCAAAGGATACCATTCGGCCACTATGTCCCACCCCCGTCTCTACCAGGGCTGCACTTTGATTCCACCTACTTATCTTTTCCCCATGGCCTATTTCTCCACTATGTATTTATCCAGATGGCTCATGAGGCCACAATAGAACCATCGCATCTGGGTGCAATGCATTCCAGAATCCAACCACACATTCAAATGTGAAAGAGTGCATTTAATCACAAACCACACCTTTAATTTTATACCTTTGGCTTATATTCTTTGACCTCTTTACCAACAGGAACAGGCTCCCACTATCACCCTTTTATATATTTTGCCGATCATCCCTCGGCCTTTTCTTTGGCAAAGAAAATAGCTGCTACCCTTATTAATCTATCCGTGAAATTGTAATCCCACATCCCAGGAACAATGCTCGTAAATCTTGTCCAGATCTATTCTAATGCTTTCATATTATTGCATTCACCACAATCCTCCAAATAAGGTCATATTTATAAATTTATAAATAATTCAGCAAAATTTGCTTGTATTTGTAATCAATGCCTCTATTGATAAAGTCCATGATTGCGTAGGAAGGAACTGCAGATGCTGGTTTAAACCAAAGAGAGACACAAAAAATTGGAGTAACGCAATGGGTCAGACAGCATCTCGTGAGAAAAGGAATAGGTGACGTTTGAAGAAGGGTCTCTACCCGAAATGTCACCTATTCCTTTTCTCCAGAGATGCCGTCTGATCCGCTAAGTTACTCCAGCTTTTTGCGTCTATCTTAAGTCCATGATTGTGTATGCTTCATTTACCACTTTCTCAACCTTTCAATGCACACACATTCACTGACCCTTCTCCTCACGCACCCCTTTCCGAACAGAATTTTTCCTCCTTCCAAAATCCATTTATTCCAATTTTTCTGCATTAAACGTCATCTGCCATGCATCTGCCCGTTCCACCAGCCCACTTATATCCTGTTGCAATCTATCCAGTTCACTGTTCACAGTATTGACAACTTTTCTGCCATCTACAAATTTAAAGATTGAGGCTTATACCCCCATGTCCAGATCATTCGTGTACAAATAAAAAACCAATGACCCCTGGAGACTGCTTCAGTCCAAAATATAACCGTTCAGCATGACCTCCCATTGTCTTCGCCAACTTTATGCCATCAATATTCTTTTTATCCATAATTAGCTCTTCTTAAAGAGATGGTAGTATATGTAATATTAGTTACACTTGGTTTAACTGCTTTCTGTGATGCAACAATGCTTTTCAAGTCTGTGAGGAGCTTTAGAATAAAGAGATACATTCTCCTTGTGTATATATATGCACACACTACGCATGGACTATTAAACATTCGGAACTTACAGAGAATTTCAAAACATGAAGGCAGATGAAAATATGTCGGAAACAAAGGGCCGATGAGAAACAAAACTAAAAAGGAAGGACGTGAAACGCCACCTATCCATGTTCTCCAGTGATGCTGCCTGACCCACCCAGTTGCTCCAGAACTTTGTGTCTGGCAAAGGGGAGGGCACTGCTTCATGATGGGGTTCATGATGAGAAGGGAGTGTAGAAAGGAGATACAAGGAACTGAAGAATCATGACAAAAACACAAAGTATTGGAGGAACTTTGGAGTGGGTCAGGCAGCATCTGAGGAGGGAATGGATAACCGGCATTTCAGGTCGGGATCCATCAACAAACTGGTATAGAAATACAGGCACTTAACATCATGATAGAGACACAATGGGGATATAAATAAAGGAACAAAGGCAGATAGATGTACGTTAGAATTGCCAATGTGGAAATGTATAACAAATCAGCAGATAAGAAATTGGTTGCTGTACCATTAAATGAGTTTGCACTCCTATCACACGTTCAATCTTTATAATGCTTACCTTCAACAATAAATGAGCTTATTGAAAACGTTACCCATGCCCATGCAGATAATGTCTTTTCTGTGGTAACTGGAAAATAAAAAAATAAAAATCAATGATTTCTGATATTATCTTAATACTTAATTGGTTTTTTTTAACAAATAAACTCAATAAAAATAAGAAAACACCTCATGAAGTCACTCAAAAAAAAATCTGAAACAATTATATCTGAAACATTAAGCTCCCTAGAAACTGTCAGGACCATTCTGCATTGCAAGCAATTTCTCTTGTAGTTGCAGATTTGACGAAGTCTCATAAAGATAAAAAACATCTTTCAGTTCAGTTATATTTTTATTGTAGGGATGTCATCATTACATTTACTCTTGTCACGAGTTGCCATGAGATACAATAGTCCTTCTCCTGCAGAGTCACTGCGGTCTCTGGACTGCTTGAGCAGCCACCACATTTATAATGGTTGCCCAGCTGATTGAGAATTTCTCATCTGTAATCATCTTTAGGATTTGAAGGATGAGCAACCTTGTAAGAAATGCCATTGAACACGGGAATGTGAAAAAAGACCAAGGGCAACTAGTTCCCTCAAACCCACTGGATACTCCAGTACATTGTGTCTTTTTTTGTAAACCAATATCTGCAGTTCTTTGTGTAGGAAGGAACTGCTGATGCTCACCCGCTGAGTTTCTCCAGCATTTTTGTCTACCTTCGAATTTTCCAGCATCTGCAGTTCCTTCTTAAACACTTACCGGTAATGTCCCCGATTATTCACATGCAGAATCAAAGATTTCTGAAATGTTCATGTGGTAGGTAGTTTTGTAATTCTCTTGCTAAATATTGATTAGAAAAAATCTGTTTTATGCATTTCCACAGAAATGTTCCCAAGTCACCTCGTTACCATTTTAAAAGAATTATTCATATCAAGGAAATAATATTATTATGCAGTTTAGTTTATATTTCCTTCCCTTTCTTCCCTTTGCTCCTCTTGACGCTGACTCGTATTAAGGTACCATTTCAAAAATGATGTTGCCTTGAAGCATATGACTGTCCTTTGACTGTTTTGTGAATCTAGATAGTGGAGTTTGGCTGAAGGGCCCGTCCCACTTTCACGACCTAATCACGACCTCTGCCGAGTTTGCCCTTGACTCATACTCGCAGCATGGTCGTCAAGAGGTCGTAGGAGGTCGTAGGAAGTTGTGGGTAGGTCGTAGATAGGGCGTGATGCTAGTCGTAGGTACTCGTGGCATCAAGTAGGTTGGGGTGTTTCTCTAGCCTGATGAAAAAAGTCCACGAGTAAAAAAGGTTGTGAATTAGGTCGTGAAAGTGGGACAGGCCCTTCATTTATCATGGTGAACATCACAATCCTATCTCATCCTTGCAACTTCATACATTCCAACAATCAGTGGTTGGAATGTCATTTATTACTTTTTCCATCTCCCTAGCTGTTGCTCCAACAGATCAATCAAATCATTACCATCTGATATTCACATCGACCCTCATGGTGTGTAAACGGCAGTTCGTCTACATCTGGATTTTTCAGTCCACATAAGTTGATGTGTTTAGCCTAGTTGCACTTTATCTTCTCCATGGATTGTCACCTTGTCGTACTGGAGAAGCTTGTGTGGTCCTGAGATCCTGAGAGCGATGCCGTCTGGAGCTATGCTCCTGGTAGGGTCACCCATGGCGGTAAGGTCAAGGGGGTAGGTCTCTGACAAGGAGCAATCCAACCAAGACTTCTACCGTGGAACAGGCGGAGGATGATGGCTGACTTTAATGGAGCGTCACAATGGATGGGAAGGCGGATGAAGGCTGCAGCAGAAAAGGGTCCCCGGTCATCTTGGATTTCATGCCACTGGATTCTGACCCAGACGTCCTCCACGAGAGGACAGTCATACTCGTTTCGCCGATGATGAGTTGTACTTTGTGTCTGGCTTGATTAAAGATTAAAATTAATCGAGCCGAATTAAAAATAGAAACTGAAACTGTTTAGTTATTGTGTTTTGGATTTCTGTTGTTATTGACGGGTTTTAAGCCTCAGATACTTTGCATGGTACTTCTGAATTTAAACCTGCCAATAATAACTGAAATCCAAACACAATAACTTAATAGATTCTATTTTTAATTCAGCTCGATGATTTTTATTGGGTATATTTGATTATTATAAAATCTTCAATCAAGCCAGGCATAAAGTACGACTAAAACGAAAGAAAGTATGCCGTTCTTGGGGTGGAGAGGGGTGATAGCGGTATAAAGGGGAGGGTAGTGTCTTGTGTTCTGTGTCTTGTGTCTACTGTTTGTGGGTAAGTGTGTCTGTTTAGTGTTCAGCCATGAGTGAATGGCGGTGCGGGCTCGACGGACCTGGTGGTCTACTCTCGCACCTACTTTCTATGATTCTATGATTCTATGCCCATTCAAAGTCATTTTAACATTAAAATGTAGTTTTGTTTCGCAGTGGTAAAAGCACTAACCTGGCACTCCCCTCAGACAGATTGGATTGCTCAGTAGTCTACGTGTTCATTTTGTAACCATACATAACATTATTAAAATAAATCATAAAAATGTCAATTTTGCTTTGTTCACCTTTATCGCTACCAAAGGCTAAATAAAACCAGTAAAATTCCCTGTCTTCCCTATGTAGGTCTTTGTGGTTGTTATTTCAGTTTTTAACTCCACAAAAAAAACTGGAGAATCTCCAAAATTCTCAATGGGGCGGGCTACCTTTGTCTGAAGAGAAACACAATTGCAGTCTGACCTGCTGAATATTTCCAGCATTTTCAGTTTTATTTCATATTTTTGATTAATCCACAAATTTAAATGGTGGCCTTTACATTGCACATGTTCCACAGTTCCAATTATTTCCACACTGCGCTTTAGATCTTAGTTTAATGTATATTCTGGTCTACACAACTCAGATGTGGTAGGATATTTCTGCTTTTTTTCCGGTCTATTGTTAATAACATCTGCTCCAATGGGTTAACACAGGAATTTCCTATTGAAAATCGCACAAGAATAATACTAGCATTCCTTCCCACAATTATCAACTCAATAGATTCCTATCTTTTGTATATCAAACTGTTCAAACCAGTGATGATTAATCACTATTAATCAAACAATGCTACCATCAATTGTTAAAACTTCCAGAATTAACCTGCTGACACACTAAAAATCTCAGTTGACCTCAGTCTCCCATGTGAGATATATGTTTGACTTATTTGATTTCATTTCAGTTTAGTTTGGGATATTGCAGATGGGATTATTGGAAATAAGACAAAAACAGGAACTTATACCTTGGCTGCCAATTTACACAATAGAATCAAACAGTTCCAGAAGTTCCTGCCATACATAGGACTTGGTTCAAATCCTATTAAGGATTTCAGGAAAAGACACAAAGGAAAATAATTTTTCCTCTTAAAGTTCCCTTCTCCATAATTTTCCCTTTCATGCCAAAAATTAAGTATTTAATCCTGATGGCAGATCATAAGTAGAGATAGATTTCTCACATCCCAGGAGGAAATCCAAGGCTTTCCTTTGCTGGCTTGGCTGGATCTCAGAGCTCTCTCACAAGGCGCCACAAGAGAGGCACCTAAGCTCTGCTCCAACACACTGCTGCTGTCAATTCCCTCACCAACTCACAGACAAGTATCACCAAACCACACCACAACATATGCTGCTTAATATCCTTCTGCAAAATGGTGCTCCGCTCATCTTTCACAGCAGCTTTCATCACTGGACAGGTGAAGGCAATGATAAGATCAGCACATGCATAGCGACTTAAGCTTAGGCAAGAAAGAGTGCAGAGAAGCTTTCCAGGGATGTTGCCAGGACTTGAGGGCCTGAGCTATAGGGGCAGGTCAGGCAGGCTAGGACTTTATTCCACGAAGTGCAGCAGGATGAGGGGTGATCTTATAGAGGTGTATAAGATCACAAGAGAGGAATAGATAGGCTAGGTTTTTAACCTAGAGACGGGGAATCATGAACCAGAGGTCCTAGGCTATGGTAAGAGGGGAAAGATTTAATAGGAACCTGAGGGGCAACCTTTCCACACATAGGGTGGTGGTTATATGGAGCAAACTGCCAAAGGAGGTAGTCTAGACAGGTAATATAACAACATTTATAAGACATTTAAACAGGTACATGGATAGGAAAGGTTTAGAGGGATATGGACAAAATGAAGGCAGGTGGGACTACTTTGGATGGGGATGAATGGGAAAGTTGGGCCGGAGGGTCTGTTCTCATGCTCTATGATATCGCTCTTTGTGCACTGGCCCCAGCGGATCTACTGACATCTATTACAATCATTCTACACTTTAAAATCTCCATTCTACGACAGTCAGAATTACTAATGTTATCCTGTAAAGTCATAGAGTTACAGAGCAGTACAGTGTGGAAACAGGTTGTTCAGCCCAACTCTCCCACACCGGCCAACAATGCCGCAGCTATCCCAGTCCCACTTGCCTGCACTTGGTCCGTAACCTTCCAAACCTGTCCTATCCATAACATTACATTCTGCACTGTATTTATTTTCCCTCATGCATTACCTGATGTACTTATTAGGGTATGTTTTGCCTGGATAGCATGCAACCGAAATTGGTAATAACTGTTTTTTAAGTACTTTTACACTCAACAGAATAATGAAAGGCATAGATAGAGTGGATGTGGAAAGGATGTTTCCACTTGTGAGATAGTCTAGGACCAGAGGACTTAACCTCAGAATTAAATAGTGCTCTTTTAGAATGGTGATGAGGAAGATCTTCTTTAGTGAGAGGGTAATTAATCGGTGGAACTCATTGCCACACAGGGTTGTGGAGGCAGGGCTGCAAACATTGGGTGAGAGTTGGGAGTGAGAAATTGCGAGACCAAGCCTGAGGGAGTGTAGCAACCGAGGGGGGATATGGAGCTTTTGCAATTCTTAGCTTGAAATTGTGCAATCTGGTGCATATTGTTGCGAGTCTTTTAACTTACACTTGAATGCAATATTTATGCTTTAAATTGGATTAGCAATGAATAAGGTTCGGCTAAATTGCATTCCTAATTACATTCCACAGTAGAGCCAGGCTCTGATCAACAGGTGCAGCATATGAATGATCTTAGTGTATTCATGTATGGAAATCAGATTATAATCAAACACTTGGCCCATGTTGATCAACCTGGGTCTCACTGCACACCTGATACTACTCCTGACCCTGACTCCAGTTGCATACCTTCTCTCATTCCTGACCCTGAGTCCAGCCTTGCACCTACCCCCCTATTCTACCCTGATCATAGCTGCTTACCTGCTTTGGTTCCCAGTGCTGAACGCTCCCTTTGTCCCAGCTTTGACTGCACACCTAGTACTATTCCAGACCTTGACTCTGGATGCACACTTGGCCTTGCTCCTAGTCCCTCTGCACTGACAATATATCTGGCCCACACATGAAGCCCCTGGACTTAACCTATTACGTTCAAGTCCACAGATGCTTATCTAATGCAATAATCTTTTATGGGGCACCTCACGGACCAAATTTTGAATAACAAAATTTGCTACATCCATTGCCTTCCTTGTTATCTAACATGCTAGTTACTTTGTCAAATAAGTCATCAATTGGTTGAAAACAATTTCTCATCCATAAAATTATATTCACTCAGCTGTATAAGTATTCTGTAACAATTTCCTTAATTTTCTTAACAAACTGTCCCGAAGTCATTTTCACCCCCAATAATATTCTATTTATTGTAATCTTGAGAGTACATAATATTTTCTGTGGTATTCATAACACAACAATGATAAACAGATCTTTATTTTGATTGCACCTACCAACATGCATACATTATTATATTACAGTTAATATGTACAAAGGGCAAATTTTTGTTCCAATGCTCCCCATTCCCAATTACTTTTACATTGAAGTGATTGAAATCCAAGTGACGTTTAAATGGCATCAGAAAAATAAAACCTCTGGAATGGATGATATTCATTACATGATTGGTCAGAGTCAGTATCAGCACAATTACTTTGAATCTTCAGATGTCCTGGTTCAAGCTAAAAACTAAAGACAAATAATAACCTCCTCACACATTCCCCTGCAAGTATCTCTATCACTTCTTTAAAATATGCCCCTTCTTTGAACAAGCTGTTAAACATCGCATCTGAATCAGTTTCCATCTGATTACACTCCTTGAGGATGTTCGTTTACATGTTCAATTAATAAAACAATGAGATTGGGGACATTTCTATTCAACTTGTCAAAGGAATTTGTGGGGTGGGGGGGGGGTTTAGAAATAGTCAGTGAGGTAAACAAACATAATAGTTGAGTGGCAAATGACAATAGTACTACCTTCCCAATATTTAACTGAAGGAAATAATGGGTTATATGCTCTGTGTGTTGTGACAGACAGCCTGACACCTTGCATGTAATTTTAATATTACACTTATCCCATCCCCCTGGATATTCCGGATGAATAAATTTAGGTTTTGTCAACTAATTACAAATCAGACTAATTACAAATCAATAACATTAGCCAACTTCGAAACACGAAGCGCTGAGCATTGGGATCCAGACATCAAGGACAACTGGCCTCAGTTCCCCATTCACATCTGGCAGTGCTCTCCGTCTGAACCTGGGGGCCGCGGAGTATTTTTGAAAGAGGGGGGGCTGAGCGATCACTGATCACTGGGACTTTTTGAAATTTGATGTATTAAAATCATGTTTTAGTGCACTGTAGAAGTATGATTTCAATGTTTTTTGTTTGAAGTATTTTTAAGAGGTAACTTTTGAAGGTAACTTTTTCCACACAAAGGGTGGTGGGTGCATGGAACAAGATGCCAGAGGAGGTAGTTGAGGCAGGGACTATCCCAACATTTAAGAAACAGTTAGACTGATACATGGATAGGACAGGTTTGGAGGGATATGGACCAAAAGCAGGTAGTGTAGCTGGGACATGTTGGCAGGTGTGGGCAAGTTGGGCCGAATGGCCTGTTTTCTCACTGTATTATACCTCCACCATGCATAAATACTTCAAAATCAAGTGGTCGAGTTTTATTGCCATATACTCAAGCATAGAAACATAGAAATAGGTGCAGGAATACGCTATTCGGCCCTTCGAGCCAGCACTGCCATTCAATATGATCATGGCTGTTCAACTAAAATCAGTACCTCTTTCCTGTTTTTTCCACATATGCCTTGATTTCGCTAGCCCCAAGAGCTAAATGTAACTCTCTCTTGAAAACATCCAGTGAATTTGCCTCCATTACCTTCTGTGGCAGAGAATTCCACAGATTCACAACTCTCTAGGTGAAGAAAGTTTGTCCTCATCTCAGTCCTAAATAGCCTACCCCTTATTCTTAAACTGTGTGACCCCTGGTTCTGAAATCCCCCAACATCGGGAACATTTTTCTTGCAGTTACAGTAAGTGAAAATCTAACAGGCAAGCAGGATGCTTTCTCCAACCACCCCCATTTGACAGCCACTATCTTCCACCCAGTGCTTGGTACCTACTTCCAGCAGCCCTGGTTGTCCTCCAGGATGCACCGAGCCGCAGCCTGTCCATGCCGGTCACCAGGGCGAATTCGGCACAGAGACTCTCATGGCAGCGGCACAATGCTTCCGTTGCCTCCGACGGCCCAGGACTCTTGCACTGAGGCTGCTCCATGCCTGGAGCTGCAGTGAGCGACTCGCCAGCCCGTCAAACACCCGCCAGCCCCGGCTCCTCGTCTGCATCTGCCCCCGCCACTGCTTCTACTTCCATCGCTCCCTCCGCCCCGGCTCTCCAACACCTGCGGCCCATGCAGTTGATATTAGTTTTGAAATTCTCGTTGATCACAGAATTTCTAATGACAGAGCGTGAGAAATTCTGTGATCAGCATGAGAGCGTGAGAATCGGGTGAAATGCGTGATTCTCATGCTCAATGCGTGAGAGTTGGCAGCTCTGGTGGAGGTCAAGTCAGTGGATATTTTTATGGCAGAGAAAAACAAATTCTTGATTAGAATGGGTGTTAAGGATTATGGAGAGAAGACAGGAAAATTGGATTAGGAGGCAGAGATCAGCCATGATTGAATGGCGGAGTACACTAGATGGGCCAAATGGCCTAGTTCTATGCCTAGAACTTGTAAACGTGAACTTGTGAAGAGGCTCTAAGATGCTTGCAATACTGTCATCGCCATCTGAGGATTTATTTCTATTTGGCTCACATTTGTTTATGTGATTCACAGATGAAGCTGTTAATGATGCATTCAGTGGTACCAGGGAGACAGCATGGAGGAAATGTGTCAGCTTCCTGACATAAATAAGCAGGAAAAGTCCAATCACTGACAACCACTGTGGAAAAAAGTTTGTCCCTGTATGTTACAGCACACATCTTTAGGGCAATGGTGCTTTTATCAAAACGGACAGAGTTCAGGAACTGAGAAATCCATGCATTTTATTTCCTCTTTCACTAATTGAATGTAATCTCATAAAATATTCACTGCCACAGACCACAGTTTGGCCCAATGAGCCTACACTATTCCTGAGATCAAGGTCAAATCCAAATGGCATCTTTAGACTTTAGACATACAGTGCGGAAACAGGCCCTTCACACTATCAAGTCCACGCCAACCAGTGAACACCCCGTACACTAGCACTATCCTAAACACCAGGGAAAAATGTTTTAATCATTTTTCCCGAAGGCAATTAACCTAGAAACTTAAACATCTTTTGAGCATGGAGAACACTGGAACACCCAGCGAAAATCCACGCTGTCACAGGAAGAATGTACAAACTCTGTACAGACAGCACCTGTAGTCAGGATCGAACCTGGGTCTCTGGCTCTGTAAGGCAGCATTTCTACGCAGTGCCATTGTGACGTCCACAATGCCACTGTGCTGCCCATGTCTACTGCCATTTTTCTCCACCAATCCGAACAAAAGCTGACCCATATCTGCCCTTTTGCGTGAAGCATTTTCTCATTGAGCATCACCATTTCAAGATTATACAGTAACGCATGAAAACTTGGCTCTTTTCAATGACTTTAGAAGTAAATCATAATTATTGCAAAACCATACAGAAGGACCAGTATTCACAATGCTAACATGCAGGCTACCTTGCACATGAAATGGAATATAGAACAGTACAGAACAAGAACCGACCCTTTGGCCCACATTGCCTGTGCCGAACATGATGTCAAGACCAACTCTTACCTGCCTGCACATAATCCATATCCCACCATTCCCTGCAGATTCATATGCCAGTCTGAAAGTCTCTTACAGACCACTATTTTATCTGACTCTATCACCAACCCCTGTCAGCGCGATCCAGGCACTCACTAAGTCTGTGTTATAAACTTGCCCCCGCACAACTCCTTTAAACTTTGCTCCTCTCACCTTAAAGCTATGCCCTCTAGTATTTGATTTTTCCATCCTGGCAAAAAAAAAATATCACATATAAGAGTAAAAGATATGTCTAAAGAAATCAGTCTCCCTCTGTCCAATGTGAAACAGGCACCTTCCCTTCCCTGAGTCATTTCAATACAAGTTTCTCAGCCGTTAGAATGTCTCGGCACAAGTCTTGCGAAAAAGATCACCACAAACCCACAATTTTGGTCATTAGCATTACAAACTGCACAGCTGTGCAGTCATAAATAAAGGATAGGATTCATAATTCTACGGCAAATCATGACATACACTTTTCTAAAAAACAGGAAATAAAACTCAGCTCTTGCCACTGCAACACTAGTGTTAAACAGAAGAACTAAAGTAGAAACAATGCTTATTTTTTGGATAGTCTATATGCTAACAAGAAACAGTCTTCTGCTGGAAATATTTCCCCTTTCTAGTAGTAACTCACAATTACTGATATTTCAAGCTTTGAAGCAACATCATTGTTTCTTGATTATTTAGTTTACCCTTTAAATGGATGTATTCCTGTGCCTTTGCAGTTGCAGCTCCTAGACTGTGGAACAGCATCCCTCTTCCCATCAGAACTGCCCCCTCCTTTAAGTCAAGACTAAAAACTTATCTATACTCCCAAGCCTTTCCTGACGTCCACTGAGCGAGGGCTATATGTATATATGTATGTAGTTTGTTTGTTTATACTATTCTTATAACAAATGTAAAGCACTTTGGCCAACGAGAGTTGTTTTTTAAATGTGTTATATAAATAAATGTGACTTGACTTGACTGAATTATGTGAATGATGGAGTTTTCTAAATACATATTAATTTTACCATCAACCAGCTCCAGGATGATAAATTTGGATTATCCATTGAAAGTTCATTTTCAGTTTATGACTTGAGTCAATCGAACAACAGAAAGAGGTGGAGACACGAGGAACAGCAGATGCTGGAATCTTGAGCAAAACAGAAAGAGCTGGGGGAACTCAACAGGTCAGGCGACTGTGGAGTGAATGGACAGGCGATGTTTCGGGTTGGGACCCTTTTTCAGATAGAGATGCTGTTTCATGACTTTCAATGCAGCAAAATGGTGCACAAAGGTGAACAATATGAGATTTTGGATTCCCAGTCCAGAATGGGAATGTTGCCATAAATTCAGATATATGATACAGGACACATGCACATATTTTCATCTGTTAATAATTGAAAATCACACAAAACATCCCCAAATTCCATGTCAATATTTCTTAATTATACCACGATTGCAAAAAAACAAAAACTAACTCTGCCCAAATCATTCACATATAATTTGCTGCATAGAGTCATTGAGTCATATAGTGTGAAAACAGGCCCTTCGGCCCAACTTGCCCACACTGATCAACGTCCCAGGTACACTAGTCCCACTTGCCTGTATTTGGCCCATATCCCTCATAGCCTGTCCAATCCATGTACCTGTCTAATTGCTTCTCAAAATGTGTGATAGTTCTTGCCTCAACTACCTCCTCCGGCAGCCTGTTTCATACACCCACCAACCTTTGTGTGAAAAAGTTACCCCAAAGCTTCCTATAAAATCTTTCCCCCCTCACCTTAAACCTCTGTCGTCTGGTTCTCGATTCCCTTTCTCTGGGCAAGAGAATCTGTGCATCTGCCATATCTATTCCTTGTATGTTTTTATACACCTCTGCAAGATCAGTCTTCATCCTCCTGCACTCCAAGGAATATAATCCCAGCCTGCTCAACTTCTCCCTATAGCTTTGACCATCGAGTCCTGACAACATCCTTTTAAATCTTCTCTGCACCCTTTCCAACTTGACAACATCTTTCCTATAACATGGTGTCCAGAACTGAACACTATACTCTAAATGTGGCCTCACCAACATCTTATATAACTGCAACAACTAGGTTTGTAAATCCCTACGCTTAGAACTTGGATGATCTAATTAGTGCTCAGATCATTGAAAGGTTTAATACACAAAAACTATATCCGCCTGTGGGAGACTCCAACGTGCGAGTGTGAGATTTAAAACTAAAGCTAAACCATTCAGGGAGTCATCAGGAAATGCTTCTTCATCCAAAGAGCAATTTAAATCTGAAGTTCCCTTCCTCAAAAAGCTACCATGGCTGGGTCAAATGACAATTTTGTTTGCTGAGACTGGTAGTTCCAAATTGTTTACTAATTCACTGGAACTACAGATGCTGGTTTGTACCAAGATAGACACGAAGTGCTGGAGTAACCCAGCGGGTCATATCTGGAGAAAAAGGATGAGTGATGTTTCGGGTCAGGACCCTTCTTTAGAATGCTAGAAGTCTAAAGAAGGGTCCCGATTCAAAATGTCACCCACCCATTTTCTCCAGAGATGCTGCCTGACCTGCTGATTTACTCCAGCACGTTGTGTCTGTCACTGTAACTGCTTGTGCAGCATGAAAACATGTTTCAAATAATCTCAACTCCAGTAAACTAACATTCAATGGAAATCACTCCTGATACACACAAAATGTCGACCACCCTTCTGCCACCATGGATGATAACTGGCCTACTAACTTCCTCCAGCAGCTTGCTTTGTGTTCCAACCAACATTTTAAGCCATTTTTGCACCCTAAAAATATGTGGATCAGCACATACATTAATTCAATAAATAGAGTGAGGCTCATGCAGAAGAATTCACTGACTAGACCAAATTCCTGCAATAAGCTTGTTTTAGGAGTTTGGAATTATACATAACAGGTAGGAAAGCAGAGACAAGGCCGAGATCAGATGAAGATCAGGCATGACCTTATTGAAAGGTGAAGGAGGCACAAAATGCGCATAGTCTACCCCTGCTCATATTCTCATTCATGTTCTTATGAATACAGTGAATGCCTCAGTAACGCAGCTGGTAGAGAGCTGCTGGCTCACAGAGCCAGAGACCCGGGTTCAACCCTGACCTAGGGTGCTGTCTGTGCAGAGTTCTCTGTCTCTGTTCTCCCTAGGTACTCCAGATCCCTCCCACATCCAAAGGATGTGTGGGTTTGTAGGTTAGTTGGCCTCTGTAAAATTGCCTTTAATGAGTAGGGAGTGGATGAGATAGTGGAATGACTTTGACCTAGTGTAACCAAAGGTCAGGGTGGACTCAGTAGACCAGACGGCCAATGTCCTTGCTGTATTTCCAAAACTTATAAAACTAGTTGAGATAACTAACCTGAAAGAGGCACAGACTTTTAATGCAAACATTAATTACATGGTAAAAGATATTCAATATAATTTCAAAAAACAGGAACCACATCACAACTGTGATGTTGTTTGTAAAATGGGGTAATGAAAGGTTAAAATTATTCACACTTTGGTGTAAGATCCTTATTTTTCCTTAAACACACTTACCACATCCAAGAACCTGAAAGTAACAGCAAATGAAGGAAATGACTTGTAATTTTCATAACAACATGCCACATGGTATATGAGTTCAATGCAGTCCCAATATTATTATTATGTTTCTGAAGGTATTTAATGTATCTTTTACAGCATGGAAATTGGCCATTTGGCCCATCAAATCCACTCCGACCATTGATCAGCCATTCACACCAGTTCTATGTTATCCCACTTTCTCATCCACACTTACACACTAGAGGCAATTTTACAGAGGCCAATTAACCTACAAGCCACACACCTTTGGGATGTGGGCGGAAACTGGTGCACCCACAGGAATCCCATGTGGTTAGAGGGAGAACATGCCAACTCCGCACAGACCGCGCCCGAGGTCAGGATTGAACTTGGGTCTCTGGCGCTGTGAGGAATCTGTCGCATAACAAACATTCTCTGTAACATAGTTAACTTAAAGCAGTGAAAACTGATAAAGAATAAAATTCATAGCAAAATATTAAACGGTTATCATCCCATCATTTAAATAGGGTACAGTCATGACACGAATTATAACAACGTTCTGTATTAATATAACACTTCTAATTAAATAAACCCAAAGATTATAATTCTGCTTTGTATTTGGGAATTGAAGCATTGCTGTCAAGCCCATTGTTTATTACCCATCTCTAATTGCCCTTGAGAGGTGTTAGTAATCGCTTACTTGAACTGCTTCCAGTGCTTCTACAGTGCTGCTAGGTAGGGAGTGAATGGATTGCGATCTAGTGACTGGAAAGGAAGCTGACAGGTTTCCCCATCAGGTTGGTGCAGAAACTGGAGGGGACCCCACGGATGGTGGTGCATGATTGGTAATGGAGTTATGTGAAGCTGGGGACGAATCCTGGACTAGTTGCTGTGGTGTATTTTGTTAAAGACAAATGCTGCAGCCACGGTGGGCCAGTGGGAGAGTGATTGAATATAGAAGGAGATGGGTGAGATCCCAAACAATGCATGCCATGGATAGTATCTTGCAACTGGTGCAGAAAGGCTCCTTTACAAGGACATCCCCAAGACACTGTTCTTCCTTACCACTGTCAGCCCAAGGTTGAAAGTTGTGTGACATTATGAGGAGTTGCTATCATTAATGAATTTCCCTCCTTGTATGTGTATACTGCGTGGATAGCCATTAAATGAAGGTTTCTACCGCAGTTCAGCCTTCTCTGTGCTAAATTTAAAAATCACCCCGGCAAATCCAATCTTTCCACAGACTTAAAAAGTTGCACCCCCACTAACAATTTTGTACATTTTCTAGGTTAAGATAGCTCAACTTGTATTATTTTATATTTTCAACGTAATATGTTTCTAATTCATTTTCTGACTTTGATTGATTGATTGAAAGATGCGGCGTGGAAGCAGGCCCTTCATCACACCAAGTCCACACCACATCCACATCTATCGATCACCCATTCACACTCATTATATGTTATCTTGCTCCTTATATACCAGGGGCAACTTACAAGCCAATTATCCGAGGAACCCTCACATCTTTGGGAGAACCCAGAGGAAACCCATGCAGTCACACAATGAAAGAGCAAATTCCACACAGACTGTAAAATCAAAATTAAATCCTCCAACTTCACACTTGTGCTGCCCCTGGTTCTGGATCACATTGACAGAGCCAGCATTTGCCAAGTTTTAAAACCCTTTGAGAAGGTGGCAGTGGCCACCTTCTTGAATTGTTCTGGTGAAGGTACTCCCATGGTGCTGCTGGGGTGAAGGACGTGGGGAAGTACTTTGCACTCAAGGGCCATTAGCAAGGATGTGCTGGACTCCTGGCCTAATGAAATGATAGAGAAGGGAGGTTGAGCTTTGAGGTTCCAAATAGAGGTTCCAAAACACAGTTTTCCCCTGACTAATGCCCAAAGGTCACCATGTAAGGCTATTTTGAGCTTTTATATATGTTCAGGATTTATTTGATTTGCACAATAGTTACACCATGCAACACAATGAAAGGTAGCCTTACATAACTGGGACAACAATTCATTTAGACTATGCAGTTATAATCAATACTTTCCCAGATGCATGCATCTACAACTGGTAAATGGGTGGATATCAGGTCAAGATAATTTTACTCTCCAAGTGTCTATATTTTTCTGCAAATTGAGTTCAGTGGATAAGCATGATTTATCAGCCAAAAAACTGCCAAAAATGAAAGAACTTATTTGGGTCAAATAGGATACAAAATTTGAGGCTAAATGTTATGTTAAAATATGTCTTATATTGTTTATTACAGTCTGTTCAGGCCCGTACGAAGCTTTCCAAAAAGGGGGGTGGCATGACAGGATTACAAAAAAATGTGGTGTGAAATAGTGTGCGTGCTGCGCACATCATGAGCATGAAGCGTGAAGTCCCTTGATGCCAGGGTCTAGGGCTCGCTTAAGGGCCCTGGAAACTCTGGGGTTTTAGATGCTCTCTGATGCATTCTGAGCCTTATTTTGGAGCATTTTTGCAACAAATTTATGACCAATATTTCAGAAATTAACAGGAATCTGAGAGGTAGCTTTTTCACACAAAGGGTGCTGGGTGTATGGAATGAGCTGCCAGAGGAGGAAGTTAAGGCTGGGACTATCCTAATGTTTAAGAGACATTTGGACACGTACATGGATAGGACAGAATTAGATGGATATATGGGCCAAACGTGTGTGAGTGGGACTAGTTTAGATGGGACATGTTGGTCTGTGTGGGCATGTTGAGCTGAAGGGCCTGTTTCCACACTGCATCATTCTATGACTAAAAAGTTAAGAAGAAAAATGAATGTAGATAAGTAGAGCATATTTGAAAGAGGAGTGAAATGTAAAGGCAGAGGGAGGTTTATGGGTGGAAAGGAACATAGGAAAGGAGGGGGGAGAGTGGGCTTGGGTAGATGGGTGAAAGGAAAATAGTCATAAAGTGCTGGAGTAACTCAGTGGGTCAGGTAGCATCTGCTGAGAATATGAATAGGCGACGTTTCACAGAATGCTGGAGTAACTCAGCGGGTCAGGCAGCATCTCTGGAGAACATGGATAGATGACATTTCACAGAGTGCTGGAATAACTCAGTGAGTCAGGCAGCATTTCTGATTTATTTTTTATTTATTTTTTTACGATCTTTTTTCCGATTTTTTTTTTTTTCCCCCTCTGGATTTTTTCTTACTCTGGGGGGAAAAAGGGGGGGTGCGGTCGCACCCAACGCACCCCTCCTTCAGACGGCCATGCTGTTGTATAACAGTAATTAAACTTCGCTAATTGTCCAAGAGATTTTGCAATCTATGAATATGAGCCTTGGCTTCTCTCATTGAGATGTACTTTCTAAATGCTTTCTTTAAACCCTCCCCTTAAACGATTCACACAAGATTTGTTCACATCATATAAATACGTGTGTACAATGAGACAATAATAAAAAAACAGAAAACGCTGCAAGCACTTTGCTAATGCAATGAATATCGAGGACAGGAACAGACAAGTTATCTCTCATGTAACAACTCTATAAAACTTACGCATTGTTGAAAGGTCCGAAGTGTTCTTGTCTTAAGACTTCTGTGGCATAATATCATCAAGAACCATTTCAGTTAGTTAAAACTGAGAACAAAATATGTGCGAAATGGAGAGCAGGTTCAGGAACATCTGAAAAATTAAAACACATTTATTTTGCGGGTTGTGATCATTTGTCAGGATTGAAGTGCGTGATGAATGATTTATACTGGCTTATCCCCTTGTCGGATGTGGACTGAACTATTCTGTTTTAACTTCAATATTTCCAGCAGTGGCAGGGCTTTTCTTTGATAAAAGGAAATGCAGACATAAACCCATTGACCACACTGAATTTCATATTATGTGCTATCTATTTACATCACATCCTACACATATGAACTGCATGGGAAGATTATAATCCCCAAATTAACTAAGAGAGTCAATGGAATAAGAACAGAGAAATGCTGGAAAAAATTAAAATTTCAGGTCCAAGATTTCTCATCAGACACAATCAGTAGTTCAGCAAATGGCAGTGTTGTGGATCGCTTCCAAAGACGCCACACATATGTCATAGAAACTGATGTAGCCATAATATGTTTAACCAACTTTATCAAGCCACTTTTTCACACAGAGAGTTGTGAGTCTTTTCTGCCTCAGAGGGCGGTGGAGGCCGGTTCTCTGGATACTTTCAAAAGAGAGCTAGATAGGGCTCTTCAAGATAGCAGAGTCAGGGGATATGGGGAGAAGGCAGGAACGGGGTACTGATTGTGGATAATCAGCCATGGTCACATTGAATGGCAGTGCTGGCTTGAGGGGCCGAATGGCCTACTCCTGTACCTAGTGTCTATTGTCTATTGTCAATGTACAATATGTAAAGATTAAAATCAAATGAAAATTATATGTTAAATCCAATTTTTTTAATCTTTTGGATTATGCTCAAAACATTTTGGTATTCACAGATGGTTTCAGTTAGAAAGAGTAATCAATAATCATCAATAAGGAAGAATAATCCTGTCAATAACATTTTTATCTTTTGAAATCATCTTATCCTAATCCATATTTTTATATTTCTTCACTCCGATAACTATATTTCAACGTTTATAGGCTAGTTTGAGTGCTCAAAAGTTTATAGGCTAGTTTGAGCTTGGACATCCGGTGGCGCTGTTACTGGCTGCGTCCGCCTTCAGTCCGGTGTCTTTTTTATTTTTTGTTATGTTTAAAGTGTGTTTTTTGTTTTTTTTTCATTTTTTTGATGTGGGGGGAAGAGGGTACGGTAAGGGGGAAACCGTCCTTCAGTCGCTTCCTGGAGAGGACGCGACTATTATTCGAGTCGCGTCCTCCCCCCCCCCCCCGCAGCCTACCTACTGGATTGGCGCGGCCTTTCCTGCCGGGACCGACCAGAGCTCCAGCAGCGGCGGCGCAGCGCTGGATACATCGCGGAGCGGGCGATGCCTCACCTGGGATCGCCGTTTGGAGCTCCGGAGTGTTGGGCCTGCTGCATCGACATCGCGGAGTCCTGCGACCCTTTGTCGGGGGTCGCCAGTGTGAATCTCCGCCCAGCTCGTCCTGTGGACTTCGGGAGCCGCGGACTCCGGTGGAAGGTGGCCGATTTAGAGGTCCAGTCCGCTGAGGATGTTCTCCTGTTCGACGTCAGGGTTCCATCATTCCCGGCGAGAGGGCCTGAACATCGGGCCACCCGTGGCGGCGACTACGGGGTGCTCGGGAGGCCCCGACTACGGGTGAACATCTGGGAAGATCAGCGAGGAGGTTGACTGGACTTTGGTTCCTTCCCTCACAGTGGGGAACTTTGGTGCCGCTGTGGGGATGTTGTGTCGTGGACTTCTGGGTTTTGTGCTTTTTTAAATTATTTATTTGTATGACTGTAAGGAAAATAGCATTTCGTTGTCTCTTAATTGAGACAATGACAATAAATGGAATCCAATCCAATCCAATCTTATAACAAGTTTAGAGATACAATTAGGAAAAGGCTCTTCGGCTCACCGAGTCCACGTTGACCATTGATTACCTGTTCACACTAGTTATCCTATTACACACTAGGGGTCATTAGCAGAGGCCAATTAACTACAATCCTGCATGTCTTTGGGATGTGGGAGGAAACCAGAGCACCCGAGGATGATTGAATGATACTTTATTATCACATGTGACTTGTCACAGTGAAAATCTTTGTTCTGCATACCAAACACAAAGAATGCCAAGAGTCGCCATGTATACGGCGCTAACAAATTTACAAAGTATTCCCCTATGGTCCCTTATTGTTCTCGGCAGCCCCCCCCCCCCCCACACACACACACACACACATCGGATCCCTCTTTGTTTTCGCTGGCACGTCCTCGACTGACCTCTGGCACCCACCACAGCCCCTTCCAACCTCAGGCACCCACTGCGGGCTCGTCCGACCTCCAGAACTCACCACGGGCTCGATCACAGGGAGAACATGCACAGATAACACCCGAGGTCCCTGGCGCTCTACTTCTGCACCAGTGTGCCACAACGACAATTATTATGGAATACTATATAACATTGACTAAAATACATATCATAGAAACATAGAAACAGAAATATAGAAACATAGAAAATAGGTGCAGGAGGAGGCCATTCGGCCCTTCGAGCCAGCACCGCCATTCATTGTGATCATGGCTGATCGTCTCCTATCAATAACCCGTGCCTGCCTTCCCCCCATATCCCTTGACTCCACTAGCCCCTAGAGCTCTATCTAACTCTCTCTTAAATCCATCCAGTGACTTGGCCTCCACTGCCCGCTGTGGCAGGGATCTCCATAAATTCACAACTCTCTGGGTGAAAATGTTTTTTCTCACCTCTGTCTTAAATGACCTCCCCTTTATTCTAAGACTGTGGCACCTGGTTCTGGACTCGCCCAACATTGGGAACATTTTTCCTGCATCTAGCTCGTCTATCTAGGATGAAAAACAAGGATTCAAACCTGTTAAATTCACATGTGTTACAAAGTTTTATATCCACAGATTAATTCACTCCATAGTCCCCTATGTTCAACTGTACTGACACCTCCGATTTACCCTTCTCCCTCACAAATTGTAGACTGAAACTTACCATATTATGGTCACTATCTCCTAATGGCTCCTGAACCTCAAGTTCCCTTATCAAATCCGGTTCATTACACAACACTAAATCCAGAATTGCCTTCTCCCTGGTAGGCTCCAGTACAAGCTGCTCTAAGAATCCATCACGGAGGCACTCCACAAACTCCCTTTCTTGGGCACCATTACCAACCTGATTTTCCTAGTCTACCTGCATGTTGAAATCTCCCATAACCACTGTAGCATTATGTTTGCTACATGCCAATTTTAACTCCTGATTCAACTTGCACCCTATATCCAGGCTACTGTAGATAACTCCCATTAGCGTCTTTTTACCTTTACAATTCCTCAGTTCTATCCATACTGACTCTACATCTCCCGATTCTGCCACACCTCGCATGGGACTGAATTTCATTCATTACCAACAGAGCTACCCCACCCTCTCTGCCCACCTGTCTGTCTTCTCGATAGGACGTATACCCCTGAATATTCAGTTCTCAGCCCTGGCCCTCTTGCAGCCATGTCTCTGTAATTCCCACAACATCATACTTGCCAAATTCTATCTGAGCCTCAAGCTCATCCACTTTATTTCTTATACTTAGATTTATAGAGATATGTAATCCTGTGCAATTTACTTTCCTTACTTGTTCTCAAGATATGCATACTCATCTCCCAAATGTATTATTGTTCACCTAAATGCACTTACCAGGCATATCGCTTCGTAATTTCTTTTTGAAAAATATGATCAATGACGTGCATGACTCTCCCTTGGAAAGTTTGCCATTGTATTGGAGACATTAATTTGTGAGATGCTCTTTGGCATACTGTCGTGTTTGTGTGATCTTTGACGTGAGATTTCCTTTAAGAATTTAATTCAATGAGTTCAGGAAGTTTTCTTTCATGCACTTTCAGTTATGATATTTTGTTATTTAAACTCTGCCAATAACCATCAGGAACGGAAGGACATTTAGTTCAGCTTCTGGGAAGACGAGAGATCAAAGCTGACGAGGAAGTATATTGAGATACTTACTGCACGCTCAAGCCAACATGAAATCTTACATGGGGAAGCCCAGCTTCGAACTTGCTGAGTGTTTTGTTGGGGAGGTGAGCACCTACCCACTCCAGCATGGAAATGCAGGCCAAATCCAATCCATCCATAGCACAGAAGATCTTCTTCTTCTTGCGTATGGTGTGCCCAGCCTAAAGTTGTAGGACAACTTGTTCTATTTGATCTTATTTGATTGTGTATGCTGGGTTGATTACATTTGTCGAAACAGGGCAGACCACGTGAAGGTTGCAATCTTTCACCCCAAGTGCAGAAGATGTTAATTAGCATCTCAGCTTTCATGGCACAAAACCCAACAGCCATCCATCCATCAAACAAAAAGATGCTGCACTGGGACCATACACCACTGCCCTGTGACCTCGGGCTATAGCACCCATGATTCTGCATTCGAGAGTTGGAACAAACTTTGAGATCATCAAAGAAATTCTACATATTTCACAGAAAATAAGTTCTGACAGTAATCAAATATGCAAGTTCCAACAGGCAACCACTATTGAAAGGATTAATAGGTGCAATTTTATTTCAATGATGAATTTGTGTGTGATTGTTTGCGCAAAAGTCAGAAGAAGGATCCCGACCCGAAACATCACCTATCCATGTTCTCCAGAGATGTTGCCTGACTTTTAATTTTGTTTAGTTTCGAGATACAGCGCGGAAACAAGGAGCATATTGCTCCGTTGCATTACCGATTGATTCAGTAACTCTAACTAGGTATGTTGCAAAGCCTACCTGAAGCGTCGTTGAAGATCTGCTGCTGAGGGTGTGCGCGATTTTGGCGCCGTTTAGAGGGGGCGGGTTTAAAACGCGATTTTCTCTAAGCTGTTCCAATCGAAAATGTTCAGCCTAGTTAATTATTAACGAAAAATCGCTGGAAGACCCCGTCGCAAAAGCTATTATTAGGTTTAAAGGCCTTGAATAATAGTTATAGTAGTTTAAAAATCAATCTCTAAACCCGCGACCGCCAGCAACCGCAGGGTCTCATAAAGCAAATAGCAGAAGTTAGGTTGTATATTTTTACATTAAAAAGGGCTTCTAAAGATCCCTTTATACAAAGTTTAATATTGCGAGTAGCTCAATTTGGGCCCATTATATCGCGCAGTATTTTTCTCGGCATTTGGGGCACAAATCTACCGCAATGTGAACGTTCTAAACCAGCGCGTTCCACAGGGACCCACTGGAAAGCTGATTAAAATGGGCATTTATTTACAGCAATTAAACACTAAATTCCTTCCATTTGGCCTATAAATTAATGTAAATGAGATTTAAAAATCATGTTTTATTGTGAATTATTTGTGAATATTATTTGGACATTTAGGCTATTTAAAAATGTTAATCATTTATTAAGAAATGGATAGATGTTTAGATCTAGTAATTGAAGTCTGAAATTAGCTACAATTAGGTAACTAACTAATTATATGCTTTAATTTCAGGTCATCCAAGTAAGATTATTTTATATTTGTTTCAGAATGCTTCAATCTATGATAACTGAAAATTTCATTCAGTTCTCTTAATTTTTAAGAAAGTTATGGGCTTTTGACTGTTCACGATCACAGCTTTTTTGTTATGTCCATAGAAAATCAATAGGGAACAAGATGCTCATTTCCCAGTATGAAAATGGCCATAACTTTTTAAATACTTGAGATATGAAAGTGAATTAGGTGTCAAATTAAACTTATTTTTATGCTTTATCTGATGGGATAAATTACAGACTTGATTTTTAAAATCTCAAAATTTTGTAACATTGCTACTCTAACGCCCAAGAACGTAGTGGACAGCAGAAAGTAGACAACATTGTTCAGTCCTGACCTCCCCACCCTCGAAGGGATCTACAGGATGCATTGCCTTAAAACGCACCTGATATCATCAAAGACCCACACACTCGCATCACTGCTACCACCGGGAAGGTATGGGAGGCTGAGAATTTTGGTCTCCAGGTTCAAGAACAGCTTCATCCACCAGGCTCTTGAACCACACCCCACAACCCCATCTCAGCAATGATCTACCATGAACGTTGTTTTAAGTTGCACACCATACTTCACTATACATTATCATGGTTTGGTTACCCAGTATTACTGATAATGTATTGTATTAATGATTTTCGACCACCAGGGGCGCCGGGGCGATGGCTGCCTTGCCGGCAGTCTGTTCGTCTTTTCACTCTCTTTGTTATTTTTTAGTTTGTTAAAAGTTTTGTTTTAATGTACTTCGGTTTGGTTTATGTGGGGGGAGGGGGGGGAGGGGATCGGGGAAAACTTTTTTTCAGGTTCTTACCATCCCGGAGATGTGATCAATTTTCGGATCACATTCTTCGGGCTCTGCGGCCTACCACCGATGGAGCTGGAAGCCTCCTCGGACTGTCGTGAACCCCACCGTGGGGCGTGGACTTAACATCGGAGCTGATCCCTTGCCTAGGATCGTTCCCACCGCCACCACCACGGACTTACCATCAAGGGCTCGCAGTCTCGGTTGAGGCCGAGTCGGGAGCTCCAACATCGCGGAAGGTTCGACTAGCCCCAACGCGAGGTTTGATCGCCCGGCGCGGGGGAGCTGACATCCCCCCCAATGCGGGAGCTGATTGCTTCGGCCCAGAGGGCCGCCGTCAAGATCGTCCCGTCAACGGGGGCTCGAGGCCCACGACCGAGGAAGAACTAAGGGAAGGACTTGAACTTTATTTCGCCTTCCATCACAATGAGGAATGTGTAGGAGTCACTGTAGTGGATGTTCATGTTAAAATGTGTTTTTGAGTGATCTGTTACTTTTAATTGTATGACTGACCTGGTATGTTGCAAAACATACTTGGCGAATAAAGTGTGATTCTGATTCTGATTCTGATTATTGTATATTTATTTGTTGCACTAATGGGCCTGCAATCCTGCAGCAAGTTAAAATTTCACTGTTCTGTCCAATTAAATACTCTTGGCTCTTGAATTTTTAACTAATGTACTAGTTTTCTTTTACACCTGTTTTTCATTACAAACTTAGTTTTCGAGCATTTCTGGGAAGTTAGTTGTGTCCTTTTCCATGATGACAGAATCAAAGTATTTATTTATTTGCTCTGCCACTTCATTCTTCCACATTATAAATGCTCCCAGTTTCTCTTTGTAAGGGACCTACATTTGTGCAAACTTACCCAAGGTGTATAATGAATCACCAAGCTAGTTAGTTGAAAAGGAAGGAGATACTGTAAATGTTTTAAATGGAGGCTATAGACATAAAATGCTTGAGTAACTCAGTGGGACAGGTAGCATCTCTGGAGAGATGGAATGGGCGACGTTTTGGGTCGGGACCCTTCTTCAGACTGATGTCAGAGGAGAGGGAGATACATAGATAAGGACATGTAAGGTGCGAAACCAGGACAAAGGGGATGGAGTTCAAGGAAATTTTTAAATAGATCATTGTTAGCTGGGAGAAGGTAACAACAAAGCAAACAGAGATAAAATGTACTCTGAGACAGTCAGACTAATCAGAGAACGGGGAAGGGGGGGGATGGAGAGAGGGAAAGCAAGGGTTACTTGAAGTTAGAGAAGTCAATGTTCTTATCAGCTGCCCAAGCTTTAAATGCCGGATTTTATTTGAAAATGTTGTCTTTTGGGCATTCATTTAGGGTATCAGGTCTCATTTGCCGCAGTCGCAGATCTAAATTCTCAAATAGGTAATACCACTTTGCTGTATGAGAAATATTTACTCACTTGCTCTGCCATGTCATTATTCCCCATTGTAAAATGTTCCCAGTTCCCATTTGTCCTACATTTGTCCAAACTTATCTTTTTTGTTACTTACTTGTTGAAATGTTGACATCCGCTATTAGATTGTTTGCAAGTTACTACCTCTCATCTATCTCTTGGTCCATATTTGCAGAGTTCTCAACTGCTTCCTATCCTCAAATTTAGATAACCTAATCTGACTCCTTTGTGTATATATCATTGTCTTTACTTTTTCTTGTTAACCATGGCTGCATCACATTTCCTTTAGGGTTTTTGTACCGGGAAGAAATGAATAATTGTTCCAGTTCTTGGATTTATGCCTTAAATGTTAGCCATAGACAGTGAATGTGATCTATTGCACTGAAGTATCGGATGAGACAAGGGCAAAAAAAAGGACTTAGATTGCATAAAACACTCTTCAATTGTACTTCAAATTATATCCAATTAACTACTCTTTACAATATGGTAGAAGAAGATTGGCAGACAAACTATGTGCGGCAGTGTTCAACAAACTGTGACAGACAATTATTGCATATTTTGGTTTAATTGAGGGCTACATTTTGCCAGTTTTGAGAAGAATTCCCTTATTCTTAGAAATGCTGCAGTGGAAATTCTTCTGTCCACTAGATATAGCACCAGGAGGCTAAACTGAACTTAGCATCTGAAAAGTAACTCAGCCAAGATTTTTGAATTCAAATTTCTGGAATGTGGCTTGAATCCACAACCTTCTTACTCAGTATTAGAGTACAACAAATTTAACTAAAGTTAAATTTAATTTTAATTAATCACCAAGCTTGTTCGATGAAAAGGAAGGAGAAAGAAGCTTTAAATGCTGGATGCTATTTGACTGGAAATGTAGTCTTTTGGGCATTCATTTAGGATACCTGGTCTCATTTGCCACTGATACATATCTAACCTCAAAAAAGAAATACAACATTTGCTGTATGAGAAGATATCGGCAAATAACTTTAGAAATTAAATGTATTTCATTAAAACAGCATATGCCAATGATAAAATAAATACATATAAATGACTGCAGGAATAACATTTTAAACATTGAAACATTTTCTTTTGTTCTATACATTAGCAAATGCAAGTAACATAATGCTGGACATTTATATTAAACCTCATCACAGCAAGCATGAATGTAATTATATTTATATTGTATTATACTGTAATTTTAAGGGGTTGCAATCCTCAGGGTAACTCAGATATCCAGTTCCAGGACTGGAACATGCTATTTACAGTTAATACTGGAACAATCTCTTTTGTTAGAGATTTCACCTCAATAAAAATGCAAGTCAGATTACTTACCATGAAATATAATGTCTGATGACACATTAATTATTGCTCTGACCAGGATACCAAAGACCACAAAGTTACAGATATTGTTCAAAACAGTTATATATGTACGACTATAATACCCACTGTGACACACAAAATCACGCACGTCATATTTAAAATATTGAAATATCAACACATGATGGATTAGGGTGGGGTTGAAGACGTGTGTTTGAAAATGTGGTTTCAAGCTTCATTTACGAGCAGCGTTTGATGCATGGGCAGGGATAATTATAAAAGCTATCATCTTCCTTGTTTTAACATTGCCTTTAATCTAATAAAAAATATTAAGATGTTTTAGAGAAATTTACTCTAGAAGTATGGAAATACATCATTTAAACCTGTAAGTAGCGAGATTTTGATAAGGATATTCGGCACATCAGTAAAGACGCAGAATTAATGTCTCAGTTCCAAAATCTTTCATCAGAATTGGGAGAGAGAACAGGTTGCGCACTGTTATAGCAAAGCCCAATGTGTTGGCCTGTGAAGTCAGTACCATTGATAGCATCCATGCTCAAATCCAGGCTGATGCTGCTTGTGCTCTATCTCCTCTTCTCAACCTTCCTGAGTGCCATGTGTGTGAGCTAATTAATTTATGAGAATCTTTAGACTTCTAATAGTTATTTTCATCATCTAGACCTTGACTCTCGCTACTTGCACAAATGGCTCCAAATGGTCAATCCTCCATCACTGGGTGTTTGCAATGCTCCCATTTGAAATGGTCTCACCAAACAGGTGTTCCTGTTTGCAGATTTCATTATTACATGCACACATTGGATTGCTTGCAGCATTTTATCCCTCACATATTCAATATACTACAGGCCTGGCATACACAAGAGATTAGTGTGCAGAATTAGACACAAGAGATGATTGTGCAAAATTAGAGCACATGGTATTGGGGGTAGGGTATTGACATGGATAGAGAACTGGTTGGCAAAGAGTAGGAATTAACGGGTCCTTTTGAGAATGGTAGGCAGTGACTAGTGGGGTGCTGCAAGGCTCGGTGTAGGGACCCCACTTATTTACAATATATATTAACGATTTAGACGAGGGAATTAAATGTGACATCTCCAAGTTTGCAGATGACATAAAGCTGGGTGGCAGTGTGAGCTGCAATGAGTATGTTATGATGCCGCAGGGTGACTTGGATAGGTTGGGTGAGTGGGCAGATGCATGGCAGATGCAGTATAACATGGATAAATGGGAGGTTATTCACTTTGGTGGCAAGAACAGGAAGGCAGATTATTATCTGAATGGTGTCAGATTAGGAAAATGGGGGTGCAACAAGACCTGGGTGTCCTTGTACATAGGCACTGAAAGTAGGCATGCAGGTACAGCAGGCAGTGAAGAAGGTGATGGCATGTCGGCCTTCATTGCGAGTTTAGGAGCAAGGAGGTCCTATTGCAGTTGTACAGGGCCCCGGTGAGACTGCATGTGGATTATTGTGTGCAATTTTGGTCTCCTAATTTGAGGACATTATTGCTATTGAGGGAATGCAACGTAGGTTCACCAGGATAATTCATGGGATGGTGGGGCTGACATATGATGATAGAATGGGTCGACTGGGCTTGTATTCACTGGAATTTAGAAGGATGAGAGAGGATCTTATAGAAACATATAAAATTCTTACAGGATTGGACAGGCTAGATGCAGGAAAAATGTTCCTGATCTTGGGGGACTCCAGAACCAGGGATCACAGTTTAAAAATAAGGGGACTTATTTAGGACTGAGATGAGGAAAACATTTTTCACCCAGAGTGCTGTGAATCTGTGGAATTCTCTGCCACAGAAGACAGTGGAGGCCAATTCACTGGATGTTTTCAAGAGAGAGTTAGATTTAGCTCTTGGGGCTAACGGAATCAAGGGATATGGGGGAAAAAAGCAGGAATGGGGTACTGATTTTAGATGATCAGCCATGAAGGGACAAATGGCCTACTCCTGCACCTATTTTTCTGTGTTTATTAATTCCCAGAGGTCTCCAGCTCCCAAAGTCCACATCTAATTGTGCATAGGTGTGAAACAGGATAAACTTGCTAAATATGAAGAACTCACCAGTTCTGTATGGGTCCTGAACTCAACAACATCACTGCAGGACAAAGTGTTGAAGAGCAAGGGAGCAGCAGGAGAAGGATTCCCGCCTGAAAGGTCACCTGTCCATGTTCTCCAGAGATGCTGCCAAACCCATTGATTTACTCCTGTACATTGTGGGGTTTTGCTCACCATCAGTGTAGGATTTGCTGAAGACATTTTGTTCCTGTGCTAAATGTTTCTGCAGACTGAACATATGTCATGTCAATACTGTGCTTTGCCACTCAGTCAAATTGCAGTTCTCACAGCTAGTCTGTCCAGCCATTTATATTATAGAATGTATCGAGGCCTTACTAACATTATATCTGCTGTTCTTAAACAAATCTGAAGCTTATATCTAATACAGTTGCCAATCAAAGGTCCATTTCACAAAAACATCCAACAGTGTCTGAAGAAGGGTCTCCACCCGAAATGTCACCCATTTCTCCTCTCCAGAGATGCTGCCTGTCCCACTGGGTTACTCCAGCTTTTTGTGTCTATCAACAATGGAGAGCAGTGTTTCAATCTATCCTTAAATGACTAACTTTAAGCCGAGGATTGATGAATTTATTTAAATGTCAATTGTCAATGGACTGGTGGGTATTAGAAGCAGCTCATGATTGCCTAAAGTCATATGTCAGGACTTATATATGAAGAAAGACTGGATAGACTCGGCTTGTGCTCGCTAGAATTTAGAAGATTGAGGGGGGATCTTATAGAAACGTACAAAATTCTTAAGGGGTTGGACAGGCCAGATGCAGGAAGATTGTTCCCGATGTAGGGGAAGTCCAGGACAAGGGGTCACAGTTTAAGGATAAAGGGGAAATCCTTTAGGACCGAGATGAGAAAAACATTTTTCACACAGAGAGTGGTGAATCTCTGGAATTCTCTGCCACAGAAGGTGGTTGAGGCCAGTTCATTGGCTATATTTAAGAGGGAGTTAGATGTGGCACTTGTGGCTAAAGGGATCAGGGGGTATGGAGAGAAGGCAGGTACAGGATACTGAGTTGGATGATCAGCCATGATCATATTGAATGGCGGTGCAGGCCCGAAGGGCCGAATGGCCTACTCCTGCACCTATTTTCTATGTTTCTATCATTAGTCGACAGTCTCATACTCAGGATTTAAATGTTAACCTTAATGGAGCTGGTTATGTTCAATACATTTATTCTAACATTTATACCACATATAGCTATAAAGATTTTGAAACCATATTACTCCAAAAGTCTATTTTAATTCAATTATCATCTTGATAAGAACAGGAAATAGTGCAAACAAGTTCCCCTTTGCTCTCCCTTATAGGCAATTACGGTGCCAGTAATTCCTCTCATTTTTTTTACTTTCTTCCTGTTGATAATCCTGCTAACTACATTAATATAAACTGGAAATCAAAAGTTACTATGATAAATTAAATGTTACTATTACAAATACTTTGTAACTATCAAATCCAATTTATTAATATATTATAATTACCAAAGGCATCATTATTCTGGCAAATAAATCCAAATAATGAACAAATGTCTGATTTAAAATGTAAGCCGTGTAGCTTCTTGGAATGCTTCCAAACTTGCATAAAATTAGAATGACGTCCACGCAAAGGCTTAAAAAGCCATTTATAATTGTTGGGATTCTAGCTACAAACACAAAATTAACAACTTACTATTAGATATTAGAATGAGATCCACAGCATCACAGCTTGGTTTGGGAATAGCTCTGCCCAGACCACAAGAAATTGCAGAGTTGTCGATATAGCCCCCTCCATCACACAGACCAAACTCCCCAACATTGACTCTATCCACACTTGAAGCTGCCTTAGAAGAGCAGCCAACATAATCACATTGCCCCACAGTCATTCCTTCTTCCCCGTTACCATCGAGAAAATGGTTCAGAAGCTTTAAAACGCGCTCCACCAGACTCAAGAACAGCTTCATCCCTTCATAAAGGTAATGCTGACCTTGCTGATCATTTTGTTTAACAACTGATTTATCGTTGTAAAGTTATGATGTGAACTGTTAAATAAAAATGATAAATAAAAATGTAGAGCTGGGGTTAGGATTAGGATTAGGGTTAGGATCAGTCAGTCGATCGGGCTGTCAGTCAGTCAGTAGGGCGGTGGGTGCTGTGCGGGGTCGGTTGGGCTGTCGGACAGCCGGTGGGTGCTGTGAGGGGTCGGTCGGGCTGTCGGGCTGTCGGCCGGCCGGTATTGCAGCGATCGAGCGGGTGGACTGATGGAGCCGGCGCTATGGGGGTGCTGCGGGCGGCGTGCAGGGCAGTGCTGCTCCCCACCATCATCAGCATGATGATCCAGAAGGGCATGCTGGCCGAAGTGGACGCGCTGAGCGGCCACACTTATGGAGCCCGCAGCCGGTCCCAAAGTGGCTCCAGCTCCAGCCATGGACAGCTCTGGAAGGGGGGCGAGTTAGGGTTAGGGTTAGGCATTTTCCTCTCAGTGGAAGTTGCCTTAGCCTTCCCCCAGCCTGGCACTGCCCCAGTCCCACTATGGCCGTGACCCCCACTCTGCCCATTGGCAGTCAGCGGGGTTCAGTAAACGGGGGAATCCACAGGATAGCCTTCACCCATTAATTAGGCTGGTTCAGGAGCCGGTGAAACCCAGGACCTCTGCGGCAGTCTCACTCAACATACACACTCACAATTATATTCATTATATTATTTTTATATCATATAATTATTATATATAATTATATATTATTTCAGTCATATTCAGTCAGAATAATAATATATGATTTAAATAGACCGCAGCACGAATTAGGCTCCCCATAGAGTAATATGAGCATTGAGCACTAGATGGCGCTCACTTTTTCGATCTAATTTTCTAATTAGCTTAATTAATTAGTGTTCAACTTTTGACACTGACGAGTTATGAATTCCTTCTTAGTTATGTTTTATCTAAATCTGTGCCAAATTTCAAATCCGGGACACATTTTCGATGCTCAGCCCACGGCCTAAATTTACTTATTTAGAATGATTTTACAGGTTCGCACTTCATGGGTCAGCATCAAATTCCCTTATCCATATCGTTAGAAAATGTTAAAAATGGGTAATTATCTTGGGAGCTAATTAAATTGTGTACATGCTTATGTGATCAATGGATGCTAATTCATCAAGAAGTACAAATTAAAGGTAGACAAAAGTGTTGGAGAAACTCAGCGGGTGTGGCAGCATCTATGGAGCGAAGGAAATAGGCAACGTTTCGGGCCGAAACCCTTCTTCAGACTGATGAAGGGGGGGGGGGGGAGAAGAAAGGAAGAGGAGGAGCCAGAGGGCTGAGGGAGAGCTGATAAGGGGAGGAGACAGCAAGGGCTACCGGAAATTGGAGAAGTCAATGTTCAAGCCGCTGGGGTGCAGACTGCCCAAGCGGAATATGAGGTGCTGCTCCTCCACGGAATATGAGGTGCTGCTCCTCCTTACAAATTACAAATTAAGTTCCTGGGAGCCATCATCTCCAAGGACCTTAAATGGGGGGCCACCACAGTTAAAAAGTTGAGTTGAGTTGAGTTGAGTTTATTGTCATTCAAAAAAATGTTTGAACAAAATTGGATAACTTGCAGACATACAGAAAATAGAATAACAGAACACGCAATGAACACAATTTAACATCCACCACAGAGAGTCTACCAGGCACCTCCTTACTGCGATGGCAAAAAGTCTTAACGTCTCAGCTCTTCCTGGCTTGTCTCCCTCTGCGTTGAGGCGATCCAGGTTTTCAATGTTGAGCCCCCCGTCGGGTGATGGTAAGTCCCGCGGCCGAATCCGAGCTCCGCGAACGGGCCGGTTCAAACTCTGCAGCCCGGGGCGGACGAAGCTGCCACCCTCCAGTCCAGCGGATGAAGCTGTTATTGCAGGAGCTCCGGAGAATCGGTCACCAACCTGGGATCTGCGAGCTCCCAATGTTGTCGTCCACTGGGCCCGTGGCCGAAGCCTCTGAGGCTTCGAAGTCGGGCCGCAGCCGCAACGCCACCACAGCCCCGAAATTGGCCAGCTTCGCGATGGTGAGTCCTGACTCTGCCTCCGGAGCCCCGAGGTTGGTCCCAGTTGGAGGCCGGCAGCTCCGCGATTAGGCCTCAGCGCAGACGGAGACGGAGATACAACAAAGAAAAGGTCGCATCCCCCCGAAGGAAGAGACTAAAACAAGTTTCCCCACCGCCCCCACATACACAGCTAAAAATAAACTAAAACATACGTCTGACATGACAAAAGAAACACAAAAAAAGGAAAAGACAGACGGACTGCAGGCGAGCCGCAGCTGCCCTTCGTGTAATGGATGTACTTCCTACGGCAGCTGGTGAAGCACAATCTGCCACAGGCAACGATGGTCCAATTCTACACGGCCATCGTAGAGTCTGTCCTCACCTTCTCCATCATTCTCAGCCACCAAGCACGATATCCGGAGGTTGCAGCGAATCGTCCGATCAGCTGAGAAGGTTATTGGCTGCAACCTTCCCTCCATTGACGAACTGTACATTGCAAAGGCCAGGAAGCGAGTGGGTAAGATCATCTCTGACCCCTCTCACCCTGGCCACAAACTCTTTGAATCCCTTCCGTCTGGAAGGTGACTCCGGACTGTCAAAGCTGCCACAGCCAGACATAAAAACAGTTTTTTTCCACGAGTAGTAGCTCTACTCAATAACCAAAAATCTGTAGCCTCATTTTGCCCTGGTATATTATTTAATGCACATGTTTAATCAATAAAGTTTTTTTATTAATGTTTAATGTTTTATGTGTCATTCTTAACTGTCACTGTATGTCATGTTGTCACTTGTGGGCAGAGCACCAAGGCAAATTCCTTGTATGTGAATACTTGTCCAATAAACTTATTCATTCACTTATTCATTCATTCAATATTCATTCAAGATGAAAAATATTTCAAACACAGGATTTATTTTAAAATCCTGGTCCATCTATCCATTTAAGCATTTTGTTGCAGTAGAGATAATTAGAGGGATTAAAATATAAATATAAAATAAAAATGTATTAATTGGGATCCATGTCATATTTTACATAATTCCCTACAGGATATTTCAGAAATGAATGATATGAATGAATGAATAATAATTAAAACAATTTTTTTGATTTCAAGTTACTTTACTTCTTTATTTTACTCATATAACTTGCAGTTTAGTTTTAGAGATACAGCGTGGAAACAGACCATGCACACTAAGGACAATTTCGGATTTTTACTGAAGCCAATGAACCGACAAACTTGCAGGTCTTTGGAGTGGAAGGAAACCGGAGTACCCGGGGAAAACCAAGGCATTCACGGTGAAAACGTACAAACCCGGGTCTCTGGCGCTGTAAGGCAGCAACTGGACTGCTGCACCACTGTGCCGTCCAGTTCTTATACAATACAGAATGTGTTACCTTAGAGAATGTTTTTAAAGTGGTAAAGCCCAGCTGATCAGACAGCTCTGAAATGGGATATTAAGTTATTTTCAGTTGAGAACCTTTCATATTAATCAAAAAATTTCCCCCCAATGCTCTGATTTCATCCCAAATATCTGCTGATCAGCTACTCCATGACTGTAAATTGTCCCCGAGTGCAGATTAATCACAAAATAATTAAAAGCAGAATTGATGAGGGTATGAGAGAATAAGTTGCATGGATACAGAGAAACAAGAGGGGGAATTGATGGGATTGCTCTGCTAGGAGTTGGCATGGATTTGATGGTCCAGGTAGCCTCATGGCATTGTTTCTGACTGGGGCAGAGTAATAATCTACACTGGCACAGCCAATATTTGTCTCTCGGACATTACTAAAACAGATTATTTTGATCATCATCACATTCCTGTTTATGGGAGCTTTCTGACTGCTCCGCGTCCTTCATTCTAAAGCAATTATGCTTTAAAAAAAAACAATCCATTGGATTTGCGGTGCTTTGGAGTCATGAAAGGCATAATAGCTTTTCTTTAAGCCTTGTCCAGTAGATATTAACTATGGAAATATAGGATGAAGCTTCGCTGTTCCACCTCCGGTGCAGTACATCGCTTTAGTATTGTCACGAGGTCAAATATGCTGGAATGCCGAGCAGTATCAAGAAGGTGAGGTGAGGAATCTTCATTTATCTGGTGAGGAATCTTCAGAAAGTAAATGGTGTTAGAGGATGCTCTTTCGGATACAAAATCTGGCCTCCATGCAATTATAGGATCCATATTGTTGATCATTCCCTATCCTCTAAAATGGACCAGCAGTCTAGTTCAGAACATTCGAGGCATAACAAAAACATCTAGGGCTTGGAGGTAACATCCACATCCCCTGAGCTATTTTTTTATGCATAAAACATGTCAGTGCATTGAATTCAACATCAGTGTAACGTTAAACGAAAACTGCCGATGTCATTGTATTCCGTCAGAAAGCAAATCACTGCACTCCAAAAAAAATGTCACGGGGAAAATGTGCGTTCCTAATCTGCATTATCATTAGGCAGCACCAATGCAAAACTACTGGCCTAAGTAACAAGTATTTTCTTAGGGTTTGTCGAAAATCGGGTGCATATAAAGTACAAAACAGAGTTTAGAGTTGAAAAGCGTGTCAGTTACCAGGCGAGAAAAAGTAATTGCGTTTCCATAAGGAACAAGTACAGTACCTTTAAAGCAAGCCGTGCATCTGCGCAAGTAGCAACACGAAATAGGATTCCTCGGAAAGCAGCAACAGCAGAAATCTTTCAGACGCTACTCAAGCAGGCTGAGTGTGGAAAAGTGAGGAAGTCAGGGAAATGAATATGACCAATAATGAAACAGTTTAATGGGGGCATTGGTTACTCGATGGATTAATTCTTCCCAGATCTCCAAGGAACTGGTTGGATATATTCCTATTGGGGAATTTCCTAAAAACAAAGGGTCAAACTATCAACCGTCAGTTCTCAAGTTTTCTTGAAAACAGTATCTCTTCCATATTTCGCTTCCTGATGCATTGCAGATTTACAACATCGGTTAATGATATAGATTTTGACGGCGAGTTCGACAGAAATAGATTTGATCTGATGCGCAATGAAGATTATATTTCCAAATCAGTTAGTTTATGAAAACTGGGAAATTAAGTAATAAATGATTCAATGATTGGCGTTGAACAGTTCTCTCCAATCAATTGAATTACTACTCTCTGAGACCAGAGCAAGTCTATCCCCAAGAACAAAAAAGATTGAATCATTTTAAATGTATTTTAGGATTGTTACCTTCAAGACGACAGTTAGACACCCCTTTGACAGCGCGGAAGTCTCTTGGATGATATTCCCGCTGTGTTTTAGCGGAGAGTTTCAGAATTTCGCCCCAGCAGGAATGAAGTGTAGAACTAAGGCTTGGAAGGGAAGCCTGGAGGTCATGTGCTCATGTGGGAGAAATCATGAAATTGGGAGACGCCGTCCAGAGAGCCAGGCAAAAAATCGCTGCGATATTAAGATTAAAGAGATAGCAAATGTTGGAATCGGGAACAAAAAAAAGCAAAACACTGGAAGTATTCAGCAGGTCAGGCAGCATCTGTGGTGACAAATGGTCCCGGTCGATATTTTGGGAGAACGCGCATTAGGACAGAGGACATGTTGTTGGCGTATGACAATACGGGGGGAAGGGGGATAGAGACTGGTCGCTGGCTTGTGGAACCAGATATTTTTTTGGGGGGGTGGGTGATGGTAAGGTTGGACAGATGGAACCGGATGGGGATAAGGGTATGGGATTGGTGAACAGAAAAGCGAAGGAGGTGGATGGGTAAGCGTGTGCAGAAAAATGCCGGGGGCGTGCATGGCCTGTAATTAGAAAATTAAATGTTCATACCATTGGGTTGCAAGGGACCCAAGCAGAATATGAAATGTTGTTCTTCCAATATGTGTTTCGCCCCATCATAGCATTAAGGAAGGCGGGAGACAAACGGGTCATTGTGGGAGTGGGAAGGAGTTAAAATGGTGTGAAATAAGAAGCATGAGAGGTTGTATAGACAGGGCGCATGTGCTCCACAGAACTCTTTCTGACATCCAATTTATCTCACCATTGTAAATGCGGTTCCGTCCCAACCACTGAATAGGAATGTTCCAATTACAAATTCCCAAAACCTTCCCGCATTCTTCTCCCAGTCACTTATACATTTTTTGCTCCCCTTGTTCATCCCACCCAGTTCCATCTGCTCATCATCCCCTCTCCAACTAATCCCGCCTTCCTCATTAGTCTAAAGGCTCCCAACGCGAGAGGAATCTGGCCCTGGAGAGGTCCAGAGGTTTACAAGAATGATCCAAAGATTGAGTAGGTTAAAACCTATGATCAATCAATCTCCAGGGATGGCACCAGGCCAGCTGTGTTACTCGGGTCGCGTTTAAAAATATAGTATCTGCAGCTCATTTCTCACCTATTATCTGCCAGCTTCTACCCCAGTCACAACCAACACCACCCCCCACACCCCACCAAATATTGGTGTTATGGAAAAGTCACTGTGCTGAAAATGGACTGTGTTTAAAGTGCTGTAAGGTGTACCAATGAAAAACTTTGCCCAGAATGCCAAGCTTCCGGCATGTTTCCACAGTAGCATTCATCCAGGTAAATAGAGTAAATCTTCTCCCCACATCTAATACCGAGGTAACCCTGGAGCACCAACACTCTTCATTGCAGTCTTTGAGATGCCTTTCCGGACATATTTACATGACTGCTGCAGCTAAGCTCCTCCTCTATGATAATGTACAATATTTGAGGGATAGGAATATATGTCATTGAGTAACAGCAATAAGTGGCTACTCTTCAGACTTGAGATACAAGCGCTTTGCCCCACTGAGCATTGTTTACCCTAACACTGACCTGGCGAGAAGACTGTTTCAATAAAGGGGGCTTTTTCTGGTTGACTGCCAGTGACTAGTGGAGGGGTCAGTGCTGGAGATGCTGCTTATCACGTTGTATATTAATGATTTGGACGAGAGGTTTGAAGGCTTTGTGGCAAAGTTTGCAGATTATACGAAAATAGGTAGAGGGGCAGGTAGTATTGAGAAAGCAGTGACTCTGCAGAAGGACTTGGAGAGATTGGGAGAGCAGGCAGAGAAGTGGCAGATGGAATATAGTGTAGCAAAGTGTGGAGTCATACATTTTGGTAGTAGGAATAAAGGCATAGACTATTTTCTAAATGGGGTGAGAATCCAGAAATCAGAGGTGCAAAGGGACTTGGGAGTGCTGGTGCAGGACTCCCAAAAAGTTAATCTGCAAGTGGAATCGGTAGCAAAGAAAGCAAACGCAGTGCTAGGAGTAGAATTAGGCTATTCCAAGAGGGCTTGTATACAAAAACAAGGATGTAATGTTGAGACTCTATAAAGTGCTGGTTAATGGAATATTGTGTGCAATTTTGGGCACCAAATCGGAGGAAGGATGTGCTGGCCATGGAGAGTGTCCAGAGGTTTACAAGAATGATCCCAAGAATGAGGTTAACCTATGATGCGCGTTTGTCAGCACTGGACCTGAACTCGCTGGAGTTTAGACGAAGGAGAGGACTCAATTGAAATATTGGTAGTGGAATACAGAATAGTTAAAGGCTTGGATAGAGTTGATGTGGAGTGGGAGTCTAGGACGAGCAGTCAGAGCCTCAGAATTAAAGGATATTATTTTAAGATGAGGAGAAATTTCTTTAGTCAGTGGGTGGTAAATCTGTGGAATTATTTGCCAAGGAAAGGATGTGAAGCAAGTCAGCAGATATTTTTTGATTGGTACTGGTGTCAGAGATTATGGGAAGAAGGCAGGAGAATGAGGTTAGGAAGGAGATAGATCAGCCATGATTGAATGGCAGAATAGACTTGATAGGCCAAATAGCCTAATTCTACTCCTATTCCTTATGACACTGCACACTAGGGCCAATTTTATTACCAAAGCCAATTAACTTACAAACCTATGGGTCTTTGGAGTGTGGGAGGAAACCTGAGCATGCAGAGAAAACCCACTGGGTCATAGGGAGAACATACAAATTCTGTACAGACAGCACCTATAGTCAAAATCAAATCCAGACCATTAAATGTGGTCTCTTAGAGCAGTGCAGCAATAGGGTTGCTGTACGACAGCAACCCTATTGCTGCACTGCTCTAAGAGACCACATTTAATTAACCAGAAAAACTAAACTGCTGGAGGAACTCAGGAGGTCAGATGGCATTTGTGGAAGTAAAGAGTCAACCTTTTGGTTCAAGACCTTTGACACAACATGTACTGGTTGAGCCATTGAATGCCTCCAGCATTCGTTTGATCCAGATTTTAGTGCCTTTATTTCTTTCATTAAAATAAATGTAGCAAATAAGATTTATAAAGTCAGATTAAGCACCTGCTGAAACCATTTTAAAAGTTTTATTCAACCCTTACCCAATTCCCATTCATTAAAAAAACTATAATCAATCCGCTATTTTCACCTGGCTATACTCCTATTACAGTAGTAGGATGGGCAAAACTTTACACGGCCTAATGGTGCTTCAGCTGGAGTGCAAACTCCTGAATGATGCAACTGCATTGCAAATATGTCCCACAATAACAGTACAAAGTACCAGAGTTTGGGGATTAAATAAATGGTTGGGTACAGAAGAGAACAAAATAGTACAGCAGAATTTCCCAAGTGTGCAAGGTCTAATATATAATCAATAATGGTGCTACTGTTATTTCTTCTGATTTATGCACACACAATTTTGTACCTGAATTTTAGCCAATATCCAAAACTGCTTATCCAAGTGTCTAGAGTTTAATATCATGCTTCTGCTTCTGATTTATTTTCTTACAAAACTTGATTCTGAAGGTGGACAAATTCAAAATCTGGCCCCAGTAAAATCTAAGTGTTCTTAATGGTGCTGCAGAGGAGACAACTCTTAGGCAAAGGTGCATAGTATATACAGCAGTCCCATAAATATTGATTTCTCCTTCCTGGGTAAACATTTAGTCAAGTCAGCAGAAAACTGTACTCAAAAGTGATATTAGACGATGAGTTCAGCCTCCAGTTCATCAGATTGCCCATGTCAGGCATGTTACGCAACTTGCAGAACTGGTGGATATACTTTCATCTACTTTAATACCTAAATTTACACTTTGAATGCTCAGGGTGATCTGTAAAAGCTATCATTTAGGGTTGTAATTAGTTATATACATTACATCTCTGATCCATGTCCCTTAATACCGCGTTATCAGTAGCTACACCGTCTCATAAATACTGCTCTCCAGAGACTGCACAAGAAAATAAGGACTCCAGACATTTAGCTTTACAATTTACTTAAGCAATTGCAATCTTATTCCACCCCCTCCCCGTCATACAGATAACCAAAATAAATAGATCAACATTGTAATATTCGACCACTGTGATACAACTTAAATATGAAAACAAATTTGCAAATACAAGTTTAGAAATTAACTCCCTACAAAACAAGTGAACAATGAAAAGCTTGTATAACACTTAGTGGACATTGATTTAAAGTTCTAAATGTTAACATTATTCCCATACATCTTCATTTCCACCATAAGTCACTGGTTCATTTGCTTCAAAGCCACTGAAGTTTCTGTTAACACCCAAACCCTATAAGAAAGAGAAAGGAAAGATCAGTCATCATAAGTGTACAATTCAGAGTGCTGAAAACATGCAATGATATCTTGAATTACAACAAATACATTGCAATGACTGACAATTGCAAAATGCTATCGGGTCTGGCAGAACTGAGTAATTAATCTGAAGAAATGGAAAGTAGAAATTTCAGTAATAACATTAGTTTGATCAAGTGTTCACAAGTTTCTATCCTGGACTTATGCAACAGACATTGCACATTAACCACGTACATAACCCAATGCCATTCTGGTTTAGAATCATTCCCACAACACGAGATACTGAATTTCATGAAGAGCAACATTTTAGAGAAATTTATAGATTTCCATCCTGTTTGCACACAGCATGCAAAGTTAAGTGATTTTCAAGATATTGTGATCAAACTTAGTTGCAAGTACAAATACATTCAGCTATTCACTATGTACAAGAATTTAGAAATAGACAGCAAATGCAGAAACTGCTTCATCATAATTGAAAGTTTGGAAACTGCTCAAGCAGCCACTTGCACAATGAGGACTGTCAGGAGATTATAACCTCAACGATGTACTATCACGTGTACAGAAATACAATTTTATTACCAGTAAGCATGTTTGAAGGAACCAAATTGATCAATTTTAAATCAATGCAAAGCAGCGCAATTTTGTCTTGTTTTCTTCCGATAAGTCAAAAAATGAAACGAGTAAAGAAATAACATTTCAGGCATATTACATTTATTACACCTTAATGCAAACCCAAGCCTTGATTTGCTTTATCAATTTGATTTGATTAACTCCCATTGACCTTCTCGTCGAGATGCTGAACTTCTATCAATTAGCAATTTAGTTGGATGTTAAACCTTTGTTAGGAAAGGGATTCATCTGAGCACCAGAATTTTACCACTTAAACCTCAAGAATACAAGAATCGAGTAGATCAGTCAATCCACCTACTATGCTTCTCTTCAACCAGTTAATGGGCAATCTGTAACGGACAAGGAGAAAGTGGATGAAGAGAGTTTTCACAACAACCAAATTAACTTGTGCTTTTGCCAAGGATAATTTCTGCATCCTCATTTTTGTTGATGTTTTATGATCTGCAGTTTGGTGGGCAGATAAAGAACCCACACAGATAAACTGAGCTGGGAAAAGACAGGAGAAAAATGCAAATTCACTGCTAGAAGTGTTAGGACGAGGAAGGAAAGCAGCAGAATCTGTAAACAATGACCTTAAACACAAGAGGTAAAGTTGTCTAATTAACTTTGTGGACTGATCAGAGACAAGGGAGAAAGTTACAAGCAAAGCTGCTCAAGGCCATTTGCAGTGAATAAATGCAGCAGAGCAGGCCGTCTGTGCAAGCAGGCTTGAATCTAGCATAATGGGCGTTAAAGGCTAATAATCCCCACCCTGGATATCAGTGCAGGACTTCCTTAGAGCAGTATCTAAAGACCAGCCTTCAATTGTTTTGAGAAAGTATTTTCCATTGCCAGATGGTGCAGCACAGTGGTGCAGCGGTAGAGTGGCCGCCTTTCAGCTCCAGAGACTCGATCCAGAGGTTTGATCCCGACTATACATGCTGTTTTTCCGTGTTTATATGTTCTCCTTGTGACTGCGTGGATTTTCCCTGGGTGCTGCGGTTTCCTCTCACACTCCAAAGACGTACAAGCTTGCATGTCAATGTGCTTTAATGAACATTTTTTTTAAATTGTCTCTAGTGTGTAGCAGTGCTCGTGTATGGGGTGATGGCTGGTTGGCACAGACACAATGAGCTGAATGGCACTTTTCCACGCTGCCTCTCTAAAAGTCTAAGATGAAAAGTGGGTATGTTTGCTTATAATTGCAGTGTTTGATTCTATTCACAAACTTCAAAAAATGAACCAATCCAGGCCTGGATCCAAGACCTGAGCAACACCCCAATATGCAGTAGGCAGCAGTTGTGCCATGAAAATGTTCAAAGACCACCAAGTAACCAACTATTCGTGAAATTGATTAACATTACCATTGCCAAAAGTCCCAAAGTTCTAGGAAATCACCAGTAACTAGAAACAGTGGGCCAGCCACATTTTAATGGATGCAGAGGCTGGGCATACTGCAGTTAGTAATTCAGCTGACATTCTGAAGCCTTTCCATCAATAAAGAAAACGTCATAAAGGTGATAGAATACTCATTTGCCTGGATTCAACACCACCCAAGCAGCTTAGGCATTCAAAACAAACTACTTGACTTGCACCCCACCCAAAATTAGTTCCTTTCACCACTAACAGAGGCTGTGGTATGAACCAACCACAAAATGTGCTGTAATTAGTGCCTTGTCGTCTCCGACATCACCGCCTAAATCCATATCACCGAGCAAGGATAAAGGCCTCAGGTGCATGGGAACAACACAATCTCCAATATGTCCTCCAAGTTGTATTATGTTATTTTTGGCTTATATTATTGTAATGTATACTGCTTCTAATAAATAAAATTATAAAAAATATATACAGGTGCACAACCTTTTATCCGAAGATCCAAATAACGAAAACCTCCGAATAGCGGCCATTTTTTCGGTCCTTGAAGAAAGGTCCTTGAAAACGTTCACCGAGGGCGGCCCGCAGAGGTGACAGCGGAACCTCCGGTCGGTCCTCGAAGAAAGGGGAACTAAATCCCCATTCATAAAAGAGAAGGTGAGGGTATATTGCGCGGGAGGGTTAATAATTGACAATATGCTGCTGCCTGCCCGCTGAGTTAAAAAGTTCCCACGGTAGACTCACGATATACAGTGTATCGTGAGTCTTGCGTGGGAACTTTTTAACTCAGCGGGGCAGGCAGCAGCAGATTGTCGCTCCCTTCAGTTTCACCCCACCTACACCCCTCTGCTTCCCGGCCATGTGTGTGACCCCTTCCCTCCCCTCTCCAGCTCCCCGCCCATTGCACCGGCGCGGGGGCTTTGCACTGTCACCGGAGACGTCAGGACCAACGGGACACCGACCCCCAGGCCCACTGCAAGCATGGAGATCCCAGAGACCCACAGCCAGCAGCAGCCCAGCCCAGCCCCGTTCCAACTCCAGAGGAAAACTGCAAACTGGCCGGAGACGTCAGGACCACCAGAAGCCGTTCCCCGAGCTGCGCCCCCTCATCGGGACACCGACCCCCAGGCCCACTGCAAGCACGGAGATCCCAGAGACCCACAGCCAACAGCAGCCCAGCCCAGCCCCGCTCCAACTACAGAGGAACCTGGGTTGCGGATGACGGGGCGCAGCTCGGGGCATCGTAGGGGCCCATCGGGGAGCGGGTTCCTGTTGGTCTTGACGTCTCCGGCCACCTGCCATCCTACGGGAACCGTTCCGCCCTTGCAGGAGAGTGGGGTTGTTTGCAGTTGCAGAGGGCGGTACAGTTTCCAGTCTCAGCTCCAGTCCAGGGGGGTGGCCGGAGACGTCAGGGCCAACGGGACACCGACCCCCAGGCCCACTGCAAGCACGGAGATCCCAGAGACGCACAGCCAGCAGCAACTCCAGCCCAGCCCCGCTCCAACTCCAGAGGAACACGTAGGGGCAGAAGCTGATGGTGTGCAAGGTACGTCTTGTTCTTGGGGTGGCGGATGAGGGGGCGCAGCTCGGGCTGTGGGCAAACTGCCACTTGTCGCCGTAGCGGCCCATTAGGGAGCGGATTCCTCTGGAGTTGAAGGGGGAGGGAGGTATTGTGCTGTTTGATCGCCCCCTGCTATCCCAGGGACAGGGAGACACAGCGGCTTTTTAGACTGGTGGGCAATCACTTCCAAAGTTCTGCCCACACAGTCAGTGCACCTCTCCTACACTGCATTTCATACAAACATTTATTCTGCAAGAAAAAACTACATTGAAGACTCAAACTCGCGACCGAGTTTACTGCCGGGATCAAGGCGCAAACTCGCGACCTTGCGGATATGAGCCGAGCACTCTACCACTGAGCCAGCCATTAAAATCTACGCTAAAAAAATTCCATTCCGAAGACCGACAAATTCTGAATTACGAAAAGTGTCTGGTCCCAAGGCTTTCGGATAAAAGGTTGTGCACCTGTATATATATTTCCTCCAAGTCACATACTGCCCTCACTGTGCAATGCATCGCCTTACCATCATCAAATTGGACAGAACCAGGTCCATCGACCTACCAAGTCCACAGTAACTGTTAAGCATCCAATAAAACGTTTACTCTTCCTAGCTGCAACACCCACCTCACCCCTCTCCCACATTCTGCCACTCACCTTGATAACTGTCAATGAATGTTTTCTCAAGCAATATGTAGATATCCCTGCAAGAGCAGGAGCAGGAGCAATACTAGACATCCCATTGGGAAATAAGACAGGGAAAGTGATTAACAGGATGGAGGTGGGGGAAAGAAAGGTACAAACATAAATGGTCATGAAGGAAAAATAAAAAAAATAAAAAACTGGCCTGCAAATTGAAGTTGTCAATCGGAGCAAAGCAAATTTAGACAGGAACTAGCAAAGGTTGATCAAGAGAAGCCATTTACAGGTAATCTGTCGAGTCTTAGATAATGGGTGCAGGGGTAGGCCATTCGGCCCTTCGAGTCTTGTAGGGAGAATTCAGGATCAACATGCACCTGTAGAGTAAAGGGCAAGGCTGGCAGGATAAGGGGACCCTAGGTGACGAGGGTACTGAGACTACTCAGGAAAACGAGAGGATGTCAGGCACAGGCAGCTGGGATCAAGCAAATATCTTAAGTATAGCAGGTGTAAGAGATGTAAGATGTAGAGTACATTTAAGGAAATGAGGGCAAAAAGAGGACAGGGTAGTTTTGCAAAGAGAATTGCAAGAGGTTGCAAGTCTATTGGTGGCAAAGGGGTAAATAGGGAGAGAACAAATCCCCTCAAGGATAGATGCGATTGTGCGAAGAGTCACTGGACATGGGCGAGATCTTAAAGAACTTATCTGTATTTACCATGGTGAGGGAAGGCCAAGAATTAAGGGAAATTAAGAGTCCTGGAACATTTCTACATTACAAAAAGAGATGCTATGGTGAATAATCCCCAGGGTCTGACCAGGTGTATCCAATGATGTTGTGGGAAGCGAGAGAAGAGATTGCAACGGCCCTGGCAGATATTTGCATAATTCTTTAGCCAGGAATTAAGACGTTTGTGCTTTTAAGGGCTGCAAGGAGAAGTCATGGAACTGCAGGCTGGTGGCAAAAAAGTTAGGTTTTTTTTATTAGACACGGTCTACCAGCATTAGGAAAGGCAAGGACTGATTAAGGATAGTCAACATGGCTTTCTGCATGGGAATATCAAATCTCACAATTGACCAAGCTTTTTGAAGAGATTGACAAGGGCAGGGCAGGACAGAGAACTTTAAGGCCTTTGACAAGATCCTGCACGGTAAATATCAAATTGAAGGTGCCACAGGTAACAGTGTTGGGCCCACAGTTTGTCATCTACATTAATGATTTGGAGACCAGGATAGAACCAGGCCGAGGCAGCGACTCAACTTGTGCCACTTTGCTCCCTCACATGGCTTTGAACTGCTCACAAGACAATGGTGGGAATAGCATCACCAGCAGGACGGCAACAGTGCAAGGTGGTAAATCACCACCTTCAAGGACCATTGGAGATTGAAAATAAAAATGCTACCAGTGATAGCTATAATTTAAAAAGTTCCAAAAACACAATAGCATTTTTTAAAGATCTTTCTGATCATTAAAGTATATGCCCTCCAATTACGGATTTAAATTTAAATATTAAATTTGTTGGACAAGCGAAAATGTCAAACAAATAACCTACAAATCAGCCACATTATCGTCACTCGAAACGAGTAGGACTGTCCTCTCCATGCGTGACTTTGTTTAACGTGGGAGGACTGGTGCACAGACAGCCACCACACGGACCTTGACAGATCTGGGTCAGGATCCAGTGGTATAGAGTCCAAGACGACCAGGCACCCGTTTCATCTGCAGTCTTCAACCGCCTTCCCAGCCGTTGTGACGCTCCACTAAGGTCAGCCATCATCCTCTGCCTGTTCCACCGTTGAGGTCATGGTTGGGTTGCTCTTTGTCAGAGACCTCCCCCTCGACCGTACCACCGTGGGTGGCCCTACCAGGAGCATAGCTCCAGACGGCATCGCTCTCAGGATCTCAGGACCACACAAGCTGCTCCACCACGACATGGTGACAATCCACAATGCAGTAAAAAGCCCAAGAACTGCTTGGTGGGACAAAGCCTGGAAAGCATAGATGGATACAGGCGAGGGTGCAATTGGTAGATGGGTGCAGTAAGAAAAGCTGGTGATGAAGAGACAATAAAGGAGTCTTCTTCTTGCGAATGAAACAAACCAAAGGAATAGTTAGATCTCAAGCCGGGTGTTAAGCAGCCAGGTTGCCTCTGCGTCAATGAGTGCCAGGCCCTGAGCTCCACTTGGTGGGTGGTAGAGCGGGCACCCAGAGATGACATGGTTATTGTTTTGCTCCGCATTCACAGGCTGGACTCTGGTGGAGCCCCCATCTCCCAACTGTGTTGAGTGTTTGTTATTTATTCTATGTTATGACTGCAGGCTAAACCATTTCGTTGCACTGAAAAGTGCAATGACAATAAATTGAATCCAATCTCCACATGCTGGCATTGAAACGCCCAACTCCAGTACGAAGTCTGTTGAGCTTCACCCATGCTCCTCAGTGGAGGTCAGACCCTGGACAGCTTTTATCTGGTGAAGAGATGTAGCTGTGTAATGGAGATGAGGTTGCTTCCACTCCTGTGACCACTTGGTGGCTATCCAGTGTGCTTTTGTCTCAGTTGGCTGGATGGATGCTAGGAGTTGTTTTCCATGTGGAGCAAAGGGGTGACAGGACTTCAGTCAGGGTGGCCTCTTTACCTTACCTGATGCCTAAAATGAGTCAGGTAAGGGAAAGAAGGTATGAAATGTAAAGTTAGAGGAAGGGAGGGAGAGGTAAAAGGAATAGGAGATGAACATATGGAGGAGGGTAAGAAACAGGGTGACTAAGGCAGTGAGAGGAGAAATGTGCGTGCACTTGGATGGGTAGATACTTCATACTAAATTTTTTTTAATGTTCAAGTTACTATCAAGTACAATGATGCAACAGGAGTGAAATTACAGATTTCCATTTGCTGTTTCTTTCAGACTGTTGTAGCTCAGAAAGCTTCCGCTGGTCTTGGTCAAATAGTTGCAACTTCAGGTGCACGACAGACTTTGGCACGAAGTGGGATGACAATGTCAGGTGGCGGCTTACAGATTAGATGTTTCAAACAGAAGCACTTTCTGATTTATCAAGTGGGCACAATAAATCCTATGATGCACTGGCTTAAATCACAGGAGATATTCCTTTGTTTCCTGGTCAATAGTTAATACTAACAAAAATAACACCTGGCCACTATCATATTGTGGAAATGTGTTCCTTGTAAATTGACTATCATGAATGCAAGTTGATACCGGTGACAAAACAAATTCAGCTGCACTTCCTTATGAATTCTGGATTTCTTTGGCAGGGGAGGAAGAAGAGAGAACAGGCAGACAGCAAAGTAAACCTATAGTTAGACACTGAACTTAACTAGCAGATTACAGCTACACCCAACTAGGTAGAACGTAAAGCCCATGAGCACAAACTACATATAGGTTGATGCCAAAGCTGAGTGTTGTGGCCCACAATCTTTGGCAGTAAGAATAAAGTAATACTTGCCATGTAGTCGTATGAGAAAGCAATGTTCCAAATCAGCTTATTGTTGACCAATACATACTAACCTTACGGGTATCTACAGAAGCGAACACTTTTCCAAGGGGATTATTGTAACTGGTCCCATGAACAGAAAAAGCAAGTTCTTCTAACCATGCAGGAACTTCTTGCTGGGCCTACAGAAACAGTAACAACCATAAACATTAAACAAGTCATTCTGGGTTGTAATTGTTGGCAGACACTATTATTTCTTTCTATCTGCCTTCTTAGATAAACAAAATTTGTTACAAGCTGAAAAGATAAGAGGAACAGAGGTAGGCCGTTAAGTCTGAGTTTGCTGCACCATTCAAATAAATCATGGCTGATCCAACATTCCTCAGGTCACTTGCCTGTTGTAACCCACGATCCGCTATTCCTTTACTGATTAGAACTGCAGTCTAAAATAAACTGTCCACCGTAATTTATTTTGCACAGAAGTTCAAAGATTAGTGACAGACTAAATTTTACCGCAGACGCGACATAATAAGCATTCCCTTACTGAGATCATGTCAAATGATTTTGTATTTTCCCATGAGAAACATCTCAGCATTTATACAATCCAGCCTCCCAACAATCTTCTAGTTCTTCTGAACTCCAATGAAGGGAGATTAAACCTATTTAATCTTTGAAGGACAAACTCAGAATACCCAGTATCATCCGATATAACCTTCTCTGAACCACACCACATTTTAAATTGGGACCAAATTAGTTCACATTACTCAAGATGTGGTCTAGTGCCTTCTACAGCTGCAGTAACACTTCTCTACATTTGCATTCTAACCAAGGAATAATGTCTAGCAACTTAGCCTTCTCAATTACCTGTCATTTCCTGCACAAAACTTCCCAAATATCTTCACACTGCAGCTTTCAGCAAGTTATTGCCATTGCAATTGAAATACTGGTGTTTGTAGTGCCCAAAGGAATGACACCTTTCTACATCACATTCCATTTATCAACTTGTCTTCCATCAATCTCTCTAAGCATACCTCAACTTTGTTTTTACTCTCATCTAACCTATTGTTTTAGTCATCCATAATTGTGTCATATACTTCTACTTTCTTCCTCCCATTCATAGATACATAATGTAAACAATTTCAGTCCCTTCATTGAACCCCAAGGTTGGTAATGGAATACAATTTTGTATCATGCTATTAACCAAGAGAATGTTTTACACCGTGGCATTTATTAAACTTGCCTTGTTCCCCATCCAAGATGGCCTGTTTCCTCCAAGGAAACTACCCGCAATGCACTTGGTAAATGTATTCCTGAAGATACTCCTTTCAACCCGATCCACAGGTAGATTAAAGTTCCCACAGCTATCACATTGCCATTATTTGCTGCCTGATACCAGTTTTCGTGTGGCGACCACGACATCGATAAACTACACCAACCATTGTCTCTTTCTCAGCTGTCTTTAAACGTTTATCCAAATAGACTTTACATGTTCTGAATCCAGGTAGCTTTGCATGTACTTCATTTCTCATTAACAGTGGTGCCCCACCACTTTGATTCGTATTTATGCTATTAGATCATCTTATTACAAATGCTTCCTGCATTGAAAAACAAGGCCTAGGCATACATCTCTGCCCAATTCTCCCCCCCCCCCCCATCCATATACCATGGTCCTACTCGTCTCTCAATTTCCCTGCCTACTGCTATTGCATTGGGCAGTTCGCTCTTTCATCTCTTTACTTTTCTACCCCTCCCCCACCCCCAACACAGCTTCATCCTGCTGCCATTCTAGTTTAAAATCACTGCAGAACATAAACACCCTCAGATGGACATTGGTTTGGGTACCGTCAGGACTCAAGTCCTCACATATTCAGATTCCACCAATGTCTCCAAACACATTCATTTAGCTAATGCCCTATTCCCATATTCACTGGCAATGGAAGAACTCCGAGGTTATCATCTTTGAGGTTCTGTTTTTAAAATATATTTTGAATACCCTACCAAATGTGCAAAATTGATGGGCTTAATTCTGAATATAGTGGGAACTGTAATTTAAGGAAAACCGAGGGGTTTGAACTGTGCAAATATTGTTAAACATTCTTTCTACTATCTAAACGTCAGCAGTACTTACATCAGAAAGGACCTTTAACAGGGCACGCGCTATCGGTGAGTCTGTTTTTGAATCAAAGAATGATATTGCTTTGCCAACATGTCCACAACGGCCTGTGCGCCCGATGCGATGGACATATTCATCGATGGTGGAAGGTAAATCAAAGTTAATGACGTGTTGCACATGCTCAATGTCCAGCCCTCGAGCTGCCACCGCTGTAGCCACCAACACGGGACATTTCCCTGTACGGAAATCAGCAAGTGCCATCTCCCTTTCCCTTTGTTCTCGATCACTGCAAAACAAATCACAATTGCAGTGATATTTTAAATCTCTATACCTAGCAGGAATGAGTCACTGCAATTCTAGAATTATGTCAATAATTGCTAATACTTTAATGATAAATAAGTTACAAATTTAAAAAAAAAGACACTCCATTACCTTTCCCTGATCAATTCTACAGAATGGAGAGATAAGGATAATGCAAGGAAATGGAACAGAAATAGAACAAATATTTTTAACAGCAGTCCAAGGACAATAGTGCACATGACATACCATTGTTTCAACAATTTACAATGAAGCAACAGGAATTGCTGATTACGAATGTCAATATATTACAAAACCAGTCTATGCTTAACACAAAACCAGACAATTAAGATACGAATCACCAATTTTGGATAATTTATTCTATTTAAACCAGAATACAAAGCCAAGAACACACTTTATTCAATTTCAAATTAACTTTCTTCCCACGCCAATGTGCACACCATCAACTCAGTCAGATGTAGCTACAAAATATGGGCATATCAGCTAAATAATAGTCACTTGATTTAGTCACAATGATTTAGACGAAGGGATTCAAAGTAACATTCGCAAATTTGCAGATGACACAAAGCTGGGTCGCAGTGTGAACTGTGAGGAGGATGCTATGAGAATGCAGGGTGACTTGGACAGGTTGGGTGAGTGGGCAGATACAGTTTAATGTGAAGAAATGTGAGGTTATCCACTTTGATAGCAAAAACAGGAAGGCAGATTACTATCAAAATGGTGTCAAGTTGGGAAAAGGGGAAGTACAATGGAATCTGGGGATCCTTGTTCATCAGTCAATGAAAGTAAGCATGCAGGTACAGCAGGCAGAGAAGAAAGCGAATGGCATGTTAGTCTTTATTACAAGAGTTGAGTTAAGGGAGCAAAGAGGTCCTTCTGCAGTTGTACAGGGCCCTAGTGAGATCACACCTGGAGTATATTGTGCAATCTTGGTCCCCTAATTTGAGGAAGGACATTCTTGCTATTGAGAGAGTGTAGCGTAGGTTTCCAAGGTTAATTCCCGGGATGGCGGGACTGTCATATGCTGAGAGAATGGAGCGACTGGGCTTGTATACTCTGGAGTTTAAAAGGATGAGAGGGCATCTTATTGAAACATAAGATTAAGGGTTTGGACACGCGAGAGGCAGGAAACATGTTCCCGATGTTGGGGGAGTCCAGCACCAGGGGCCACAGTTTAAGAATAAGGGGCAAGCCATTTAGAACGGAGACGAGGAAACACTTTTTCTCACAGAGAATTGCGAGTGTGGAATTCTCTGCCTCAGAGGGCCTTGGAGGCCGGTTCTTTGGGTACTTGCGAGAGCGAGCTAGATAGGACTCTTAAAGCTAGCGGAGTCAGGAGATATGGGGAGAAGGCAGGAATGGGGTGCTGATTGGGGATGATCAGCTATGATCACATTGAATGGCGGTGCTGGCATGAAAGGCCGAATGGCCTACTCCTGCACCTATTGTCTATTCAACGGTTCAATGATGTGAAGTGCTAATTATTTAGAAAATAGCGAGGGGCAGAAGAAGATGATTCAATTATGAACCCAAAGATGACAGAACTGTCAGACTTGGAGAAAGTTATATTTACTTTGCATAATAAACTTCACTGAGCTGACAATCTGAAGATAGGTCAATGGTCACTTGGACAAGTATGGACAAGTAATGGATTGTTCATATCAAATCAAAGCTGAAGTAGCTAACAGCTTAATCAAAATGTTTGAATTGCTGGTTTTCTTTTGTATTTAACCAAACACACCCACGAGAAAAATGCACCATATGCACACCCATCTCCTTTCCAAAACAATTAGGTATCACTCTCAACCTCAAAACAACATTGCTAGTTGGATGGAAGGTGGTTAACTTTTATGCAGGCAGGCTAAATGCAATACAAAATGAAACATAATTTAAGAAATGAACCAGTTGATAATGTAAACTAAAATAATCAAACTCTGTAGGGTGCGGACCGGAATCAAGTAACTTGAAATGCAATGTGGTAGTCTGGACGAAATAAAAGATTTTGTGCTTCATTAGCAACAGTGTCCAAAGAACATCATGCTAAGCATTTACAAACCATTGATTGGGCCCCATATGAGAGGTTAGTTGCTCACCAGACTCAAAGACCTTGGCATTGAAGGCTCTGCACTCAGCTGGCTCCGTTCCTACCTTTCCAACAGATCCCACTTCATCTCTCTCCACAACCACACCTCTGCTACAGCCGCAGTCACTCAAGGCGTTCCCCAAGGCTCCGTACTCGGCCCCCTCCTCTTCATCACCTACATCCTCCCCCTTGGTCAGATACTCCGCCACTTCAATCTGGACTTCCACTGTTACGCTGATGACACCCAGATTTACCTTGGCACCAAATCCCCCCACAACCCCCCCCTCTCCCATATCAACTCCTGTTTGTCAGCTATAAAAACCTGGATGCAACATAATTTCCTCAAACTCAACAGCGATAAGACAGAATTCCTCCTCATAGGCTCCAAAGCCACACTCAGCAAAATCAATAACCCCACTCTCACCATCGATGGCACCACTGTCTCCCCATCTCCCCAGGCCCGCAACCTTGGCGTGATCTTTGATTCCACCCTCTCCCTTGAGCCTCACATCCGCCATGTCATTAAAACCTCCTTCTTTCATCTCCGCAACATCGCCAAACTCAGACCCTCTCTCACACCGCCTGCTGCTGAAAGACTCATCCATGCCTTCATCTCCTCCCGACTGGACTATTGCAACTCACTTCTCCTTGGCATCAGCTCCACCTACATCAACCGACTCCAACTGGTCCAGAACGCAGCCGCCCGACTCATCACCCACACCAAATCCTGGCATCACATCACTCCAGTCCTCAAAAAACTTCACTGGCTTCCCATCTCCCACCGGATCACCTACAAAATCCTGGTCCTCACCTACAAAGCCCTCCACCATCTGGCCCCCTCATATCTCACTGACCTCCTCTCCCCCACCAACCCTCTCCCCCACCAACCAGCGGTCCCTCAGATCCACATCAGCCGGTCTCCTCTCCATCCACAAGTCCAACCTCCGCAGTTTTGGGGACAGAGCCTTCTCCAGGGCAGCTCCCAGGCTCTGGAACTCCCTCCCCCAACTGATCCGCAATTCCGTGTCCCTCACCATCTTCCAGTCCCGCCTCAAGACCCATCTCTTCACCTCTGCCCATCCTTAGCCCCACGACCCCGTCCCTTTTCATCTGTGCATTAATTGCCTCATACTGTGTTTTGTATTGAATTCTGTCTTTACTTTGTGTACTAGTCATGTCTCTACTATTTATTTCATTCCCCTTACATGTTTTTCCTCTACATGCTCAATTTTTGTAAGGTGTCCTTGAGACTCTTGAAAGGCGCCCATAAATAAAATTTATTATTATTATTATTACTCTTGGACACAATACTTCAAAATATTCATCAACTTTGAGACATTAATTGCTTAAGCTGGAGAAGGTCTAATGAGCCAACGGATTTCCTGTGCTGCATCATTCCTACACTCGCAAGGTCAAATCTTCTCCAGATGGCTCCCATCAAAAAACATTTCCTTCAAGCTGACTTTATCAAGAAAACACGTTTCTGGTCCATGACCTCTCCCCTGCAACTCCAGAGAAATTGTTTACTGACCAAAAACAAGACATACTTGACAGAGAAGTACGAGTTTTAAAGGGGATTTGATCGGCAGATTTAAATTTTTTTTTTTTTTTAAACTAGTGTGAAATAGCTGGAATACACTGCCAAAGAACGCAGTGGAATCCAATAATTTCTATAATTCAGATGCAGTTAAATTCACATTGGCAAGGTACGGACAAATAAGACAGTCTGACTACATTCTATTTCCGTCCCGCCCACTTCCCTGACCAGTCTGAAGAAGGGTCTCGACCCGAAACGTCCCATTCCTTCTCTCCAGAGATGCTGCCTGTCCCACTGAGTAACTCCAGCAATTTGTGTCTACCTTTGAATTAAATCAGCATCTGCAGTTCTTCCCTTCACAGATAGATATGATCCAAATGCTGGCAAGTTGGATTAATGTTAGTAGACAGAGGCTGGCATGTACTAGTGGGCCAAAATACCAATTTCTGTGTTATATAATTCTGATTTTCTGGCATATAAAAAAAAAAAAAGCATTTGCCATTGTGCCTTCCATTGCTATCCACTGTGGGGGGATGATTTTTTTTGGTCTAACTAGTCTTGTAGGTCTGTGTCCAAGATGGCTGCCGTGAAGGGAGAGTGGACGCTGGCACGAATTGGTTGCCGCTGCTCTCTCTTCACACTGTGTTTTTGATTTTCTGTTTTTGGATTGAATTCTGTTTTTAATTTGTGTCATTGTGACGTCTTTAATTACTTGTTTTACTCCGATTATATGTTTTTATTCCGATTACTATGTAAGGTGTCCTTGAGATTTTGTATGAAAGGCGCCCATTAAATATAAAATTTATTATTATTATTATTATATCCCTCTGATCCCTGGACATACAAGCTTGCACTACTCCAGAAAATAGCTGGCCAGAATTAGAACATTTATATGCTGGAATTTTAGATTCCCTTCAAGTGGAATCAAAATTAAAACAATGACCCAGCCAAATCTGAAAAAATGCCAAATAACAGAACCCCTTAAAAAAGCCAGATGACTTAACTGAAGTTGGAGAATAGTTTTAGTTTCATAACTTTTTCATGGCAAATCTTTCATTATCACTGGGTCAAAGTCTAGAAAATAGTGTACCCAACAGTTGCTTCAATAAAGTCAAGAGCAGTTGAACACAGTGGATCACAGCTAGTTTTCAAATGGCAATTAGATAAATAATTGTTAGCCTTTGCTGCTAACAAAAAAAAGAATTACAAAACTCTGATTAAAAGTCCAAACAAAAAACAGATGGTGCAATAGAATTCAGTCAAAGTGAAAGCATTTAGTAATGGGTCAAGAGGGATTCAATGAGAAAGTAAGTGAAACCAGGCAAACACTGTTTCCCAATTCCTTTCTAATTCTGGAGGTGATTTCCACTGTGGCATGAATACAACCCAAATGTTGGTAAAAACAGTCATAGCGTAGCTACTCCCAGGGCAATGACCATTTCAAGCTTGCTGGTTTAGGTAGAATTTAGGTCCAGGCTTGATACATTTAAAATATTCATATTGTTACTTGAAGTTTAATACATGTATAAGTCGCTTTTTGTCATGACAAAGTCAGCCTTTAAAAAAAAGTACATCAGAGCAACTAACAAAAATCTGAGAACCATTATTCCCAATGGAAAAGAGAAAATGCAAAATATGAAAAGCTCAAAAACCTTACCCATGAATACTTGTTGTAGGGAACTTTTCTTGACAGAGGAAAGTAGCAAGAAAGTCAGCTTTCCTCTTGGTGTCAACAAAGACCATGGCTCGATCATTACCTAGGAAATTATACCAAGACCGTTAAAATGTTCTACTGGTTACAAATTACCAAAGAATATTGGGTGAATACAGACAATAGACAATAGGTGCAGGAGTAGGCCATTCAGCCCTTCGAGCCATCACCGCCATTCAATGTGATCATGGCTGATCATCCACAATCAGTACCCCGTTCCTGCCTTCTCCCCATATCTCCCGATTCCGCTATCTTTAAGAGCCCTATCTAGTTCTCTCTTGAAAGTATCCAGAGAACCGGCCTCCACCGCCCTGAGGCAGAGAATTCTACAATCACAACTCCGTGTGAAAAAGTGTTTCCTCATCTCTGTTCTAAATGGCTTACCCCTTATTCTTAAACTGTGGCCCCTGGTTCTGGACTCCCCCAACATTGGGAACATGTTTCCCTCCTTTAGCATGACCAAACCCTTAATAATCTTATGTTTCAATAAGATCCCTTCTCATCCTTCTAAATTCAAGAGTATACAAGCCCAGCCGCTCCATTCTCTCAGCATATGACGGCATATCTAATTTATCAGCCAGACTCCAATAGAAGCAATTACAATTTTAAAAAAAGAAGAAAAAAAGTGAAGTACTTATTTTAAATAAGCTCCAAAACAAAAAACATACAAGATGGTAGGTCAAAACCTGTCTACTTGACAAGTTAGTTGCTTACTGCAGTTTTCTCAGCTTTTTAAACTGTTGGCACTTGGTAAAACAGCTCACTTGGCTTTTGCTCCAAGGATCCCAATCTTCCTAATTTTCACCTTGGATCACACAATAAGATAAAAAGGACTACATTGCTAAAACCAGACGCCTAATTAGACTGCAAATATAGTTTGGTAAAAGCTGAATGTACAAAGACATTTTCATCTGCATCCTTGGGGTTTACCTTGTCAGGGTTTTTCATCAGCTTCACCCAGAATTATACACAAATCTGTCTTTTTGACAAATTTAATGTCAGCAAAATAAGAGATCAAACAATTTTAAAATAGGTTCCACCACCCTACCATCTCACCCAAAAAGCATCCATACATTGAGAATTGTAATTGCTAGTTGTAAAAGGAGAGACTCTCACCTATGTTGGTGAGGATTTCGACCAATTTGTTCCTTTTAGAATACTGGTCTACTTGAAGTATGGATTGCTGTACGTCTCCACAGGCTCCTCCCACCTGACCAACAGCAAGGAATAAATAAGAACTGTTCATGAAGTCTGCAGCCAAACTGAAGAAAACCAGAAGTTATGAAAATTAGCAGTTAGTAGTGGTTAAGTTACTAAACTAGTAAACCAAAGGCAGGGACAAAAAAAAGCCTAGAATTCAAATGCCGCTAAAGTAACTGTGAAAACTAAAATACAGTTTATAATGAAATTGATCCGCATTTAGTCACACAAAGGCTCGCAACCATCTTCCTGTGAATTGGCAGCATGCGGTGCAGCGAAAGAGCTACTGCCTTACAGCACCAGAGACACGGGTTTGATCCTGACAACGGGTGCTATCTGTATGGAGTTTGTATGTTCTCCGTGACCTGCGAGGGATTTCTCCGAGATCTTTGGTTTCCTCCCACACGTCAAAGATATGCAGGTTTGTAGGTTAATTAGCTTAGTGTAAATGTAAAATTGTCCCTAATGCGTGTCATTCATTATCGTTAAAAACATTAGCGATGCAGTGGTGCTGGTTTCCAACGGGAATGGTGACGGATGCACCACACATCTGTTTTCCAGCTCCTGCGGACTTCCACCGCTGGAAGTATAGGATTTTGGTGTGTGTGCTTTATCATCATTCCTTACAATGCTATGTGCAACAGTGATCGCAACTTCTACTGAAGTGTGGATGGCCGTTGGCTCGCTAGGAGCTCATCCGCCCTTTGACAGGTCTTGTTTTTGGTCCCGCTGGGGGTCCACATCCTCCTCCTCACCTGGCAACCCGGGTGGAGACGGTTTGGTCGCCGACTATGCGACCATGGAGCAGGTAGCACAGGATTGCACTGAACTCGTGGCAGAGGGAACTCCCCCCGACCTGACCGTAGGGTAGTATTAACGTGCAGGGATCGATGGTCAGTGCGGACTCGATGGGCAGAAGTGCCTGTTTCCACGGTGTATCTAAACTAACCCTAAAGCAGTCCACACCTTAAGATGTATGCAAACATGGTTAATTCAATTCAATTCAATTCAAAGCACTTTATTCGTCCCCGAGGGGCAATTTAAAAAGGCGCATTACAGTAGCTTTTTATATTAAAAAAAAAGAGGGACACAATCAACAAACATAAGCAGCACGCATACTGCACAATCAACCAACACACGCATTTCACAGACACACTGCAAAATCACACAACACACACCGCACATCAACATTCAACACATAGTAATAGTTTTTAAAGTGCTTCCTTAGTGCTTCAATTACAAAGTGCATATAAAGGGTTATTTCATTTCATATGTTCATGAGTCAGTGATCAGCATTAAGAAGCTGGACAGCCCTGGGGATGAAGGTTGCCTTCCTCCTCTGTGTCCGGCAACCCGGACAGCGGAGTCTGCGTCCTGAGGGGAGCCACTCAAACTCAGGAAACAGGATGTGAGAGGGGTCCTGAAGAATCCTGCGTGTTAACTTTACAGACTGTTGGTCGCATAGGGCAGTGAGAGTTCGGACGGGCTGCTCAATGATTTTTGAGCAGACCTTGACCACATTCATTCATGGTCACACACATTAATGACCAATTAAGGCCCTCTAATTCATATTTTTGATGGTGGAAATACTTAAAGCAATTTAGTCAGTATTCTGACAGAAATGGCTATGAATGCTTGAAATAAGATACCAGATTCCTTACTGTGTTGTTTAAAGGATAATGTGCTTTGCCCTATTCTGGTCTCGGTACCCAGTATTACCGATAATTTAATGTGTTACTGATTATGGTATATGTGTGGTATCACAATAATTGGTCTGTAAAGCAGCAGCAGCAAGAATTTAATTGCTCAGTTGCTGGTACAATTAAACACTCGAGTCTTGAATATTCCAAACCAACACAAGTTTTTCTACTTATTAAGCAAAAGCAGTTGCTGCAGACGAGAAGACTGAATAACTACCCTATACATTCAGGAGCACAACCACAAAAATGGTACCACTGAATTATGGATTAAATGCTGCTAAACTCCAAGTTCCAAAGATAAGGTCAACTGTGTCATCGACAATGAACAATGCCATGGTCATCTTGCAAAACTGTCAGTGTTGACTCAATTTGTTTGTTAAAAGAACCATTGCCTTGAGACCAAATAAAAACTAGCTTCATTTGAGAGTATGGATTAAGGGCACCAATTACTAAAGAACATTTCATACAAACGTGGACACAAGTAAAATAGAATCTCAAAAATATGAAAGCGAGAGGTCAATTTATTTACATTAAGCATACTTAAGCTTTCAAAAGACAACTCAAAAATATTGCTAAGCATGTTAATATTGTATTTTACTTCTGAATCTCTTCAGGAAAGGTGGCACTAAACATCAAAGTCTGGCGATTCTCCTTCGGTGGCATGCCAAACGTGTCAACTAGTTTCCGCATATCTGGCTCAAATCCCATATCCAGCATGCGATCTGCTTCATCCAATATTAAGTACTGCACCTGACCAAGGCCAACCTAGAAAGCAAAAACTTCTAGATCAGCATGGCTAATCATACATTGCATACACTATTAACAAATTATATGAACGAAGATGACAAGTTAAATGTTAATGCATTATTACAGGGAAGTCCTGTTAAGAATTACACCTTATCCAGTAACACAAAAATATCTGAATTTTCCCTCTGTGGAAACTCTGCTTTTGCACTTTGACTTCAAAAGGAATATCAAATGTACAATAGATAGGCATCACGTTCGAGGCAGCAGCCTGGCAAACTTGCCAAAATTCAACAATACATTTTCAACAAGTTTTTGGAGCACAATGACAAATCTAAGACTTACTTTTCCTCTAGAGATAATATCCAAAAGTCTTCCTGGGGTGCCACATAATATATTACATCCTTGTAAAACCTGGCGGATTTGATGTCCTGTACTCGTTCCTCCGTAGACTACAACAGGTCTCACAACAGTTCTGAACAAGTGGGGGGGAAATTAAAAAAATATAGGTAATCAAAAATACACCTCAGCAAATGATTCTGAAGCAAATTTCACTCAATTTTAGACCCATTATTTTATCCATCTTTAGAAAAAATCCAATCTTTGCTACAACGTAGCTTATCCACTCCATCTTTGATTGGACACATGCATAAAGAAATTATGGTCCGGAATAAATTTTGTGCAAAGATGGTAAAAAAAATTCTGGCTCATAATAAAAAGCTGCCTTCCCCCCCCCCCCCCCCAAAAAACGCAACTGTTTGTGCACTCGTTCCTCCGTAGTTCTTATCAATACATTAGCCTAAGGCATGGACATTGCAAATCATGCAACCGTCTGTTGGAGAAAGGACAAATTTCTCAGTGGCCAGTGAGAAGTTTGCTGCTGACTGCAAATTTTGGACAAATTAACTCCCAATTATACCAACAGTTAGCTCACTGTTCAAAAGTTGACTCAAACAGTTGTGCATTTTTCAGCAGTTTTGTCTATATTACTAAGTATGAGCACACTTTACTTACCCATAAGAAAACTTTCTAGCTTCCAGATATATCTGATTGATTAGTTCACGTGTTGGAGCTACTATAATTACTTCTGGTTCCTGAAGTTCCTTGAATTGACTGCCTGCTGCTTTGCCTCTGAGCAGCATTTCTATTATTGGCAATAAGAAAGCGGCCTATGGCAATTATACAGAAGAGAAAACACATTGAATGAAACCAAGTGGAAGAGCTTCAACTTTCCACAGAGCTTGGGGGAGGGGGGGGGGGGAGAAAGAAACAGGGGCAGGGAGGAAGAGATGAAAGCTGAAGCTTATGGATACAACATGGAAATACGGCCTTCAGCCCATTCTGACCAAACACCAATTGTAAGTTATCCAACTTTCACATCCATTCCCTACACACAATGGCAATTTAAAAAAACATAGAAACATAGAAAATAGGTGCAGGAGGAGGCCATTTGGCCCTTCAAGCCAGCACCGCCATTCATTGTGATCATGGCTGATTGTCCCCAATCAATAACCCGTGCCTGCCTTCTCCCCAAATCCCTTGATTCCACTAGCCCCCTAGAGCTCCAACTAACTCCCTCTTAAATCCATCCAGTGACTTGGCCTCCACTGACTGCCCTCTGTGACAGGGAATTCCATAAATTCACAATTCTGGGTGAAAAGGTTTCTCACCTCAGTCTTAAATGACCTCCCCTTTATCCTAAGACTGTGGCCCCTGGTTCTGGACTCGCCCAACATTGGGAACATTTTTCCTGCATCTAGCTTGTCCAGTCCTTTTATAAGTTTCTATAAGATCCCCCACCTCATCCTTCTAAACTCCAGTGAATACAAGCCTAGTCTTTTCAATCTTTCCTCATATGACATCCCCACCATTCCAGGGATCAATCTTGTGAACCTACGTTGCACTGCCTCAATCACAAGGATGTCCTTCCTCAAATTAGGAGACCAAAACTGTACACAATACTCCAGATATGGTCTCACCAGAGCCCTTTACAACTGCAGCAGAACCTCTACTCCTATACTGAAATCCTCTTGTTATGAAGGTCAACATTCCATTAGCTTTCTTCACTGCCTGCTGTACCTGTAAGCCAACCTTCAGTGTCCGGTGTACAAGGACGCCCAGGTCTCGCTGTACCTCCCCCTTACCTAACCTAACCCCATTGAGATAATAATCTTCCCCTTGTTTTTGCCACCAAAGTGGATAATCTCACATTTATCTATATTATACTGCATCTGCCACGCATCTGCTCATTCACTCAACCTGTCCAGGTCACCCTGCAACCGCCCAACACCCTCTTCACAGTTCACACTGCCACCCAGCTTTGTGTCATCTGCAAACTTGCTAGTGTTGCTCCTAATTCCCTCTTCCATAGCATTAATATATGGTAAACAGTTGCGGCCCCAACACAGAGCCTTGCGGCACTCCACACGCCATTGCCTGCCATTCTGAAAAGGACCCGTTCAATCCTACCCTTTGCTTCCTGTCTGCCAACCAATTATCTATCCATGTCAACACCCTATCCCCAATACCATGTGCTCTAATTTTAGTTACGTAAAATTTAGAGGCCTATTAATCTATAACCTTGTCTGTGAGATGTTGAATCACCCATCGGAAACCCACACGGCCACAGGAAGAAACAGGATCAAACCTGGCTCTTGGGTGTTGACATAGCAGCCCTACCACTTATGCCATTGTACTGCAAAAAAAGTGTTTAGAGCTAGCAAATATGACTAATAAAAAAGCATTTTAATCACAATATGTTGCATGCTAAAACTACACAACTAAAACTCAACTAAACATTATGGTAGATATGGGAGTACGCAAGATGGTTATCTTTCAATGCAAGAAAACAGCTACATGTTTTAATTTTGGTGCAATATGGTTAATTAAGATGCACACAGTGCGATTGACACAGGCCAGGAAGCCATTATGTACCAGATCAATGCAGCAAACATTTAAATGATTAAGCACATATGTAATTTAATGAAAACAATCAGCACACAGATCTGTTCCGAATAGTGACAGAGTGTTGAACAGGGATATAGTTACAAGAGGGTGTTTTTTTAGTTTTTTTAAATGAGGTGGTGCAGGAATTTAGTCTATGGAGGGTGGCAAATTCTCAACTCTGTAGATCGAGGGGTTATATCATTCGAGGCCTTTAAAGAGAATACAAATATATTTTCAAAAAGAGTGGGGATTCAAGGGCTCTGGGGAAATGGACAGAATAGGAGCAAGAGCTGGGACAGATCAGTGACAATCGTGTTGAATAAATAGTCGGGCTTGATGGGCTTGCTGCTATTTGCAAGCTTTGTCGTAAGATTTCAAAATGTAAAGCGTGGTTAATGCTTCGTTGATAAGCTTCCTTTTTCTACTACTCACTGTTTTCCCAGAGCCTGTTTGAGCACACGCCATCAAATCCCGACCAGAAAGCACAATTGGAATCCCATGCTTCTGAACTGGTGTAGGCTTCAGATAACCAACCTTGTCCAGATTCTTGCTCAAGGTTTCGCACAGATGAGCTTCATCAAAAGTCTAGAAGGAAAAATATGTAAATTGTCTTTTTACACTGGATGCGACAATTGCACGCACCTTTCATTCCAGTTTCTTAAAGATTTCTAGTACCAACCATTCCAACCCAAGTGGGAAACAGTCAAGACATTTCTGCCACCACCATAGGCACCAGAGGGGATGGGGAAAGGTGTGAGCAACAAGGGGGAGACCCAAAGCCAGAGTGCACACCGTGCCCATGGACAGCTTTGATCCAACCTCCCACAAAGCTCTGTCTGATAAGGTCAGCTAGTTTGCTGTAATTTTGACCTAAGATTCAAATATTTAAGTAATAGAAAATGTAACTCATGCCAAAATAAAAATTAAAAACCCGCCAAAACAAATTTAGAACTTTAACCATTTAAAGCACCAGTAAGTATTTGAAATCATTTATGTGATGATCACTGCTGAGATGGAGGTATTAATCTTCTGTACGCCATTATTTAATGCGATTGGTAACCATCAGTGTACCTACAAAGTCTCAAATGAAAAGGCTTAAGCAATATTAAAGTCACAACTACAAAGCAGGACAACACAAAACATTATATTTCACCCAATTCATTATCTAACCCAAACAAACTCCAGAGAAAAAGATGTACATTAAAAAAAAAGTTTATTAACATTAAAAAATACATTGTAAATCACCAGCGAGTGACTTACAGACCAAATATACAATCAAATATAGGTGATCCGAAACTTTACTGAGCAGTTAAGAGGGCCCCACAACCTCATAGATGTCACTTAGTACCAACCAGTATCGCAGGTGGGACATTGACTCCTGAAACATCCACAAGAATGTCATCATATTTATCAAAGTTAATCCCAGTTTGATACCGAGCAAAAATGGCATTTTCTTCTTCAGGTGGCGGCGGGGGGATGTAGGTCACTTTGGGACCTTAAAGAAATGCAGAAACCAGATTTAAGTAAAACATTCAATGGAATTAGAGCCATTTTATTTGCTTGCTGAGTGTAAATCATGCAAGTCTCCATGCAAGTGCAGGTGTTCCCCCAGAAAGACTGCAGCAATTCAAAATGAAAGCTCCTGAATGGGCAATCAGTGCTGAACAATCACTGCAGAACCTGCCAGCAGCAGACGGCCGCAGTAATATACACAGTAGCGTTAACCACCTTGGAGGATGGACTTGCGGTTGCCCAAAAATAATTAGCTACTATGTTTTGGTAAGCAGAACATAATCCAGGGAACAAGTCTGCCTTGATGCAAAGAAACAAGAAACAGATTCAGATAAATTAGGCTCACATGGGGCATTGAAAGTATCATGCGGGAATGTTGAACCAAATGGCTGTACTCTGTACTCTAAACTGTATGCATGCGAGCCAAGGCAAGATTTAGCCACGATTCCCACTCACTGACTCATTCGATGAAGATCAAAACTTCTACAGGTGCACCATAGAAAGCCTATTGCTTGATTTGGGATCAGATCTGCCCATGTCAATCCATGAGGATAGTTCATTCCATCATATTTTCCCACCATTGACTCCATCTGCAATTCACACTGCCTTGGAAAAACAGCTAGCATAATCAAAGACTCATCCCAGTCTCATCATTCCTTCTCCTCCCTGCTCCAGTCCAGCAGAAGGTACAGAAGCTTGGCGACTGTATTGGCAGGAACAGATTGTCCCCCTTTGTTATGAGGCTTCTGAACAGTACTTCCACAGGCTAGGGTACTATCCGATTAACCACTACCTCTTTGTGGATATTGGATTTGCCTCTACTCACTGTATAATTTCTACTCCACTGTGCATAGGGAACGCAAGCACATTCAAGATACAAATTCAAAGGGTTATCCAACAGAAGCACTATCTTTGGATGCTCAATGGAAGAAAAAAAATTCAACTTCGGATCTCAAACCGCAAGAGACTGCAGGACATAACATCGTGGAGTTGGCAGTCCCTGGTTAACGACCAATTTCGGGAGGTTTGACCGCCCTGACCGCGGAGTATAAAGATGAAGGTTAGACTTTATTGCCTTCCATCACAGTGAGGAATCCGCTGTGGCGGATGTTTATGTTAACTTATGTAGTTGTGGGCAAAGATTATGGTTGTGTGTCTTGTTGCGCTTTAAGTATGGCTGTATGGTAATTAGAGTTTCACTGTACCTTAATCGGCACACGTGACAAACTGACTTTTGAACCTTTGTACAATACTTGCTAGAATTTCAATTGAAATTAGAATATCATGGAAATAGTAACAAGCAATAATAACTAGAGAATAAATGTATCCATTCAAGGAAAGCAGTCTAAACTAAGAAAATGCCCATGATTCTAATTTCTCGCTAAAGATGCTGCCTAACCTGTCAAATATTTCTAGATTTATAATACAACCTGCTTTTCCGGCCTCAAGTAATACCTTGGCTTCTACTGTCACCAACATCGTCAGAATCCCAATGACCTGTAAATAAACAAAATTGTTTACATGAGAAAACTGAAGAGAATGCTAATGCTGGGATTTTAACTCTGGAAAACCTCAGCAGCTCAAACAGCATTTGGAGAGGAACAGGCGACTGCACAGTCCTGATATAATGTCTCAATCAAAAATGTCAACAGAGTTTGTCTCCACAGAAATTGCTTGATGCACTGTTCATCTAGTGCTTAAAAAAAAATCATTTACAAGTGCATTGAAGTTAGGTTTTTACCTAGGCTTTGCATGGTGGGGGCGAGGGCAACTGTTAAGGTGATGAAGATGGGAGGAGAAAAGCAACTGGGAAACACCATCAAATGTGAATAATTTTGACAATTTCCCCAAAGTTAATAACTTGGCCGAAATATTCTCAGTGACTCGTGCCAAATTCCTCCCTTTGAATACCACTCAATTCAATGCAGCAAGCCTAACCACAAATACAAAACATGTAAACAGATATGCTGAAGATCTTAAACCAACAAATCCAAGTACACAAACTAAATGCAGGGGCGGCGCGACTCTTGTCAGCAGCGGCCTCTGCAGTCCGTCTGTCTTTTTTTATTGTTTTTTTTGCTGGGGTATGTGTGTGTGTGGGGGGGGGGGGGGACTTTAAGGTCTTTCCCCTGCATGGGAGACCTGACCTTTTCTTTGTCGGGTCTCCGTTGTCGTTGGGGCTGCAACGTGGAGCCGCCTCCAACAGGAATGACCTGGGGCTCCAGTCGCGGAGCTGCGGATCTACTCACCATCACGGAGCTGGCCGAGTCCGGAGCGGGTGTAGCTGTGGTGGAGCGCTGCTGTGACCCGACACCCGGAGATTCGGAAGCTCCTACCGCAGGTCTGTGGACAGTAATACCGGATGCCCGCGGGTCCCTGGTGGGAGACCGCTTTTCGGGGCTCCCGCAACGGCGACTTCTCCCGCCCGAGTTGCGGGGTTGAAGATTACCTGGAGCGGGGCCTACATCACCGCCCCGCGCGGCTTGGAATGGCCGCGGGACTTTGTGAGCGCCCGCCGGGGCTCCAACACCAAGACCCGGTGCGTAGCCTTGCATCACCTGGCGTGGCTTTAATGGCTGCGGGACATTTAACATCGCCCGCCGGGGGCTTTGACTCTGTCTTTGACTCTGACATGGGGGGGAGAGGGGAGTGCAGGGGAGAGATATGTTTTTTTTGCCTTCCTTCACAGCGAGGAGAAGATGCGCTGTGAAGGACGTTTGTGTAAATTGTGTTGGGTCTTGGGTCTTTTTTGTTTTGTATGTATGGCTGCAGAAACGGCATTTCGTTTGGACCTCAACGGGGTCCAAATGACAAATAAATGTATTGTATTGTATTGTAATGAGGGAGTAAAGCAAAGGCGCTGGTGGTAGTAGTAGCAGCAGCAGCAGTGTAGACCTGAAATAAATACCCAGTTTGTCATCTGACATGGTCAATTAAAATATTCCAATACCAAGAAAAAAGGCAAACAGTACACAAATAACTGGATTGAATAAGTATCCAGGATGCCACCACAGCAGAAGTGTCGGAAATCAGGAAATTAACATTCATTTATTTTCATTTCTGAGAAAGCGGTGCAAACAATAAAACTGGGTTTAATCATAAACTCTATTATATAATTTTAATTAACCTCAAATTGGCTGACGCTAAAATTGCCTTCACGAAGCAAGGAATAAAGAAGAAATTGCAGATGCAGGAATTTGGAGCAACAACCTCCTTGAAGAAGACAGTGGGTTGTGCAGCATCTGATGCTTTCAGCATCGTTCCTCCAAAAGATTGTTTACTTCACAAAGAATAATATACGAGGAAAAGCTGAGAAATTCAGGTCTTTTCCACTGGTGGAGATTAAATGGGGCAATTATTTGAATTGATTGGAAAAAAGTACAAAGCTTAGAAAATGCAGCCAGTGAGTTTTATACAGCTTAGAGACTGTATAATTAAAATAACCAATTATATCAAGGAAAACAAAGTTAAAACATAAGTATGTAGAGTTAGGTTAAAGATGAGCCACAATCACTTGATTAGCTGAAGGGTTAAATTGCTTGCACCAACTCTTATGGATCATACACATGAAACTATTGGTCTGCTCTGGTGCTGTAAAATACAAAACTCACCTCTCAATTTAGAATTAGATCCAGAAAATGGCTCTTCATTTCTACCCTTGTAACCACCTGCAATGATTTATAAAAAGTTAGAGCCTGACAAAAAATTAAATTACAAATTCTGATGAGGTAGTGGGGGAAACATGAGCAGAATAAATCAAGATTGAAAAGCTGAGAAGGGGAATTATAATCAATTGCAAACATTATACTGTGGCGGCACCTGATAGCAACCCAAGGTCACGACGAACGATCGGCTCTAGAGGGCAGCGTCTTGGTGGGGGAGGCGCGAGTCACGGGGTCGGTATCTGAGTTGTTATTTAAGGCCGGGCAACGCCTGTCAGGTGAGGAGTAGGGAGCTGTATTGCAGAAGAATACACACGTCTAGTGCACACAACATGTGTCCGACTAGTTTTTGGCTGGACTCCTGCCAGCCCCCGCCACATTACATCGAAGTGAAAACAAATTAAAGATAGCAAAGTAGCACAGAGCACACCAGTGTACTGTGCAATGTCACAGTACGTTTGAAATTAGCAATTTCTTGAAAGTGTTGTTCTGCACTCTGTGGCAATTCATTGTGCAGTATGGTTTTAGGTTTATCAGCTCTCAAATATGTTGCCCGAATAAATATCACGCAAATTAGACAAGTGTTTTGTAGCATTGGCGATCTGTCAGTCACTGTTGATTCTTCCCCCACCCCCTTCATCATTACAGTCCAAGAATGGAGACCAACTCTAACACTGCTTCATTCTTTGTTCAAAAGGCTAAATCAGCTTTAACTGGAAATATGGAATTCCATATAACCCATCAGCTATCATGACAGGGAAGACAGTCGAGGAAAATTTAGTGGGAAAAAAAAAGACAGCACAACATGGTTCAGTGCACGAAGATAGACACAAAAAGCCCGAGTAACTCAGGACAGGCAGCATCCCTGGAGAGATGGAATGGGTGACATTTCGGGTCGAGACTCTTCTTCAGACACAGTGCTGTCAAATTTCCAAGCTAAATCCTAATCTATCCCTGGAAGTTATCTGACATGCAGACAATTAGGACATGCAGACATTGGGATTAGATAAATATTTAGGGAACAAATTAGCCATTAAAAACCATGGGTTATTGCAAGATATACAATATTTTACCTTTTGTTGGAGAAGAACCAAATTCAGCTTTCCCACGATTTAAATCAAATCCGCCATCACCTATAAGTACAGAAATGCAAGTATATTCACTGTAAAAAAGTAACACATCTGATGAAGCGGCAAGGTAAAACACCGATTACTGTAGCGATATACCAAAAAAAAAAATTCTGCACACACCAACCCTCAACCCCAGAACATTAGTAATGACGACAAAATCTGGGAGCACAGGTGCATTGTTCCCCAGGTGGACACTGTGGAAGTTGGGATATTACACAACTGAAGTGTTGATGAGACCACACTGTTCTCTGCACCCAGTTGTAGAAAATATGTCATAAAGTTGGAAAGGGTGCACCAAAATGTTTTTTTTTTAAATTTTATTTTTATTTATTAGAAGCGAGTACAATGCATTGGTACAAAAATTATGTTAACATGTTACATTCTCTGTACAACTTCCATTTTTTTTTTTTTTTTTAAAGAGAGAAGTGAGAAAAGAGAGAAGAAAAAGCGGTTGTGAAAAGTGAAGAATAGACTAGTGAGCGTGAGTGAAAAACAGATAAAGAAAAAGTGGAAAAAAAAGAAATAAGTGAAGGAAAGCAGGAGGGAGATTATTCAGTCGCCACAAGGAGATGATTTTTTTAATATTCTAAATCATCTTTCACCCATACCTAAAACTTTTAGTTTTCATGATACTATGTCACCACATGGATCCAAGAAATCAATAAATGGGGACCAACTCCTTAAGAATTGGTCTTGCTTGTCTATTAGGAGGAGTCTCATTTATTCCAAATGTGCTGTGTCCAACATATTACTAATCCACATTTTAAATGTTGGTATATTAGCATTTTTCCAAAATTTAAGTATAAGTTTTTTTGCTGTTATTAACCCATAATTGAAAAATGAGTTTTGGTGTGTGTATACTTTATTCCCATCTCCACTTACTGAAAAAATAATCATTTCAATATTAGGTTCCATTTTTGTCTTAAATAGCCTTGAGAATATATCAAATATGTCACACCAAAATTTATAAAGTTTTGTACAAGAGACGAATGAGTGCGTAATATTGGCATTTTGAGAAAGACATTTATCACAAATGGGAGAAATATTTGGATAAAATTTATTCAACCTTGTTTTGGAATAATATAATCTATGCAATATTTTAAATTGAATTAAATTATGTCTAGCGTTGATCGAACATTTATGTATATGTATCAAATATTTTTCCCATGTTTCTTTTGAGATTTTTATCATTAATTCTTTTTTCCAGTCTTCTCTAATTGCCTCTGTTAATGGTAATTCTATGTTTTAAATACTGTTATAAAAGTATGATATTAATTTTTTTGATATTCATTACTTCTTCCAGTGGGTCTAAAATTATACTTTGGAATCTTGGTATATATTTTTTCATAAAATCACATACCTGTAGGTATTTGGGTGCACCAAAATGTTACACATGTTTGTGGGCTTGAGCTACAGGGATAGGCTGGGCTTTCTTTGAAGTGGAGGAGATCAAGAGGGAATTTCAGCAAATGATTGCACTCTGGGGAATGTTGTAGAGAAATCTAGTACAAGTACATGGTTTCCAGAGACGAGCATCAAATGATAGGTAGAGTGGTAAAGGAGGCTTTGATACATTGGTCTTCAGACAAGGTATTGAGTATGGAAGTGGGGATGTCATGCTTCCGTTGTACATTGGCAAGGCCATTTTTGAAGTATTGTGCTCAGTTTTGGTCATTATGCTGTTGGAAAGATGCCGTTAAGGTGGAAAGAATACAGAGAAAATGTATGAGGAAGTTGCCTGGGCTGGAGGGCTCGAGGTGCAACGAAAGGCTGGGCAGGCTAGGACTTTATCCCTTTGAGCACAGGAGGATGTTGGATGATCATATACAGATGTAGAAATCAGAAGGGGGATAGATAGGGTGAATGGTATTTATGCAAAGTATGGGGAAATCAAGAAACAAAGGACAGATTTAAGATGAGAATTCATTAATTCATTGTCGTTGAAAACATTAGCGACGCAGTGGTGCTGGTTTCCAACGGGAACGGTGACAGACACACCACACATCTGTCCTCCAGTTCCAGCGGACTTCCGCCATTGGAAGTATAGGATTGGTGTGTGTGCTTTACCATCATTCCTTACAATGCTATGTATGACAGTGATCATAACAAGTGTGGATGGCCGTTGGCTCGCTAGAATCTCATCCTCCCATTTTAGGGACCATTTTAAATCAGAGGGGCAATGTTTTCTACTCAGATGGTGGTGGGTACATGGAATGAGCTGCCAGAGGATGCAGTTGTGAAAGGTACTTTGACATCATTTAAGATATTTGGAAGGGTGCATGGAAAGGGTTAAAGGAATACGGACAAACCGCAGGCATATGGGACCAATGTAGTTTGGTCAGCGTGGACGAGTTGAGCCATAAGGTCGGATTCCCTGCTGTATGACAACAAGTATTGAGAGGTACAAGACCATGAGGGGCATGGATAAAGTGAACACTCAGTCTCTGCTCCTCCCCCTCTCTCCTCCCCCCACCCCCCAAAATAATTCTCAAATTTGAGAGCGAGCTTAAGGCGAGAGGCACCTGATGGGCAACTTTTCCACTCAGGATAGTCTGTTCCTGGAATGTTGCCAGAAAAGCTGTAGAAGCAGGCATAATTAGGACTTTTTCTAAGATATTTGTACAGATATGAATATGACAGGTTTAAGGCTAAGGACCAAATACAGACAATTGGGACTAGCCGAATGTGTCAACCTGCTTGGCATGGACAAAGTGGGTCAAAGGGACTGTGTCAAGCTGCACAGCTCTATGACCAACTTGAATTAGTCAAGAGTGTTTTATTGGCATATGTCCTAGATAGAACAATGAAATTCTTCCTTGCTGCAGCACAACAGAATATGTAAACATAGTACACTGTAAACAATATGATAAACGAGAGAAAAAAAAGTTCAGTGTGTGTATATAGACACACACACGTACATATAAACACACACACATACTCAAAAAATAAAAAATAGTGCAATCATAAGTCTATTGCAGTTCAGAGCTTATTTGAGGTTGTAGTGTTAAATAGCCTGATGGTTGTAGGGAAGAAGCTGTTCCTGAATGTTACAGTTTTCAGGCTCCTGTACCTTCTTCCCGATGGCAGTGGTGAAATGAATGTGTGGCCAGGATGGTGTAGGTCTCTGATGATGCCGGCTGCCTTTGAGGCAGCGACTCAGATAAATCCCTTCGATGGTGGGGAGGTCAGAGCCGGTCAATTAGTGATGGGAGCTCTGAGATATGCACAGCAGAGACCAACCACCGGAGTTGCAATGCTTTTCATTTATGATATCAGAACACTAAAGCAATTCACTCCACTCAATTTCAGAATGTTGCCATCTCCCTCGACTAGTTACCTCCAGCAGCATCTATGCCCATACAGCACCAACCCACTTATCCCAGCCAATTAGAATATGCATCCTTTATGAAAACAATGGGAACAATACCTCAGCACCCAAGGGTTAATTTGAGGGTTAAGTAATAATTTGATTAATATCCTTCGTTATTTTATGGCAGAATTACTAATATTTAATTGTAGAAAACAAGATGGCAATGATCTAAGAAATAATAATTTTCAGTTACAAAATAAGATATTTAGCCACAAATTGAATAATTGAACAAGTCTGCTTTAAAATATAGAAGCAGGATTTGATAGGAACCAATTTCAGGAATGTCTAGTAAATATTTTGATTGATAAAATGCCAAACTTTCTGCACTGCAAGGGTGATCAAAGACTTGTCGTATAAACATTGTAGGACTCAAACAATAACTAAGATTCACATAAATGCAGCACAACAATAATTCACAAATGAAGGATCACTGAGCTAGCTAGCTTCAGCCGATATATAAATATTTATTTCCTGTTTCTGCACAGTATTCCTATTCTTCATACAAAGTGCACTATGATTGCTTGATTGTTAAATGAAACATTCTACGAGAAATTCCCTTCATGGGTTTTGTTGTTGAATCTCTACAAACTATTAGTAAACAAACTGGCCCAATTTTTCTAACTTCACAAGTCTTTGTCTACCGACCCATGTTAAAACACGACTTTTACTAAAACTTGCTAAATGGATGCTTACTTACCTCAGCAGTTTCAAATGGATATTAACAACTTAATATACAATAAAAACAGATATCCCTTTAATGGCTTAGCAATTGCAATTATACAAATGAAACCCAAGTTCTGAACTCCCTCACCTGACTGAGCACCAAATCCCCCTCTTGTACTGAAAGTTCCCCTGCCAACAGGGCAAGCTCTGCCAAGAGGACCGTCTCCACCTGCTTTTGCAAAAAAATAAGGAAAGAAGCTTAGCATTAACCAGACACTGAAACATTCAAATTATTCAGCTCGCACAGAAAGCAATGTAACAAAGTTGAGGCGGGTGAATTATAGAAACAAATGCCAGAAATGTGGTCAAGAAAAAGGGAAAAAGGACTTCAGAGTAAAAACTGATACATTAAGTCATTGAATAATGACATTTGAAAAACACCCATTTGGAAATACAAACATTAAGTCAACTCCATATAGTTATAGAAATAAGTGTCAGAAGAGTCAAATAAATTTTGACATGCTGAGTATAGTCTAGAGCGAACATAATTCAACATTCTTATAAAACAATAAAGCCATAAAGGAAAACAAATGTCTATTTTAGTCTATTTAGTCTTCAGAGAGGAACAAGTTTCATTAATAATCCATGTCATTGATCAAATGATACATTTGTACTTCCAGAACTGTTGCCCTATCCCATGAGAATGACAATTTTCCTCAAAGACAACCCAATTCTTTTCAACAAAATGTCAAATACCCACTGTGTCCAAGGGCTTGCAGGAGCTGCAGGGGAGACCGAGGTAACTATTTGAGAGCTACACCCAAATGTGCAAACTTAGTATTTGGACATTTTACTGTGATTTTATAATAGTTATCAAATATAGAATCCATCATTGTGTATGACCTGTTAGAGTGAAGCATTAAAGTCTGACAACAAACAAAATAAATTCACCTTGATATCACAAATGAAAGCACTAGTGAGGCGACAAGAATAATGACGTGAATAGAGACATTCAGAGATTGAAGCAGGGGATAAAGGTCTCCATTCATCAGGAGACAAGACATTTTCATGTGACCCTCAGTAGTCTTCTCGAACTCTGATTTTTTTTTTTAACACCAAAATGTGAATCAAGCCGAATTCAATAGGTACAATAACATAATTTGACAAGTTGTTCCATTGAATTGCCCATTCACAATGAGAGAACAGTAATGACAAGACACCTCTGAATGTTCAAACACCTTGGAAGGGACAAAGTAATTCACATGGCTGGTCTAAAAGCTTCGGAGACAAAAGACAGTGTTGAGAACAATTATACAAATCCCAATTATTGAAAAAGCCCTTTGTCTGGAAGTTTCATTGATCTATAATCACAATAGTGCAAATAATAAACAGATAAATGTTTGGTGTGAGAGTTACGACACCCCCATTTTACATTTGACTGATCGACACAATGTCAACTTGCAAACCATATCTCTGCAGCTGCCCTCCCTCTGCAGAGAGCATTGTTTGATTACAAAGCTGTCCTTTTCAGTTTCAAACATATTACCATTTGCAATATACATTCAGACTGGTATTGTGAAGAACTCACTCTCGTTTGAATTAATGCCTGCCACAGAGTTGTAGAACTGAATAATCAATTAACATGTCATAGGTAGACAGTGTGGTCAATGTGGCTTTCGGCACATTGGCCTTCATCAGTCAGAGTATTGACTATAGAGGTTGGTATGTCATGTTAGTCAAGTCTTTGGTGGGGCCACATGTGGAGTATCACATTCAGTTTTGGTCAACCTGTTATAGGAAATGTTAAGCTGGAAAGGGTGCAGAGATTATTGGGGAGGATGTTGCCAAGGCTTGAGCGAAAGAGAGATTGAGCAGGCATGGAATTTATTCCTTGGATTGCAGGAGGATGAGGAGTGATCTTCTAGAGGAGTTCAAGCTCATGAGGGGATTTGATAGGGTAAATGTACAAAGTCTAGAACCAGAGAATATAGGAAGTGGCGGCGCTGTTCAGGGGAATGTTCGGCAGCGGCGACATCAGCTGCGGCTCGCCTGCAGTCCGTCTGTCTTTACTTTTTGTTGTTATTTTTTTTTGTCTTGTTTTGGCTAAGTTTTAGTTTGTTGGGTTGTGTTATGGGGGGGGGGGGGGGGGGGGGGGGGGGGGGTGAAACATGTTTTTTTCGTCTCTTCCTTCAGGGATTGTGACTTTTTCTTGTCGTATCCCCCTTCTCTGCCTCCGTCTGCGCTGAGGCCTAATGGCGGAGCTGGCGGTCTCCAACCTGCGACCCACCTTGAGGCTCCGGAGGCAGAGCCAGCCAGGACTTACCAACTCGAGGCTGGCCGTCTTCGGGGCCGAGGCAGCGGTGGCCCGACTCGCTGATGCGGCGTTCCAGCTTTCGGCAGCGGCCCGGAGCTGAGACTGCGGGACTCGGAGCTGATGCAGCGGCCCGGGGCTGGGGCTGCGGTACTCGGAGCTGAGGCTGCGGGACTCGGAGCTGTTGCAGCGGGACTCGGAGCTGTTGCAGTGGGACTCGGAGCTGAGGCTGTGGCGGGCCGACTCGGAGCGGAGCGGAGACGGCGTTCCGGCTTTCGGCAGCGGCGACATCACCACGGAGGTCCGCTGGACTGGAGAGCGGCATCTTCGGCCTGGATCGATCGCCTCAGCGCAGAGGGAGAACAAGGAGGGAAGAGACAGAGACTAAGACCTTTGCCTCCATCACAGTGAGGATGTGCTTGGTGAATTCACTGTGGTGGATGTTAATTTGTGTTTATTGTAAGTTTTGTTATTTATTGTTACTGTGTATGACTGCAGGCAACGTAATTTCGTTCAGACCGAAAGGTCTGAATGACAATAAAGGAATCAAATTCAAATTAAAAATATAGTAGTCTGAGAACTCTAAACCCGAAACGTCACCTATTCCTTATCTCCAGTGATGCTGTTTGACTCAATGAGTTACTCCAGCTTTGCGTCCAAACACAGGCTGGTGGGACAGTGTCTGGGAGAACGTTGGCTGGTGGGGGCACGTTGGCTGGTGCGGGCAAGTTGGGCTGAAGCACCAGTTTCCACAATGTGACCATGACTAACAATCTCTTCCTTTTAAGGGAAGATAAAGGAAATTCAATGTTTAGGATGTCATCCAATGACATAAATTCAGATGAAATTCTAAGGAATCTATGCAAACTGGTATTACCACACTGGATTATCTACTATAGAAATAACAAATGGCAAAACAGAGTGTTTCAGACCTGTGCTGATAAATGGCAAGTGACAGCCAGAACATAATTGGCAGGCAATGACCATCTTTGATTTTTTTAAAAACCTCCTAGACATTCAATTGGCATTACCATTAATGGATCCTCGGTCATCAATATCCTGGGGCTCACAGACAAGGAAGTCAACTGGACCAGTCAAAAAGTCAGAGGTTGATTAACTTACCTCCCAATGCCACCATCCACAAGTTATGTCAGCCTGACACCTCAATGAATGCAGCAAAAGGTTCATGACAAAGATTATCTCGATTGGCAAGCCATGAACCTCTCTAAATATTCAACCCCTACTCCACTGATGCACTTGGGCTTCTGTACAAGTCATTTAGAATTAGTACACTGCTTAAACTAGTCTGAGCCCCTTTGAAACGTATAAGCTCTATTATAGAGGAATACCAGGACACCTCACATAGGGAAAGATCATATCCAAGTAGCACAACTCCATAATTTTAAATGTAATTGCTGGTTCAAAATTCCAAAACTCCCACCAGATCAGCTGCGTGGGAGAACCTTTAGAAAGAAGAATGCAGGGCACCAACTCATAACACATTCACCAAGGGAAGTATAGATGGGAAACAAGTGCTGGCCTTGCAAGTGGAATCCAATTATTGAAAATTAATGAATGAAATAGCCACGGGAAAACTACTGCATAGATGTGTATATAAATTTAACTCGGATCAAGTTTGGGAAGATGCTTAAAATTAAGCCTGAAGAACAGTCCCGACCAGAAACGTTGCTGTCCATTCCCTTCACAGATGCCACCTGGCCTGCCAGGTACCTCCAGCACCTCGCATTTGATATTTAGATACAAATTGCTTTGAGGTTCAGAGACCAAATCCTTCACATTAAGTGTCAAAATAAGCCAGACGCCGTTAGAAATCAACTATATGTCAAAATGTCATGCCTCACAGTTCAAGATGCATTTATTGCTGCGAAAAGCCATTTACTATTGGCTAGACAGGTCATCCAACAATTTAGTGAAGAGATTTATCAATAGAACTAATCCTTAATATACTCCCATTGTTACCCCTCCCCATCCTGAACCCCAGCCACTTTCACAAAACCCAAATCACCTGTTAAAGTTTAGGACAGTTAGGTTGCAAAGACAAAACATGGGCAATTAATCGAACCTTACCATTCTGCATGCTTAATCTTGGTAATCCACCACGGTCACCTCTGCCAAAGCCACATCTTCTACCAGCTTGAACGTCAAACTCATTTTTATTTAAAACTGTATTTTCCGAAAAGTCTGCAATGATAAAACAAGGATCAAAATCCATGAGCCGAGGAGAATTTTTTTTTTTAAATCTTGCCTCACGTAATGAAGTGTGTGCTAAACAGTGTCCTTCCCTCATGGTCGTAATGGGATACCATGAGCATTTCAAACGTTAAAGCCAACATAGAAAAAACTGAAAGGAGGCAACTACTGCAATAAGAAAATACCTTGAAAATTAAGTACTCTTCCCCTCAGGTTACCAAATCTCTTTTACCTGAATGACTAAAAAGTGCAACTCAAAAGTCAAACCCAACTCTCATCCTTCAAAGTAGCGTGCTCGCTTGTTCAAATTAAAGTGAATACTTTTTCCTCATTAATTTTTGGACATTTATTTATTTCTGTTACAAATCTGATTTTTCTGTTACAAGGTTCTCAAGATTCTGACAACATTAAAAAAAAAAACGATGAGGATTACATCAAGTACAGGAAATATCTCTCCAACTGATTATTTCAAAGTGCTTTATTGAATCAAGGAAATTTGCATTTGACAAATTCACACATTCCAGAGGAACTATTATATACTCAATTAAATTAAATTAAATAAGATAGGATCTACAAAGGCTTATTTCAAAGATTGCTATCAGAGCAAGAGACAGAGGACTGGGAGCAAAAGCTAAATTGGATGACAGCCAAAATAGGGGGGGGGGGGGGGGGGGAAGGGGTAACGTTTCATCATTCTCAAAGGACAGTCGTTTTATTTTCATTTACTGGATTAATAAAATAAGTTCCATCACCCCCCCCCCCCCTCTCCAAAATATATCACCACTTGAAAAAATACTACCACTTTTACCACTATCATCACCACCAACACCATTCTGATCCCCAGATCTTCTAATTTACACAAATGTGGTCCTTCATTCAAGGTTTGTAGAATAGAAAAGGCCAACTAAAAGCCACTTGATCTAGATCTTGCAAAGCTCAATAAAAATTAAAAAAAAGTCTCAAACCTTTTGTATTAAGCCTAAAATTCAAACCAAATCCACTGGTCAGTTCCTTCTCAATATAGCTATTATAATATCAAGCAAAAACATGGCTAATTGAATACAATCAAATGCATGACTTACAGTGCCCTCCATAATGTTTGGGACAAAGACCCGCCATTTATTTATTTGCCTCTGTACTCCACAATTTAAGATTTGTAATAGAAAAAAACCACATGTAGTTAAAGTGCACATTGCCAGATTTTAATAAAGGCCATTTTTATACATTTTGGTTTCACCAGGTGTTCGCAATTGCTCAGGTGTGTTTAATTGCCTCCTTAATGCCTCCTGTCTTTCCACCAATCTTCCCATCACCTTCAGAAACTTTTAGTGCGGTTTATCAACATGAGGACCAAAGTTGTGCCACTGAAAGTCAAAGAAGCCATTAGGAGACTGAGAAACAAGAATAATTGTTAGAGACATCAGCCAAACAGGCTTACGAAAATTAACTGTTTGGAACATCATTAAGAAGAGAACTTTAACCACGTGATTTTTTTTCTTCCTATTTCAAATCACAAATTGTGGAGTACAGATGCAAATAAATAAATGATGTGTCTTTGTCCCAAACATTATGGAGGGTGCTGGATACACTTCTTTTCTTTGTAGGCAAGAAAATAAAACTCATTGTGCCTGGTCCTCCCCCTCCCTTTCAGCAGCTTCAATGAATCATATAACTTGGGGTACAGGATACAGACATGCCATGCTGTTGGTTACAAATAATTCCAATGAACCTCACCAGAAAGCAGAAGAATCCTGCTATTTCTGCCTATTGCTCCAATTCTATACATTTCCAGGACATCACAATGAACTAGACACTCAGGAAGAAATAGCAAAATAAAACAAGTATTGTTGAAATAGAACAGGGATCTAATGGGCATATTAAAATGCATAATAGTCACACTAATGAATATTTAAGAAATTCTGTACAAATGCAAAATAAGACAGCAGTGCCTTTAGGGGAAGGCAGAAATAATGTCTGTAGCTATTTATATAATTGAATTGTTTAGTTTAATAGGAATTACAAGGACATAAAGCACATCAGTTTATGAAACACAATCAAATTGTATTTGATTGCCTCGGGTGAAATAAATACATCAATTCAACTCTGCCAGTCAACAAGTGCATGATGTAGAGTACATCTCATCTCCACGTTCTCACCCATGCAGAATCCTTTGAGTTCAGATAAGTTCCAGAAATCTTGCTCTGAAGGCACTCAATGGAGCACTCACGAGCCCCAACAATAAAATAATGATATACTTTTTTTCTGTATAATACAATCCCTTGTTAGGCAAGGAGATTGCTACAATCTGCAACAAACATGTCATTCCTTCGAGGACAGATGTTTAAGGGACAGATAAATTATTTATGGGGTTATGGGGAGAAGGCAGAAGAATAGGGTTTGGATGGAGAGATAGATCAGCCATGATTGAATGGCAAAGTATGCTTGATGGGCCAGATGGCCTAATTCTACTCCTATTCCTTAAGACGTTAATGAAATAGCTGAAGTTAGTTAGGCCCTGCACCCAGACAAGAAACTCCTGCAGCTCCAAATCACAACCCTTGGTACCACATATGATGCCAACCACTGAGAGAGCTTCCTCCTTGATGCTTGCTGACAAGATTAATTGAATCATATTCAGACCCATTCAACTCACCCATGAAATTCAGCTTTTTGGTACGTTGGAACTACAGCTGAGATCTTCTTGGTAAAAGCAAGAGTGGAAATTGTCAAATCAATTACTAGATAGCATCATCTTGAATATCCAAGGAAGGAGATGCGTATTCAAGCTGGACAGGGTACACATACCAAAAGTAGCACGGGGCATAAGAGGATAAGAAGGGAGGAATATTAAAGTCAAACAAAAGCAGTCTGGTAGCAGTGAACATAGACAAGCCACCTTTGATGCAAGGCATATGAGCTGAGGATGACAATCAATACCCAAATACAAAATTGTTGCCATTTCAGATGGGGTTGAAGGATGGGCAAGACTAGCAACTCTACATTCCATGGCACAGAATGTTCAAGTATGACAGGGAGGGTCTGGTGGCAATGCAATATCACGGAGTGTGTGGCTGCATTGAGGAAATTTATCAATGGTGCTTTGAATAACTTATTAGTGGAGTAAAAGGAAGTGCTGGAGTAATGCCGGTTGTATTGGATGTCTGGAGAACATGGATATGTGATGCTTCAGATTAGGATGCTCCTTCAAACTGTAGTCGAGGGGTAAAAGCTAGAAGAGTGGGATGGGGCGAGACAAAGCCTAGCAAGAGGCACCCAATCTCTTACTCCTTTTTCTCCCCCACTAGAATCAGTCCAAGAGTCCTGACCCGAAACGCCAGCTATCCATTTCCATTGTGCCTGAACAGCTGAATTACTCCAGCACAGTCTTTCTTGTAAAACCACATCTGCAGTTCCTTGTGTCTCCATAATGGAGCTTGGAAAAAGATCAAGCAGGTAAAATAATGAAAGACAAAATGCTAGAGTAAATTAGATCAGACAACCCCACTGGAGAAAGTAATGGCTTTGTTAGAAAGACAAATATCATTCTTTAGCTGATGACTATTCTATTGACAACACTACTTATTGTTGTAGACTGTTCCCAATTATACCTCATACATTAGCACTCAAATCATTACTATATAAAACAACATGATCCCAGCACCCAGACAAATAGTCATCAAGAGACAGAAACAAATCATGTGTTAAATAGGGTAACAGCAGCAGGGGATTTCAAGTTCACTATTATCTGACATCACCTCAGCATGACAAGCTTAGAAGGTGCGAACATTCTAAAGTGCATCCAGGTGACTGAGATTTGCAGATAGTCTAAACAAGGCAAGGTTGATGAAAGTGGATCAGATCTGCGGGAACGGAATAGGGGAGGAGGAATCATCAGCGAGACATTTCAGATACTGAAAAGCTTAATTTGTAATGTTATAATTGATTGAAAGAGTTAAAATGGAAACAGTCCCTTTGGTCCAGCAAGTCTATGCGAACCATCGATCAGCCATTCACACTAGTTCCACGTTAACCCACTTTCATATCCACTCCGCGGACACTTGGGGCAATTTTCAGAGTACAGCCATAGGCTTTAACTCATTACAAAACTTGATTTATAAAGGAATTTCCTCCATCGAATCCCAAATTGCAATGCCTCTAAATATTAAGCATGCACATGAGACTCCTAGGTTTCCTCCTGTGTTGTAAAGTAAAAGGGGCCTCTAGTGGAATATAATCAGCATTGCTAATTCAGCACAAGGCTAAATGCCATAAAACATGAAAACTGTTCAACTAGACTTTGACCTCATGCTATTTAATGTGAAAGAATCTTTCAGAATAATATTACCGAGACCTAGTTCAGTGAGGTCTCATTTTGTCAATACCGAAGTAATTAAAAGTGAACTGTTATATAGAAAGCCAAAATGAGGTGCAGAGAAAAACCTAAGCAAACATACAGCACAAGACAAACAGGGAAACAAAAATCAAATTAACATTCACTTTTAATATGTTGGTCAAGAAAACAAATTAAAATCTTAGCACTCAAGTGACCAAAATGTGCACTCAAATGTCACTGCAATTCACGAGAGGAAACAATCAGCTTTACGCTCCATTTAGTGGATAGAGTGCCTTCGAGACTATTGACATTGGTTGCATTTCAAATGAATATACAAGTACCTCTGCTATAAAGTGATAGTTGCATTCCAAAGGCAACTCGTATCATAGAAAAACATGTTATAAAACACAAGGAGTGCAGTGTAGGTTCACGAGGTTAACTCCTGGGATGGTGGGACTGTCATATGATGAAAGAATGGAACGACTGGGCTTGTATTCACTGGAATTTAGAAGGATGAGAGGGAATCTTATAGAGACATATGACATTAAGGGATTGGACAAGCTAGATGCAGGAAACATATTCCTGATGTTGGGAGAGTCCAGAACCAGGGACCATAGTTTAAGAATAAGGGGTAGGCCATTAAAAACTGAGATGAGGAAAAACTTTTTCACCCAGACACTTGTGAATTTGTGGAATTCTCTGCCTCAGAAGGCAATGGAGGCCAATTCACTGGATGCATTCAAAAGAGTGTTACATAGAGCTCTTAGGGCTAGAGGAATCAAGGGATATGGGGAGAAAGCAGGCACGGGGTACTGATTGAGGATGATCAACCATTAAATGGCGATACACAAAAATGCTGGAGAAACTCAGCAGGTGCAGCAGCATCTATGGAGCGAAGGAAATAGGTAACGTTTCGGGCCAAAACCCTTCTTCAGACCGAAACGTTCTTCAGGTTTCGGCCCGAAACGTTACCTATTTCCTTCGCTCCATAGATGCTGCTGCACCCGCTGAGTTTCTCCAGCATTTTTGTGTACCTTCGATTTTCCAGCATCTGCAGTTCCTTCTTGAACATTAAATGGCGGCGTTGGCTCGAGGGGCCGAGTGGCCTACTCCAGCACCTATTTTCTCTGTTAAAACAATTAGGGGGTAGTGTTTCTGATTTGCAATAAAGTTTTTTAATCTGATGATTTTCTAAAATAGAGGTCTTTTCAATAGTCACACGTTTATTTTTGTTATTGAAAGCTAAAAATAAGGGCTGAATGTGACATTAATACAATACAATTGCTTGTCAATTTCAGTGGCCACCCACAATAATGTAGCACCTGTGTTCTTAAGAAAAATTCTCTGCCTCAGAAGGCGGTGGAGGCCAGTTCTCTGGATACTTTCAAGAGAGTTAGATAGGGCTCTTAAAGATAGCGGAGTCAGGGGATATGGGGAAAAGGCAGGAACGGGGTACTGATTGGAGATGATCAGCCATAATCACATTGAATGGCGGTGCTGGCTCGAAGAGCCGAATGGCCTACTCCTGCACCTACTGTCTAATGACCTCTTGACTATTGTACACAGGTAGATGGAAACATTTTTCCATTAAAGTTTTTTTGTGCATGCACATTTCCAATGTAACTTTTAAGTGGTCCTCTAGATCCCGATCGTAATTGTATTACAATAGACAATTGGTGCAGGGGTAGGCCATTCGGCCATTCAAGCCAATTCTGCCATTCGCTGTGATCATGGCTGATCACATAGCCAAATAGGCCAATGACCAAATAGGCACAAATAATAGAAATTGTTTTCCCTAATTCAATCACATCATACCCAGTTGCAATGTGGAAACAATCATAGAACAACCTGCATTTATCTATTATTATATAAAACTCTGTGGCTGCAGCCTGCCGTCCGGCTGCCTTTCTGCCTTTCGATTCGTTCCATCGTGTGATGTCACAATGCCCAATACTCGCAGATGTCCAATCGGAATGGCCGATGCTCGCAGATGTCCAATCGGAATGGATCCATTTACATGTACGGCTGCCGGCTGCATTTCTTCCTTTGATTCCTTGCCACACCGAATCCAGACGCACAATCGCCGAGATCTTTTCCATTTCGGTAGAGATTTCACTTTTCTTTCTAAGTATCCGCTCCTCATTACATTTCATCGAGTTTAAGTACACCTTTTTAATCAAATCCTTCTCCCCCCCCCCCAATATTTCAAAAATAAACTGGCTTCTCACCCATAGAAGCAGCCATTTCGGTAGACATTTCGCTTTTCATTCCAACTATCCACTCATTAGATTTCGTTATGTTTATGTCCACATTTTTCATTAAATCCTTCTCCCCCCCCCCCCCCCCGCCCCCCAACTCACTCATTTTGTCGCCTCCTGCTGGCCAGCGACCATAACGGCTGCTGGCGCCCGCATCTCGCTTCAAAGACGCCATTTAAAACCAGCCGCACTGCTCATTCCTGAGCCGCTTGAGTTGGAGGACCACGTCTCCCGTGGGGGCTACGGGTAGGGAACGGCTGCGTTGGGGGAGCAGACCCAACAGGTCTGCCCTTGATCTAGTAAACTCTATATGTCAGTCCATCAGATCTACGCTTATCCTAGGTATGTTACAAAACTTACCTTCAGCGGTGCTGCAGTTCTGCCACAGGCCATGTGCGCGATATTGGGGGGGGGGGGGGGGGGGTGGGGGTTAAAATGCTGTTTTCTCCTGCCTGTCCGAGATATATTTTCTCTGGCTGCTAGCTTAAGCTGAAGAATTGTACCGACTGCCGTTCTATGAAAAAAAAAATTTAAACCGCGGAACTATTTCAGCGCTGGAGTAAAATAAAAATCCGCTTCTAATGCAGTCAACGCCGACAACGGGACGGATCTCCCGTACGGGACAGCTAAAGGTAACCCGTTTATTTTACATATAAACGTGCTTCTTAGGATTACCTTAATCCAAATTCTACGTTGCGAAAAGGTGATTTAGGCCCCATACGAACCGGCTGTGTTTTTCCTGCCGATATGGGGTTTAAATTCACCGCAAACCGCAACGTTCCAAACGATCGCGTTCCACAAAATCCCACTCGCAGGATGATTTAAATGGCCATTAATTTACGGGAATTAAACAAAAAATTCCTTCCATTTGGCCTATAAATTCATGACAATGAGATTTAAAAATCATGTTATATTGTGAATTCTTGTGTGAATGTTATTTGGACACAGGCTATTTAAAAATGTTCATCTTTTCTTAAGAAATGGATAGATGTTTAGATCTAGTAATTGAATTTTGTAATTAGCTACAATTAGGTAACTAACTAATTATATGCTTTAATTTCAGGTCATCCAAGTAAGATCGTTTCATATTTGTTTCAGAATGCTTCAATTTATTACAGAAAATTTCTTTCAGTTCTCTTAATTTTTAAGAAAGTTATGGGCTTTTGACAGCTTTTGTGTTAAGTCAATGGAAAAGCAATAGGGAACAAGATGCTAATTTCCAAGTATGAAAATGGCCATAATACTTAAGATATGAAAGTGAATTAGGTGTCAAATTAAACTTCTTTTTATGCTTTATCTGATGGGCTAAATTGCAGACTTGATTTTTAAAATCTCAAAATGTTGTAACATTGCTACTTATCCTGTTATTTGTACAGTAAATATCAACCTATTTCCAGGAAAAGTATCATCACGCAAGTCTTTTATTGCACTCAGGATTCTGATCTTAAGGAGAGGCAGTCAGTAGACAGGTGTTCTCAATATTAATCTGTCATTGTCACATATTTTGACCTTATTGTTGTTGCTCAAGATGAAAAGTGTGCGTAAGTTTTGAACGATCAAGTTATGGATCCATTATCTTCAATATTGACCCATGAATGTTAGTTCTGGCAACGTCCATTTGTATGGCATGCAATATCAACTTTGACTGAAATAAAGAGGTAGAAACATAGAAAATAAGTGCAGGTGTAGGCCATTCGGCCCTTCGAGCCTGCACCGCCATTCAATATGATCACGGCTGATCATCCAACTCAGTATCCTGTACCTGCCTTCTCTCCATACACCCTAATCCCTTTAGCCACAAGGGCCACATCTAACTCCCTCTTAAATATAGCCAATGAACTGGCCTCAACTACCTTCTGTGGCAGAGAATTCCACAGATTCACCACATTCTGTGCGAAAAATGTTTTCTTCATCTCGGTCCTAAAAGATTTCCCCCTTATCCTTAAACTGTGACCCCTTGTTCTGGACTTCCCCAACATCGGAAACAATCTTCCTGCATCTAGCCTGTCCAACCCCTTAAGAATTTTGTAAGTTTCTATAAGTAGCTGCACTTTGGTACAATAATGGTCACACCATTACTAATCAATCTCTGGGGACCACTGGTATATCTCCAACACATTGTTTTGGAAGCAGTGGGAAATCTACTTTGATTTCAATGCACACCGTTTTAACAGCTTGGCTGCGTCAAGAGAATCAACTTGCTGTCCAATTGCCTTATTGCAATCTTCTTAAGAGTGACAGTGTGGAAACAGGCCCTTCAGCCCAACATGTCCCAGCTACGCTAGTCCCACCTGCCCCGCTTTTGGTCCATATCCCTCCAAACCTGTCCTATCCATGAACCTATCTGTTTCTTAGGTTCTCACGTCCCTACCTCAACTACCTCCTCTGGCAGTTTGTACCATACACCAACCACCTTCTGTGTGAAAATGTTACCCCTCAGATTACTATTAAATCTTTTCCCTTCACCTTAAACCTATGTCTTCTGGTCCTCAATTCTGTTACTCAGAGCAAGAGACACAATGCATCTACCCGATCTAATCCTAATCTATTGAAGGAAAAGACTACAAAAAATAGTAAACACTGCCCAGTCCATCATCGGTTCTGACCTTCCTTCCATCGAAGGGATTTATCGCAGTCGCTGCCTCAAAAAGGCTGGCAGTATCATCAAAGACCCACACCATCCTGGCCACACACTCATCTCCCTGCCACCTTCAGGTAGAAGGTATAGGAGCCTGAAGACTGTAACAACCAGGTTCAGGAATAGCTACTTCCCCACAGCCAGCAGGCTATTAAACCTGGCTTGGACAAAACTTTGATTATTAATAACCAATTATCTGTTATTTGCACTTCATCATTTTATTTATTCATGTGTGTATATATTTATATTATAGTATATGGACACATTGATCTGTTTTCTAGTAAATGCCTACTATGTTCTGTGTGCTGAAGCAAAGCAAGAATCTCATTGTCCTATCAGGGACACATGACAATAAACTCTCTTGACTTGACTTGACCTGACAAATACTTCAAGATTCAAGAGTTTATTGTCATGTGTCCCAGATAGGACAATGAAATTCTTACGTTGCTTCAGCACAACAGAATAGAAGGCATGAATACAGAACAGATCAGTGTGTCCATACACCATTGTATAAATATATACACACACACACATGAATAAATAAAACGGATAAAGTGCAAATAAACTGATAATGGGCTATTAATGTTCAGAGTTTTGTTTGAGTTGAGTTTAATAGCCTGATGGCTGTGGGGAAGAGGCTGTTTCTGAACCTGGACGTTGCAGTCTTCAGGCTCCTGTACCTTCTACCTGAAGGTAGCGGGGAGATGAGTGTGTGGCCAGGATGATGTGGGTCCTTGATGATGCTGCCAGCTTTGAGGCAGCGACTGCGATAAATCTCCTCGATGGTAGGGAGGTCAGAGCCGATGATGGACTGGGCAGTGTTTACTACTTTTTGTCGTCTTTTCCTCTCCAGGGCGCTCAAGTTGCCGAACCAAGCCATGATGCAACCGGTCAGCATGCTCTCTACTGTGCACCTGTAGAAGTTAGAGAGAGTCCTCCTTGACATACCGACTCTCGGTAATCTTCTCAGGAAGTAAGAGGCGCTGATGTGCTTTCTTTATGATAGCATCAGCGTTCTCGGACCAGGAGAGATCTTCAGAGATGTGCACGCCCAGGAAGTTGAAACTCTTGACCCTTTCCACCATCGACCCGTTGATATAAACAGGACTGTGGGTCCCCATCCTACCCCTTCCAAAGTGCATAATCAGTTCCTTGGTTTTGCTGGTGTTGAGGGCCAGGTTATTGTGCTGGCACTATTTGGTCAGGTATTTTAAGCAGTCCTTGGAAAATAGTAAGGATATTTGAGTTTTTACAAAAATGAAAGCAAAGCTATAATGCATAATACAATCGTGCTGTAGTGTAGTTTAATGATGCAGCACAGTGAACAGGCCCTTGCGCCCATAGAACCCAAACCAACCACGAGTCACCTATTCCAGTTCTATGTAATCCCACTTTCTCATCCACTTCAAACACATTATGGACAATTTTCGAGCCCAATGAACCCACATGAGTCATTCCCACAATATATAAAACGGACATACAAAACTCAAATCTCCCCCTCCCCTCAACATTTTCCTTTTATTTGTAGCAGAGAAAATACTGAAAACTTTCAACAAATTCCAAATCTGATGAGATATCCTCAATCTGAAACTTGACAGTTTCTCACTGAATTACACTCTTGGCCTGCTGAGAGGCTGTTGCCTATTCTAAACAGGGCAGTGCTGGAATAACTCAGTGGGTCAGGCAGCATCTCTGGAGACCATGGATAGGTGTTGTGTCAGGTCAGGACCGTTATTCAGACTGATTGTGCAGAGGGGAGAAGAAAGCTGGAAGAGAGGAGCAGAAAAGTAGGTGGACACACATCTAGCTCATAAGAAAGTCAAATATTACATGTACCGACTCCAGCTATGTTCTTAGTTTTTGCAATCATCTAATGATACTAGGAATTTTATAAACCCACATCCTTAAGGGATCTCAATTATTGAACCTCCACTAGGTTATGATTGAGGGAAACATGTTCAGACTTAAATTGAATTGAATTGAATACCTTTATTGGAATCTTAATTGGAAAATGTTGCCTTACAATTATAAAATAGCAAAGCAAACCACATATTGATACAAATACATCGATAGATGCTCCTGAACACATCATCATATAACCATATAATATAACCATATAACAATTACAGCACGGAAACAGGCCATCTCGACCCTTCTAGTCCGTGCCGAACACATAATCTCCCCTAGTCCCATATACCTGCGCTCAGACCATAACCCTCCATTCCTTTCCCATCCATATAACTATCCAATTTATTTTTAAATGATAAAAACGAACCTGCCTCCACCAGTGATGTAACCTAGGGTCATTGGGTGTTTCGGGTCTTTCAACATCAGACACCCTCACCCAGGCGACCCAGCCGTGGTTGATCAGACCACGACGTGTTCAGGTGGCATTCGCTCCTCCCCATGGACCTCCTCTCCTGATCCAGAGCCATCTTGATGCCTTCTCCGCTGCCTCTGTGGTGTTCTTGATGACCCTTCTCCTTGCCACTCCGTTTATGCCCAGTGCATTCAAGGCTTTGTAGAGCGATTGCCCTGCAAAACCTCTGCAGCCAACCTCGATGGGCATACACCTTGCCTTCCAGCCCTGCTTACGGCAGTCTATGACCAGCTCTTCATACTTGGCCATCTTCTTCTCGTGGGCCTCCTCCAGACGGTCCTCCCACGGCACTGTCAGTTCCAACAAGACGATGTTTTTGGTCGCCTCTGAGACCAGGAGGATATCTGGCCTCAGGGTGGTCGTGGCAATGTGCTGTGGAAACTTCAGCTGTTTCACCAGGTCTACGGAAAGCTGCCAGTCCTGCGCAGTCGCCAGGATTCCTGACTGATTCCTGGCTACTGTGGTTCTTGGCAGCTGCACTCCGGCCTTCACAAAGGTGATCATCTAGGTGGTGGGGCGTTCTCGTCTGCAGCTGCTGATTCCCATGCTGATGGCTTCTGCAATGGGTTTGAGAACCTGGTCGTGACGCCATGTGTACCGGCCCTGCCCAAGAGACTTTGGGCAACAGCTCAGGATGTGTTCCAACGTCCCCTTGCCTGAGCATTGCGGGCAATCTGGAGATTCCGCTTTGCCCCAGATGAAGAGGTTCGATGGGCTGGGCAGGACATCATACACTGCCTGGACCAGGAACTTGATGCACTGTGGTTCAGCCTGCCAGAGCTCAGTCCATGTGACTTTTCGGTCCATGGCCTGCTCCCACCTTGTCCACGCCCCCTGCTGCCTCAATCCAACTGCTCTGGTACACCTCTCCTCCTCCACCACTGCCCTCACTTCCTCCTGGACCAGCTTGCGCCTCTCCTTCCCCTTGGCCTTGTCAAACTGGGGAGATGGGAAGATTCCCAGGCCTGCTCTTCCCCGAGTCACTGCTCCCACCAGGACTCTGTGGCGTATCCGGGACTCTGCTTGCAGCACGGCTTCGCCGGCTCTCCACTTCCTCCCAGTTTTCACCTCCACCCCTGCTTGAGCCACCTTGGGGTCGCTGGAGTCCCTGTACATCATCATCTCTCTGGCCCGAGTCACTTTGAACTCCTCCTCCAGGGACTTCAGGGGCAGCTGGAGCTTGGTGTTATTTCCGTAAAGGGCGATGCTGCTAAGACTCCTGGGCAGTCCCAGCCACCTTCTGAGAAAGCTGCTGACTTTCCTCTCCAATCTCTCCACGATGGATATTGGGACTTCGTAGACAAGCAGTGGCCAGAGTATCCTTGGCAGGATACCATGCTGGTAAATCCATGCCTTGAACTTGCCGGGAAGCCCCGACTGGTCCACTGCTCTCAACCAGCTCTCCAGTTCCTGACAGGTTGCCTGGACAGATGCTGTATCCTTCAGGCCGCTGTTAAACACCTTGCCAAGACTCTTCACTGGCTTTTCGGAGACAGTTGGGATTGGTGACCCTTCGATGCTGAAGCGGAACCTGTCCATGACTTTGCCCTTCTTCAGCACCAGTGACCTTGATTTTCCTGGCTTAAACCTCATCTTTGCCCATCCAATCAGTTTCTCCAACCCCTGCAGGATCCACCTGCTTCCTGGCACTGACTCAGTGGTGACAGTCAGGTCGTCCATGAAGACTCTGATTATTGGTTGGCGTATTACTGACTTGGTCCGAGGGCACCGGCACTCTGGCTCAGCAGACTTGACAATCATGTTCATCGCCAAGGCAAAAAGGATCACAGAGATGGTACAGCCTGTGTACAAACCACGTCAAAACAAAACTGGCAAAGTCTATAGCAATATTGGGAAAATCAAGACACATTCTGGACCACCAATCATTACATACTCTGTATAATACACTCATATTGCCATATCTGAGTTACTGTGTGGAGATATGGGGTAACACCTACAAAACCAACCTACAGCCGTTATGCACATTACAAAAAAAGAGCAATAAGAATTATCAATAACGTTGGATATCTTGAACATACCAATTTATTATTCTTAAAGTCACATACACTGAAGTTCACCGATCTGGTTACATTTAAGACTGCACAAATCATGCACAAAGCAAGAAATAATTTACTTCTAGGAAATATACAAAAACTGTTCATGGAAAGACAGGGTGGGTATAATTTAAGAGGGGAACATAATTTTAAAAAACTCAATGTCAGAACAACTCTTAAAAGTATGTGCATAGTAATATGTGGTGTGAATTTGTGGAATGGTCTGGAACAGGAGATAAAACTTAGCACAAACATAATTCAGTTTAAAAAGATGTACAAAAACACTTTTTTTAAAAAAGGATATTGGGATGAGGATAGGTGAATGTGAGTGGGATATTTGTTATACTGGATGTATTGGGAAGGGTGATTATAGGGTGATGGGTTGTATATATGACTAAGAGATACTGTATAGTATATGAGGGATTTTTCTTTTCTTTTTTTCTCTCTTTTTTGTATGGCTTTGTAAATATTTGATTAGTGTATAAATGTAAATAATTTGGTGTATATATAGCTGCTGGTGTACATATGGTGTACATATAGCTGCTAAATTTGTATAAGATAATTATAAGCAGTTGAGTAAGGGGTGGAAATTAATAAGCTTTGGCTTCTTCCTGCTCCTTTTCGGACACATACGATTTCATTTATTTATAGATATTGTTTATGACACTATATAAATATTCTTGTTTTGTTTTTTGTATGCTGTTTCACACTTGCTTTTTATTCTTTTATTCTGTTTGAAATAAAGAATTAAATAAATAAATAAAAAGTGAGAGGTGGAAACCATAGCAATGTTACAAAATTTTGAGATTTAAAAAATAAAGTCTGCAATTTATCCCATCAGATAAAGCATAAAAAGAAGTTTAATTTGACACCTAATTTACGTTCATATCTTCAGTATTAAAAAAGTTATGGCCATTTTCATACTGGGAAATTAGCATATTGTTCCCTATTGCTTTTCCATTGACTTAACACAAAAGCTGTGATCAAGGACAGTCGAAAGCCCATAACTTTCTTAAAAATTAAGAGAACTGAATGAATTTTTCAGTTATTACAGATTGAAGCATTCTGAAACAAATATGAAACAATCTTACTTGGATGACCTGGAAATTAAAGCATATAATTAGTTAGTTACCCAATTGTAGCTAATTACAAAATTCAATTACTAGATCTAAACATCTATCCATTTCTTAAGAAAAGGTAAACATTTTTTAAAAGCCTAAGTGTCCAAATAACATTCACACAAGAATTCACAATATAACATGATTTTTAAATCTCATTGTCATGAATTTATAGGCCAAATGGAAGGAATTTAGTGTTTAATTCCTGTAAATTAATGGGCATTTAAATCATCTTGCGAGTGTAATTTTGTGGAACGCGCTGGTTTGGAACGTTGCAGTTGCAATGAATTTAAACCCCATATCGGCAGGAAACATACTGCCGGTTCGTATATTTACATAATGACGTTTTCGCAACATGAAATTTTGATTAAAGGCATCCTAAGAAGCAGGTTTATATGAAAAAAATAAACGGCATACCTTGCCTTTTCCCCTACGTGAGATCCGTCCCGTTGTCGGCGTTGACGGCATTTGAAGATGATTTTAATTTTACTCCAACAATTAAATTATCCAGCACTAATTTTAATAAACTTAATAAAACAGCAGTCGAAGCAATTTTTCTTTAGCAACTATACAGCCTGACAGATTTGAATAGGCTGCAGAAAAATTGCATTTTAAACCCGCCCCCCTCTCAAAGGCGCCAAAGTCTCACACACGGGCAGTGGCAGAACTGCAGCGCCGCTGAAGGTAAGTTTTGTAACATACCTATTTAAGAGGCACTGCATAAATACACAACAACTTATGTCAAATATAACGCTCCATTAATAGCTCAAATCCAAGTACAGATATAACACCAAGAGATGAAAAGGTAGCAGTCAAACAGACCCAGCCTTCAGAATGATTTGTATCTGCCACTTTTGAGTTTTCAACACTGAGAAAGTACTCCATGCTTTAAATCAGAATATTGTCTGCATTTCAATTTGCAATACAAAGATCCAGCTGCCAGCTTCAGCTATCCCACCACCTCTTGGTCAACATATTTAAAGGCAATTATTTCACACATGCCGTTCACGTCAGTTACAACTAAAGAAAATTCCAAAGACATACAGGTTGGCAGGTCAATTGGCTTTGGTAATGCCTTTCTTGACAATCCTGATTATTTTTCAGGGGTGATCAGAAAAAATGTTCCAATGCCTTGCTCAAGCATAAAATGTCCACCTCAACATTTTCTTGTTTGATTCTACTTAGAGTCCATGTAACGCAAGGCATCTCCATCTTAGAACATATCTTGCACAAGAATGCTACAACTGTCAGCGAAGAGCAAGATATTTTCACATTATTAACTAATCAACAGTTCAAGCAATTCTTACTTCCCAATGAGAGTTTTTAAATTAAAAAAAAACGGCAAAGATAATATGAAAATGAGCGAGTACATGGAAGATGAATAGTGAAAACAAGCAGTCAGAAACTTAAAAACCCAATAACATTGCAAAAAATAAATGCCTGATCCATACCTTGATTGTCAATCACTCTGGGTTGCCAACCTGGATGACCATTACACTTGGGTTGCCATTCATAGCGTTCTAAAATTAGCAAAAGAAAGTCCATCTGAATAAAATCCTAATATTCTCAATGTTTGACAGACTGATCGTTTACTCAATTTGCTATTTTTAAATAACAAAATTATTTTTAGTTCTGAATGTGCAGAATTTCAAAATAGACTTATTCTAGCACATCTTAAAAGCACTCCGTTATCCAAATTTTAATGACATTAGGCGATATGAAATAGACAGGAAACTCAAAATAGGGATGTCTATGAAAATCTTAAACTTCAGCACTGGCAGAACTGATGCAAAAGGGCAAAGAGAGAGATAACAGCTAAGTGGGACGAATAAAATAGACCTCATTGGATGAACTAAATCTACTATTTTGTAGGAAAGCATTGTAAATAGGAAGCACGGAATTAAAAAAGACATCAGCAATGAAAGGGATAAGACAGAGCCACAGTTAGATATTTGCAGATTAGAGTACACAGAACAAGGGTCTTCAGCCTCTGTTTGCAACACCCACCATGATGCCAATCTAAACTAGTCCCATCTGCCTGCACATGGTCTGTATCCTTCTCTTCCCTACATACATCTTATTTAAATGTTACTGCAAATTATGCAATAAAACAGGAAGATATCTCCGAGAGCAGAAGGGCCGAAGGGCCTTCACAGGAATGTACGCTTGACTTGATTGCATCAGCAGAGTTTCCCCTCCAGCCCCATTTATTTTCTGGATTTAAACATAAGGAAAATGATTCCAAATCAGGAGGATGTGCTCTGTAAAAGTGACTGCTGTCCTTGGTGGTAGAAGTCCCAGGTTTGGGAGATAGCCTGGGCGAGTAACGTAGTGTACACTGCAGTCTCTGTGCGATGATGGTAATGATTTTTTTTTTTTAAAAGAGTGACTGATGCAGGCCATACAAGAAAGTTGTTTTGTCGTGGATGAACTTAAGTTGTACTCATCCAGGTGAGGCTAGCATCCCATCAGTCATGACGTGCCTTGTTTCCGGTCAAAATATTTTGGGGCATCAGTTGATTCACATGCGGGACAATCTCTGACATATTCTTGTAGCAGGATAAGATCAGTTAACTTTCTGTTCAACTGTAATCGCCAGGATATTGATTGCAATAAAAAGTGAATGTTAAAAGAGATAAGCTGCCATTTTTCTTCAACATTAAGACCAACGACACAAAACATGTCAGTGTTAGCGTATATTTTTATCAGCAATTTCTTTATAAAAGACTAGTGGACAAAAAAACCCCCCACAAATTAAACTGATTAACTATAGATTATTACCTTTCAAATCAGAAGATTGATTTCCATTGATAACATCATCATTCATTAGGCTTGTCTAATTAGAAAACAAAATGCATATGTCAATATCTGAGAATTGTATATGGACTATCAGTAGATATTTTAAAGCAACAAGATGCTTACCGCTTCACTGAAGGATGGGATAATGGTAATAGGCTCCCTTCCCAGTTCTGCATCCCAATCTTCTGTCATATTGAGAAATTTCACTTGCCCAATGATTGCACTCCAAAATAAACCTTTAAAATAAACATATTTTAATGAGAATCTCACAATTTCAATACTGTAAAATAACTAAATTCCCCAATTTTGCACTTGCAATGGAAGTCATTTAATCTTAAAGCTGTAACCTCTGGTACTTGCTTTCCTTCATGCAGGTAATAAATATATTTTTACCCTCCCCAATTGCCTTTGAGCAGATTGTTAGCAAATACCCTACTTCATTCATTCTAAATGTGGCAAAATTACCTTCCACACCTCCAACATAGAAACATAGAAATAGTTGCAGGAGTAGGCCATTCGGCCCTTCGAGCCTGCACCGCCATTCAATATGATCATGGCTGATCATCCAACTCAGTATCTTACAAATCATTATTTGTTGGGGTCTAGGATGGAGATCCACACCATCTAAATACTACAGCTCCCTTACCAAGTAAATATGAAGCAGAATCTGGAATGCCTCCCAAAGAACAAGTCAACATGAAAAATCCCATCGACCCTTCAACGTCCATGCCGAGCAGGATGCCAAAACCAACTATTATCTGCCTGCACATAATCCATATCCCTCCAGTCATAAATGTCACTTGCATATTTCCTCCACCATCAATCTTGGCAGCATGTTCCAGGCACTCAACACCCATAAAATAAAAGACCCACACATTCACTTTAAAGATTGCCCCTCTCACCTTAAAACTCTGCCCTCTAGTATTTGATATCTCAATCTTGCGGAAAAGGTTTTTAATGTCTACCTTATCTATGACCCTCAATTTTGTACACTTCTACAAGGTCTTCCCTCTACCATCAGAGTGGCACAGAGGTACAAATGTGAAGCAGTTGCCTCTCAGAGCCTGGGTTCGATCCTGACCTCGGATGTTGTCAGCGTGGAGCACTTTCTACGGGTGCTCCGGTGTCCTCACACATTCCAAAGGCGTGCAGAGTTGTAGGTTAATTTTTCTCCTGTAAATTGCCCAGGGTGTGTAGGATAAAGTGGGATAGAGCTAGTGGGAATGTGTGATCGAATACCTCGATGAGCCCCCCCCCCCGGGCCAGTTTCCTGCATCTCCAAAACAAAAAAACATCCCAGAGATCACAATCCAGTTCCGACTAATCTCACTCTGTACCTAATACTGTTCAATTAAAGAGTTATTCTGGTAAACCTCCTCTGAACTCTATTCAAAGCCTTCACATCCTTTCTTTAATGGGGTGACCGGAACTTCAGGCAATAATTAAAAATGCAAAATAATCAGATTCCCATAAAGCTGCATTATGAAACATGTCAAACATATTAAGCTACATTCCAGCTGGTCATGCAGGCAAGTGAGGATAAATCCACCACACCAATACGTGGTTTCCAGCAAGGCACCCATGTAAACCAAACTTCAGCTTTCTAGAAATTGGAATGGCTTGATTAAGGAAGGAATTAAGTTTCTGAACAAGGTATTGTAGCCATTTAAATACAGTACAGGTGCACAACCTTTAATCCGAAGATCCAAATAACGAAAACCTCCGAATAGCGGACATTTTTTCGGTCCTTGAAGAAAGGTCCTTGAAAACGTTCACCGAGGGTGGCCCGCAGAGGTGACAGCGGAACCTCCGGTCGGTCCTCGAAGATAGGGGAACTAAATCCCCATTCATAAAAGAGAAGGTGAGGGTATATTGCGCGGGAGGGTTAATAATTGACAATATGCTGCTGCCTGCCCGCTGAGTTAAAAAGTTCCCACGGTAGACTCACGATACACAGTGTATCTTGAGTCGTGCGTGGGAACTTTTTAACTCAGCGGGCAGGCAGCAGCAGATTGTCGCTCCCTTCAGTTTCACCCCACCTACACCCCTCTGCTTCCCGGCCATGTGTGTGACCCCTTCCCTCCCCTCTCCAGCTCCCCGCCCATTGCACCGGCGCGGGGGCTTTGCACTGTCTTCACGTCGGCGATGCCAGCAGGTCAGTGCCAGTCACCGGAGACGTCAGGACCAACGGGACACCGACCCCCAGGCCCACTGCAAGCACGGAGATCCCAGAGACCCACAGCCAGCAGCAGCCCAGCCCCGTTCCAACTCCAGAGGAAAACTGCAAACTGGCCGGAGACGTCAGGACCACCAGAAGCCGTTCCCCGATGGGCCGCTACAGCGACAAGTGGAAGTTCGCCCACAGCCCGAGCTGTGCCCCCTCATCGGGACACCGACCCCCAGGCCCACTGCAAGCACGGAGATCCCAGATCGGCAACTCCAGCCCAGCCCCGTTCCAACTCCAGAGGCAGAAGCTGATGGTGTGCAAGGGACGTCTTGTTCTTGGGGTCGCGCAGCTCGGGCTGTGGGCGAACTGCCACTTGTCGCCGTAGCGGCCCATCAGGAAGCGGATTCCTCTGGAGTTGGAGGGGGAAGGGGGTATTGTGCTGTTTGATCGCCCCCTACTATCCCAGGGACAGGGAGACAGGACGTTCACCGAGGGCGGCCCGCAGAGGTGACAGCGGAACCTCCGGTCGGTCCTCGAAGAAAGGGGAACTAAATCCCCATTCATAAAAGAGAAGGTGAGGGTACATTGCGCAGGAGATTAGGAATCCCAAGACAAAGTTGAGTGAGCGTTCACCGAGGGTGGCCCGCAGAGGTGACAGCGGAACCTCAGGTCGGTCCTGGAAGAAAGGGGAACTAAATCCCCTTCATAAAAGAGAAGTGGAGGGTATATTGCCCGGGAGGGTATATCGCCTACCTGGAAGAAACCGGACATTTTTTCCAGGATGTCGTCTGCACACCAAAGCTCACGTTTGGCGCTAAACATAGCACGCCAAAGCTCACGTTTGGCGCCAAACGCACGTCGCCTCTGCTGCACACGGATATAAGAGTGTGAAAATGTCGCCTAAGGGCATGTAGCCCCGCTAGGGTGACATGAGTGCGAGAGGTGATTCAATGCTGCGGTCACATTTACAAATTCAGGAATTCATTCAACACACTGCATTTCATACAGACATTTATTCTGCAAGAAAAAACTACATTGAAGACTCAAACTCGCGACCGAGGAACTGCCGGGATCAAGGCGCAAACTCGCGACCTTGCGGACATGAGCCGAGAACTCTACCACTGAGCCAGCCATTAAAATCTACGCTAAAAAATTTCCATTCCGAAGGCCGACAAATTCCGAATTACAAAAAGTGTCTGGTCCCAAGGCTTTCGGATAAAAGGTTGTGCACCTGTATTAGATTGCTTGTAGGCTGTGGGCCGAGGAGCTTTATTCTGCAGTTTCGTGACCCAAGTCACCAAACTACATGAAATTTTCGCATGTTGTGTAAAAATATTTATATAAATCACCCCTGAAACTCGATATGAAGTAGACTTCCCAATTTTATTAAATTAGAGAAAAAACGGAAAAATGTCAGGAATTTTTTAGTCCAAAGCACATTTAACATTGAGTTGTCTGCCAGTTGGCCAATCGCGCGCTTAGTTTCAGGCTAGCACACAAATCAGGTGATTTATATAAAAAAAGCAGGAGTAACTCAGCGGGACAGGCAGTATCTCTGGAGAGAACGAATGAGTGACGTTTCGGGTCCAGACCCTTCTTCAGACTCCTTGAGAAAAGTCCTTGGCTTAAGGTGCAGTCTACACAGGTCATATTCAGGTCATGCACTGATTTTTTTGGACATTTGCATTGTTGAGAAACACCAAACTTAACCGTTTACCAATGGTCCATAAATGCTTTTGCTTTAACTATATTGTTTTGGGCTTTTACTTTGGATTAATCAGAAAAATAAATTTGAGCAAAACATTGTAGAATGTTCAATATCTGATTGCTTCAGCTGGCCAGCACTACAGCATGGTATTATATTAAATACAACAGTGTTTTCGTGCTTACATGTAAGTTTAACTTCACAATAAATCCAAATTTTGAATGGATGTCCTTTTACCATGAAAACAATGTTGCCAATAATCATAAAATGCTCTGATCCTTCTTCATACTTCTGTCATTTCACCCCAACAATATGGTTTCCTATTATTCTCTTAATTGTACCTTGCAGCTGATTATAACTCATTCACTAAAGATTCAGAAGGCTCTTTTGTACAGATTTAAGGTAACTTCAAAAAGCAGACAGAAAAGTCACACGTTTCTATCTATAATTGCCTGCAACAAATTCAAACCCTCACACTCAAGTTCTCCAAGTCAAAAGCAATTGGGATGACTGGTGGAGACAGCACGTTTGCGGTGACCTTGAGTTGCGGTACTGGCAGGTGGTGGCTGCAGGAGGCTGCACAGAAGCCACGTGAATTAGTCTATATGCGCAGCCTGCAACAAGATACAATGAAGAGAAGGAGCGGCAGTGGAACGAGCCGATGACATGGGACTGGGCCAGGTCGACCCTCATTTCATTGATCCAGTGCTTCCAGGACACAGGGGCTTCGTGGGATATACAAGAATTGCATGCCTTCGACCTAGATCAGGTAGAGACTTGCAAATTACAGGATGGAGCCAGAATGTGGCAACCATGCACTGCTCCAGAAGAGGATCGATTGTAGTTGTGCATGATACGATTTGATGAATAGCGTGCAGTACAAGCTTTTCATTGTATCTATGTGCACATAACATAGAAATGGTTGAACCAATGAACATTTAAGGGATGTATATAGTTACAGGATTAGTTAAAATCCAGTGAACTCCTGCATGGTGTTTGTCCAAAGTCATGGATTGAGACATCAAGGCTTGGGGTAGATCAACCACTGTTGAATTGTAGGGCCAGCTTGAGACCAGGTGGCCTACCCCTGCTACTTTTTCCATACAGGAACAAGTCCTTTAACCCACTTAATATTCCCCAATATTCGATCAAATCTCTGCTGACAACCCAGCAGAGGCCCAATAAATCATCGACATTGACCAGACCAAAATGGCTCATGAGCATCAGGCCAAATATTGGCAAATTAAATATCATACCAATTATGGTCTCAACGGATGAATCGGTCCTCGCTTTTGAACACGTTGTGGAAACATCAAGGATAGACAAGTGTCAGATAGAGAGAAGCAGCAGCAGCGATTCCTGGGTTTAGTACATTTGTCAAGAACTGAACCAAGGGATTATCTAATTGAAGACACAAGAAACTGCAAATGCTGGAATCTTGGGCAAAACAAACTGCTGGAGGAACTCAAATGGTCAGGCAGCAGCTGTGGAACAAGATGGACAGATAACACGAGTAAGGACCCTTCAGAGGGAAAGAAATGTGAAAAAATGTAGTAAAGGCCTGGCATATGACATGTGGATACCAGCGAAAGTGGTGTGGGGGTTGATCTGCAGATGGGCGAAGCATAGGCTGAAGTGGAGACAGGAGGGTATCAGATAAAGGGATATGGGTGGAAAAGGACAGATGGGGGGGTGAAAAGGAAATAGACAGGAATGAGAGAAGTGTAGGAAGGAGAGGAAGGGGCAAGCAGCATCATGGGAGAGGAGTTCTGTCAGATGCAATTGTCCATGTCAATACTGATAAAGAGTTATTTGAAATAGCCTCATATGTCTTAAGTGTTGCTTTGAAAGATATTGGACATTACAAAGATATTCTCAGACTGGACAGCACAATGTTTCCTGAGATTGGAATTCCATTTATTATAATGCAACATAATATATTTTTCCAACATTACTATCTAGTCAGGTGACATTCTTTGTCCGGATTGCAGCAAAGCCACACAAGCCTCAATGCGAGGACAATGTCGTCGTCTACCAAAGCTGTAGAAGACACAGTGCAGCTAATGGATCAGATCAGCTGCAAGTGCAGAAACAAAACTTAAAACAGAAGAAAAGTTCTCAATATTAAACAACAACAATCAGTTTTATTCGTCACATTGCACATAAGTGAAAGTGAAATGAATTTGCCAGCAGCGGTACAATGAAAAAGAACACACAAAAACAAAAATAAAAATTTAACACAAACATCCACAGTGGTGGAAGCCACAAAATTTGGCCAGTCCTCCTCCATTTGCCCCCGTGGTCGGGACCTCAACCCTCCACAGCCATCGCTGCGGGCGTCCAGATGTGCAGAGAAGGTAAAAACTTAAGGTAAGTCCTGAAACGGTGCCTCCCCCACTGGAGACCGCGGTTTAAAGTTGGTGTCAGCCGCAGGCCGGCGGTTTGGAGATTTAAAGTTCGTGCCGCAGCCCAAAGCACCGCAGACTGCAGGGCCGGCAATCGAAGCTCCCCTCCAGGGGTCCCCAGCGAGGGACCCCACTCCTGATGGTAAGTACACGCCGCGCCCGTGGTAGACGTTTGCCGCGGGCCGGCAATTTGGAGCTTCTTCTTCCCCCGGATCCCCCACGAGGCATCCCAGGCTGCGGACGCCGTGCCAGCTGGAGTTCTGCAGACCGCGGCTTCAAGCTGCTGCGGGCCAGCGAATGTAGCGCTCCCCTCCGACGAGCCCCGGCGAGGGCTCGCCGCTCCACGCCGAGAGTCCACGCTGCGCCGCCGCTGAAGACCCAGGCGCATTCCCCGGGAAAGGCCGCACCGATCCTTGCTGTTAGGCCACAGGGGAGGGGACATGGAAAAAGTCGCCTCTCCGTGGAGGAGGCGACCAAAGATGTTTCCCCCTTACCCCCCCACACCACCCCCCACACAAAGAAACATCAAAACCATCCATTAAAACATACTAAAAAAAAGTAGGGAAAAATGGACACGTGCCTGACAGGGCTGCCGACTTGCAGCGCCCCCACCCCAATATTCCTATCCCAATAGAAGGCAGAATAGCAAAATTTTTATGTCCCTGTTCGGTTGAAAGGAAATAGTAATAATTGGAAAGAGCCATGGTTTTCAAGGGAAATTGGACACTTGGTTCGGAAAAAGAGACAGATCTACAATAATTATAGGCAGCATGGAGTAAATGAGCTGCTTGAGGAGTATAAAGAATGTAAAAAGAAACTTAAGAAATTAGAAAAGCTAAAAGATATGAGGTTGCTAAGGTGAAAGTAAATCCAAAGGGTTTCTACCGCTATATTAATAGCAAAAGGATAACGAGGGACAAAATTGGTCCATTAGAGAGTCAGAGTGGACAGCTATCTGCAGAGCCAAAAGAGATGGGGGAGATATTGAACAATTTCTTTTCGTCGGTATTCACCCAGGAGAAGGATATTGAATTATGTGAGGTATGGGAAACAAGTAGAGTAGCTATGGAAACTATGAGATTCAAAGAAGAGGAAGTACTGACACTTTTGCAAAATATAAAAGTGGATAAGTCACCCGACAGGATATTCCCTAGGACATTGAGGGAAGTTAGTGTAGAAACAGCAGGGGCTATGACAGAAATATTTCAAATGTCATTAGAAACGGGAATGGTGCCGGAGGATTGGTGTACTGCGCATGTTGTTCCATTGTTTAAAAAGGGTGCTAAGAGTAAACCTAGCAATTATAGATCTATTAGTTTGATGTCAGTGGTGGGCAAATTAATGGAAAGGATACTTAAGAGATAATATATATAAGCATCTGGACACACAGGGTCTGATTAGGAACAGTCAACATGGATTTGTGCCTGGAAGGTCATGTCTGACTAATCTTCTTGAATTTTTTGAAGAGGTTACTAGGAAATTGATGAGGGTAAAGCAGTGGATGTTGTCTATATGGACTTCAGTAAGGCCTTGACAAGGTTTCACGGAAGGTTGGTTAAGAAGGTTCAATTGTTGGGTATTAATGGTGGAGTAGCAAGATTGATTCAACAGTGGCTGAATGGGAGATGCCAGAGAGTAGGTGGATGGCTGTTTGTCAGGTTGGAGGCCGGTGACTAGTGGGGTGCCTCAGGGATCTGTGTTGGGTCCACTGTTGTTTGTCATGTACATCAATATTCTGGATGATGGTGTGGTAAATTGGATTAGTAAGTATGCAGATGATACTAAGATAGGTGGTGTTGTGGATAATGAAGTAGATTTTCAAAGTCTACAGCGAGATTTAGGCCATTTGGAAGAGTGAGCTGAAAGATGGCAGATGGTGTTTAACGCTGATACGTGTGAGGTGCTACATCTTGGCAGGACAAATCAAAATAGGACGTACATGGTAAATGGTAGCGAATTGAGGAATGCAGTTGAACAGAGGGATCTAGGAATAACTGTGCATAGTTCCCTGAAGGTGGAATCTCATGTCGATAGGGTGGTAAAGAAAGCTTTTGGTGTGCTGGCCTTTATAAATCAGAGCATTGAGTATAGAAGTTGGGATGTAATGTTAAAATTGTACAAGGCATTGGTGAGGTCAATTCTGGAGTATGGTGTACAATTTTGGTCGCCAAATTATAGGAAAGATGTCAACAAAATAGAGAGAGTACAGATTTACTACAATGTTGCCTGGGTTTCAGCAACTAAATTACAGAGAAAGGTTGAACAAGTTAAGTCTTTATTCTTTGGAGCACAGAAGGTTAAGGGGGGGGGGGGGGGACGGACTTGATAGGTCTTTAAAATGATGAGAGGGATAGACAGAGTTGACATGGATAAGCTTTTTCCATTGAGAGTAGGGAAGTTTCAAACAAGAGGACACAACTTCAGAATTAAGGGACAGAAGTTTAGGGGTAACATGAGGGGGAACTTCTTTACTCAGAGAGTGGTAGCTGTGTGGAATGAGCTTCCAGTGGAAGTGGTGGAGGCAGGTTCGATTTTATCATTTATAAAATAAATTGGATAGGTATATGGACGGGAAAGGAATGGAGGGTAATGGTCTGAGTGCAGGTAGATGGGACTAGGGGAGAATAAGTGTTCGGCACGGGCTAGAAGGGCCGAGATGGCCTGTTTCCGTGCTGTAATTGTTATATGGTTATACAAAGCCAATTGGAAAACACCACCTCAGCAGAGGAAACTGTTTGACTTCTTTACAGACACAAGGAACTTCAGATGCTGGTGTACCAAACAAGACTGTGCTGGAGTAACTCAGCAGGTCAGGCAGCATCACTGGAGTACTAGGATAGGTGACATAGCCATTCGCTTGGGTAATTTACACCCCAGTGGTATGAACATTGACCTCCAATTTCAGGTAGTCCTTGCTTTCTCCCTCTTTTCCATCCCCAGCTCTACGACAAGCCCACTGTCTCCACCTCTTCCTTTCTTTTTCCCCGCACCCCACCCCCCCGGACATCAGTCTGAAGAAGGGTATCGACCCGAAACGTCACCTATTCCTTCTCTCCATAGATGCTACCTCACCCGCTGAGTTTCTCCAGTATTTGTCTACCTTCGATTTTTCCAGCCTCTGCAGTTCTTTCTTAAACATTAAATAATTTCAGGCAAGCCACATTCCACATGGCTTCCCTTCTCCATGCCACCTGGTTTCTCTCTTCTTTTTTGTTTTTCCATTCCAAGCCCCCCCTTCCTTTCCATTACCCAAACTACCCTCACAAACCATCTTCTATCAGCCCATCACTGAGACCTTGATTTCTTTCCACCATGGTTGATATTCCTATTCCCATCATCCTTACACGGTTCCACGTATCCCTCACCAGTCTGTCTCAAGACTCGCCCTTCCCCACTTGGATACATCGATTTATTCTTCCCCCTTCCCTACCCTAACCTCTGCCTCGCCACTCCCCTCTTATTTCTACACCCTGGATACCTTCGCTATACAGTCATTCATCAGATGGCTTCTTGATCCAAAATGTTGACCATCATTCAATTCAACAAATGCTGCTTTGCACACAGTTCAAGCAACAATAAAAAAATTCCAGCACTTTGCTTTTTTGATCCCAGATTCAGCATTTGCCATCTCTTATCCTACCCCATTCTTCCCGAGACTTGCATTCGCTTAAATAATTGCACCCATCTCCTTCTCTAATAATTTAAGGACTACAGAGATTTACTCTAGTCTCTTCCATTACAGAGATACTGACCGTCCTGAATCAATGCAGAGAGGACGTTACACCTTATGCACGTCATCTTTCCATGCAATTACAAAATCAAAGATCCTTAAATGACTGTTTTAGAAATAGACCAACACCTTACAGTTCACACAATTCTTCCACAGTTCAAACATGTCTTCTCATCTCAAACATGAACAGCCTAGCCCACACTGAAATCATGATCCCCGGTTCTCAGTACCCCAGTCCCTACACTACCACCATGATTCCAACACTATCAATGTAATAACAGAGGAGGGATCAAGAAGATCCCTCAAAAAACAAGTCAATGGAAAGCAGAGCAAATTGGTTTCCCCGTAATTTTTTGCTCTTTGCCATGACATTACTAAAGGATTTTTTCAGCTGCCTCATCTATAAATTTCCCTCCGTGTAAGTGTAGATATTTACAACATTGAGTTTCGTTCACAACCCCGCATTGAAAGTGTCTGACTGCATAAAGCAAAATTTGACCAACATTCACACTTGATAAGTTAGTAACATTTATCCTCTTCAAGTGTCAGGCATGACCATTAGAAACGACCCAATCAGCAAAAATAAGGTGGCCACAAAATGAGAGACTAGACGTCAGTGCCTCTCCTGAGCACTTTATTAATAAAATGGAATAAGCTGGTGTATGGTCAGAAGTGAAATCATGACTCTCCACTTACCTCAATGAGTGTAACCTCAGTGAGTGTTACGCTTAAGACACATCTTCCACAAACTACAAGTGAATATGCATTCTAAAGACACTACACAACTCATCAACCCTGATAAAAAAAAGCTGGCAATGTAACCTTTCAAGTTGCATAACATTTGAGCAAAACTCCAAGTGCTAGAAAAACAAAGGAGGTGAGACAGCATCTGTGGAGGGAATGGACAATGACATTTCGGGGTGGGAACCCTCTTGAGAGTTTGAAGGAGAAAACTGAAAAAGTGCTGAAAGTAAGACAAACCCTGCAAAGTCATAGTTTGATATAGGTGAAAGGGGAATTAATTGGCAGATGAGCACACCTGGCAGGGGACACATGAATGGATTGTCAGGTGTAGGAGGAATATTACTTGAAATGAGAGAATTCAACAGTCATACTCTTGGGTTGAAATGCACCCACGCAGCCTACAAGGTATAGCCCAAGTTTCCACATGGCTTCATTCTGACAAGGCTTCCCAAGGATAGAAAGGAAATTATGGGAATTGGGCTTTAAAATGTTTACCAATCCAGCAGCCTGAGCAGAGAGAGCAGATGTTTGGTGAAACTCACCTTGCTTACATTTGGTCTAATCAATGCAAAATAGTTCACATAATAAGCACAGAATGCAGTAGACAAAGTATGAAGAGATGCATGTGAACGTCCTGTTTCTGTTCCTTTATCAGTGCGTGGGTGGCCCTTGATATGGTGTCCCCTCAGCCTCCGGAATTGCAAGGATATGATCTAACCTGTTCACCGTGGATCCTCTCCTTATAACACAAACCTCCCAGACCTCATAACAATTTTGTAAATTGTTTTTGCACCCTTTCCAGTTTAATAACACCCTTCTTATGGCAGGGCAACCAGAACCATGCAGCTTTAATAGGACACCCCAACTACTGTAGTCAATACCCGACCATTGAACGCAAGGATACCAAACACTTCCTTCACCACACTTGCAAGGAACTCCGTCCCAGCACCTTGGCTATCTGTTCCACAGCACTCCCCATTACCCTGCCATGTACTTGCAAGTCATGCCCTGGTTTGTCTTATCAAAATATGTCGTATTTATCCGATTAAACCATCTAAAATTTTCCATTGGCCCAGTTGACTAAAATCTATTGTAATCTTAGATGACTTTCTTCACTGTACCATCAATTTTACTGTCCCGAGGATGGGATTTTAATGCTAGTGCTAGCAATGCCCGCATACACCAAATAAATAGAAAACACGCAGTTCCTCCATTCACTCACTGGAACAATAACATTTTCGAGTAAGATTTGTTTTCCATTTAAAGTATCAAAAATGTTCTCATTTCAGGCAACTTCGACGACATGTTACAACCACGCCTATTTTAATCCCGCAAACTAATTTCCACCGTAAGTGAATCATTCACCGCGTTTAGAGACTGCATCCACATTTAAGAGGCAGTCCCTTTTACCACTTCGAGGATGATATGGAACCAAGTTCAAGGACAAGTAGCACAAGTGTCCAGACTGCTCACGCCTATACACTAGTGGTCTTCGAGTTTGCTGTTGGTGCCAGAGTCCTCTTCCTTCTCCTAATCCTCGTCGTCCTACTCTTAGTCCTCCACCACCATCACCCCCCTCGTTAACGTGAGCATTTACTTACTAGCTTAAACCCCGCCACCTTCCCCCTCGCCCACTTGGCGCCTTTTCTAGCTTCACGTGGCCTTCCACGGGCGCACGTGACATCGGCTCGCGCCCCATTCCCCCAACCACCGGCGCCTGGCGCAAACCCCCATTGTGACGTCAGAATGCAGTAGAATCACCGACCAGCCGGCGCGCGGGCCGCTCAAGGGGTTACCTGCTGCCAAATGTAGCAATGTCGGGGTGTCCATGCAATTCAACTTGCACATCAACTCACTCACCCATACTGTGATTATTAGTGGAGTTCAAAACTTTCCTCCTCCATTTTATTTTTCAAAGAATGGGGAGGAGGTGGGGAAGAGATTTCGAAACAAGATAACGGATAAAAAGGTGCATCAACTTTTGCTGGATAATTACATTCACTTACTCGCCCCCCACACACTCGAATCAACATTTATGTCCAAGTTCCATGAATTATACACGTATTATATACCAAAGTTGGAAAGTTTGTGTACACCCATAAATGGGGGAAAGGTTCCGATGCAAACCCATGAATCGAAAACGCCCGTGGTATTAAAAGTTTAAACTAAGTACCGTCCAATTAAGATTTTACGTCAACACATTAACTTTTCACCAAAAGAAAAATAATGGAAACACAAAAAACACTATCGAGCTGCAACGCGAAATGTTTAAATTAACACACAAAGAGGGAAAAATATCCGGAGAAAAAATCAACCTAAAACACTTAAGTGACGAGAACAAAGAAAATATTTTACCAGTTGTTCAATCCGCGCAAATGATTGAAACCTGCGACGTCTTACCTGCGGATCTTTAACCGGTACAACACGGATTTAAACCACGATCTTCTCTTATAAACAACCAATCAAAACAGCCGTTATCTCGATATATTCTCACCTCAAGAACAGGCTGAAAACAAATCACGCATTTCCGCTGGGTCCTAAACTCTCCGGACGCTCGGGACAAGGCATGAGTATTTCACCTGAATTTTGCCTGAAAGAATATCTATTATTTGCCTCTAATGGCCCATTTAATTGGATGTTTAATTTAAGGTTACGGTACATGCACATTATTAACACTAGATGGCTCCCTACTAGATTATGGCAATTATTAAAGTCAAAGGTCTCCTTTCTTATTTTCCTCAAAGAATATATTTTAAAAGCTCAGAAAATAAAAACAACGTTATGAATATGCTAATTTAGATTGATACGACTTAGATTATTTTCATATATTACAAATCCATAGTATAAAAAGTATATATAAAAATAACTATGCTTGATAACGACATCTCTTACAACTTTCGATTATTCCAAAGTTCTAAAATGAACTCCTGTACTGAATAATTTACTGACTTGAAGACGCAGTCTGTTGGAATCTTGAAAACAACAGGCTGCTGGTGGAATTCAGCACATCAGGCAGTTTCTGTGAAGGGATTTAGCATTTCGGATCGGAACCCTTCTTCAGATTGCTTGATGGGTCCCAACACAAAATGTTGTTCTGTACATTTCCCTCAACAGAAACGATACTGCCTGACCTCATTCATGCAGCAGTATGTTTTGCTCAATTTACTTATTTGAATAGCTTAAGTAGTCTGTGTATGCCTTTCCACTTGACCAAGAGATCTTGGGTGCAAAGAGGTGGAAATCCTTGATCTACCCAGCTAAAAGACAAAGAGCAGGAGGGGGAAATCTTACCAAGTTAGCAATTTCCCATAATAGTTTAAACTTTTAATAAAACAAGGCAAGGTATAAAAAAAACAATTCCACAAGCTGAGATAGAAAAAGGCAGCTTTATTGCCAAAAAATGTTTGACATCAAACCTGTTACATTAAATTAAGGGTTTATTGTTTTACATCATTTTGAATAATATGCATGAAGGAGACTAAACAGCTCATTGCTTTGTTAATTTGAGCCAGCTGCTTATTAATATAAAAATATTATTTTATTAACAAAAATTGAATTAAAGCAAGCATTGTTTGAATGGCATTTACATATCTGTCATGCTGCTGCAAGTAAGATAAAGGATTTTATTGGTCTGTTTCAAGACATATGACAATACAATACTCTTGACATATTTTGATGTGTGGGTTAAGCTGTGGCTAGCAGGGATACCTGGAAGTTAATGGTAAGGTGCTGACCCCAGAAATCATTGAGGAACAAGAGGGATTGATGATGGAGGATGGAGAATCGTAAAGTCCCTCTTTGACTCCTCAATGCAATCAAGGATGACATAATATAGTTCTTTATCTTCAAATGTATTCAGAAATCAAGACAGGGTCAGAGGGAATTACATCAAATCTAGTAAAGCATACAGAATCTACTCCTGATTCAGTCAATGGGGTTATATGTAGAGGAGGAATTCAGAATTCATAAATATACACAAAGATGCAGAAACAAGGAACTGCTGATGCTCTTTAATATATAAAAGGATGCAAAGTGCTGGAGAAACTAAGCTGGTCAGACAGCATCCCTGAAGAACATGGATAGGTGATGTGCAGGAAGGAACTGCAGAAGCTGGTTCAAACCAAAGATAAATCACAAAATGCTGTGTAACACAGTGGGACAGGCAGCATCTCTGGAGAGAAGGAATGGATGACGTTTTGGATCTAAACCCATCTTCAGACTGAAAGTCATGGAAAAGGGAAATGGGAGATATATAAATGATGATGTAGAGATATATAGAACATATGAATGAAAGATATGAAAAAATGTAAACAATGATAAAGGAAACAGGCCATTGTTAGCTGTAACCAGGTAAGAATGGAAGCTGGTATGACTTGGGTGGGGGGCGGATGGAGAGAGAAAAGCAGGGGTTACTTGAAGTTAGATAAATAAATATTCATACCCCTGGGTTGTAAGCTGCCCAAGCAAAATATGAGATGCTGTTCCTCCAATTTGCATTTAGCCTCACTCTGACAATGGAGGAGGCCTAGGACAGAAAGGTCAGTGTGGGTAAGAAGGAACTGCAGATGTTGGTTTAAACCGAAGATAGACACAAAAAGCTGGAGTAACTCAGCGGGTCAGGCAGCATCTCTGGAGAGAAGGAATGGGTGACGTTTTGGGTCAAGACCCTTCTTCAGACAGGTTAGGGATAAGGGAAACGAGAGATATAAACGGTGATGTGGGGAAATAAAGAACAATGAATAAAAGATATGCAAACATGTAACAATGAAATGAAACAAGATGTTTGTGGGGTGAAAATAAGTAGCTAGTGCGACGGGTGGGGGGAGGGATAGAGAGGGAATGCTGGGGCTGCCTGAAGTGAGAGAAATCAATATTCATACCACTGCGCTGAAAGCTATCCAAGAGAAATATGAGATGCTGTTCCTCCAACAGCCTTACTCTATGAGATGCTGTTCCTCCAACAGCCTAACTCTAACAATGGAGGAGACTGATGACAGAAAGGTCTGTAGGAATGGGAAGGAGAATTAAAGTGTCCAGCAACCGGGAAATCAGGTTGGTTCAGGCGAGCTGAGCGATGGTGTTCCATGAAATGATCGCCCAGTCTGCGTTTAGTCTCGCCGATGTACAGTACCCGCCATGTTTGGAACAAAGACCCATCATTTATTTATTTGCCTCTGTACTCCACAATTTGAGATTTGTAACAGAAAAATCACATGTGGTTAAATTATCAGATTTTAATTAAGGGCATTTTTATACATTTAGGTTTAACCATGTAGAAATTACAGCAGAATTACTGTATACTGTATACAAAATTACAGAAATTATACATGATTCCCCCATTTTAGGGCACCATAATGTTTGGGACACAGCAATGTCATATAAATGAAAGTAGTCATGTTTAGTCATGAAAGTGGTCATGAAGAAGGGTCTCAACCTGAAATTCTTCTCTCCATAGATGCTTTCTCTCCATAGATTTCTTCTAATTCCTTCTCTCCATAGATGCTCACCCGCTGAGTTTCTCCAGCATTTTGTATCTACCTTCGATTTTACCAGCATCTGCAGTTCTTTCTTAAACATTTTTGGTATTTTGTTGCATATCCTTTGTATGCAATGACTGCTTGAAGTCTGCGATTCATGGACATCACCAGTTTCTGGGTGTCTTCTCTGTTGATGCTCTACCAGGCCTGTATTGCAGCTATCTTTAGCTTATGCTTGTTTTGGGGGCTAGTCCCCTTCAGTTTTCTCCTCAGCATATAAAAGACATGCTCAATTGGGTTCAGATCGGGTGATTGACTTGGCCACTCAAGAATTAACCATTTTTAGCTTTGAAAAACTCCTTTGTTGCTTTAGCAGTATGTTTGGGATCATTGTCTTGCTGTAGAATGAACCGTCGGCCAATGGGTTTTGAGGCATTTGTTTGAACTTGAGCAGATAGGATGTGTCTATACACTTCAGTATTCATTATGCTACTACCATCAGCAGCAAAGATCCTATAGCGACCAAGATAGTCCACTCGATGAAAAAGACATAGTAGGGTCATGGGCAGAGTCATAGTTAATCTTCGGCCCCATTTCCGGCTTCCGTCTCCGCACCAAAGATCCCATAGTGGAGCAAAGATACTAGCGCGGAGACGGAAGCCATTTACGGAAACATCCTCGTCAAAATCAAAGATCTTTGGTAAAAATCTTCTCCTCATTTTCTTTCTGCCTCTCTGCCTCACAATAAAAAGCAAAAAGATGCCTATGTTCCTTCCACAACATGTGGGAAGTCTGGCCCGGATCAGCACGGCTGGGACGCCAGGGTAAAGTTGCGGGGAGGTTTGCAATGTATTTTTATGTATTGTTGTCTGTTGTCTGGCCTTGTGTCCGAAATAAAGTTTATATATATAAAAATCTGGAGAAATATATATGTGTGTGTTATATGGTTATATACATCTATATCACATTCATATATGTGTATGTATGTGTGTTCTTTCCTACACAATCTAATCAGTTGTATGCTCGCTGAATAAAACCATCCTTAAGTTATACATCATTTTTTAATCTAGCTCAAAACCCCACCATTACAGACAGATCTCATTCCACTCTCTGGCTATTGGGAAGACCAGACCCATTTTATTGTTGAAAAACAATTCCATAGACACAAAAAATCATTAAGGAACATTAAGGAACATTTTAAGGAACTTTCCAAGAGTAGAGCAACTGGAATCTTCATATTGCTATTATTTTTCCAAATACCGCAGTTGTGAACAGTGTGATTAGATGAATTACAAAGTGCAAGTGTAATACAAAAATCAACTCAAACACAGCACACAAGCCATTTAAAAAGAAATGTTTTAAAAAAAACATTAAAAAAGACAATTAACAGAATCATAATTTGTGAACATATTAATCTTTAACACAATTTAACAGAATTATGAATTAACAGAATTATGAATCTAACCCTATATCACACATACAAACTGTTCCCCCGCAACGCTGATTACACTGCGAGAGGGATATACAAAGTCGGGTCGGGTTATTGAAATGGCCGAAGAAAAGGCCGACGTTCCGCTCCGTTGCGTACTACATATCAGCCCATTGGATTTAGCAGGAGTGGATTATCTTGCTCGCTATAGGATCTTTGATCAGCAGTTGTATCATCAATGAAGATAAGTGAGCCAGTACCTTCAGCAGCCATACATGCCCTGGCCATAACTCCCCCACCACCGTGTTTCACAGATGAGGTGGGTATGCTTTGGATCTTGGGCAGTTCCTTCTCTCCTCCATACTTTGCGCTTGCCATCACTCTGATATAAGTTAATCTTCGTCCCCTCTGTCCACAAGACCCTTTTCCAGAACTGTGGTTGCTCTTTAAAGGACTTCTTGGCAAACTGTAACCTGGCCATCTTATTTTTGCGGCTAACCAGTGGTTTGCATCTTGCCGTGTAACGTCTGTTTTTCTGTTCAAGTCAAGTTTTATTCGTCACTTGCACATAAAGTGCAAGTGAAATGAATTTGCCAGCAGTGGTTCAATAAAAAAAGAACACACAATGCACAATAAAAATTTAACACAAACATCCATCACAGCATTCATCACTGTGGTGGAAAGCACAAAAATTGGACAGTCCTCCTCCATTTCCCCCCATGGTCGGGACCCCAACCCTCCGCAGTCGCCGCTGCGGGCGTCCAGATGTTCAGACAAGGTAAGTCCTGAATCTGTGCCTCCCCACCAGAGACCGGGGTGTAGGCCGCAGGCCGGCGGTCGAAGACCTAAAGTCCCCGCCGCGCCGCAGCAAGAAGCACCGCAGACTTAAAGGCTGGTGGTCGGAGCTCCTCTCCAGGGATCCCTGGCGAGGGATCCCAGGCTCCGAATGGTAAGTCCCCGCTGCACCCGCGGTAGAAGTTGGCCGCGGGCCAGCGGTCGGAGCTCTTTTCCCGGGTCCCCAACGAGGGATCCCAGGCTCCGGACGCTCTGCAGACCGCAGCTTCAGGCTGCCGCGGGCCAGCGAACGGAGCGCTCCTCCCCGGCGAGGGCTCGCCCGCCCCGCGACGAAAGCGTCCTTGCTGCGCCGGCGGCTGAAGCCCCAGGCACGTCTCCAGGAAAGGCCGCACCGATCCTCGATGTTAGGCCACGGGGGAGGCGACATGGAAAAAGTCGCCTCTCCGTGGAGGATGCGACCGAAACGGTTTCCCCCTTACCCCCCCACACCACCCCCCACACAAGACACTCAGAGAGACATTAAAACACACACATTAAGACACACTAAAAAAACAAAAAAACTAGAAAAAACTAACATGCTGATGGCAGGAATGCTGGCTCGCAGCACCCCACCGACCACTTCATTAAGTCTTCTGCAGACAGTGGTCATTGACAAATCGACACATGACTCCTGAAGAGTGTTTCTGATCTGTCGGACAGGTATTGGGGGATTTTTCTCTATTATAGAGAGAATTCTTCTGTCATCAGCTGTGGAGGTCCTCCTTGGCCTGCCAGCCCCTTTGCGATTAGTAAGCTCACCAGTGTTCTCTTTCTTCTTAATGATGTTCCAAACAGTTCATTTTGGTAAGCCAAAGGGTTGGTTGATGTCTCTAACTGTTTTATTCTTGTTTCTCATATGGCTTCTTTGACTTTCATTGGCACAACTTTGGTCCTCATGTTGATAAACAGCAATAAAAGTTTCCAAAGATGATGGAAAGACTGGAGGAAAGACTAGCTGCTGGCATTTAAACACCCCTGAGCAAACACAAACACCTGTGAAGCCATGTGTCCCAAACATTATGGTACCCTGAAATGAGCGGACTATGAAAAAACACAGCTGTATGGCTACATGGTGAAACCAAAATATATAAAAATACCCTTTAATAAAATCTGACAATGTGCACTTTAACCACATGTGCTTTTTTTCTATTGCAAATCTCAAATTGTGGAGTACAGTGGCAAATAAATAAATGATGGGTCTTTATCCCAAACATTATGGAGGGCACTGTATAAGAGTCCACATCTTGAACAATGGATACAGTAGATGAGGTTGGAGGAGGTGCAAGTGAACCTCTGCCGACAGGTTTTACATCTTCTGCGGTTGCAGGGGAAGGTACCTGGGGAGGGCGTGGATTGGGTGGGAATGGATGAGTTAACCAGGCAGTTGCGGAGGGAACGATCTCTGCGGAAGGCGGAAATGGGTGGAGAAGGGAAAATGTGGCTAGTGGTGGGATCCCATTGGAGGTGGTGGAAATTTTTGAAGATTATGCTTTGTATGCGACGGCTGATGGAGTGAAAGGTAAGGACCGAGAGACTCTGTCTCTGTTGCGACTCGAGGGAGGGGTAGCAAGGACAGAGCTGCGGGATACCAAGGAGACACGTACGAGGGCCTGATTTATGATGGAAGAGGGGAACCCCCATTCCCTACAGAATGAGGACATCTCAGATGTCCTGGTATGGAACACCTCATCTTGGGCGCAGATGTGGCGTAGACAGAGGAATTGGGAGCAGGGGAAACAAACAACAGCTGCTGTAAGAGACACACTGGAGGACAATGCACTTTGATTACCCTAAACATGTTGGACTTTCAGCGTGAGACATCTGTGTGTAAAAGCTGCTGACTAGCACATTCCAAGATGCGCGAGTGCTTGCTGAGGAACCCACTGAACCCTGGGTGCAGCCACCACAATGGCATTCTGGGGACTTCTGCTATGGAGGAGCTGGACCCAATGTAATAGTGTCCTAAACACTTTATGGGAACATTGATGAAGGAGAAAACGTAAGCGACGTACAATCAGAATGAATTGTACTGATTGTGTTTCCAATATATAATATATATAAATGAATAAAGAATATTTTTGAATAGTCACTGGGACGTTGTAGCCATGACTGAAACCTGGTTAAGGGAGGGGCAGGACTGGCAGCTCAATGTTCCGGGGTACTGGAGCTTCAGGAGAGACAGGGGTGAGGGCCTGATTTATGATCAGCCATGATCAAAGTGAATGGCGGTGCTGGCTCGAAAGGCCGAATGGCCTACCCCTGCACCTATTGTCTATTGAGGGAAAAAGAGGAGGGAGGGTTGGTTGCATTGTTGGTTAAGGAAGATGTCACGCCAGTGGTCAGAGGTGATATTACAGATGGCTCATCTATTCAGGCCATATGGATGGAGCTGGGGAACAAGAAAGGGATGATCACCTTGTTAGGGGTGTACTACAGACCCCCGAATAGTCAACAGGAATTAGAAGAACAAATATGCCAGGAGTTTGCAGACAGCTGCAGGTCAAATAAGGGTTGTTATAGTAGGGGATTTTAACATTCCCAAGATTGACTGGGAAAATCATAGTGTGAAAGGTTTAAATGGGGTGCAATTCCTCATACTGTAAGTGTTCAGGAGAGTTTTCTTAAGCAGTATGTAGAGGCCCCCACATGTGAGAGGGCAACACTGGATCTAGTATTGAGAAATTGGGAAGGGCAAGTTAATGAAGTGTTTGTGGAGGAGCCTTTTTGGACCAGTGACCACAGTTCGATTAGGTTTAAGATAGTCATGGATAAGGACAGAGAGGGTCCATGTGTTAAATGGATGCGCGGGGCAGGTTTTTTTACACAGAGTGTGGGGTTACTGGACTGTGATGCCAGGAGTTCAGGTGGAAGCTTTAAGCTTTTAGATTGGCACGTGCATATGCAAGGAATGGAGGGATATGAATCACATATGGGCAGAGGAGATCAATTTAACTTGGTAGACAAAAGTGCTGAAGAAACTCAGCGGTTGCGGCAGCATCTATGGAGCGAAGGAAAAAGACAACGTTTCAGGCCGAAATCCTTCTTCAGAAGAAGTCTGAAGAAGGGTTTTGGCCCTAAACGTTGCCTTTTTCCTTCGCTCCATAGATGCTGCGCACCCGCTGAGTTTCTCCAGCACTTTGTCTACCTTCGATTTTCCAGCATCTGCAGTTCCTTCTTAAACAATTTAACTTGGTATCACGTTCGGCATGGCCATTGCAGCCAAAAGGCCTGATCTTGTGCTGTTCTATGTATTTCCCCATCTCAATTAAAATATCCTTAGTACAAATAGATGATTTTTTTTTAGAAAAGAAGATCAGCTATGCCAACTATCTTATGGAAATTCATTTTTATTTTATTTATCACTTGCCAGATAAATTAGCACTGGATTAACACTTCTTATTCAATATTATGACCTGATCATTTCCTTGGTAGTGACTTGAATGTTAACTTAAATTAGATGCCCAAGTCTCCTAGATTTCACAAATCTCTTTTTTGGGAGTGGGGTGTTGTACATATTACAAGAATAGAGAATTACTTTGTGTAGGAACGAACTGCAAATGCTGGTTTAAATCGAAGATGGACACAAAAAGCTGGAGTAACTCAGCGGGACAGAGAAGGAACGGGTGACATTTCGGATTGAGACCCTTCTTCAGACTGATGTTAGGGGAGAGGGATGTACATATATAAGGAAGTGTACAGATAAGGAAGTGTATAGATAAGGAAATGTAAGGTGTGAAAACAGGACAAATGGAATGTTAATCAAGGAAAATGTACAATAGATCATTGTTAGTTGAGAGAAGGGAATAACAAAGCAGATAAAATATAGTCGGGGACATTAAGACAGGTCAGAGAACTGGGAATTACTTTGTTTAGTATACTAATTTGTAGTTCAATCCCTTGTAACGTTGGTTGTATGAAAATGATTACGAGAATATGTCATTGCACTAGCCTAAATCGATCAACCCACTAAAAGGCCGGCAGTCTGTAACATTAAAAGCACAACTGAATCTAATAACAAACCTTCAAACATTCTAGTTCTCGCATTATGCCTCCAATGTACACCTAACCTGCAATGATTCCCGAGTACTGTACGCACAGATTACTATTTCTTTGCAGAAGTAATCCCGGACGGAGCGGAGGCGACAACCAAAGATCAAATGCTCTGGTATCTTTATCTTTGGCGACAACAAGGCAGCGCACGCGAAGGAAGGCCGAGCTCGCCGCGTCACGGTGAAGGAGCGCGGGGTCACGTGGCCCGTGCACCGGGCTGGGGTCACGTGGTCACAGGCGCTGTGCACCGGGGAGGCGGCGGCAGCGGCGCGAGCGACACCGGCGGCGCCGTTAACGGCAGCAGCGCGAGCTCCCCAGGTAGGGCGGCCCCGCGCGGTCACGGGCCTACTGGTAGTTAGTCAGTCAGTCAGCGGCCGAGCCGAGCCGAGCCTCTGCACCCGCCTGGACCGAGGGGCATGGGTGAGACATAGTGTTGTCCCGGTTCCATGGTATCCCTGCTCCCGGGCAGCGGTGGTCTCTTACTGTTAATAGCCAGCCCTGGCTGGGGCAGCGGATGGTTGTAGTTTACTCTCTTTCTCTCTCCCTCAGCACTGAGGCTAAGTTATGGATTGGTGAGAACGTTCTGCAAATTAAAATACAACCCATAATAAAACAACACGAAATAATTGGTGACTAGAGACTAAGTTAACTTGCGTGTTGGAACATCGTCGTGCCATTCGCAGAAATCACCGCTTTCAGTGGAGCGGATTGTCACTTCCTCATTCCAGGCGTCTACAGACATCCAATCTCAAACACGGGAATATGCGAAACCGCACCTGTTGTCATTTCCAAAAGACAAAATAGTCAGCATTTCGTTATTGGTGTAAAACAGCCATTTGGAAAGTATCAGCAAGTGGGACAGCACCTCCTTTGTTCAGTTTGAAGATCTTTCATCAGAACAAAGCTTTTCACCAAAGATTCTAGTAGCTCCTCTATAATCTTTGCTTTTCACCTTACCTTGGTACACGTGACAATAACAAGCCTCAACCAAAGAACCAGGAAGAGTTAGAAATGAAAACTTGTTGTAATTTAGAGGTAGAGCCCAGGGGTGAAAAGGGTGTAGAGAGTATCTGATGGGTAGAAAACAAGTTAGACCAACTAGTACATGTGTGGGTTGTGAGAAGTAATCTCACTTTGCACATGACCCTCCTAAGGTATGCGACAACCAGTGATGGTGATTATACGTCAAGATACAGATACAGAAGCTGGCAAATCAAAAACAAAATGGTACAACTATTCAGTAGGTCAGGCAGCACCCATGAAGATAGAAACAGAGTTAACCCAAGCAGTCGTTCCAGGTGCGACAAAGGTTTACCTGTATCTCCTCCAACCTCATCTACTGCATCCGCTGCTCTAGATGTCAGCTGATTTACATTGGGGAGACTAAGCGGAGGTTGGGCGATCGTTTCGCCGAACACCTCCGCTCAGTCCGCAATAACCAACCTGACCTCCCGGTGGCTCAGCACTTCAACTCCCCCTCCCATTCCCAATCCGACCTCTCTGTCCTGGGTCTCCTCCATTGCCAGAGTGAGCAACAGCGGAAATTGGAGGAACAGCACCTCATATTCCGCCTGGGGACCTTGCGTCCGGATGGCATTAACATTGAATTCTCCCAATTTTGCTAGCCCTTGCTGTCTCCTCCCCTTCCTTAACCCTCTAGCTGTCTCCTCCCACCCTCCCATCCGCCCGCCCTCGGGCTCCTCCTCCTCCCCTTTTTCCTTCCTTCTCCCCCCCACCCCCCATCAGTCTGAAGAAGGGTTTCGGCCCGAAACGTCGCCTATTTCCTTCGCTCCATAGATGCTGCTGCACTAGTTGAGTTTCTCCAGCAATTTTGTGTACCTTCGATCTTCCAGCATCTGCAGTTCCTTCTTGAACCTTTATGGTCAATGGCCTTACATCAAAATTTAAGAAATGAGAAAACCAAGCATGTATTGTAAGTTGCAGTGAAGGTTTGTGTTAAGAACTAGAAATGTACATGATAATATTGAGTCAAAAGATTGTCCAGGTAATAGTTATGCTGATTGGGTGACTTATTTGCAGAATACATCTGATTGGCATGCAAGGATACCCAGAGTATCCAGTTGCCTGTCCTTTTAATTCTCCAATCCAGTTTGACATTAATCTTAAGAGCACTTTGATTGTTTTTACAGATGGATCTAAAGATCCAGTTAGTGGGAGAGCTGGGTTTGGAGTGTATGTGGAGCAGCTTGGGTTGAAGATTGGCTGGCGCATTTCTGATGGAAGCTCTGTTCTCACGACTGAATTAATGGCAATTCAATAGGCTCTATGGTGGATTGAGGAAGCCAGTTTTAGAGAAGTCATTATCTGTTCTGATTCTGCAGCTGCTCTTGAAACTTTAAGAATAGGGAAATCTAAAGCTCGTCCTGACATTCTAAATGAAATCTTGAGTGTGTTTTCTAGAATTGGGTTTGTGTGTAACATCACTTTTTGCTGGGTTCCCGGGCATGCTGGGGTGAGGGGGAATGAGCAGGTGGACCTCATAGCAAAGGAGAGTTTAAGAAGAGAAATAGATATCCATGTATTATTGGGGAGAGTGGAACTGAGAGAAATAATTAAAGAGGGCTTAACAAAAGAATGGCAGAGAGGATGGGAAATGGAAGTCAGGGGTAGACACTACTTTTCTATACAATCTGAAGTTAGGAAAATATGTTTCTGTACATCTCTGTCCCATAGGGACTCAGTTAAACTGTGTAGATTGAGGTTGGGACACTGTGGGTTAAATTACTATTTGTGCATTGTAGGGAAACATGTTTCTGGCTTGTGTGAATGTGCGAGTAATGAGACAGTTAAGCATGTTTTCCTAGAATGTAAAAAGTACAGGGTAGAAAGAAAAGTATTGTTTGTTAGACTGACAGGACTTGGAGTTGAGGCTTTTTCTGTTTCATCTTTGTTTGGACACAGTGAGAAACATCAACTGATATCCGGGGCTGTTCTTCAATTCCTGCAAGTTACAGGACTGTATGTAAGAATTTAGTTCAAACTTTGACCTGTGGAGGGCAGTAATACGCTTAGCAGCGTCTACACTGCCGGAATCCTACAAGAAGAAGAAGTAGAAGACATTAATCTTAGACACTGGTTCAACAAGGTTCATTGTGAGCTTGAGAAATAACTCTCAGGACTCGACATTGAAATGAACGATTTCAGATAACTATTCTCTTCTTATGTCAGTACTGACTGTTGCTGATGTATGGTTATGCATCTGCAACAAGTTTATCTCTCCACACGAGTGGCCTGATTTGCTGAGCATATGCAGCATTTATTTTGTTTGAATTCTGACTGCTGTGTTCTTCATCTCACATTTCCAGAATGTTTTGTTATTTTTATTCTTTGACTTAATTGGTTTATCTACTAACTAGATGGCACATAAAGGTCACACGGGCAACCTTGGTCTCTGCTTTATCAGAGGCATTCCCTTTGTTCTGTTCATCTTTCCTCCTTTGCAATTTAAACCACACTTGTTTTCTCACTTTTCCAGATCTGATCATGGGTCATTACTCATTAGCCTGGAACATTAGTTTTTAAACTCTTTCCAGAGGTGTTGCTGAGTGATTACAATACATTCTGTTTTTATATTTAGATTCCCAACAAACACCTTTTTCTAAGTTTCAATAAACTTTAGGGGTTGCTGTTGGAAGAAGAAAAGAAGCAAAAAAATCGCACCGATTAACAAACCTTTACTGCCTTTCAGCCACATGATTGCTGTCAGTCAGTCTCTTGGTATCAACCCTACTGAACCCTACTCTCTCCACCTCCTGAAGTGGTGGTATAACTTGAAATAATACTATCTGGTTGCAATGCAAGCTGGTATTCCTAATTAAAATTTAAAAGCTTTGTACAATTTGATCATGAAAAGGTTTAACTGTTAACTGGTTTTGTAATCTGTCCTAGAATGTTCTGGATTGTAAATGAGGATGGTGTTGCAGCTTGTGTTTTGTTGAAACTCTTAATTGAAATCATTATCTGCATTCTTGTCACTAATTAATGGAATTTCTGATTTGCTTTGCAAATTAAATTTCAACTATATTTGCAGCTGTGGCAATAATTGGTGGCAGTTTAAAAAATTTTAGGTCTCTATAAGGGAATCGAGGAATGTGGGGTTAATGCAAAACAAAAAGTGGCAATGAAGTAAAACATTTACTGTGATCTTATCAAATGGTGGAGAATTGTGACGAGCTGAATACCCTCTTATTTCTCATTTCATAGAGTGTGAGTATGTTTTAAAAACCCTCTGTCAATTTAGAGGAGAAGAGCCAGGTGTTCTGTGTTGGTTCAACATTCAATATGTTTGAATCGTGCACTAATTTCACCTGCTAAGTTAACTTGTAACTTCCACATTAAATGTGTAGAAATATGAAATGTGGGTCAGATCTTAATTCCTTCATTTGTTCTGAAGCACTAGGACTGGTTTGGATGAGTTGTGTTATGAGGAAGTCTGGTAAATCCCTATCCCAGCTTTGCTGACTATCACAGCTTAAATATTTTAAATTCTTCTGTTTAATTTGGAGAGAAAATAATGAATTTAATTTAAAAAAAACCATAATTAACATTAAACATGATGAAAACTTGGTCAAAACCTCCTGATGTGTCCCTTTAAAAACACTCGGATAATTTTGGACCTCACTGGATCTGAGCCCCTTGTTCTTTCCCTCCTCAAAATAAACATTGGAAAATCTGCCTAAGATTATACGGAGAAATGATTTAGCAAAAGTGGACAAGAAACAACACCTTGAATGTAGACTGGTGTAGAACAACCGGTGTAATTAACTAGTGTAGAATAAAAGTAGGCTCAAGGCTAAAATGTTTTTTTCATCATGAAAATAAGGAGTCACCAATATCAAGAGATTCCTGGGCAACAAGGTACTCCAATGATAGGAATGGGGCACATGTATTTGATACTGAGACCAAATTACCTAAATTAAAAGGGAAGTTAGAAAAACAAAGATGGCATGGCAAAACAAAGGTTTAGATTTATTATTATTGCCATGTGTACTGAGGTGCGGTGAAAAGCTGTGTTTTGCATCCTGTCCAATCAGATCAGGTAATACTATATACTTAAATCAGTCAAATTCAATTATAATAGTTGTAGCATTGGGAAGCAAGTTCAAAGCCAATCCAAAGCTTTTTTAGAAAGTTAGAGTATGACAGAAAAAAGTGAGGCTTATCGGGTACTGGAAGCAGAGGCTGTTGGTAAGGTTTTGGAACAGTTTTGATCTGTCGCCTTAAAAGATGGTGATGGTGGTTGAGAGAAGTATAAAATGTGGCCGAGAGGAGTATGACATTTATTTATTTGAATATTTTTAATGATAGAGGTTTAAGGATGTTAGCTGCTTTGAAAGTGGGTAAAGTGCTCAGGCCCAACCAAAATCACTGCTTGTTCGCATGGTTTTAAGCAAAGATTGCTTTGGGGCTTCTGAGATAACAAGAAGGCTAGATAGAACAGTGATTTTTATTTCCTGTAATTGACATTGGTTTTAGCAATTTTCAGCTAATTCCCATACTGCTTGCTAATTGAAATGAGAAGCCATGGAACCCAAGAGCACGTTGCATCCAAGGCTGGTCCATTTACTGACATTGAAAGATAATGGTTCCGTGGAAGCCAATTAACAACAAGCTTCTGCAGGATTTCATACTTGGGTTTTTAGTAGTGTGTGTTAATGATTTAGACTTTATCATCCCCCTATCACAGAGGTTTAAGACAATACAAAAAATGTCCAAATGGTTTATGGATGAGGAGGAAAGTATTATATTTGCAGGAAGAAATGGGTAGTATGCAAGTTGGACTGAAAAATGGCAAATGGAGTTTTAATTCGGAGAATCAGACATATTTAAAATTGTTTTAACTGATTCAAAATTAATCTTAAGATTTTTGTCCTTTGTAATTAAGTGAAGCATATTCAACTTAACATGTCTTCACCAACCAATATCCATCTTGACTAATTTATCAGCACATCCTCCACATCCTTTCTATGCCTTGGAAATTAAAATGTATGTATGGGTATTTAATAAATGTTGTGAAAGTATCTGCTTCCACCAATGCCTTGGGCAGTACGCATTAGGTGAAAAGTTATTCCTCCATTCCCATGTAACCCTCCTATGCCTCGCTTTGTACCTATGTCTCCTTGTCTTGGACATCTCTGTTATAGGGTAAATTTTCTTGCCATCTTCCCTATCTCTCCCCCACATCATTTTGAGTACCTCCTTCAATTCTCCCACTCCTCGGGCTCCTCTGCTCCAAGGTAAACAAACCAAACCTAGCCTGTCTCCTCATAACTGAAATGCATCATCGCTGGAGAGGTTCTGTTGAATCTCCTCCGCACCTTCCCTCGTGCTGTGATGTTCCTGCTGGAGTGTTTTGAACTGTGCACAGTGCCTGATAAAACAGATGTTTTTTGATTTCAAGCAATTTTTATTTATTATTTATATTTATATTTATTATTTACTTACTAAAAACGTATTTATTTTTTATTTATAGCATTTATTTCAAGAGGGCTACAATACTAAAACAGGGATGTAATGCTGAGGCTCGATAATACGCTGGTCAGGCTGCATTTGGTGTATTGTGAGCAATTTTGGGCACCATATCTGAGGAAGGATGTGCTGGAGAGGGTCCAGAGGAGGTTTACAAGAATGATCCAAAGAATGGGTGGGTTAACATATGATGAGTGTTTGACGGCACTGAGCCTGTACTCGCAGGAGTTTAGAAGAATGAGGAGGGACCTCATCGAAACTTGCCTAATAGTAAAAGGGCCATGGATAGAGTGGATGTGGGGAGGATGTTTCCACTAGTGGGAGAGTCTTGGACAAGAGGTCATAGCCTCAAAATTAAAGGATGTTCTTTAGGAAGGAGATGAGGAGGAATTTCTTTAGTCAGGGTGATGAATCTGCGGAATTCTTTGCCATAGAAGTCAATGGATATTTTTACGGCAGAGATAGATAGATTTTTGGTTAGTACGGGTGTTGGGGGTGATGGGGAGAAGGCAGGAGAATGGGGTTAGGAGGAAGAGATTGATCGGGCATGATTGAATGGCGGAGTAGACTTGATGGACGGAATGGCTTAATTCTGCTCCGATGATTTACAACCTTATATTCACTTTCTGTGCTTGAATCTTCCATGATTCTACAATAATGGATGCATATTCTATTCTACTTTTTAAATTACTGGCCCATTGTAGTGTTTAACTCTAACTGGATTTTCATTTCCCTGGCTTGTGTAGATTTGATGCAGTGATCTTTGAAGAAATTTGCATGTGTGAGTCTATTTACAAATGTTTTAGCCTTGGCGAAATTTTCGAAGAATTTCCCAGGCAAAGCGCAAGGATTTTTGCCAGTTGCCAAGCTGCAACTTGACAAAGGATTTTTAAATTTTGAAAAGAACAAACTTAAGTTATCCAAAGCAACAAAATAACTACTTGACAATCTCTTCAGACTGAAGAGTCCCAACAGAAACGTCGTCTGTCCATTTCCCTCCACAGATGCTGCCTAACCTGCTGAGTTCCTGCATCAGTTTTTTTGCTCAGGATTCCACTATATGCAGTTTCTTCTGACTAAAGCCATTTGGTTGGTTGAAATACATTTATTTTATTACGAGTTATCGATGTGGGCTCCTATATATTGGCAAACCCAAGCACAGACTGGGCAATCGTTTTGTTGAACAATTTTGCTCAGTCTGTCTTGGGCTACATGATCTCCGCATTGCCAAACATTTTAACTCCCCTTCTCATCCACTTGGTAAAGTGTGAAGTAATGTACTGGTAAACAGTAATAAGGAGACAAGACACTGCAGATGCTGGAATAGAGAGCAAAAAAAAGGGTCTGCAGCAGGTACACTAGTGTTAGATGGCATGTACATAGAAACATAGACATAGAAACATAGAAATTAGGTGCAGGAGTAGGCCATTCGGCCCTTCGAGCCTGCACCGCCATTCAATATGATCATGGCTGATCATCCAACTCAGTATCCCGTACCTGCCTTCTCTCCATACCCTCTGATCCCCTTAGCCACAAGGGCCACATCTAACTCCCTTTTAAATATAGCCAATGAACTGGCCTCGACTACCCTCTGTGGCAGGGAGTTCCAGAGATTTACCACTCTCTGTGTGAAAAAAGTTCTTCTCATCTCGGTTTTAAAGGATTTCCCCCTTATCCTTAAGCTGTGACCCCTGGAAATGGGCAGATAACAATGGATGGAAGGGTTGAGGCCCTTTTTCTGTACAAAGAATTTGATTGTTAGCCAAATGTTGAGAGACTGCAAGTGAGTGAAGCTGAAAAGTATCTAGGCATCTCAGTGTATGATTATCAAAAATCTAGCAGGCAAGTCCAACAAATGGCTTAGAAGGTATAGGAAAATTGTATAGTTGAAGAGGGTGTGTAGCCCTCTTTGTGCATGTCTGAAAATGTTAACTTCAGAATCAGGAAACTGAAACTGCTAAATGTGGTGAAATCATTTTGAAGCCAATTTCGAAAGAAATTTGTTGTGAGTGACAAACTGCATTGTAAAATGTTTACTTGCTTCATTCTAGCTTTTATGTTTACCAATCAAGGTAATAATGGGTGACCACTCTCACCTCCCATCCTGCAGTACAGCAGTTTGGGTAGCAGAAAGCTGTCCTTATGGAACACAATCACTACCAAGAAATGTGATATGGAATAAAAAATAACTGATTTTTTTTAGGTGGGGGGGGGGGGGGGTTGATATGTTGGGTGAGATTTTTATACTTCATTATTTGTGTTGGCCCTGGTTTGTTAGCCTATTAATTCATAATTTATTTGTGTATCTGTCTGTATGATATAGGACTCTAGCCAACTACAGGAACCAAGCTGACAAAAAATACTTTATTTGGACTTCCCAGATCCTAATAAACAGTAAAATGGATGATTTTGAGCCTCTGTTACCTGATGTCATTACTGATAAAACACCTGATGTTGAACATGGAGGCAAGCCGGAATTAAATTCAAGAAGGTAGGATTTTAAAGATTTTTTTGAAGAGCAAGCATTCGTTATTGTCCCAATAGTAACTCTTTTTTTCTGAACCTGGGTGAAAAACACTTCCAGTGTACAAATGCATTTCATTTTGTGCAAATCCATACCCAGCAAATATTATTATTGTGTTTTATTTAAAATATAACTACAACTTAAAGCTGCTCATTGAAGAGTTTGAGATAATATACCTTACTCCTTCGTGGAAAAGATCATATTAAATGATTACAAAAAACAATTGCAATCAAGGCAATTGTTTTTTTTCCCCTTGAACTTCACAAAGCACTGATTATTCACAGAACCTCTTGATTGTAAATATTGAAACATTGTTCATCTGCAAACACTTGTCATTCACTCAATTATTGCCAAAATTGCATTAAGCACAAACTGCGAGAAAATAAATGGTTACTGTGGAGGTTTACTGAAGCATGTGGCTATCTCGGCCCCTAAGAATTAGATTTAAATTGGTTAACTTGCCAAAGACCATGAGACCTTGTGTTTCACCATTTAGTGTTGCACCCAGGCAGCCATTCCAGATTGCTTTTTATATTGTATTATGCATTATCCTTTGATAGGCAGAGTAGATGTAGAATTTACTTTAGACTTCAGAGATAGTGTGGAAACAAGCGCTTCGGCCCACCGTCCACGTTGACCAGCGATCACCCTGTACACTAACATTGTCCAACACCACTGGGGACAATTTACAATTTTACCAAAGCCAATTAACCGACTAACCCTCATGTCTTTGAAATGTGGGAGGAAATTGGAGAACCCGGAAAAAACCCATGCAGTCACGGGGAGAACATACAAACTCCATACAACCAGCACCCGTAGTCAGGATCGAACCCAGGTCTCTGTGCCACTGTACATTATTATAATTTAGATTATGTTCTCCTATTTTTAAGTTAATATGAATTGATTGAATTTTTAAATATCTTGATTTTTATCCTGACAGATTTACAATGTCATTAGTGGATACAAGAAACTGCAGATGCTGTTTTACTAAAAATATAAAAAAAGTGCTAGATTAACTCAGTGGGTCAGGCAGCATTTCTGGAGAACATGGATAGGTGACGTTTCAGGTCAGGACTCTTCAGACTCATTGCGGGGGGGGGGGGGGGGGGGGGGGGGGGGATTGAAATCTGGAAGAAAGCAAGGCAGGACAAAGCCTGGCAGGTAATGGGTTGACGATAAACATAAAAAGCTGGAACAACTCAGCGGGTGCGATGACATCTCCGGAGAAAAGGAATAGGTGATGTTTTGGGTCGAGACCCTTCTTCAGTCTGAAGGGTCTCAACCCAAAACATCACCTATTCCTTTTCTCCAGAGATGCTGTCTGACCCGGTTCGTTACTCCAGCTTTTAGTGTCTATCTTCGTTTTTTTTCATCGGCTGATTGTGGATAAAGGCCAGAGATAACCAGGACTCTCACTTAACCTGGGCCGCCCCGCTGCCTTGGCCGTCCCTGTCCAACGCCGAAGTGCCGCCGCCAAAGGTGGTGGCGGTTGAGATCTCGCCACCGCCTCCCCTCCTCCGCCAGCCGACAGGAAGGTGCTGGACCGAGCAGTGCAGCTCAAAGATCCCCCTCCCTCCCTCCCTCCTCCCGACCTCGGTGTGTGAGAGGGGTTGTTTTGAAAGCGCTGTTGGTGGATTTGCAAGCATCGGCCGATATCAGGGCGATAGCGGCCGCTGCTTGCAAACCACCAAACGGCGCTTTCAAAACAACCCCTCTCGCACGCCGAGGAGGGGGAGAGGGCGGCCTCCTTCCGCCGGGCGGGGTGCGGGAGGAGGAGGTGGTGCTGCCGCTGTTCGGGGTCCATCATTCGCTCCGACCCTTCGTCACCATGCACCTAGTATCTTTTTTCCCCCGCAATACAGCCGCCGCCGACACGAAACGTCACGTTCCTATTCTCCAGAGATGCTGCCTGACCCGCGGATTTACTCCAGGTTTTTGTGTCTATCGGTATAAACCAGTATCTGCGTACCAAGCCGGGCAAAATGAGTCGGCGTTTAGGTTGTCCGGCGGCACTTTGGGTGGTCAATGGCACCCGGGCAACCACTAATTTCGAGCCCTGATAACATGACGGGTGTGAGACAAAACGATAGAAGGGTTGCAAATTGTGTAGTGAGAGAAAAGAATGAAGGTGGTAAGCAAGTTGGAGGGGAGAAATAGGTGCAAGTCCAGGTGGGGGAGAGTGGTAGGGGAGGATGAGGGGAGATGTGATTACGATCCATTGATTGTGCATCATTGCATAACATGGGTTGTTCGCAGTTTGAAAGAGGGATGAGTGCTACTGCTTTCATACGTTTGGACAAGGAAGAAAATTAATGTTATTGCATGTGATTTGCTTTTCATGTTGAGTGGATATCTAAAGATTTTATTTGTAAGTAATTGTTTTTGTGAATGTAAAATGTGTAATCTTGCTTTTAGACCTTTTCATGTGCCACGCAACAACCTGCATGGCAACATGTCCCCAAATGAGCAGGTAACAGCAGAAGCTTCAGCAATGAACAGTCGTATACAGTATTATAGCAAGTTGACCACTACGCACAAAACACTGGTAAGATTTTTTCAATTTAGTTTCTCGCGAGTATTGGTAATTTTGGAGGATAATGCAAAAGAGCTCTTAATTTTGAAGAAGTGGAAGAGGAAGGAAAATTTGGAGGACGGGGGGAAAGCAGTAGAAACCTAATGAGCATAAAACAATTCACAGCTATAAAACTACTTCTGTGCTGTTATTTTGCCATTAATTGGATTTGTTTGCAAGTTTTAGTCTGTAACTGAACGAGGACACAACAGCTGTATAGAATTAATTTTGTGAGTAATCATAGTGGAGGTGTTTAGCGAAACGATCGCCGAGCCTGCGCTTGGTCTCGCCGATGTACAGATGTTTTTCAGCGAAACGATCGCCTAGCCTATTTTTCAGCGAAACCGAGCGCAGGCTCGGTGATCATTTCGCTGAACACCTCCGCCCAGTCAACCTACCTGATCTCCTGGTTGTACAGCACTTTAACTCCCCCTCCCATACCCAATCTGACCTTTCTGTCCTGGGCCTCCATTGTCAGAGTGAGGCCTAGTACAAATTGGAGGAACAGCACCTCATATTTCACTTGGGCAGCTTACAACCCAGCGCTATGAACATTGACTTATCTAACTTCAACTAGCCCTTGCTTTCCCCCTCCATCCCCTCTCCCTTCCCAGTTCTCCCACTAGTCTTACCGTCTCCGACTACATTATTTGTCTTTGTCCCGTCCACTCCCCTGACATCAGTCTGAAGAAGGGTCTCAACCCAAAACGTCACCCATTCCTTCTCTCCAGAGATGCTGCCTATCCCGCTGAGTTACTCCAGCATTTTGTGTCAACCTTGAGATAAAACACTTCAGGCTAGACATCAGATGAAGTGCATTTCAGTTTGCATTTCAGTTTTCTTCTATTCATGCAGGCTGCGTTGAAAACCTTTAAAATAAATGGAGAGAAGATCAAGATTAATCATTTGGGAAATTCTAGGGGGAGAAAAAAAGCTTAAGGTGGCACTGCACAGAACCATAGATTTCATGCTTCAATTTGCAGTTGTAACTCCCATAAATAAGTTAATAGATAAATGGCTCCTTTTAGAGGAATAAAGAAAATAAACAAGGGCAAGTGGGTGATGAAATTCTTGTAAGAAAGGAGTAGGTTTTAAAAATGGTGTTTGGGTGGGTAATGTATAATGTAAATTAATAAACCACTGTAATGGAGGAAATCTAGTGGTCACATAGCAAACTAAGAGTTAAAATAAATGGGGTTTTTCAGGCTAGAGGTCTGTAACTAGTGTTGTACCTGAGAGTTCAGTTTTGAAGTTAGCTGATACAACTGGTGGAAAGGCATGCCGTGATGACAACATTGTGATTATGCGACAGGGTATTGATAATTGAACGATTGGGAGAATCTGGCAAATGAAGTTTAATTCAGGAAAGTGTGAAGTAATGCACTGGTAAACAGTAAAACGTAGATAAGACACTGCAGATGCTGGAATATAGAGCCAAAAAAAAGGATCTGCAGCAGGTTAAATGGCATATGTGGATGGAAATGGGCAGACAACACTGGATGGAAGGGTTGAGGCACTTTCTCTGTACAAAGAATTTGATTGTTAGCTAAATGTTGAGAGACTGCAAGTGAGTGAAGCTGAAAAGTATCTAGGCATCTCAGCGTACGATTATCAAAAATCTAGCAGGCAAGTCCAACAAATGGCTTAGGAGGCCACAGTCTGTCTTTATTGCAAAGGGGATGGAGGTTAAATAGGAAAATTGTATAGTTGAAGAGGGTGTGTAGCCAAACTTTGTGCATGTCTGAAAATGTTAACTTCGGAATCAAGAAACTGAGACTGCTAAATGCGGTGAAATCATTTTGAAGCAAATTTTCGAAAGAAATTTGTTGAGTGACAAACTGCATTGTAAAATGTTTACTTGCTTCATTCTAGCTTTTATGTCTACCAATCAAGGTATTAATGGTGACCACCCTTACCTCCCATCCTGCAGTACAGCAGTTTGGATAGCAGAAAGCTGCCCTTATGGAATACATAAAACACTACCAAGTAATTAGATGTGGAATAAAAAATAACAGAATTGTTAGGTGAGGTGGGGTGGGGGGGGCATTTTTACTTCAATCAGCATTGGTGTGAAACTGGAAACAGAAACATAGAAAATAGGTGCAGGAGTAGGCCATTCGGCCCTTCAAGCCTGCACCGCCATTCAATATGATCATGGATGATCATCCAACTCAGTATCCTGTACCTGCCTTCTCTCCATACCCACTGAAATCTTTAGCCACAAGGGCCACATCTAACTCCCTCTTAAATATAGCCAATGAACTGGCCTCAACTACCTTCTGTGGCAGAGAATTCCAGAGATTCACCACTCTCTGTGTGAAAAATGTTTTTCTCATCTCGGTCCTAAAAGATTTCCCCCTTATCCTTAAACTGTGACCCCTTGTTCTGGACTTCCCCAACATCGGGAACAATCTTCCTGCATCTAGCCTGTCCAACCCCTTAAGAATTTTGTAAGTTTCTATAAGATCCCCCCTCAATCTTCTAAATTCTAGTGAGTACAAGCCGAGTCTATCTAGACTTCAATGTTTTATGAAAGATTTGAAGACTGAGAAACATGTCAGCACGAAGGTAAAAACAAAATGTTGGAGTAACTCAGCGGGGCAGGCAGCATCTCTGGAGAGAAGTAATGGGTGACGTTTCGGGTCGTGACCCTTCTTCAGACTTCTTCTTGCGTATGTCGTACACAGCCTAAAGTGTAGGACAACTTGTTCTATTTGATCTTATTTGATTGTACACGTTGATTGCATTCGTCGAAACAGGACGGACCACGTGAAGGTTGCAATCTCCCACCCCTTCTTCAGACTGATGTCATGGGAGTGAGCGGGACAGAGATAGAACGTAGTCAGAGACAGTAAGACTGGTGGGAGAACTGGAATGGGGAGGGGATGGAGAGAGAGAGGGAAAGCAAGGGATATTTGAAGTTATTTGAACATATTAGCACTCTGAACTGTATAACAGTGTGTAGAAGTTGGCGTGTAGATTTACCTGGGCATAGAAAATTGTGTTAATTGATAAATAAAGATTGTAACAGAAGGAGCTAACAAAAATGTGGAGTGCTTTTCTCTGTAGACTGCTAAAATGTATTATTTTTACAGGTACCACCTCATCATGTAATTCCATCTGAAGAGGAAATTTATGTTTACAGTCCTTTAGGTAGTGCTCTGCAATTTGAAAGCAGCATAGATGGGTTTGGAAAGAATCCCAGCATAGTGACTATGTATGTATGTTTCTCGGTTAACCTCGTGTAATTGTTTTTTTACAAAATATTTTTGACTGGAATTTTGACCAAAGAATCTGAATTAACACTGCATATTTTATACAACGTGGGAGGAGACTATTTAGCATATTGAATCCGTGGCATCTCCCAGAGCAATCCCATCAATCCTATTTCCCTGATTATTTCTCAGCAACTCTTTCTATTTCACATGCCCATCAACTCCTGCCTGTGGCTCAGCTACATTTGAGGTAACTTATTAGGTTACTTTTGAGTTGCCAATTTACTTGCTAATCATATCTGGAATGTGGGTGCAAACCAACCCATCTGGGAGAATCTGCAATCACAGAACATGCATGCCTCTATACAGATGGTCTGGGGAGGGAGTATTGAAGTTGGGTCACTGGATCTGTGAGGCAGAAGTTCCACCATGCTACCCTGTAAATGCATGTTCTGAAGATAACATTGTTGATAACTACACGAGCAAAGAACTCACATATTTGATGCCATTTGATAGTGTGCTTCAAAGGTTGAAAAAAAAACTGATCTAATTTCTACGAGGAGAAAATTTGAATACATTTTATTTATTTCTAGATTTTCTATTTGGAATACCATGATGGGTACATCCATATTGAGCCTTCCTTGGGCATTGAAAGAGGTTAGAAGATTCTTGTGCATTTCTGCTTTTTTCACCAATATTGTATCATCAACGTTTATTTTGTTCTGGAACCCAAATGGAGTGTTGCAATTCCACAAGATTGTTTCACGCTCTGATTTCAGACAATAAAACATTTTCTTCCTTTTCCCATTTAGGCAGGATTTACTTTTGGGATTATCTTGATCATTCTAATGAGCATGCTGATGCTCTATTGTTGTTATCGAGTAGTGAAATCTCGACAGACAATAGGTGTGTATATTTATTATTTTTGTAATCAGCTTTTGAATATGATGAGAACAATTATTTGCACTAAGGTGAAGGTAAATGTGTCTTGAAGGGGAGAGCTTGGTGAAAAGTAATGTATTTGTATCGTGATGACTCGTATATCACTGCTATCTTTAATGTCTTGTTGTAGAAATAAAACTTTCTAATATTTTCCAGATGAAACATTTTGGAAAATTAGCTACTTGGTTTGTGAATTATTACACTGAATCTTTGTCTACTGATTTGCTATTTACGTACTCATAAGATTACCATCAGGCCCCATCTCAAATTGTCAGAATGAAAAGTCAAACATTTTCTAAATAAATATAATGATAGATGTTCAGATCACATATCACAGCTACTGTGTCATATTCGAATAGAGAGTGGTCTTTATTAATATATTCTTTGAGATTTTTAGTTTGTTTCACTTTAATCAATGCAGTAGTTTGTTGGCTAATATTTCCTTTTAAGTATTAAACATCCAGTATGTTTAATTCATACTCGTTAATGTAAATGGATTGGTTAGCAAGATGACAAAATTTGGTGGAATTGCAACTTTTAACCTTCCCAAAATAGACTGAGACTATCATATATCCAAGGGCTTAGATGAGGTGGAATGTGTCATGTGTGTTCATGAGTTTTCTCAGGCAATATGAAGAGGACCCTACAAGGGAGATGGCAAAGTATGACTGAGGTGTCAGTGGGTGAGCACTTTGGGACGAGCTTTAAAATATTTACTAACTTTTAAATATTTATGGATAAAGATGGTGCGGGTCCACAAGTTAGTTCCAAATTGTGATAAATATAAAAGAATATTAAATGGTCTGCATATGTTCATTTTGGAAGTTTATACCCCATTTCCATGCTAATTTAATTGAATTATGCTAGAGTTACTCAGCCAGTCAGGCAACATCTCTGTAGAACATGGATAGGTGACACTTATCCATAGGTGAGGTTTTGGATTGAGACACTTAACTGTTGGTTACAAGTCCTGTATTGTTTGAATAATCAAGGCTTGATCATATACTAAAATGAATTTATTTTCTTTCCCGAAGTTCATATCGATACATCAAGCTGGGAATTTCCCGATGTCTGTAAATATTATTTCGGTTCCTTTGGCCAATGGACCAGTCTTTTTTTCTCTTTAATTTCCTTGTATGGAGCCATGATTGTTTACTGGGTCCTTATGTCCAATTTCCTTTACAACACTGGAATATTTATTTACAGTAAGTAAAAAAAGAAATGCCTTATCTCTTTCATTTTGGATTTTAGTGCAGTCAAAGCCTGTTTATTTCAAAATGTAAATGCTACCATGACTAATTCAATTAATCTAGTCCAGCCTGTGAATGCGGAGCAGAACAACAGACAGCCAACCATGTCATCGCTGGGTGCCCGCTCTACCACCCACCAAATGGAACTCGGGGCCTGGCAGACATTGACCTGGCTGAGACAACAACCTGGCTGAGACAACAACCTGGCTGCTAAACACCCGGCTTGAGATCTAACTATCCCTTTGGTTTATGTTTAATTCGCAAGAAGAAGAAAATTCAATTATTTAAATTAAAATCTTAATTTCCGTCTGGCCTTTTCAACCATTACTTTGGGAAATGTTTTATAATAGTAGAATAAAATGATTTGGATCAATCAGTGCTGCCTTGGTTTGTGTGTACAAATTGCAGGCAGAAAAATGTCAAATGTCCAACTACTGTTGAAGCTAGTGTAAGGAAGTATATTTAATTGTGGATAAAGAACTTAATGATAGCTTGGTTTCATCTACCATGTTCGATTTAATTGTTTTCCAGATCATGTTCATAATATGTCAGAAGTAAACCATGTTTTGAGTACAAATGGAAGTTATAAAGGTAGGATTATTCGTTGAAAGTTCTATTTAAATAATTTAAATATTTCCTGTCATAAAAAATACACATTCATCTGTATTTTAAACTGAGATCAATTGGTGACGACATTCTTAAGACATTTGTCAATGCTAAACGCAACCTAATATTACTATGATGATCCTGGTTAAGTAAGAAATATTATTTGCTGTTTGCATCTTCTCTGATGCCTTTACATAGAATTGACTGTTGTTAGCCAGAAATCTGGGAGCTGAACAGATGACCAAGTTATCCACTATCATGATGAGTTTGTACTGTGGTTGGAAATGCCTATCTTAAGGTGGAAGAACCATCTCTAATCTGAACTGGTTTATGAAAAATGTTTTGTGAGAATATGGAAAGAGTAACAGGACGTGTCTGCTGAAGCGAATATAATTTAAACCAAAAATCTCATGTTTCCTAATGTTAAATAGCCACACTCATTATTTTAAAGTAACTTGGCACATGATAATATAAAAACTTGTTACATGATAATAAAAAAACCGTGTTACATGATAATAAAAGAGCTCATCACTGCCTCAAACTTGATTTTTTTTTTTGCATCAAAATTATTTTTATCTGTTAAATACTTGCATCGTTCAAATAAAATGTCACATTTTAAGTACATTTTGAATTGATGTTGTATCAGAAGAAAATTACATGCAAGTTAGAACGGTTCAATTAATTACTGCCCCCTTTGTTTCCAAGCAGTAATTTCAACTAGGCTTATTGGGTACCGTCAGCAGCAGTAAAATCGGGTGAAACTAATTTGTTCCAGGTGAATGACGAGCTATTTAATTTAAAGGCAAAGATTGCAAATTGTTTGAGGAGCTATTTTGAACACAAACTTTTAAGCAATGATAGAAACATCGAAACATAGAAAATAGGTGCAGGAGTAGGCCATTCGCCCCTTCGAGCCTGCACCGCCATTCAATATGATCATGGCTGATTATCCAACTCAGTATCCTGTACCTGCCTTCTCTCCATACCCCCTGATCCCTTTAGCCACAAGGGCCACATCTAACTCCCTCTTAAATATAGCCAATGAACTGGCCTCAACTACCTTCTGTGGCAGAGAATTCCAGAGACTCACCACTCTCTGTGTGAAAAATATTTTCCTCATCTCGGTCCTAAAAGATTTCCCCCTTATCCTTAAACTGTGACCCCTTGTTCTGGACTTTCCCAACATCGGGAACAATCTTCCTGCATCTAGCCTGTCCAACCCCTTAAGAATTTTGTAAGTTTCTATAAGATCCCCCCTCAATCTTCTAAATTCTAGCGAGTACAAGCCGAGTCTATCCAGTCTTTCTTCATATGAAAGTCCTGACATCCCAAGAATCAGTCTGGTGAACCTTCTCTGTACTCCCTCTATGGCAAGAATGTCTTTCCTCAGATTAGGAGACCAAAACTGTACGCAATACTCCAGGTGGTCTCACCAAGACCCTGTACAACTGCAGTAGAACCTCCCTGCTCCTATACTCAAATCCTTTTGCTATGAATGCTAACATACCATTCGCTTTCTTCACTGCCTGCTGCACCTGCATGCCTACTTTCAATGACTGGTGCACCATGACACCCAGGTCTCGTTGCATCTCCCCCTTTCCTAATCGGCCACCATTCAGATAATAGTCTACTTTCCTGTTTTTGCCACCAAAGTGGATAACCTCACATTTATCCACATTATACTGCATCTGCCATGCATTTGCCCACTCACCCAGCCTATCCAAGTCACCTTGCAGCCTCCTAGCATCCTCCTCATAGCTAACACTGCCCCCCAGCTTTGTGTCATCCGCAAACTTGGAGATGTTGCACTCAATTCCCTCGTCCAAATCATTAATATATATTGTAAATAGCTGGTGTCCCAGCACTGAGCCTTGCGGTACCCCACTAGTCACTGCCTGCCATTGTGAAAAGGACCCGTTTACTCCTACTATTTGCTTCCTGTCTGCCAGCCAGTTCTCTATTCACATCAATACTGAATCCCCAATACCATGTGCTTTAAGTTTGTATACTAATCTCGTATGTGGGACCTTGTCGAAAGCCTTCTGAAAGTCCAGATATAACACATCCACTGGTTCTCCCTTATCCACTCTACTAGTTACATCCTCGAAAAATTCTATAAGATTCGTCAGACATGATTTACCTTTCATAAATCCATGCTGACTTTGTCCAATGATTTCACCACTTTCCAAATGTGCTGCCATCCCATCTTTAATAACTGATTCTAGCAGTTTCCCCACTACCGATGTTAGACTAACTGGTCTGTAATTCCCCGTTTTCTCTCCCTCCAATCCTCAGGAACTACTCCAGAATCTAAAGAGTTTTGAAAAATTATCACTAATGCATCCACTATTTCTGGGGCTACTTCCTTAAGTACTCTGGGATGCAGCCTATCTGGCCCTGGGGATTTATCGGCCTTTAATCCATTCAATTTACCTAACACCACTTCCCGGCTAACCTGGATTTCACTCAGTTCCTCCATCTCATTTGATCCCCGGTCCCCTGCTATTTCCGGCAGATTATTTATGTCTTCCTTAGTGACCTGTCACGTTTAATTGGTGTTCACCTGCTTGTTTGTTATTGTGCTTTTGTTTCATTGGATACTTCTGAAATTACTTTCAGAAGTATCTTATGTTTTACGTTACGTTTACAATGAATTATATTTATTTACTTTCAATTTACTTTCAATATTTTTTTGGACTTTGTTTTCTCCTTGCATCTCAGTAGAACTGTCTCACACTTTATTGCTTAAGCCAAATTCAAGGTAATACCTTGAGGCTACTTAGTGAATTAGAATAGTGATGACATCTTGCATCTTGCAAAAGAGGATTAGAATAGTGAAAGAATCTGTATTGTAGGGAGTTTAATCTTATACTCAAGTAATCTAGAGCTTTTAGGAGTTTATCAAACTACTTGTGCATTTCTTCTGACCAATACAATACAATACAATATTTATTCAATGTCATTTGAACCTCAGTGAGGCTCAAACGAAACTCTATTTCTACAGCCATACAAACAAAACAATTCCTACAAAACACACAAACAATTCAATTCACACAAACATCCATCACAGTGAATCTCCTCCTCACTGTGATGGAAGGCAAGTCTTTTCTCTCCCCTGCACACCATTTTCCCCGATGTTGAAGCCCCAGCCGGGCGATGGTAAGTCCCACGGCCATTAAAGCTATGCCGGGCGATGTACGGCCCCGCTGCAGGTCGTTCCAACCCCGTGCACGGGCTGGAGAAGTTGCGTTGCGGGAGCTCCGAAAAGCGGTCTCTCACCCGGACCCGCGAGCTCCCAATATTACAGTCCACAGGCCTGCAGCTGGAGCCTCCGAGCTCCGGAGTCGGGCCGCAGCAGCTTTGTTTGAAGATAACTGATAAATAGACAAAATGGTACTGTGTTCCTAATGGGAAAAGTAAATAACAATAATGTATTTTCCTTCAATCGATCCCTAGAAAAATCAAAATTGAATAGTAATCGTTAAAGCTCTGGAACCAGATTTTGAGAATGAATTTGAACAGGATATTTGTCTGCTTTATTTTTACATTAGAGATACAATCCTACATATAATAATTGACCAATTTCAATTTGCTTTCAATGAAAGCAATAAGAATGACATTGTCATAATGTTTCTGTGGGATAATGTAGGATGTTCACTGAAGCACTATTTGTTTATCAGGATTCTCCTTGATTTTTGAAGATTGTAACATTTTGTACAGAACTTGCAGGTCTGAGTCAATCTTATCTTTCTGATTTCAGTTATTTGTCCAAACCCACCTGGAGTTCATGTGATAAATTCCACAGACATGTCCATCATCGTCAGCAATGACACAGCCTTCCATGAGTTTCACAAGTGGTGGAGTAAAACAAATGCTGTTCCTTTCTACCTCATTTTACTATTATTGCCCCTTCTCGGCTTCAAATCTGCTTCATTTTTTGCAAGGTTCAATATTCTAGGTAAGTATTCCATTTACATCCTGATGCAACTTGTAGACATGGTTGAGCTTTACGACTTATATTTTGTTCTTTAAACAAAGTTTTTCAAAAAATATTTGTAGTCCCAGCGAATCCAGGAGTTTGATTCATGAAACCATGAAACTTGGAAATCTCTTCATGACTCTTTCCAGGTTAATTTAATTGATTCAAAATGTTTTTCGGAAAAAGATGTTGGAATGATGGTTGATCCTGCTGGATGTTTTTAGAACAATTCCAATGGAGAGACAAGCAACTAAATTGTTACTTAGTGCAATTTAAAACTCTGTGTCATAGTCATATAACCATATAACAATTACAGCACGGAAACAGGCCATCTCGGCCCTACAAGTCCGTGCCGAACACTTATTTTCCCCTAGTCCCATCTACCTGCACTCAGACCATAACCCTCCATTCCTTTCCCATCCATATACCTATCCAATTTATTTTTAAATGATAAAATCGAACCTGCCTCCACCACTTCCACTGGAAGCTCATTCCACACAGCTACCACTCTCTGAGTAAAAAAGTTCCCCCCTCATGTTATACCTAAACTTCTGTCCCTTAATTCTGAAGTCATGTCCTCTTCTTTGAATCTTCCCTACTCTCAATGGGAAAAGCTTATCCACGTCAACTCTGTCTATCCCTCTCATCATTTTAAAGACCTCTATCAAGTCCCTCCTTAACCTGCGCTCCAAAGAATAAAGACCTAAATTCTAGTAAATCTCCTCTGTACTCTCTCTATCTTGTTGACATCCTTGCTATAATTGGGCGACCAAAATTGTACACCATACTCCAGAATTGGTCTCACCAATGCCTTGTACAATTTTAACATTACATCCCAACTTCTATACTCAATGCTCTGATTTATAACGGCTAGCACACCAAAAGCTTTCTTTACCACACTATCTACATGAGATTCCACCTTCAGGGAAATATAAACAGTTATTCCTAGATCCCTCTGTTCAACTGCATTCCTCAATTCGCTACCATTCACCATGTACGTCCTATTTTGATTTGTCCTGCCAAGATGTAACACCTCACACTTATCAGGATTAAACTCCATCTGCCATCTTTCAGCCCATTCTTCCAAATGGCCTAAATCTCTCTGTAGACTTTGGAAATCTACTTCATTATCCACAACTATCTTGTATCATCTGCATACTTACTAATCCAATTTACCACACCATCATCCAGATCATTGATGTACATGACAAACAACAGTGGACCCAACACAGATCCCTGAGGCACCCCACTAGTCACCGGCCTCCAACCTGACAAACCGCCATCCACCATTACTCTCTGGCATCTCCCATTCAGCCACAGTTGAATCCATCTTGCTACTCCTGCATTAATACCCAACAATTGAACCTTCTTAACCAACCTTCCATGAGGAACCTTGTCAAATGCCTTACTAAAGTCCATATAGACAACATCCACTGCTTTACCCTCATCAATTTCCCTAGTAACCTCTTCAAAAAATTCAAGAAGATTAGTCAAACATGACCTTCCAGGCACAAATCCATGTTAACTATAACCATATAACCATATAACAATTACAGCACGGAAACAGGCCATCTCGGCCCTACAAGTCCGCGCCGAACAATTTTTTTTTCCCCTTAGTCCCACCTGCCTGCACTCATACCATAACCCTCCATTCCCTTCTCATCCATATGCCTATCCAATTTATTCTTAAATGATACCAACGAACCTGCCGCCACCACTTCCACTGGAAGCTCATTCCACACCGCTACCACTCTCTGAGTAAAGAAGTTCCCCCTCATGTTACCCCTAAACTTCTGTCCCTTAATTCTGAAGTCATGTCCTCTGGTTTGAATCTTCCCTATTCTCAAAGGGAAAAGCTTGATCACATCAACTCTGTCTATCCCTCTCATCATTTTCAAGTCCCCCCTTAACCTTCTGCGCTCCAGAGAATAAAGACCTAACTTATTCAACCTATCTCTGTAACTTAGTTGTTGAAACCCAGGCAACATTCTAGTAATGTTCCTAATCAGACCCTGTTTATCCAGATGCTTATATATATTATCTCTAAGTATCCTTTCCATTAATTTGCCCACCACTGAAGTCATACTAACAGGTCTATAATTGCTAGGTTTACTCTTAGAACCCTTTTTAAACAATGGAACAACATGCGCAGTATGCCAATCCTCTGGCACTATTCCCGTTTCTAAGGACATTTGAAATATTTCTGTCATAGCCCCTGCTATTTCTACACTAACTTCCCTCAATGTCCCAGGGAATATCGTGTCAGGACCTGGAGACTTATCCACTTTTATATTTTTCAAAAGTGTCAGTATTTCTTTTTCTTTGAATCTCATAGTTTCCATAGCTACTCTGCTTGTTTCCCTTACCTCACATAATTTAATATCCTTCTCCTTGGTGAATACTGAAGAAAAGAAATTGTTCAATATCTCCCCCATCTCTTTTGGCTCTGCATATAGCTGTCCACTCTGTCTCTCTAATGGACCAATTTTATCCCTCGTTATCCTTTTGCTATTAATATAGCTGTGGAAACCCTTTGGATTTACTTTCACCTTACTTGCCAAAGCAACCTCATATCTTCTTTTAGCTTTTCTAATTTCTTTCTTAAGATTCTTTTTACATTCTTTATACTCCTCAAGCACCTCATTTACTCCATGCTGCCTATAATTATTGTAGATCTCTCTCTTTTTCCGAACCGTGTCCAATTTCCCTTGAAAACCATGGCTCTTTCCAATTTTTACTATTTCCTTTCAACCGAACAGGGACATAAAGATTCTGTACTCTTAAAATGTCCCCTTTAAATGTCCTCCATTTCTCTCCTACATCCTTCCCATAAAACTAAATGTCCCAATTCACTCCTTTTAAATCCTTTCACATCTCATCAAAGTTAGCCTTTCTCCAATCAAAAATCTCAACCCTAGGTCCAGTTCTGACCCTCTCCATAATTATATTGAAACTAATGGTATTGTGATCACTGGACCCGAAGTGCTCCCCAACGCATACCTCCACCACCTGACCTATCTCATTTCGTAACAGGAGGTCCAGCACTGCCCCTTCTCTAGTAGGTACCTCTATGTATTGCTGCAAAAAACTATCCTGCACACATTTTACAAACTCCAAACCATCCAGCCCATTTACAGAACATGTTTCCCAGTCTATGTGTGGAAAATTGAAATCTCCCACAATCACTACCTTGTGCTTACTACTAATATCTGCTATCTCGTTACATATTTGCTCTTCCAATTCTCGCTCCCCATTTGGCGGTCCATTATACACCCCTATAAGTGTTACTACACCTTTCCCACTTCTCAGTTCCACCCAAATAGCCTCCCTAGACGAGCCCTCTAATCTATCCTGCCAAAGCACTGCTGTAATATCTTCCCTGACAAGCAATGCAACACCTCCACCTCTTGCCTCTCCAATTCTATCACACCTGAAGCAATGAAATCCTGGAATATTTAGTTTCCAATCACAGCCCTCCTGCAACCATGTTTCACTGATCGCCACAACATCATACTTCCAGGTGTCAATCCAGGCTCTAAGCTCATCCACCTTTCTTACAATGCTCCTAGCATTAAAATATACACATTTAAGAAACCCACCGCCTCTTATTCTCTGTTTATTTTATTTGTCTTCTTTCTCCCCTAGATTTTGGGTCCGAGTGCTTCCCTTCTCTGCCTCCTGCCTCACACTCTACTAGCTTTCTCTATTTGAGTCCCTCCCCCCAACCGTTCTAGTTTAAAGTCTCCCCAGTAGCCTTTGCAAATCTCCCCGCCAGGATATTGGTCCCCCTCGGATTCAAGTGCAACCCGTCCTTTCTGTACAGGTCACACCTTCCCCAAAAGAAGTCCCAATGATCCAGAAACTTGAATCCCTGCCAACTGCACGAGTCCTTCAGCCACGCATTTATCCTCCACCTCGCTCCATTCCTACTCTCACTGTCGCGTGGCACAGGCAGCAATCCTGAGATTGTTACTTTTTTGGTCCTTTTCCTTAACTCTCCTCCCAACTCCTTAAATTCTCCCTTCAGGACCTCTTCTCTTTTTTTTACCTATGTCATTGGTACCTATATGTACCACAAACTCAGGCTCCTCTCCCTCTGATTTCAGGATATCTTGGACACGTTGAGACACATCCGAGACCCTGGCACCAGGGAGGCAAACTACCATGCGGGTCTCCTGACTGCGTCCACAGAATCGCCTATCCGACCCCCTAACTATAGAGTCCCCAATTCATATTGCCCTCCTCTTCTTTTCCCTACCTTTCTGAGCTCTTCGGCCCAACTCATCTATGCCAACTAAGATGGCCCATCTAAGCTCATCCCATCTGCATGCATTTGGCCCATATCCCTTTTCAGCCTTTCCTATCCATGTGCCTGACAAAATGTACTTTACATGTTATTGTTGTATTTCCCGCAACTACTTCATCAGGCAGTTCGTCCTATATACCCATCACCCTTGGTGTGAAAAATCTGCCTCTCGGGTCCCCATTAAATTATTCAACTCTCACCTTAAACGTGTGCCCTCCAGTTCTTCGTTCCCCTACGCTGGGGGAGAAAAGACTGCGTTCACTCTATCTATTTTTACACTCTTATGCTTTTACGCTTCGCTCTAAGATCAACCCTCAGCTTCCTGCGCTACAAGGAATGAAGTCCTAGCGTACCGAACCTCTCCCTATATATCATTGCCTCAAGTCGTGACAACATGCTCCTAAATAATCTCTGCACTCTTTCTAGCTTAACATCAGCCTTCCAAGAGGAGGGTGACTAAAACTGAACGCAATAAAACATATGTTCATATTTTATTTGATTTGCATTGCAATTTCCTGAGAATCATTTGTTTTTGTTTTTGGAAGTTATTAAAATATCTATTTTGAAGAGCTAAGAAAATATTGGTTGTGCTTCTCTCTGCCGCATCCTATTCATGTATTTGATGTTGCTGCTAATTTAGTGACAAAGGTATCCAGGTTTGGAATGTGTTAACTTTGTACATGATTTCATCAAAATTAGATTTGGTGCTTTAATGTTTAACTCTGCTATTGTCTTTTGAGTGGAGGCGTTTGGTCCGATGTTTTATTCTAGATAGTTGATGCTGTTACAACTTTTATTGGATTCATTTGTCATTGCCTAACCTGAGCAGTATTTTTACCGATCCACATAACAGTGCCATTTAAGTTGAATTCAAATGTTTGTGAAAATTATATTCTGAACATATAACCAAGTGTTGTTGGGCCAGCAACTGTAACCATTTGCTCGAAATGCATTTTTTTTTTTTTGCCGCCTGGCTAATATTGACCATCAGCTTTTAACCTGCAAATAAGACAGCTTTCCAAAAACATTTATCTTCATTGTTGGGTGGAAATACTCATTGAGCATGTCATGCTAACTTTGAAAATGTTGTATCTTATTCTATTGACAATGCGTCAGTGGATGAGATTTGTTGAATTCTGCAGATTCAGTTAAGTTCATTGTCAAATGCACAAGTACATTGAGCTGCAGGTGCAATGAATGTAGTTTGGTAACATTATCACACTGATATTACATTAGCAACATGAAACTGGACAGAGTTATGCACTTAGGTATTGAAACCACTGGATGTTGAGCAATCTTTCAATGTTTTCCAAAATGTAAGTACATTTCAATGCCCAGTTTTAGGAAGTTTGTTTTGTGTCTACAGGTACAATTTCAGTTGTCTATTTAATTATTTTGGTAACGCTGAAGGCGGCACAACAAGGCTTTCACTTGGAATTCCATTGGTTTGAGTCTACAAATAATTTTGTCGCAGGTAATTTTTCCAGTAATCATATTAAACTTTAATTTAGGCGTGTTTATAGAAAAGCATCAAATTCAGTTATTTTCTTCACATTAGAGGAACATACAGTGCATTCAGAAAGTATTCAGACTCCTTCACTTTTTCCACAATTTGTTACGTTACAGCCTTCTTGTAAAATGGATTTAAAAAAAATTTTAATCATTAATCTACACACAATACCCCAGAATGAAGAAGCAAAAACAGGTGTTCAAAAATGTTTGCAAAGAAATTTAAAAAGATATAACTGAAATTTACATAAGTATTCAGACCCTTTGCTATGACACTCAAAGTTGAGCTTTGGTTCACCCTGTTTCCATTGATTATCCTTGAAATGTTTCTACAACTTGATTGGAGTCCACCAGTGGTAAATTAAATTGATTGGACATGATTTGGAAAGGCACACACCTGTCTATATAAGGTCCCACAGTTGACAGTGCATATCAGAGCAACAAACCATGAAGATGAAGGAATTGTCCGAAGACCTCCGAAAGAGGATTCTGTCGAGACACAGATCTGGGGAAGGGTATAAAACAATTTCTGCAGCATTGCAGGTCCCGAAGAGCACAGTTGCCTCCGTCATTCTTAAATGGAAGAACTTTGGAACCACCAGGACTCTTCATAGAGCTGGTCCCTCAGCCAAACTGAGCAATAGGGGGAGAAGGGCCTTGGTCAGGGAGGTGACCAAGAACCCGATGGTCACTCTGACATCTCTGGAGATGGGAGAACCTTCCAGAAGGACAACTATATCTGCAGCACTCCACCAATCAGGCCTTTATGGTAGAGTGGCCAGACGGGAGTCACTCCTGAGTAAAAGGCACATGACAGCCCACTTGGAGTTTGCCATAAGGCACCTAAAGGACTCTCCGGCCATGCGAAACAAGATTCTCTGGTGTGATGAAACCATGATTGAACTCTTTGGCGTGAATGCCAAGCATCACGTCTGGAGGAAACCAGGTACCGCTCGTCACCAATACCATACCTACGGTGAAGCGTGGTGGCAGCATCATGCTGTGGGGATGTTTTTCAGTGGCAGGAACTGGGAGATTAGACAGGATCGATGGAAAGATGAACGGAGCAAAGTACAAAGAGATCCTTGATGAAAACCTGTTCCAGAGCGTTCTGGACCTCAGACTGGCGCAGAGGTTCACCTTCCAACAGGACAACGACCCTAATCACACAGCCAAGACAACGCAGGAGTGGCTTCCTGTCAAGTCTGTGAATGTCCTTGAGTGGCCCAGCCAGAGAGCCCTGACTTGAACCCGATCGAACATCTCTAGAGGGACCTGAAATTAGCTATGCATCGACACTCCCCATCCAACCTGACAGAGTTTGAGAGGATCTGCAGAGAGGAATGGGAGAAATTACAGGTGTGCCAAGCTTGTAGTGTCATACCCAAAAAGACTTGAGGCTGTAATCGCTGCCAAAGGTGCCTCAAAGTACTGAGTAAAGGGTTTGAATACTTATGTAAATGTGTAATTTCAGTTATTTCTTTTTAATTACTTTGCAAAATTTTCTAAACACCTCTTTTCACTTTTTTAATTATGGGGTATTGTATGTAGATGATAAAAAAAAATGAATTTAATCAATTTCGCAAATAAGCGCAGAAGGTTAAGGGGGGACTTGATAGAGGTCTTTAAAATGATGAGAGGGATAGACAGAGTTGATGTGATCAAGCTTTTCCCTTTGAGAATAGGGAAGATTCAAACAAGAGGACATGACTTCAGAATTAAGGGACAGAAGTTTAGGGGTAACATGAGGGGGAACTTCTTTACTCAGAGAGTGGTAGCGGTGTGGAATGAGCTTCCAGTGGAAGTGGTGGCGGCAGGTTCGTTGGTATCATTTAAGAATAAATTGGATAGGCATATGGATGAGAAGGGAATGGAGGGTTATGGTATGAGTGCAGGCAGGTGGGACTAAGGGAAAAAAATTGTTCGGCGCGGACTTGTAGGGCCGAGATGGCCTGTTTCCGTGCTGTAATTGTTATATGGTTATATGGTTAATTTTAGAATAAGGCTGTAACGTAACAATGTGGAAGAAGTGAAGGGGTCTGAATACTTTCTGAATGCACTGTTTGCATCAAATTTCTAATTTGAGAAGATGAATTGATAACTTTTTAGTTCTGATATTTATCCTTTGAGATTAAAAATGCTTTCCAATGTATTGATATAGCTGGCAATGTCATTGTGGGTTAATTGTTATTTTGTATTTTATAACTCCCCATCTGAAGGGCTGCAATGTGGTTAGTTACATTTTATAACTTTACATTTGAGACCAGTTGTGCAACATGTAATAAGATTGGGTGAGTTGTGTTGGGTTTTTTTTACTTGAAGGGTCAGATGAGTTGACCTTCCAGCACCAAAAAGTCAGCAAAGCTTTAAGCTCACATCTCCAATTTGCAAATTAACATTCAAACAAATAGGGATTCTAATCTTGGTCAAGGCTGATCAGCATTGTTCAAGAGGCAACATTTACCAGCACAGTGCTGGGGAATACAATACGTGTGTGTGTGTGTGTGTGTGTGCTTTGCTCGACCAATGAACTTTGCATGGAGTCCTGTTTTGTGCTGGCGGCTCTGAAAGCAACACCCAGCAGGATTATTTCTCTCAAATTTCTCATGAATTTGTCTTGCGGTATAATTTGTGGCGACTTCAATTTTGACAGTATAACAAGACATTTTCTTTGGTTTGTTTAGAATTCCTTATATGGATATGGTGAAGATTGTTGTTACCATCTTTGAGTCTCTTCAGTACCCACCAATGGGAATCTCTATCCCATTTGTAGGAACAGCTACAAATCAGAGACAGAATCTGCATGGAAAGGCAAGGACATTCAGGGATAGTCCGCACGACTTTTGCGTAGGAAATTGTGAGCGCAATCAAGCCATACACAAGTATAACAGGTAGTGCAAAGAGAAAAATATCAGGGTGCAGAATATAGTGTTACAGCATTTGTGCTACTACAGAGAAAAACCATTTTTTTTTCAATGCAACATCTGCAATGAAAGAGGTTGAGAGATCAGGTCAATACCCTTAGCTTATGAGAGAACTGTTCAGTCGCACAAAAGCAGGGAAGGAGCTGTTGCTGAATCTGGTGTTCGGAGCTTTCAAGCTTTTGTATCTTCTGTAGGACAATCAAGTTAGGACATGCACAGTAAATGGAAGGATCATGGAGAATGTTGTGTTCCAGACACTAGGCGTCGGGTATAACGTTCCCTAAAAGTAGTGACCCAGGTCGACAGGGTGGCCCATTTGCCAAAGTGAGACGGTATATTGAATACAGGAGTTGGGACACATGCAAAAAGGATTCACTGAGATGTTGCCAAATTGGGACGGTTTGAGTTGCAAGGAGAGACTGGATATACTGGGTTTCTTCCCTCAGCAGATGAGGCTGAGGAGAGAAGTTAAAGCTTTATAAAATTAAGTGGTATCTTTTCACTTTTCAATCTTTTCACCAAGATAGGGAAATTAAGAAAGAGAGGGCAAAGGTTTAAAGTGAGAGGGGAAAGATTTAAGAGACCTAAGGGGCAACTTTTTGATACAAAGGGTAATGAGTACATAGAACCAATTATTAGAGGAAGTAGTACTGGTGAGTACAATTACGACACTTAAAAAGCACTTGGACAGATTCATTGGTAAGAAAAGTTTAGAGGGCAATGGGCCAGGATCAGCCAAGAGGGACGAGCTTGGTTAGAATTCGACAAGTTAGGTCAAAGGGCCTGTTTCTGTGCTATTTAACTCTTGACGCTATGAATTGGGAAACTGAATGATGCGTATAAAAGGGTAACCATTAAAACCATGTTGCCTCAGTCCTCTGTCCACCTAATGTTGTTTTTGAATATAAATAAGAACTTGTGTCAAGATCTAGTGCCAATTTCAGATGTGCCTTAAATCCACATCGTGTTTGCTTTTAGATAATAATAATAATAATTAATTTTATTTATGGGCACCTTTCAAGAGTCTCAAGATGTGAGGAATCGCATAATTTAACCTCACAAGATCAGGGCAGTTGTGTCCTGTTTCCCAGCGACTATTTATTCCTTAAATAACAAAATTAAAATAGTATTATGTTGCTGTTTATGGTAGCTTGCTTTGTGTTTTGCATTTTAGATGTGCTTCCTTGTCCTGTGCTGAAATGCTAAATCCATGTGTGCCCTGTTACTGAGAACATCGATTTACATCTTCATCATAACTGTATTTACATTTGCCTCAATGCATTAGCCCTAACACTATGCTCTCCGTAATGTTTGGGACAAAGACCCATCATTTATTTATTTGCCTCTGTACTCCACAATTTGAGATTTGTAATAGAAAAAATCACACGTGGTTAAAGTGCACATTGTCAGATTTTGATAAAGGCCATTTTTATACATTTTGGTTTCACCATGCAGAAATTACAGCTGTGTTTATATATGTACCCCCATCTCAGGGCACCATAATGTTTGGAACACATGGCTTCACGGGTGTTTGTGATTGCTCAGGTGTGTTTAATTACCTCAATGCAGGTTTAAGAGAACTCTCAGCACCTAGTCTTTCCTCCAGTCTTTCCATCACCTTTGGAAACTTGTATTGGTGTTTCTCAACATGAGGACCAAAGTTGTGCCAATGAAAGTCAAAGAAGCCATTATGAGAATGAGAAACAAGAATAAAATTGTTAGAGACATCAGCCAAACCTAAGGCTTACCAAAATAAACCGTTTGGGACATCATTAAGAAGAAAGAGAGCACTGGTGAACTTACTAATCGCAAAGGGACTGGTAGGCCAAGGAAGACCTCCACAGCTGATGACAGAAGAATTCTCTCTAAATAAAGAACAAAACCCAAACACCTATCTGACAGATCAGAAACACACTTCAGGAGTCAGGTGTGGATTTGTCAATGACCACTGTTCGCAGAAGACTTCATGAACAGAAATACAGAGGCTACACTGCAAGATGCAAACCACTGGTTAGCTGCAAAAATACGATGGCTGGGTTACAGCTTGCCAAGAAGTACTTAAAAGAACAACCACAGTTCTGGAAAAAGGTCTTGTGGACAGATGAGATGAAGATTGAAGATTAACTTATATCAGAGTGATGGCAAGAGCAAAGTATGGAGGAGAGAAGGATCTGCCCAAGATCCAAAGGATACCACCTAATCTGTGAAACACGGTGGTGGAGGTGTAATGGCTTGGGCATGTATGGCTGCTGAAGGTACTTATCTTCATTGATGATACAACTGCTGATGGTAGTAGCATAATGAATTCTGAAGTGTATAAGCACATCCTATCTGCTCAAATTCAAACTAATGCCTCAAAACTCATTGGCCAGCAGTTCATTCTACGGCAAGACAATGATCCCAAACATACTGCTAAAGCAACAAAGGAGTTTTTCAAAGCTAAAAAAAATTGTCAATTTTTGTGGCCAAGTCAATCACCCAATCTGAACCCAATTGAGCATGCCTTTTAAATATAAGCTAGAGATGGCTGCAATACAGGCCTGGCGGAGCATCACCAAAGAAGACACCCAGCAACTGCTCATGTCCATGAATCGCATACTTTAAGCAGTCATTGCATGCAATGCATATGCAACAAAATACTAAACACTAAACATGACTACTTTCATTTACATGACATTGCTGTCTCCCAAACATTATGGTTCCCTGAAATGGGGAGGAACCATGTATAAACACTGCTGTGATTTGTGAAACATGGTGAAACCAAAATGTATAAAAATGGACTTTATTAAAATCTGACAATGTGCACTTTAACCACATGTGATTTTTTTTTCTATTATATAAATCAAATTGTGGCATACAGAGGCAAATAAATAAATGAAGGGTCTTTGTCCCAAACATTATGGAGGCACTGTAGCTGTACTTCGGTTGCTGAATAATGAACTACTTTGATTATCCTGTGGCATCCTACTATTTTGCTTCCCAGAATCCATGGCTGGTCATGGCCGTCCGAAGGGGGGGGGGTGCGCTGGGTGCGACCGCACCCCCCTTTTTTTCCCTTAAGAAAAAAGTCACCCAAAAAAAGAAAAAAGAAAAATTGGAAAAAAAAATCGATTATATTTTTTTTTAAATCCAAAAAAAAAAAAAATGTTTCCACTTTGGAAACGGCCAGTTCTCTGTTCTCTCGTCCCAGGCGGGAGTGGCTGAATCTGAACCCAACGGCTGTAACCCCAACACCAGTCGCCGCTGCGGCGGAGCCCGCTCCCCTCGCCTCCCCCTGCCGCCGGGGCCCAACCCATCTTCCCCCCCACACCACCCCAGCTGACCCTCCGCTGAGCCCACGCCACCCCCGCTGGGCCCACGCCACCCCCGCTGGGCCCACGCCACCCCTGCTGGGCCCACGCCACCCCCGCTGGGCCCACGCCACCCCTGCTGGGTCCACGCCACCCCCCGCTGGGTCTACGCCATCCCCACCGGGCTCACGCCACCCCTGCTGGGCCCACGCCACCCCCGCTGGGTCCACGCCACCCTCGCTGACCCCCGCTGGGCACACGCCACCCCAGCTGGGCCCACGCCACCTTCATTCCCCCCGCCCGCTGGGCCCCCGCCACCCCCACGGGCCCACGCCACCTTCATCCCCCCCCGCCCGCTGGGCCCGCACCACCTTCATCTTCGCCCCCCCCCGCAAGAAAGAGGGGGGATGTGAGAGGTGGGAGGGGGAGAGAGAGAGGAGAAGGGAGAGGAGAGAGAGATGGGGAGAGGGAAAGGGGAATTATCTTGATTGAGATTGCAAAATTAAGGTAGGTTTTAGAGCTATTATATTTTCTCCTCCATATGAATAATATTAAACAATATCAAATAATATCAAACAATTGGAACTGCTTTCTTTTCCTTGATAACAATACTGAAAAATATGAATTCCATAGTTTGTGACATAAATGCACATTTTAATGGGATCATTATATACAGATGTAACATTTCCATTTTGAGATCGGGGGGAGTGCTGGGGGCAAATATGCGTCAAGCCGATAGCCTAATCGTTAAAGAGTTAAAAGATAGCCTAATCGATAAAGCGCTGAGAAGAGCTGCCAAGGAAAGATACTCTGAGAAGTTGAGGAGCAAGTTCTCAGCTAGTGATTCTTCTTCAGTTTGGAAGGGCATGCAAGAAATCACCAGCTATAAGAGGAAAGCCCCCCGCTCTTTGGACAATCGTCAGCTGACGAACAACCTGAATGAGTATTACTGCAGGCTTGGAAATCAGAAACGTAACCCTGAAACCCCCTCCCCAACAAACACAGCCAGACCCCAGTCTGCAAAGAATGGACCCGGCACCCTCTCCTTCCCATTCACCACTTCACATCTACTTAAGGCAAGACTCCAGTATGAAAAGAGTGGAACCTTTCCGACTCCACCCAACCACTTCACACCCACTCACAGCCTGACCTCAGTCTGCAAAGACTGGACCCTTCTACACCCACCCCACTCACCACTCCACTCCAATCACCACTTCACACCCAATGACTGCACCTCCACAGACACCTCTGTCAAGCTTCTCAAGTTTGCGGATGACACAACCCTGATTGGACTGATCCAGGATGGGGATCTCTGTACTCTTTTCAGTTTGACATCTTTCCTATAACATGGTGCCCAGAACTGAACACAATATTCTAAATGCGGTCTCACCAACGTCTTATACAACTGCAACATGACCTCCCAACTTCTATGCTCAATACTCTGACTGATGAGGGCCAAAGTGCCAAAATACTTTTGACCACCTGATATACCTGCGACACGACCTTCAAGGAACCATGCAACCATCAACCATTCCTCTGCCCATCTGGCTAATTGATCCAGATCCTGCTGCAATCTTTCACAACCATCTTCACTATCTGAAAAACCACTCACTTCTGTATCATCAGCAAACTTGCTAATCTTGCCCTGTTCTGTGACGTTTCACAGAGTGCTGGACTAACTCAGCGGGTCGGGTGAGTATAGAAGTTGGGAGGTCATTTTGCAGTTGCATAAGAAGTTGGTGAGGCCGCATTCAGAGTATTGTGTTCAGTTCTGGGCACCATGTTATAGGAAAGATGTCATCAAACTGGAAAGGGTACAGTGAAGATTTATGAGGATGTTGCCAGGACTAGAGAGCCAGAGCTATAGGGAGAGGTTGAGTAGGCTGGGACTCTATTTCATGGAGCACAGGAGGCTGAGGGATGATCTAATAGAGGTGTATAAAATCATGATTTGAATAGATATGGTTGAGTCTTTTGCCCAGAGTAAGTGAATCGAGGAGCAGAGGACATAAGTTTAAGGTGAAGGGCAAAAGATTTAATAGGAATCTGAGGGGTATGTTTTTCACACAAAGGGTGGTAGGTGTATGGAACAAGCTGCCAGAGGAGGTAGTTGTGGCAGGGACTATCGCAACATTTAAGAAACAGTTAGACAGGTACATGGATAGGACAGGTTCGGAGGGATATGGATCAAACGTGGGCAGGTGGACTAGTGCAGATGGGACATGCTGGGCCGAAGGGCCTGTTTCCACACTGTATCACCCTATGACTCTATCTTTCCCTCTCAAACCCATTCTCCTGCCTTCTCCCCATTACCTCTGACACCCCTATCAATCAAGAATCTATCAATCTCCTCCTGAAAAATGTCCATTGACTTGACCTCCACAGCTGTCTGTGGCAATGAATTCCACAGTTCACCACCCTCTGACTTAAGAAATTCCTGCTCATCTCCTTCCTAAAGGAATGTCTTTTAATTCTGAACCTGTGGCCACTGGTCCTAGACTCTCCCACTAGTGGAACCATCCTCTCCAAATCCACTCCATCCAGGTTTTTACCAGGCTGGGACAGACGGCAACAGCTTCACACCATTTCCCAAAGCTTGTGTCCTGTCCTGCATCACCCAAGGCAGCAGAGACATTATAGGAGAGGGCAAGCACTGTAACAAAGTAGCTCACGATGGTTTGGGTAACATTCAGGAATGTCTATGCATGGCACATCATGAATATTACTGAAGAACGGTCTTGACCCGAACTATAATCTATACCTTTTCTCCAGAGATGCTGCCTGACCCACTGAGTTACTCCAGCACTCTGATATGTCACCTATCCATGTTCTCCACAGATGCTGCCTGACTCTCTGAGTTACTCCAGCATTCTGTGAAACGTCGCCTATTCATATTCTCCGCAGATGCTGCCTGACCCGCTGTGTTACTCCAGCACTTTGTGACTATTTTCCCTTCACCCATGTGCCCAAGCCCATTCTCCCCCTCCTTTCCTATGTTCCTTTCTACCCATAAACCTCTCTCTGCCTTTACATTTCACTCCTCTTTCAAATCAGCTCTACTTATCTACATGCATTTTTCTTCTTCACTTTTTAGTCATAGAATGATGCAGTGTGGAAACAGGCCCTTCAGCCCAACTTGCCCACACGGACCGACATGTCCCATCTACACTAGTCCCACTCACACGCGTTTGGCCCATATTCATCTAAATCTGTCCTATCTGTGTACGTGTCCAAATGTCTCTTAAACATTAGGGTAGTCCCAGTCTTAACTACCTCCTCTGGCAGTTCGTTACATACACCCAGCACCCTTTGCGTGAAAAAGCCACCTCAGATTCCTGTTAATTTCTGAAATATTGGTCATAAATTTGGTGCAAAAATGCTCCAAAACAAGGCTCAGAATGCATCAGAGAGCATCTAAAACCCCTGAGCTTCCAGGGCCCTTAAGCGGGCCCTGGACCCCGGCATCGAGTGACTTCACGCTTCGCGCTCGTGATGTGTGCAGCGCACACATTATTTCACATTACGTTTTTTGTAATCCTGTCATGCCACCCCCCTTTTTGAAAAGCTTCGTACGGGCCTGCTGATCATATCCTAACTTATTAGAGAGTGGAATTGAGGAACTGCAGATGCTTGTTTACACAGAAAGACACAAAGTGCTGTAGTAACTCAGCAGGCAGCATCTTTGGAGAACATGGATTGGTGACATTTTGTCAGGACCCTTCAGTGTGAAGAAGGGTTCCAAAATGTGTTTGCTTATTTATGTTCTCCTGAAATGCTGCCTGACCCACTGAGTTACTTAAGAACTTTGTGTCTTCCTAACTCTTATTCTTCTGTTTTCTCAGTGTCCTAGTGCTTATTGACAATATCAAAATTTGTTTCTTTTAAGATTGCGATCCGAAAACTGTTTATACAAAATACACATGTACAAAGTCAACTGAGTTTATAAAAACCCACCGCCCAATTTTGGTGTTTGATAAATTGAAGCTTTGTTTTTGTTTCAGAATTTAGAATATCTTTCCCACACCTGACTGGAGTCCTTGCACTTGCTTTCTTCATTCATAATTGTGCCATCACCCTTCTAAAGAATAACCAACATCAAGAAAATAATGTAAGTTTTAACCACAGGAAAAGCTTCAGCTGATGCTATTCATTTTCTCACTCAAATTGGCTGTTAATTAGATCAATTCCATTCTGATTTATTTATTTAATTCTTTATTTCGAGCAGAATAAAAGAATAAAAAGCAAGTGTGAAACAGCATACAAAAAACAAAACAAGAATATTTATAAGGTGTCATAAACAATATCTATAAATAAATGAAATCGTATGTGTCCGAAAAGGAGCAGGAAGAAGCCAAAGCTTATTCATTCCCACCCCTTATTCAACTGCTTATAATTATCTTAAACAAATATAGCAGCTTGGGAGCAAGAAGGTTATTTTTCATTTTGAACCATATCTGACTAAAAGGAAAATGGCATTATTCTTGCGTTTTAGTCACTTGCTGTCGGCTGAAGGAAAGGAAAATGTATCATGTGCTCAGTTTTTCATGTTGTCTTTAGAGCCTGGCAATTCCTTTACATTATGTCCTTGCAGCTTTTGTCAAGGCACACATCACAGTTCTTCCACAGGGCACAAAGCTAGAAAAGAGGTGGCACTGGGGCAAAGCCTGACAAATGATACGTGGATAAAGGTCAGGCGGGTGATTGGCAGATGAGTGCATTAAACTAGACTCCATCTACACTTAAAGTGCAGATGGAGTCAATGGAAGGGAAACATAGAAACATAGAAATTAGGTGCAGGAGTAGGCCATTCGGCCCTTCGAGCCTGCACCGCCATTCAATATGATCATGGCTGATCATCCAACTCAGTATCCCGTACCTGCCTTCTCTCCATACCCTCTGATCCCCTTAGCCACAAGGGCCACATTCCTTTACAGGGAGGTTGGTTCGTGTGATAGTTTGCACTACGTCCGCCATTCTCTGCCATTTCTTGCAGTGTCGGATGGGACTGTTGCTAAACCATGCTCTGAGGCATCCCGATAAAACGCTTTCTACGGTGCATCTGTAGATGTTGTTGTGTTGTTCGGATATTCCGACCTTCCTAAGCCTTAATTTCTGCAATTTCTTCCAGTCGTGGGCAGATCTAAAGGTAATGTCACTATAGTGATGGGGTATTTCAATATGCAGGTAGACTGGGAAAATCAGGTTGGTTCAGTACCCCAAGAAAGAGAGTTTGTAGAATGCCTCTGAGATGGTTTCTTAGAGCAGCTTGTAATGGAGCCGACCAGAGAAAAGGCAATTCTGGATTTAGTGTTGTCCAATGAACCAGATATGATAAGAGAACTCGATGTAAAGGAACCGATTGGAGGTAGTGATCATAATATGATTAGTTTTAATCTGCAATTTGAGAAGGAGAAGGTTAAATCGGAAGTGTCAGTGATGCAGTTGAACAAAGGGGACTATGAAGGCATGAGAGGGGAGCTGGCCAAGGTAGACTGGAAAGGGATCCTAGCAGGAATGACGGTGGAACAGCAATGGCAGGAATTTCTGGGCATAATCCAGAAGACGCAGGATCATTCCAAAAGGGAAGAAAGATTCTAAGGGGAGTAGGAAGCAACCGTGGCTGACAAGAGAAGTTAGGGATAGAATAAAACAAAAAGAAAAGATGTATAACACAGCAAAGAGTAACCAGAAGCCAGAGGATTGGGAAACTTTCATAGGACAACAGAAGGAAACAAAACGGGCATACGGTCTGAAAAGATGAAGTACGAAGGGAAGCTGGCCAGGAATATAAAGAAGGCTAAAAGCTTCTTTAGATATGTTAAGGGAAAGAGAGTAGCAAAGTCAAATGTGGGTCCCTTGAAGGCAGACACGGGTGAAATTATTATGGGCAACAAGGAACTGGCGGAAGAGTTGAATAGGTACTTCGGATCTGTCTTCACTAAGGGAGACACAAACAATCTCCCAGATGTACTGGAGGGCAGAGAATCTAAGGGGGTAGAGGAACTGAAAGAAAATTTAATTAGGCGAGAAATAGTATTGGGTAGGCTAATGGGACTGAAGGATGATAAATCCCCTGGGCCTGATGGTCTGCATCCCAGGGTCCTCAGGGAAGTGACTCTAGAAATAGTGGATGCATTGGTGATAATTTTCCAATGTTCAAAAGATTCAGGATCAGTTCCTGTGGATTGGAGGGTAGCTAATGTTATCCCACTTTTCAAGAAAGGAGCGAGAGAGAAAACGGGGAATTACAGACCAGTTAGCCTGACTTCGGTGGTGGGAAAGATGCTGGAGTCAATTATTAAAGAGGTAATAATGGGGCATTTGGATAGCAGTAAAAGGATTAGTCCAAGTCAACATTGATTTATGAAAGGGAAATCATGCTTGACTAATCTTCTGGAATTTTTTGAGGATGTGACAAGTAAAATGGATGAAGGGGTGCCCGTGGATGTAGCGTATCTAGACTTTCAGAAAGCCTTTGATAAGTTCCTGCACGGGAGACTGGTGACTAAAATTAGAGCGCATGGTATTGGGGTTAGGGTGTTGACCTGGATAGAAAATTGGTTGGCAGACCGGAAGCAAAGAGTAGAAGTGAACAGGTCCTTTTCAGAATGGCAGGCAGTGGCGAGTGGAGTGCCGCAAGGCTCGGTGTTGGGGCCGCAACTGTTTACCGTATATATTAATGATTTGGAAGTGTGAATTAGGAGCGACACTAGCAATTTTGCGGATGACACAAAGCTGGGTGGATGTGTGAACTTGAAGAGGATGTTAGGAGGTTGCAGGGTGACCTGGACAGGTTGAGTGAGTGGGCAGATGCGTGGCAGATGCAGTATAATATAGATAAATGTGAGGTTATCCACTTTGGCAGCAGGCAGTGAAGAAAGCTAATGGAATGTTGGCCTTCATAACAAGAGGATTTCAGTATAGGAGTAAGGAGGTTCTTCTGCAGTTGTATAGGGCTCTGGTGAGACCACATCTAGAGTATTGTGTACAGTTTTGGTCTCCTAATTTGAGGAAGGACATCCTTGTGATTGAGGCAATGCAGCGTAGGTTCACGAGATTGATCCCTGGGATGGCGGGACTGTCATATGAGGAAAGATTGAAAAGACTAGGCTTGTATTCACTGGAGTTTAGAAGGATGAGGGGGATCTTCTAGAAACATATAAAATTATAAAAGGACTGGACAAGCTAGATGCAGGAAAAATGTTCCCAATGTTGGGCGAGTCCAGAACCAGGGGCCACAGTCTTAGAATAAAGGGGAGGTCATTTAAGACTGAGGTGAGAAAAAACTTTTTCACCCAGAGAGTTGTGAATTTATGGAATTCCCTGTCACAGAGGGTAGTGGAGGCCAAGTCACTGGATGGATTTAAGAGAGAGTTAGATAGAGCTCTAGGGGCTAGTGGAGTCAAGGGATATGGGGAGAAGGCAGGCACGGGTTATTGATTGGGGACGATCAGCCATGATCACAATGAATGGCGGTGTTGGCTCGAAGGGCCGAATGGCCTCCTGCACCTATTTTCTATGTTTCTCTTGCTAAACAAGCTGTAGTGAATCCGATGGGATGATTTCTATGGTGCATCTATAGAACATAAAACAGTACAGCATAGGAACAGGTCCTTCAGCCCATTATGTCATGTTTCGGGTCGGGTCCCTTCAGTCTTATGAAGAATCCTGGCCCAAAATGTCAACTATCCATTTTCTCCAGAGATGCAGCTGATCAGCTGTGTTACTCCAATGTTTTGTGTTTAAATTCAAATTTAAGCTGCTTGCATAGCTTTCCTTAACGATTTGGGGGGGGGGGGGGGGTGGGTTCCACCATCGAGTTGGGTAGTTGTCACTGCTAAATACAAGCATGATTACTTTTATAGAACGTAAAAGCACAGATTTGCCTGATCAGCTTTGGGAGGCAGGTTTTTACCATCTAGCTTTTTTCCACTTTTGTCTCACTAGAATTAGTCTAAACTGCTGAATATAGTGCTGAGGACACTTGGGTGGATTTCCCAGTTTTTACTATAAGGATGTTTTTAAAGAGATAATGATTTTCTGTTGACATTGACTTTACTCATTGTATTGTTTTCCCTTTTCCTTTGGGTCTTCATCCTGGTAAATTTCCAATAACTTAATATTGCCTTCTGACCACCTTACAATTATAATTTTTTTTTGTCCACCGTTTATGCTTGGACATGTCATGTTTATGTTGTGCCAATCCTTTATGAAACTGGTGAAGTCCCAAATTTAATATGAACAGAATGGAACAGTACAACACAGGAACGGGCCCTTCGGCCCACAATGTTTGTGCCGAGCATGATGCCTAGCTTCCACAAAACCATTTTCTGGCATGATGGACGAGCTTTCCTCTTATTTCAACAAAGGCAAACTTTGATGGAAGCAGAAAGAGGATGAAGCATGCTCTCTAAAGTTATGCTAATTAAAAAAAAACAAATGGAACATCTGTGATTTGTATTTGCAAATTTGATTTTAATTTCTCTAAATTGGATTGGGTGACAGTTTTCCTTTTTTTTGACAAAACTGATTTATAATTTATTTTCTCTTTAGATTCGAGATCTTTCCATTGCTTATCTACTTGTGGGATTAACCTATCTATATGTTGCAGTGATGACATTTGCTGCATTTCCCTCACCAGAATTACCCAAAGATTGTATTGAACCGGTATGTAATTGAACTGCCATAATGTAAAGGAAAGGAAGAGTTACTGGAAAAAAGTGTAAATGCTGATTTTTATTTTTGTAAATTTACTGTCCTGGTAAAAATCATCATTAGCAGTTTGAAGATGAAGTATCAAAGTTGCAATTTGTGCTTTTATTTGAAAAGACCAACTCTCCGGAAGGTTAACTCTTGAGGGGAAAAAATATCGTTGATTGAAAGAGGCCAGAGAGAGGATGAGGAAGAACAATTAACCTCAGCAAGAGAATGTTGACACAAGGAACTGTAGATGCTGGAATCTTTGTAAAACAACATGCTGGATAACTCGGCATGTCGGGCAGCATCTGTGGAGGGAATGTATAGTATGATTTGACTGGATATCATGCAAACAGTCTTTCACTGTATTTTGGAGCATAGAAGATCAGGTATAATCTGTGGGAGAATAAAAATAATGTTCAGGCCAAAGATCTTTCATCTGAACATACTTCTGTCTGCTGACATTTATGCCCACCAAAATTCTCAGAACCTTAACTGTAGATGTCAGTGATCTATCTGGCCGTGGTAGGATAAAGATGATGCGGCAATTGTTTTGAGATTGGCAAACTAGATATCGAGCTGCCTGATTTTATAATTCCAACTGATCATGTCATGTAACTCCTTTTCTAGTGCTGGACTGGAGCCTCATTGTGCTTAAATGTTTGCCTTGAATACAAGCAAACTTGATACAAGCTTTCTTCATCTTTTCCAGAACTTTTTGGACAATCTATCAAGCAATGATATCACAGCCTTCATTTCCCGAGTTTTCCTGCTGTTTCAGATGACCACTGTTTATCCATTGTTGGGCTACCTCATCAGAGTACAATTACTGGGTCATTTGTTTGGAAAAGTGTATCCCAGGTTTGAATTGATTTACTATTTTTTGGCCAGTGAGTTTTGCTTTCCACTAATTTTTGTGGTTGGGCATTGGAAGGTTTTTTTTGGTAGTTAACTGTAACCTGATAAGATGATATTTTGGTTGTTTGTTTCAAGTCAAACAGCACGTAAGCAGTTCCCACCGGCCCAGCTTGCCCATGTTGATTAAGATGCCCCATCTACAATAGTCCCATCTGCCTGCTTTTGGCCCATATCCCTCTAAACCATTCCATGTATTTATCCAAATGTCTTGAATGTTATTGTACCTGCCTCAACTTTCTCCTTTGGCAGCTCGTCCAATATACCCACCACTCTGTGTGGAAAAGGTTGCCCCTCGGGTTCCTGATAAATCTTTCCTCTCACCTTAAACCTAAGTCCTTTTGTTCATGATTCCTCAATTCTGGGTCAAAGATCCTATCTATTCCCCTCATAGATAATAGGTGCAGGAGTAGGCCATTCAGCCCTTCGAGACAGCAACGCCATTCTTATACACCTCTATAAGATAACTCCTCGGCTTCCTGCACAACAAGGAATAGTCCAAGCCTAACCAGCCTTTCCCTATAGCTCAGTCTTGGTCACATTCTCAAATTTCATCTGTACTCTTTGCAGCTTAAAACAATCTTGACATCCTTGCATTCCTTTTCCACCTACACTTCATGCTGCCTCTGCAAAGCCACCAGCATAATAAGGGACCAGTCTCACCTTGGTCACTTCCTCTTCTTTCCTTTACCATCGGGCAAGAGGTACAGAAGTTTGAAAACGCATACCTCCAGATTTAGGGACAGTTTCTTCCCAGTTATCAGAAAACTGAACCGTCCTACCACCAATAAGAGAGGGATCCTGACCTCATTAGAGACCTTTGAACTACATTTAAACCAACTTTACTGGGCTTTATCTTCCACTAAAGCTATTCCCTTTACTCTGTACATGTACACTGTGGACAGCTGATTGTAATCATATGTAGTCCTTTTACAGGCTAGATAGTGCACAACCAAAAAAAAATCTCTTGATTTTTGGTACCTTCCCTCACAGTGGAAAGTGTTGATTCTGCTGTTGGGGGGACGTTCATGTTGAATCCTATAGTGTATTGTGTCTTTTTTCTCTTTTTTATTTTATATGGATGTATGGTAATCTAATTTTTTTTTCTCTGTAAAGCACTTTGGCTTCAACGTGATTTGATTTAAAAGTGCTATATAAATAAAAATTACTTACTTCTGTAAAGCACCTTTAGAATAAGGGGCAGGCCATTTAGGACTGAGATGAGGAAAAACTTTTTCACCCAAAGAGTTGTGAATCTGTGGATTGTGGACTAAAGGCAGTGGAGGCCAATTCACTGGATATATTCAAGAGAGATATAGCTCTTAGGGCTAACGGAATCAAGGGAAATGGGGAAAAATCAGGAACTGATTCTGGATGATCAGCCATGATAATATTGAATAGCAGTGTTGGCTTGAAGGGCCGAATGGCCTGCTCCTGCACCTACCTCTAACCAAACCTATGTCCATTTAGTTGGCTCACCTTGGATCCCATGTGGTCTCTCAGCCTGCTGTCCAGGATTGGATATCAGAATTGCATCTGGTAGAGTGTCAAGAAAATTAATTGCTGCCATATTTCCTGAATTTCTTATTCACTTTTAAATTCACTGCCGTAATAATACTGCACTCTTTTCAACTATAATTCTACTGCAGTAATTTCAATAATTTCCTTGATTGACTTCTGACCCAAGGAGGTGTTTCAGGAAGATAAAGATTGATTAGACATAAAGATTGATAAAGACATAAAAATTGATTAAATCCTTGTATACCAATTTGACAAAAATGACATTTTAATGATGAAATGGGGATGTAACCACAATTCGTTGTCAGAGATATGCAAGTATGAATTTAATTGTTCCATTTTCAGTGCATAGAAATGTATGTTTTTTGTTGTGCGTGGCATCAATGACAAGCCCTTGGCACAAAATGGATGGTTTTGCTAGGTTTTATATGCCAGATGGTGAGGAAACTGATTGTATCTGGTGGCCGTTGCCAGGCCGCTAATTCCAATCAAATGGGGCAGCCCTACAGAAATCCACTAGGTGGTGCCATTTAGGTATAATGGCACTGCCTTAGAATTACTATTGTCCCAAAATGAAAAGTCCTCTAACCAACAGGTCTGCCTAACCAGCACTGTACCAACATAATGTTCCATCGACTTGTTTTTATTAATAATCGGGTTTCCAGTTACTTTACTAAATGTTTCTCTTCTCAGCTTTGTTCACGTGTTCGTTCTAAACATTGTGATTGTGTGCAGTGGAGTTCTAGTAGCAAAGTTTTATCCCAATATCGGCAGTATTATCAGGTAATTGTAGACTTGTTTGTATTTGATTCAAATTAGATTTTAGCAATATTTTCAAACTTAAGTGCTGTTGAGAACTATTTCAAATGTTGACTTAATATTTGTTGCTCGATGTCTTAATTTGTTTGTTTTCCCGACAAATTTAGTGTTGGGACTTTTATTGTGCTCCATGCCATTGGAACTAAACATTTACTGTTAAGATATAGACAGGTTGTTATTAAAGCATTAATGCTGTCAGCTTTCTGACCCCCACTCATTATTTCATTCCACCCTAAAAATCAAATTCATAGAAACCAAAATTTCTAAAGAACTAATTTCACTTATCAAAATTAAAGTGCAAATCTAATTCTGCACATGTATTTGTTTTATCTATACATGATTAACACTGGTTATTGATTGATAATGTTCATGTGCGTTTGTGTAAATACAGCCTATGCAGAATTAGATTTTCATTTTAAAATAAATTTGTCCAGTGGAATCAGCACTTGTTAGGGATTTTAGTTGTTATCAATTTGAATTTTCTAGATTGCGCTAAATCCTGAATATGGAGGTGGAAAATTCAGCATCTAACTTTAAAAGCTTTAATCTAATAACGCCAACATGTGAAAAGGAAATACTTAATCCCCTAATACTTAATCATTATGTTATTCCACCTTTCACTTGCCAGGCTTTATCTTGTGATCCTTTTTATCTTGATAACATATTGTCAAGTATCATAACAAAGCAGAATATTGGGGCTGACAACATTGAATCATAGCTTATGTGCTTGCAGGGAAAGAGTGAAAGTGTGGAGAAATGAGACTAAATGGATTGCTCTACAGAGAGCTGGCATCGATTCAGTAACTAAATAGCTGCCACCTGTGCCATTATTATTCCATGATTCTAAAACTGTTGACCATGTTGTACAAATATATATTTATATCTTGTACTTTATCTATCGAACTCTAGGTAACTTTCTGAACCACCAGAGAAAAATTGAATATTTTATAACATTTAACTAATTAAATTTTATTATTTTGTATCAGTAATGCAAATCAAAGCCATATATTGTATTATACAGTCATATGGATAGTGATTTTTAACAACTTTTCAGAGTAATTAAATCAATAAAATGTTAAATGCTGCACATTTTCAAAGATAGATAAATGCCTGTTGGAAACGTCATTGAGTGATACATGCAATTTGAGAGAGAAAAGGTTAAATCAGAAGTGTCAGTGTTGCAGTTGAATAAAGAGGACTAAGAAGCCATGAGAGGGGAGCTGGTCAAGTACGACTGGAAAAGGATCCTAGCTGGAATGATGGTGGAACAGCAATGGCAGGAATCTCTGGGCATAATCCAGAAGATAATAATAATAATAATACATTTTATTTATTGGGCGCCTTTCAGACATCTCAAGGACATCGATTAACAGGAATATAAACATATAATCAGAAAATAAATAATAAAGACATCACAGAAACACAAATTAAAAACAGAATTCAGTCCAAAAAATCAAAAACACAATGTGAATGCTAGATCATTTCATTCCAAAGAGGAAGAAAGATTCTAAGGGGAGTAAGAGGCGACCGTGGCTGACAAGGGAAGTTGGGGACGGTATAAAATACAAAGAAAAGGTGTGTAACATAGCAAAGAGTAGAGGGAAGCCAGAGGATTGTGAAACTATCAAAAGAGTGGAGACAGTTTGAAGAAGTTTAATAAAGCTAGCGGGCATTTTACCTTCCGGCGGATCTTCTAGGTCCTGAAAACCAAAGATCCTACAGGATCTTTGCTGAAAACTCCAATGAGCCAATCAAAATAGCCGGTCAGCGAAGGAGAATGCCTTCGACTGCCTGTAAGTAAATAGCAACCCCACTCCACTGGCTTCAACCAAACGGCAACCTATTTCTAGTCGAGGCCAGTTTTGTTTTGTTTTTTGAAATAGTCGCAGAAACATCGAAGAAGCCTCGACTATGCGGAAACCACTTTCCACCATTAAGGAGAGTGACTGTAACCTCCGGGAACCTCACGGAAACCTTGGGTGGGGCGCAAAGTCTCCAGAGGTTTCTGTTCAGGTTTCCTAAGTGGGACAGAGGCATAAAGATAAATGTGGGTCCCTTGAAGGCAGAAACAGGTGACATTTATTATGGGGAACAAAGAAATGGGAGAAAAGTTGAACGTACTTTGGTTCTGTCTTCACTAAGGAAGACACAAACAATCTCCCAAATGTACTAGAGGACAGAGAATCTAGGGAGACGGAGGAACTGAAATAAATTTGCATTTGGCGAGAAATAGTATTGGGTATAGACCACATCTGGAGTATTGTGTGCAGTTTTGGTCTCCTAATTTGAGGAAGGACATCCTTGCTATTGAGGGAGTGCAGCATTGGTGGTCATTACTCAAGGAGGTGGCTCTAGAAATCGTGGACGCATTGGTGGTCATTTTCCAATGTTCTATAGATTCAGGATCAGTTTCTGTGAATTGGAGGGTAGCTAATGTTCTCCCACTTTTCAGAAAGTAGCGAGAGAGAAAACGGGGAATTATAGGCCAGTTAGCCTGACACAGGTGGTGGGGAAGATGCTGGAGTCAATTATTAAAGAAGTAATAACGCCGCATTTGGACAGCAGTAAAAGGATTGGTCCAAGTCAGCATGGATTTATGATGGGGAAATCCTGCTTGACTTATCTTCTGGAATTTTTTGAGGATCTGACGTAAAATGTATGAAGGAGAGCCAGTGGATATAGTGTATCTTGGCTTTCAGAAAGCCTTTGATAAGGTTCCACACTGGAGATTAGTGGGCAAAATTGGAGCAGATGGTATTGGGGTAGGGTATTGACATGGATAGAGAATTGGTTGGCAGACAGGAAACAGAGTAGGAATAAACGTGTCCCTGTCAGGATGGCAGGCAGTGGCAAGTGGAGTGCCGCAAGACTCGGTGCAGGGTCCGCACCTATTTACAATATATTAATGATTTAATGAATGAATAAGTAACACTAAAAGTAACACTAAATAAGTTACATTAAAAGTAACACTAGCAAATTTGCAGATGACACAAAGCTGGGTGGCAGTGTGAACTATGAAGAGGATGCTGGGAGGTTGCAGGGTGACTTGGACAGGTTGAGTGAGTGGGCAGATGCATGGCAGATATAGTATAATGTAGATAAATGTGAGGTTATCCACTTTGGTGGCAAGAACAAGGGGGCAGATTATTATCTCAATGGTGTCAAATTAGGAAAAAGGGAATGCAAAGAGACCTGGGTGTCCTTGTACTCCATTCACTGAAAGTAAACATGCAGGTACATCAGGCAGTTAAGAAAGCTATATTGGGCCTTCATAACAAGAGGATTTGAGTTTAGCAGTAAATAGGTCCTTCTGCAGTTGTACAGGACCCAGGTGAGACCACATCTGGAGTATTGTGTGCAGTTTTGGTCTCCTAATTTGAGGAAGGACATCCTTGCTATTGAGGGAGTGCAGCGTAGGTTCACTCGGTTAATCCCCAGGATGGTGGGACTGTCATATGAGGAAAGATTGGAAAGACTGGGCTTGTATTTACTGGAATTTAGAAGGATGAGAGGGCATCTTATAGAAACATAAATAATTCTAAAAAGACTGGACAAGCTAGATGCAGGAAAAATGTTCTCAATGTTGGGGAGTCCAGAATCAGGAGCCACAGTCTAAGAATAAAGGGGAGACTATTTGAAACTAAGATGAGAAGAAACAGTTTTCCCCAGAGTTGTGGAATTCCCTGCCACAGAGGGCAGTGGAGGCCAATTTACTGGATGAATTTAAAAGAGAGTTAGACAGAGCTCTTGGGACTGGCGGATTCAAGAGGTATAGGTAGAAGGCAGGCACGGGTTACTGATTGTGGATGATCAGCCATGATCACAATGAATGGCAGTGCTGGCTCGAAGGGCTGAATGGCCTCCCCCAACTGCTATTTTCTATGTTTCTATGGCCCTTGGACCACCTTGTCCATTCCAACCAAGTTCCTTAACCAACCTAATCCCACTTGCTTGTTCCTGTCCCATATCACTCCAACCTGTCTAAGTGCTTTCTCAATGTCATGACTATACTTGTCACTGCCACTTCCTCTGACAGCTTGTTGCATATATGCACCACTGCCTGGGTGGGAAAAGCTGTTCCTCCGGTCCTTTTTTAAAGCTTAAAAGTAGTTTAGTTTTTGACTCTCCTACATTCGGAAAAAGACTGGCTATTTGCCTTATCTGTGCCTCCCATGATTTTATACATTTGTGTAAGGTTATCCCTCTGCCGCCTCTTCTCCAGAGAAAAAGCAACGTGCCCATTCAATCTCTTTGTATAGTTCAAACCTTCCAAACCGAGTAACATCCTTGTAAATCTTTTTGATCTTTTCCAGTTTAACAACATCTATTTTATAGCAGGGTGATTAGAACTGTACACAATACTCCAAATGTGGCCTTGGCAATATCTTGTTCATTTGCAGCATGATATCAACTCTGCACTGAATACGCACTGACCAAGGAAGACAATCGCGCCAAATGCCACCTTCGCTGCTCTGTCCACCTTTGTCACCGCCTTCATGAAACTACGTAACGGCATCTCCAGGTGTCTATGGAAAACATGGATAAGCAACATAACGTTGCCCATCCATGTTCTCCAGAGATGTTCCATCGCACGCTGATTTACGCCAGCACTTCATGTTTTACTCAGATTCCAGCATCTATAGTTCCTTCTTTCCCCTCAGTGTCTCTGTTCTACAACACTTCCCAGGGTCCTACCATTTACTGGACAAGACCTTTGTTTGTCCTAGCGATTTACCCCTCGGAACCTTCATCCACTGATGTAAGACCCACTGGTCTACAGTTCCCATGCTCTTCCATGCAGTGTATCTCAAATAGAGGCACAATATTAGCTTCCCTGCAGTCTTCTGGCACCTCATCCATAGCTATCAATAATACTTATCCCTGCCAGTGGCCCCACAATTTCTTTGCATAATATCCAGGATGTGCAGGATAGTTTTTTGCAGCAATACATAGAAGTACCTACTAGAGAAGGGGCGGTGCTGGACCTCCTGTTAGGAAATGAGACGGGTCAGGTGGCAGAGGTATGCGTTGGGGAACAGTTCGGGACCAGTGATCACAATACCATTAGTTTCAATATAATTATGGAGAGGGTCAGAACTGGACCTAGGGTTGAGATTTTTGATTGGAGAAAGGCTAATTTTGAGGAGATGTGAAAGGATTTAAAAGGAGTAAATTGGGACAGTTTGTTTTATGGGAAAGATGTGAAAGAGAAATGGAGGACATTTAAAGGTGAAATTTTAAGAGTACAGAATCTTTATGTCCCTGTTCGGTTGAAAGGAAATAGTAAAAATTGGAAAGAGCCATGGTTTTCAAGGGAAATTGGACACGGTTCGGAAAAAGAGAGAGATCTACAATAATTATAGGCAGCATGGAGTAAATGAGGTGCTTGAGGAGTATAAAGAATGTAAAAAGAATCTTAAGAAAGAAATTAGAAAAGCTAAAAGAAGATATGAGGTTGCTTTGGCAAGTAAGGTGAAAGTAAATCCAAAGGGTTTCTACAGCTATATTAATAGCAAAAGGATAATGAGGGATAAAATTGGTCCATTAGAGAGTCAGAGTAGACAGCTATCTGCAGAGCCAAAAGAGATGGGGGAGATATTGAACAATTTCTTTTCTTCGGTATTCACCAAGGAGAAGGATATTGAATTATGTGAGGTAAGGGAAACAAGTAGAGTAGTTATGGAACTATGAGATTCAAAGAAGAGGAAGTACTGACACTTTTGAGAAATATAAAAGTGGATAAGTCTCCAGGTCCGGACAGGATATTCCCTAGGACATTGAGGGAAGTTAGTGTAGAAATAGCAGGGGCTATGACAGAAATATTTCAAATGTCATTAGAAACGGGAATAATGCCGGAGGATTGGCGTACTGCGCATGTTGTTCCATTGTTTAAAAAGGGGTCTAAGAGTAAACATAGCAATTATAGACCTGTTAGTTTGACGTCAGTGGTGGGCAAATTAATGGAAAGGATACTTAGAGATAATATATATAAGCATCTGGATAAACAAGGTCTGATTAGGAACAGTCAACATGGATTTGTGCCTGGAAGGTCATGTTTGACTAATCTTCTTGAATTTTTTGAAGAGGTTACTCGGGAAATTGATGAGGGTAAAGCAGTGGATGTTGTATATATGGACTTCAGTAAGGCATTTGACAAGGTTCCTCACGGAAGGTTGGTTAAGAAGGTTCAATTGTTGGGTATTAATGGTGGAGTAGCAAGATGGATTCAACAATGGCTGAATGGGAGATGCCAGAGAGTAATGGTGGATTTTGTCAGGTTGGAGGCCAGTGACTAGTGGGGTGCCACAGGTATCTGTGTTGGGTCCACTGTTGTTTGTCATGTACATCAATGATCTGGATGATGGTGTGGTAAATTGGATTAGTAAGTATGCAGATGATACTAAAATAGGTGGGGTTGTGGATAATGAAGTAGATTTTCAAAGTCTACAGAGAGATTTATGCCAGTTGGAAGAGTGGGCTGAAAGATGGCAGATGGAGTTTAATGCTGATAAGTGTGAGGTGCTATATCTTGGCAGGACAAATCAAAATATGACGTACATGGTAAATGGTAGGGAATCGAAGAATGCAGGTGAACAGAGGGATCTGGGAATAACTGTGCACAGTTCCCTGAAAGTGGAATCTCATGTAGATAGGGTGGTAAAGAAAGCTTTTGGTGTGCTGGCCTTTATAAATCAGAGCATTGAGTATAGAAGTTGGGATGTAATGTTAAAATTGTACAAGGCATTGGTGAGGCCAATTCTGGAGTATGGTGTACAATTTTGGTCGCCTAATTATAGGAAGGATGTCAACAAAATAGAGAGAGTACAGAGGAGATTTACTAGAATGTTGCCTGGGTTTCAGCAACTAAGTTACAGAGAAAGGTTGAACAAGTTAGGGCTTTATTCTTTGGAGCGCAGAAGGTTAAGGGGGGACTTGATAGAGGTCTTTAAAATGATGAGAGGGATAGACAGAGTTGATGTGGATAAGCTTTTCCCACTGAGAGTAGGGAAGATTCAAACAAGGGGACATGACTTGAGAATTAAGGGACAGAAGTTTAGGGGTAACATGAGGGGGAACTTCTTTACTCAGAGAGTGGTGGCTGTGTGGAATGAGCTTCCAGTGAAGGTGGTGGAGGCAGGTTCGTTTTTATCATTTAAAAATAAATTGGATAGTTGTATGGACGGGAAAGGAATGGAGGGTTATGGTCTGAGCGCAGGTATATGGGACTAGGGGAGAATACGTGTTCGGCACGGACTAGAAGGGTCGAGATGGCCTGTTTCCGTGCTGTAATTGTTATATGGTATATCCAAGGACAAACTTGATCAGGCAATAGGGATTTATCTATCTGGCATTTTAAGGCCTCGTGTACTTCCTCTTTTGTTATATGGCGTTTCTGCAAGACATCGCGATTACCTTCCCCGAGTTCCCCAGCATCCATGTCGTTCTCCATAGTAAATACAGATGAGAATTACTCATTTAGCACTTGGCCTAGTTTGTATTCTTCCACCCGTAGAACTTGTTGATCTTTAAGGACAGCTATTCCCTCCATCGTGATGCTTTTACCCTTAATATACTTGTAGAATTTCTTTGGATGATTTTGGCAATAATCAGTTTTCTTTTCTTTATTATTGTCATGTGCATAGAGGTAGAATGGGGTAAATAAAAGATTTTCACTGTACCTCTTTACACGTGACAATAACAAACTAAACTAAATTAAAGGAGAGTCCAATGTCCTTTTTTACCCTGTTGATTTATGTCTTAAATGTACTCCTGCACCCTCTATACTCTTCATGGATTTGCTTGATTCCAGCTGCCTATATTTGATTGGCTCCTTTTTCATGGCTAGTTAATTTCAAGGTTAACAACTAACTCAACAAATGCAGTGGAGGTTGACTGTTTCTCCTTTTGGAGAGCAATGTTTAAACTTCCTGCGGCCATAATCAGATCATTTGGTGTATAATCTTGTTCTGGGGAAGTTGGCTATGACAGTGATACCTACAATCTGTAGTATTGCTCCTTCCTGGTAGAATGCATGATAAAACCAATATAAATATATTTGCCTTCTGAATCATTCTGTATCTATCTTTAATGCAGGTATTCGGGAGCAACATGTGGTCTTGCCTTTGTATTTGTTTATCCATCTCTTATTCACATGATATCGCTTCAACGCAAAGGACAGCTGAGTTGGCCATCAACAATTTTCCATTGTTTTCTGATGGTACTAGGTGTGGCTAATCTAATTGCACAGTTCTTAATATGATACTGACCAAAAGAAAAACTAAATTTTAAGGTGCCTCATTAATTGAAATATTGTTTTTCCTGGAGAAGAATTCTAAACTTTATATACTGTTCTTAGTTATGCTGATAATTACTGTTTAGTGGGATATTTGATTTGATCATTGTCAGAAACAAAGAGTCACATTTCTCCTTTTTTACAAACCATTCCAAAAATTCACGAGCTGCAAATAATGTGCATGCTTTGCACTGTGATATTTATTTAATTGGATCACAATGTCAATTAACGTATGGTGCTTCTCAACCTATAGAAAGGAAGTGGATTCCATTGAATGTATTTAGCCAAATAAACCTGATAAAACACAGCACAAAGTCACTAATGCACTTCACATTAAAAGCACAATATCTGTTTCTTTTTTAAATCCTTGTCCTTCCAAGGGACATCACTTTTGGGTAACTACAAGTGCCAAAGGAAATTACTTTTCAGTGTTCTATTGGACTGAAACAGTTATCCTTTGTCACTGCATGTGGTAATTTGGTGTATCATGATAAAGTAGGAACATTGTCTAATTGGAACATTGGAGTGGATTATAGAGATTTGGTCTATTGGTTTAAATTGGTATTAAGTGTATGAGTAACTTGATTCCAGCAACCATCTAATTTGCTGCTAACCAAGTCCATGTACAATTCATTTTAGTAGACTACCATTTTGAACATGTGTGTTACTGGAAACTGTCATGCTCTATTTTTTGCACCAGGTTTTTTCTCACTTATTTGGCTAAATGTGTTAGTCTAACTATTGTTTGGGAACTTGAGATGATTTCCAACTTGTTATTTATATTTCTGTTTTGCTTACATATGTAAAAGTATACTTTCAAATGCTGTACTAAACTGAACTGTTTCAATGATGTGAATAATCCTGCTAACTTCAGCATAATGTATGAATTTGAATCCTGATATAAAGAAGTCTTGACATCTTGTAAAAAAGCTTCCTTAATTTTGAATGCCATTCATAAAAGTAAAACTAAAATATTGAGTTGCAAGATTTGGAATAAACCTAAGCTGTGCTGTCCTTGCTGATACATTTGCACTCGGCTGACCAGAATATGACTGGCACTAAAGCTGATTTTTTTGGAATTGTATTGGTAATACTTTCAAACCGGCAGGTCAATTTGAACTAGTCTGAAAAATAGGAAAAAGGGAATTTATAAAACTCAATGTAATTTATTCTTTGGTTATGTTAATGATACGGAATGAATATGATCTTTTTTTTTAAATAGTGATCATCCTGTGATGGAGCACATTTAACATCCTGTGAGGAAGTGATATTTCCTCCACGCCACTGAATCAGATTTTTTTTAGCTGCTCTACTCTGGGTAAATGAGCAACCATGGGGAGTGGTTCATTGGCAATGCTCGTCATTAGTATTACATGCATAAGAGTAAGTAGATTCTAGCACCAGTCTCTAATGTGTGGATACATATATCCATCTACAATTTATTTTAATAAACAATAATTATGAATGTGTTTGAATTTTAGTGGTAACCCTCCATTTCCTCATTTTGGGAACCAAATATTTCCCAAATAATTTGCCTGGAAGTGTTGGCATGATTCAGTGGTAGGCCCAGGAGCAGCTGAATTATATTTATACGTGGCTGGAGATAAGGCAAGGTATATGTTTATAGATCAAGACTTTTGTGGAACATTTTCATTACCTGTGCTTTATTTTAAATTGTGCAATAATTTTGTGTAATATTAATTTGATACAGCTCAAAGAATAGGATATTGGAAGAATTTAACCTCATTCACAGTTAAGTTTGTATGACTGTAATATTCAAGTGTTCTGAATGAGAATAATAGTTACGTACAAAAAAACAGTTAAGTACAAAGTGTTTTGCCATTCTATAAACTTTTGTCTTCTGGTGCAGTACACTTGAGTTCATTGTAAATCCTTTATACTTGGTTTGTAAAACAAATTGTTAGTTAAAATAGCTTGTTCATTCAATAAAGAATCAACTTGAAATATTTTTGTAACATAAAATAACATTACAATATATGATTACCAGAGCAAAGCAACCCACTGGAATTTGGTTTACTGTAATTTGAGAATATAAAATAAATGTACAAAATTGGGTGTAAATATGATGCAACCATCTATTTTGATGTTGAGATGAGTTATCCTAGTTTTAACCTCATTCACTCTTGAGCTGTTTGTATGACTGTAATATTTAAGTGCTCTGAATCCAAATTTTCAGGAGAGAGTTAGATTTAACTCTTGGGGCTCAAGGAATCAAGGGATATTGGGGGGAAAAGCAGGAATGGGGTACTGATTTTAGATGATCAGCCATGATCATATTGAATGTGCTGCTGGCTCAAAGGGCCTAATGGCCTACTCCGCCACCTATTTTTCGATGTTTCTAAAGTCCTAGCCTGCCGATCTTCTCCCTCGAGTCCTGACAGCATCCTCATCTATATTACCAAAAGTCTGATCTTGAGCAGTTGTTCTGTATATTGATTTTAGAAAAAACGCTGCTACTTACGGCTGTGATTTTTGGCCATCTTGCTCAAGGTCCCCCTCCGCTGCACACGACAAGAGGATTTTACCCATCGATCAAAAATAAAAGAGATATTAGGGTTTAAAACATGTTGAGATTCTCTCTCCTGAAGGCCATGCCCCTTCCGGAGGGACTATAAAACCCAGAAGTGTTGAGTGCCTCAGTCAGTCTCTGCAATATGGGGGAGCGAGAGGGTCACGTCTCTCAGTCTGAGCTGTGAATAACACTGAACACATGTCTACAAACTGAGTGGTTTTACTGACCTGTCAGTGCCCTTAATGTGGTTTGAAAATATAGTTTGGAAATGCTAAAGCTGTGTTGCCTTTAGTTTGGAAATGCTAAAGCTGTGTTGCCTTTGTTTTGGAAATGCTAAAGCTGTGTTGCCTGTGGTTTGGAAATGCTAAAGCTGTGTTGCCTGTTTGGAAATGCTAAAGCTGTGTTGCCTATTGTTTGGAAATGCTAAAGCTGTGTTGCCTGTGGTTTGGAAATGCTAAAGCTGTGTTGCCTAATTAAAGTTGCCTTGCCTAATTAAAGTTGCCTTGCCTATTTAAAGTTGCCTAGCCTATTTAAAGTTGCCTCGCCTATTTAAAGTTGCCTCGCCTAATTAAAGTTGCCTCACCTAATTAAAGTTGCCTCGCCTAATTAAAGTTGCCTCGCCTAATTAAAGTTGCCTCGCCTAATTAAAGTTGCCTCGCCTAATTAAAGTTGCCTCGCCTAATTAAAATTGCCTCGCATAATTAAAGTTGCCTCGCCTTCAATATAATTAAAAGTCTAACCTTGACCACCTCCTGTTTGCACTTTATATTGATTTTAGAAAAAACGCTACCACGTACGACTGTAATTTGTGGCCATCGTACTCAGAGTCCCCCTCCGCTCATCAGGTGCCGAGGATTTTTCCCATCGATTAAAAATAAAAGAGTTATTAGTGTTTAAAAAATGTTGAGATTCTCTCTCCTGTCAGTCACGCCATGAAGGCCACACCCCTTCTGGTGGGAGGGACTATAAAACCCAGAGCATGGCTCAGTCTCTGCAAGATGGAGATGTCACGCACGTCTCGCTGTCTTTAGTGACCTTGCACCCTGCTTGAAGTGGTAAGAAACTGCACTTGAATTTGGTGGCCTTGCACCCTGCTTGAAATGGAATTTTAAGGAATAGCCGTGAGTCAACTGCCAGCCCACCAGCCGTGAGCGAGTGAGCTGCCAGCACAACAGGCTTGAGTGACTGAGCCGACAGCCCAAGAATCCATTAGGCCCACAATGTCCATACTAGCCCTCTGGAAACCTGTCCCTTCACCCCATAACACCCATACTAGTGCTCCAGAAAGCCCCCCTCCCCCACAGGCCACCAACATTGGAATTGGTGGAGGTGGAATATTGCATTGGGGCCCAGCCCTCCCGTATGATGCTGGGACCCAACGGGTCCCACTTAGTCTATTATCCTATTTTTATAGCCTGTTGACTATAAAGTTCAGTGTAGTCGGCATCTTTAGCATTTCGTTTCAGGTTTCTAGAATTCAGTACTTCTGTTTTGTCATCATTCAGCACCTTTCATTTTCTTTTTCCTCTTGGTTTGATCTATTTTTATCATTAAATCACTGCCTTAAACTCTGTCAGAAACCTTTTCCTTCTCATTCTTCCATTGTTCACTTTGCCACATCCCCGCCATACAGCGTGGAAACAGGCCCTTCGGCCTAACTTGCCACATTGATCAACCTGCCCCATCTGCACTAGTCCCACCTGCCCTGTGTTCGCCCCATATCGCTCAACCTATCCTATTCATGTACCTTGTCTAAATGTTCTTAAATGTTGTGATTGCAGCAGCCTCAACTACCTACTCCAGCAGCTTCTTCCATATACCTTTTGTGTGAAAGGTTGCCCCTCTGGTTCCTATTAAATCTATCCTCCGTCTCACTTTACACCCATGTCCTCTGGTTCTTGATTTCCCTAAGCTTGGTAAACGAGTGTGCATTCATCCTATCTATTCCTCTCATGATTGCATACACCTATAACATCACCCCTCATCCTCCTGCATTCCAAGGAATAAAGTCATAGCCTGCTCAACCCCTTCTGTTGTACCGTTTTAAATGGTTATGATTTCAACAGGCAGTTGAAAGTTGGCCATTTCGCTAGGGGTCTGTAGTCCGAGGCCAGAGCACGTGAGGTCTTCACTTGATAGCATGAATGACTCGGAACAATGTAGCAGTCCAAAGCGCCTCGACCCAAACGTCACCCATTCCTTCTCCAGAAACGCTGCCTGTCCCGCTGTTACTCCAGTATTTTGTGTCTATCTTTGGTGTAAACCAACATCTGCAGTTCCTTCCTACACAATATAGTAATTCCATGGTTATGGGTACTTTAGGATTATATATATTGTTTAATTAACTGCATTTAAATTTCACAGCTGCAATGTTAAGATTTTGATTTTCACATCTGTAATACTAATTTGCTACTTTGGTCACCATGTCAATCATTGGAAGCACCAGAAGCACATAGGTTGAGGTTGCCTGAAATGCTTTGGTCTTTCACCCCATGTCTGGCTAGTGAAGGACCACCGGGATCCAGAATGTCATTGCTTAAGTTATTTAAATATTTTTTGGCATAACGTTTTCTTCTTCCGGACAATGGATACAATACCCGATCCTTGAATTTTGAAACAGAAGGAACTGCAAATGCGGGTGTACCAAAAAAAAAACAAACCCCGCTCTAAGTACCAAACTAACTCGGTGGGGCATGCAGTATCTCCAAACATCGGCGTTGCTTATTCATGTCCTCCAGAGATGCTGCCTGGCCAGCTGCCTCACTCCGGCACTTTGTCTTTTTTATCCCTAATCTGAGTGTTTGTGCGGTTTGATATGGATTTTGTACTCGAGTTTCGGTTTTGTCGAAATGTTGCCTCTTTTTGGTTTAAAAATCTGCTTTTGTTACTCGGCGACGGTATGAAGTCTACGGCGCAGTAGTTTGTGCATCCCCGCAGTAAATTGGACGGCACTCCCTTCCCATTCCGCTGCTGACGTGTGCGGCGAGGCGAGGCGAGGCGCACGGCCGCGGGGCCTCCAGAACGTTGCCCTGGTCTCCTGTGAGTGAGGACGGGCGCGCGAGTGTATGTCACAATCCTGGCCGGGCCGGGCCGGGCCGCGCTCTCCTCCAGCGTCAGCCCCAAGCAGTGGAGGCGGCAAAAAGAGACCTCGCATTTTGTCTTCACTCCCTCTCCCTCCCCCCTTCCCCTCAGCGCCAGTTGATGCGTGTATGTTTAGAGAGTAATTCCATCAGCGATGCAGGGTTTGTAGGTGCCTCCTCCAGCTGTGAAATAGAGCCTACGTCAGCCATTAGCCTTTCGGCTTCCCTCTCCCCCTCCCAGTCGCCCTTTTAAACCCGCGCACCCTCCCCTCCTTCCTTAGCGAACGCGACACTACCCCGCAGACCAAACCCGAGCAAAGTTGCAAAGGTTATTTGCAGAGAGGAGCGGCAGTCATCGCTTCAACACATCAGGGGAGCAAAATGTTTGACAGACACAGAGTCCCCTTTGTTTGTTTGGATGTAATATGCGTCCTATTGGGTAAGTATATATGTGAAATTACTAAATATATTGTCTGCTCTGCACCAGTTTATATTTTTATATATCGGTCGTGATTGGTTTTCAATTTGCAGTATTAATGAACGCTTACTATGTTTATTCATTGCGTCTGTTTTTCCACGATCCCTCGGTTACTTGTTACTTGGATTGCTCCTTCCAATGAATGCGATGACACAAGGTCCCTGCGTTCGGATCCTGATCGAAGGGTAACACTAAACAGTACGCATTTGTTCTTGGACTCGATTTGTCTGCAAGAACAAAATCTCAGATTTTAACCCGACATAAGCTGCTGTAGGTCAAGGATGAACTGTGTTGCTTTGCTGTCACAGTCTCTGCGAATTGAAGCCAGCGTCCCCGTCACAAAGGGAACCGGTCTGTTAATGTGATCCAGACTGTTAATGTGATCCAGACGGTCCCAGTATCTGTCAGTCTCCGGCTACTCGTAAATTGTCGACTGGTTCAGCTTTCTTTCTTCCTTGTACCGTCTTCGGCCAAAAGGCATATCTGACGAGAACAAAGAAGCTTGCTGCTCTCAATTTGATTTAATTCATTCAAATAAGGAGTAATGTGTTTTCACTCTAAATTTAAAACGCACGTTAAAACAAATGGAGGTCATTCCGCAAATTCAAAATTTCTTATAAATTAGAGCTGAATTTGCTAACTATATTAGATATTGGTTTTCTTGCGCTTGAGCCCTGTTCGAGCAATGGTTTATATACTTAGTAACTGCTCCACTATGTAACACTACTCTTCCACAGCCAAAGAAGCTTGCATGAAATCGCATTGAACTTCACACATCGGCTTACTTTCAATTACTTTAAACCATACCTACTTATTTTATAATTCAGTGTTCAATTCAAACTTGGTAATAAATTCAGCAAAACTATCATCAGATAAATGTTATCGCCTACTCGGGATCAGAGAAATGTTACCTGGAAGGCACTTTCTATTCAACTGGTTAACTGTGGAACTGATATAACAGTAAAGACTGTTTTACTTAATTGCATTAGTTGAGAGATTTCCAAATTATCGCATTGTTAAAAATGAGTAATGCTTGCCTTAAATCTGGAATCTTTCTGAACTTTTTTGAAGTCTTACCAGAAAGCCCTGTGTGAATTTCTGGTGCAACCTATCTATCCAAAATAGAAATTCAATAGTCGTAGAGTTATTCAGCATGGAACTTGTCGATGCCAACCAAGTTAGACAAAAGTGCTGGAGAAACTCAGCGGGTGCAGCAGCATCTATAGAGCGAAGGAAATAGGCAACGTTCCAGGCCGAAACCCTTCTTCAGACTCAATCAAGTTGTCTAACTGAACTAGTCCCATTTGCCAGCACCTGGTCCATATCCCTCCAAACCTTTCCTATCCATGGGCCTGCTCAAGTATCTTTTAAAGTGCAGATTTCCAATTATTAATATATGGTGCACAGTACCATTGACATTGTTATAAACATAAGTGTTGCCATTGTTATAAACATAATTTAGCTCTGTTATTCCCATTTTGTACACTGAATGTCCGAGTCCAACTTTTCCAGTTCGGCAGCAGATCAACTGAATTACAGACACTTGCCAAGTATTGAAGAGAACCAGCTGGAGCCTGCTAAGTGCTTTTCCTCCTTTCCAGCATTCTGTTTTCAACAGAGTTGGTGCAGTTATTGGAGATGGTTACTTAATTGCGACAAAGATGACGAAGTTGGTAATTGAGAAAATGCAGAGGTGCACTGGAAAATTATAAATGGTTCTCCCTATTGCTCTGGTTCCGAGATAAAACTGTTATAATATTGGATTTTAATTCCCCCTTTCAACAATAGATGCATTGATTAAAGTGAAACGATATTTCGACAATTTCAGGTTCACTGTGACCAATCTCAGATCTGATAAATTGCTCAGCCAGCTTGATAACATTAGCTGTTATTGATTGCTATGGATTCTGCAGAAAGCACTCGAGTGCTGTTCCTGTAGTAGAGAAATCAATGCAGCAGAGGATGCAAAACTGTTTGTGGCCATTTCTCGTGAAGGCCAGCATTAAGCTTTGTTCCTTTGCAAAATACCAGGCTGTTATTTGTTCCAATCCCACATGAATTTAACCGAGGTAGAAACAAAGAACTGTAGATGCTGGTTTACCAAGGAAAGACAGAAATTACTCGAGTAACTCAGTGCGTCAAGCAGATCTCTCGAGAACGTGGATAGGTGAGGTTTCAGGTCAGGACCTTCAGAAGAAATGTCACAATCCAAAATGTTACCTATTCTTCAGAAGAAGTGGCATGACCAGCAATGTCACTTATCCATGTTCTCCAGAGATGCTGCCTACAGAATTTTGCCTGAATTTAACCCTGAGGGAACTGTAAAACATTTTCTCATGTCAGGTAAATTGGACTCTATTTCAAAATGTTTGTGCAATCTTCTAATAAGAAAAGTTGATTTGGTTCATCATTTCTATTGCCACAAGAACCATAGTTCTCTATACGGCATTCAGCATGTTCACTCAACTCTGCTGGGAGGTATTATTTCATGTTACTATTAATGATAATTTTACATGGCCATCCAGCCAATTGTGTTGATCAGATGTAGATTTTACGGATTGGTATAAAGTATTTTGAAAATACACCTTGAATGTCACTGTTTTCTTTAAATTAGATTAGTGTCTGCTCGAGAGACACCCTATTGTGCTAATTGTAGTTTTTGATTATGTTGTAGTTTTTGGCCTAGCAATTAGTTCCTCCAGCATGTATATTTAACCCAGCACTGACACGTAGCTCACAAGTTGTTTTTGCTATAAGGGTAGCGCAACTGAATGTTAACAAATAGTGAAAGTGATGCTGCTTAATCATCAATGTGATATTGTCAACGGGACAATGACAGGGTTCAGAAAGTGTATTTTTATTTCTACATTGGTCAGATAAGCACACATCTTCCTTTCCACCCATTTGAGCAGTATATTGATACTTTCTCCTTATCAGTTTTAGGCAGTTTTGTATCAACTTTTTTTTCATCCAATTTCCTGCATTTATCTAAGTTATTGAAAAAGCATGGGACCTAGGACCACACTTTGTTGAAGCCTAATGAGAACAGGTTTCACACTCCATACACAAACTATCCTACACCCTAGGGACATTTCCAGAAGCCAATTAATCTACAATTCTGCACATTGGGGACTAGTACGAGAAGTGTCCTTGGGACATGTTGGTCGGTTTGGGCAAGTTGGGCTGAAGGGCCTGTTTCCACGCTGCATGTATCTATGATTCTATGATTAGCAAGCAACACACCTTTTTGCAATCTGCTTCAACTTTCCTTTTTTCATGAATGCATTCATTTCGGACAAGATCTTCTCTTAACAAAGTGACTGCTTACTCTATACATTTCTAAATGATGATTATTTTTTTGAATATTGTTCCTCTGAATTTTCCACTGACTTTCTCCTGCTCGGAGTTAGGCTGATTGTTCTGTAACTTTTTGGTCTGTCCCAGAGGTCCGCTAACTTTAAAAACACCTCTTAAAACAATACAACTCAGGAACAGAAGATTGCGGAAATCTGTTGTGATGTCAAATGATGCATAACACTTCTTTGATGACACTTTTGCAAAGGTTCTGATGTACAAGGACAATGTGCAAACCACAAATACTGAAACAGAAGTTAAGTGGATGTTTGTGATACGAGACCTGCTTCTGCAGTGGTAACATGGCACGACCTTGCCTGCGTTACTGCCTGAGATGTTGATCTTCCATGTGCAGGACTTTTAATCCCCCTTTAGGATATAGCTTCCTCATCACCATTGCAGCCCCATGCCATTCATCTTTTAAATCTAGTTTCAGTGCAAACATTGTCAATGAAACGTAAATCATTAAACACAACTTGGAAATACTGGAAATATTCAGCACTTTAGACAGGTCTATCTGTCTGTAGACAATGCCTCGGTTCCCTCACTTTCCAAATACTGTCCTGCTTAATCTGGCCACTCACAGCAATCCAAACGTTACCTTAAAATCGTCAGCACCCATAATTGTTTTGAGATTTTGAATAATCTGGTGTCTTGGAGAGTGTGCTGAGAGCAAATCTTGTTCAGTATACCCTTTATTCGGCCCACCAAGTCTACTCCACCATTCAGTCATGGCTGATCAATCTTATCCTCTCAAAGCCATTCTCCTGCCCTCTCCCCATAACCCCTGACATGTTACTAATAAATAATAAGCAATTTCTGTATTAAAAATATCCATTTACTTGGCCTCCACAGCCATCTCTTTAATAAAAATTAAAATAATATTTTTGTAAACTTCATTCAATTAATCAAAGTTTACCTAATTATGTATGATATGCTGGTCTTGGACCACATGGAATCCAGGGTGGGCTAACCAATAGGATATCAAATTGGGTTGGAGGTAGGAGGCAGATGGTGGAAGTAGACTGTTGTTTTCAGACTGGAGACCTGTAACAAATGGTGTACTGCAGGGATTTGTGCTGGATCCTCTGCTCAATATTTATATTAATGATTAGGATATGAATGTAGGTGGGCGGCATGGTTAGTAAGTTTTGTGGGTGATTAAAACTGGTGGTATAGAGGACAGTGATGAAGGTCATCTAAGATTACTACAATATCTTGTTCATCTGGGCCAATGGGCTAAGGAATGACGGGTGGAAATTAATTTGGATAAATGCACAGTTTTACATTTGGTAAGTTGTATCAGAGCTGGACTTGTTCAGTAAATGGAAGGGCCCTGAGTAGTGATAATGAACAGACACCATGGAATGTCATGTTATAGCTGTACAGTATGTTAGTAAGGCCACGTTTGTGACATTTTTAGTCACCCTGCTATGGGAAGGATGTTGTTCAATGGAAAAGAGTAAGAAAAAAGATGCACAAGTATGTTTCTGGGTTTGGAAAGTTTGAGTTATTAACAGCTGGATGGGCTGTATCTTGTTCCTCTGGAGTGCAGGAGGCTGATGAGTGACCTTTATAGAGGTTTATAAAATAACATGAGGGACATAGATAACGTGAATAGCTACAGTCTTTATCAGAGGGTTTGGGAGTTTGAAACTAGAGGGCATAGGATTATGGTGAGATGGAAAATGATCCTCTCTAAAAAGGACCGGAGGGGTAACATTTTCACATAGAGTGGTGTGTATATGGAAAAGATGCCTGAAGAAGTGATAGAGGCAGGTCCAATGAACAAGGCAGGTGGACAGGTACATGGATAGATAAGGCTTGGAGGAATATGGGCAGGTAGGACAAATTTTTTAGGTAACTTACTTGGCATGGATTCTAGCTTCACTGTTGATCTTTCAATAAGTACATTGAATGCAAAAATCATATTACCATTTATACATAACACAATTCAATTCAAAGGAATTGTTAAGGATATTTGTTTATTTTACAGCTGTAAAATGGAAATTCTTAAGAATAGAATAAAAGCAGTTTATCACACCACAGGAAATTGGCATTACACATCTGCATTTTTGGAACCCCTATTGTAAACCATTTATGGACTGCCGGGCCAGTGTCAGATCCTCTGGACTGATATCTCAAATAATTAATCTGTCCCCATGTACTTAAATGTGAAATTAACATTAATTGACCATTAGCTGTCTGTAGAAAAAATTCCAAATATCTGCCACTTTTTTTGCATAAATTACTGTTTTCCACAACTCCTGGAAGAAAAACAGAAGATACTGGAAAATACTGCAGAAAGAGAAACGGTCAAAGTTTTGGCTCGAACAAAATTTTTCCAACATTTGCTTTAAAAAAAAGAAAAAAAGAAAAAAAAAAGATTCCCAGCATCTGTAATTTAAAAAAACAGACTTTAAATGTATTATTCAAAGACTTTTGAACAGGTACATGGATCGGCAAGGTTTAGAGCGATGTGAGCCAAACATGATCAAGTAGAACTAGTATATGGAGGCGTAGGCAAGTTGGACCTGTTTTCGTGCATTGTGACTCTTAACACCTGGAAGGGATTTCTCTAATTTTGAGACTTGTTCTTCCTAGTTCTAATCTTTCATGCACAGAGTTTCTTGCCATTTTATATTTTATTTGCTTTTAATATTTTGAAGTAACCCCTTGGTCATCTAAATTTAAGTGAATAAAACCCTGGGTTGTGTTTAATGGTATCATGATTATAAATGAAACTGCACTCGTGTGCTCCACCATCCAACTGTGTAGAAAGGGTTAAAGATTTAAGGGTTGCAATAGTATGTTAGTACTCTTATTGGCAGGATGCATTATATCCTATTGTGCTCCAATAGACAACTCTTATTCATTCCATGAAAACAAATTTGCTACATTTTGTCCATTCAATGAATCTTGTCAATAGCTTTATCACACCATTTTCCTTATGGGCAACTATTACATATGAAAAGCATCTCATTAAGAATTGGTGCCTTATATAGTTACATGTGTGTCTGGGGCATGTGCAACTATTATTTTTGTAAAGCATGGAATTGTGGTGGATCATCAGTGACAATTAATCTTACTCTTGTTTGTTCATACACAGATTAAAAATATTTAAACCAACTAATCTCTAAATGAAGACTGAGTTTTATGCTTTTTTTATGACCTTTATCATACACTTGGTGTAGTGCCACTGAAAGAGATATGGTGCACTGGGAAAGGTTTCCGTTTATTATTGTCACGTTAACCAGATTACGATGAAAAGCTATTTTGCACGCTGTTCAAACAGATCAGATATAACCATACAAGAATATAATCAGTTCAAACTCAAGTACAATTGATAGAGCAAAGGGGAAGATACAGAGTATAGAATATAACTCTCAGCTTTGTAGTCCTTTGTGGCACATCAGTTCTTTAGACAGTTCACTGTCCTCAAAGGGGTAGGGGTGAATCAAACAGTACCCACTCTTATGGAGAGACCGTTCAGAAGCCTTATGAAGGGAAAGAAGATATTCCTGAATCTGGTGCTGCATTCTTCCAAGACTGGGCTGCATCTCCAACTCTCTGCAGTTTTTTTGCGGCCATAAGGGCCTATCCCACCAGCATGTGACTGCATGCGGCTAGCGCGACCAAACGTGGTGGCTTGAGGCGTACAGCCTCACGGGGCAGGTCCCACTTCCAACCGCGGAGCCGTCTGGAGTTGTGCGGGGCTGGTCCCGACATCATACTCACCAATCAGCTGGGCAGGAAGCGTGCCGACTGAATTTGGACGTCGCACGGCGTCGGATGGTTACGTCATCACGCAATGGCACACCGGGCGGTGAGGTCATCGCGCAACGCCACGCGTTGGGCGTATGCCGTCGAGATGCTGCGTACGACCTCAATGCGGCTGCGGGCTGACAGGCCGTTGTCGCGCGGAATTTTTGGACAGTGTCAGCTTTTCGGAGCCCCGCGCGATGTCGGGACCAGCCCCGCACAACTCCATATGCCTCTGGCGATCGAAGTGGGACTGGCCCCGCGAGGCCGTACGGCTCAAGCGACCACATTAGGTTGCGTTAGTCGCATGCTGGTGGGACAGGCCCTTTAGGCAGAGCTGTTCCAAAACAGCTTTGATGCAGCCTGATGGTCTGCATTCCATGGTGTATCTGTAGAAGTTTGTAAGAGTCACTGGAGACAAGCCAAGTATCCTCGGGAAGCATAAGCATTGATGTGTCCTTTTGGATGTTGCTTCAATGTGGGTGGTCCACGACAGATCATTGGTAATATTAACATCGAGGAGCTTAAAGCTCTCAACCATTTTCACATCCTCACCTTTGCTGGTTGGGGTTGTACTCCACCATGCTTCCTGAACTCTAACTTCCAGTTTGCCATGCAGCTGTACAGATAACAAAGTAAAGTTATTTTCACTCTTGCTCATTTGACTTGCAAAGGTGGAATCAGCTCATTCCCAAATTCAACACTACAATATTATTATTGAACTCTCACATATCCACTAGAAAGACTATAGTAGAAAAAAAAGCATGAGGGGAATAGGCCCTTCAGCCTATAGTGTATGTGCCAAGCATGATAAACTAATCTCATCTGCCTGCACACGATCCATGTCACTCCATTCCCGCTATGTCATGTGCCTTTTGAAAAGTCTCTTCAGTGTCACTATTGTACTCGCCTCCCTCTGTGTGTAAAATAAAATTTGCTGCACACATCTCCTTTAAACCTTGCCCCTCTCACCCTTTAGTTTCACCCTCTAACTATGCCCCCTAGTCTATGACATGAGCTGGACAATCTGGAAGAAAGTTTCTGAATTGTAGGGCAGGCTCGATCAGTCCCTTTAATCTGAAACCCAACATTGGTTTTGGATTTCTTGGCTGCGGAATAGCTTTGGAGATTATCCACGAGAACAAAACAGCAAATATAGTGTAAATGAAGACTTATTTGAAAGTCTTCATTTACACTATATTTGCTGTTTTGTTCTCGTGGATAATCTCCAAAGCTATTCCGCAGCCAAGAAATCCAAAACCAATGCTGGGTTTCAGATTAAAGGGACTGGTCATGGGACAGAAAAGTACAGCACAGAACAGGCCTTTTGTATGTGCTGAACATGATGCCAAGGCCAACTCTTATCTGCCTGCACATCGTCCATATTCCTCCATTCCCTGCATATCTATGTGCCTAACCAAAAGCCTCAAATACCACTATAGTATCTGCCTCCACCACCATGAGTTGTGTGTCCAGGCACTCGCCACCCTCTGTGTTTTTAAAATAAAACAAAAAGAGCTTGCCCCCCCCCTACATCTCCTTTAGACTTTGGCCCCTTGCTATTTGATATTTCCATCATGGGAAAAAGATTCTGGCTGTCTACCATATCTATGCCTCACCTGATTTTCTTTACTTCAATCAGGCCTCCACTAAAACAACCTGCATTCTGGGGAAAACTATGTATTTTTCTTAAAGCCTAAATCACTATATTTTTGAGGATCTCCAGTTTTCTCGCGATTCTTTTGAAGGCGAATGCCTTCATTGCCATTGAATGATTTTACCGAAGCTAGTTTCCATATGAATCTTTGTCCAAATTGTGTATTCCCATGCATGAATAAAGGTAGTCAGTGTTGAAAGTCTATGTGGCTGTTGGGAAACTTTGAGTCAGTCCTTAACGTTATACTAAATAACCACTTTCCAGTAGAGATCACTGGATGACGATCAGTTGCTTGGGTCTGTTGATCCAGAATAAGCAGGCACAGGTCAGGGATCAGATCTGGGATTTGGATGGATTCGGACTCCATTCGAGACAAAACCAATTCAGCAACTGATCCTCTGGAACCACTCACCTTTATCTATTAAAATACCAATTTTAGATTCTTAGGTTTACGCTTCTTATTATCACATGTATTAAGGAACAATGAAAAGCTTTGTTTTGGATGCTATCCAAATAGATCAAACATACAGAGATGTAATCAAGTCACACTCCAGTCCAATAGATGCTCTACAATGCTGAGAACTATATTCTTCACAGTGCCCCATTGTAGTTCCCCTTTGTCCTGTCTATTGGACAGAATTGGTGCTAATTTCAAGTCAATGCAATGAAATAGATTTTGCAGATGAAGATAATATAAAGTGTTGCTTTTCAATATAAATCTATACTTCACGATAACAATAGTATTCAGATGTACACTTTTATTTGTCAGTCTTAAGCCTGATAGAAAGATAAGGGATTGTAGTTTAACACCAGGAACTGCAAATGCTGGCTTACAAAAATGACACAATGTGGTGGACTAGCTCAGCGGGTCAGACAGCATCTCTGGAGAATGCAAATATATGACTTTTCGCGTTGAGACCCCTTTTTAGATAAGGGATTGTACTCTTGATTGCTAATGACCACAGGTGTACTTGAATCACTTTTTTTTTAAATGGCAGCATCCTCACAGTTTTATTCATACTCATTTGATTCGTAATATTCCTTGACGTTTCTCATTATGATGAACTCAAAATTATAATTACTATTTGTTCAAGAAAATCCAAGGCCATGGAATTAAAGCAACAATGGAACATACCCAATTGGCTCTGCGGGTAGAAACTGAGTAATGATGAATAGTTTGATTCTGCTGGTCCAAACTATTCAATGACATTTCCTGGGTTTGATATTGGCACCTTTAATTTAAATAAAATCTAGATCAATGATTTAGGCTTGGATACAGGGTGTAACATTTCATATTGGAGATGACAATGTCTGGAAATGGGATTGTAAGAGATTTCAGGAGAACATGGACAGACCGGCTGGGGAACGGGCAATGTAAACCAAATGGTGCAATTTTAAAACGGGCATAGGAATGGATGTCTGTTGTTGGTCTGTACAAACATTCGAGGTTGGCAGAACAAGTCAGTTTCTGTTGAAAGCATACGTTAAACTGGGCTTTATAAATAGAGGAGAAGAATTTAAAAACAAGAAAGTTACAATAAACTTTTTTTAAATCACTGGGTTAGGCTCGTGTATTGCTCCATTTCTGGGCACCACGCTTCAGAAAAACTGGCGAGAAGCGGCAAAGGAAGATATTTTGAAATAGGCTGAAGATCATGGTGGAGAGATTGGCGAAGCTGCAGGGAAAGTAAAGGGAGAATGAAAGGAGGGATTGGAATTTTGAACACAGTAGAATAGGTATTCATAAATTTGGATTCAAGCTAACTTGGCAAAAGACCACCCAAGGAAAACAGAAATTTATTTTTGTAATGATAATCAAGAATGGAGAACCTTGGAAGCAAATCCAATGATTGTTTTAAATAGGGAATTGGATAAGCACCCAAAAGCCAGTAATTGCTGAAAGCCTTCTCCGAAAGGTAACCGTTCATAGACAGGTTCTACGAACTGAATCAGCCAACCTATCTGTTTTTGGCTCCATTCAGATTATTTCCTTTCTCTGAGTACCCATAGATTGTGTGGCTTTCCGACCTGAGGTGATGTTATAATCTGCTCTCATGATCCCTCCAGTCTTGCTGTCAATCTGCTCCCATAATCTTGATTTTATTTGCAATTCATTCTATCTCAAGTTATTAGGCGCCACAGTGGTGCAGCGGTAGAGCTGCTGCCTATCATCGCCAGTGACCCGGGTTTATTCTTGACTACGGGTGCTGCCTGTGCGGAGTTTGCACGTTATCCCTGTGACTGTGTAGGTTGTCTCTGGAGGTGTGGGTTTCTTCCCACATTCCAATGACGTGCAGATTTGTAGGTTAATTGGCTTCCTACAGCCCCCGGGTTGTAGGATATAGAACTAGTTTACGGGTGATCAATGGATGATATGGACTCGATGGGCTTGTTTCCATGCTGTATATCTAAACTAAACTTAAATCCTCCTCACTTTTTCTGTACCTCCATGGCTTCTGGTTATGCTCCCCGGATGTAGAAGCTGAGTTTAATTTGCGCTCTGCAGCAGTACATGCACCCTTGGTAGCACACACAGAATGCCTAACCTATTTTAGTTTGCAGTTGTTACATTAGAAGCCAAGATTAACAACATATCATATTCTGTCTCATTCCTAAAGGCAGATCCAAATGGCAATATAAATATGTAGAATGCAAGTGCAGATAGCGGAACACATGCAGGTCACTAATAGAGTAGCTCCTTGCATTTCCTGTTCTTTGAAAATATTGATTTACTTTAGATTAATTCTGTTCCAATTCCAAGATCAGATCTCCCTGATGCAAATCCTCAGAGGCCGATATTTTCCTTGAATGTCAAGGTATGAGTGTTTGCTTCCTGTTTAGAGCTGAAAAGACCAAGTCATATATATGAGAGCCACCAATGTTTACATGTTTATGTTTACTCCGGATTGTGAGTTTATCCTATTCATCAGAACAGCTGCCCCCACAGAGCCAATCTCTTAAACTGGACTGTACTGCCAGTTATAATACATGCGATGCCAGTATAAACTGGCTTTGTCTTTTCCCCAGCGTTAGGCACTATCAGCTGTTGCCCTCTGGCTTTAACTACAGCTGTTTGTGATTCTGTGGTTTTTCCAGTGTGCTCTTCTGAACAGATTTTAATCTGGAAGTTCATGAGCAACATGCACAGCCACAAGTTTCATGGCTCATATGTCATGGCTCAAAACTCATATGTCAGGCTGTTATTCATTGATTACAGCTCGGCATTTAACACAATCATCCCCTCCAAGCTGGTTACCAAACTCGCAGAACTGGGTATCTGCGTAGCCCTCTGCAATTGGATCCTCGCCTTCCTCATCCACATCTGTTCGTATTGGTGGAAATGTGTCAGCCTCGATAACAATCAGCACGGGAGCACCTCAAGGCTGCGTGCTCAGCCCCTTGCTGTACTCACTCTATACTCATGACTGCGTGGCCGGTCATAGTGCGAACTCCATCATCAAGTTCGTTGACGACACCACTGTTGTGGGACGTATCACTGATGGGGATGAGTCAGAGTATAGAAGAGAGATTGAGCAACTGTCCATATGGTGCCAGCACAATAACCTGGCCCTCAACACCAGCAAAACCAAGGAACTGATTGTGGACTTTGGAAGGAGTAGGATGGGGACCCACAGTCCCGTTTATATTAATGGGTCAATGGTGGAAAGGGTCAAGAGCTTCAAATTCCTGGGCGTGCACATCTCTGAAGATCTTTCCTGGTCTGAGAACACTAATGCAATAATCAAGAAAGCTCATCAGCGCCTCTACTTCCTGAGAAGATTACGGAGAGTCGATTTGTCAAGGAGGACTCTCTCTAACTTCTACAAGTGCACAGTAAAGAGCATGCTGTGGACCTGTGCATCGTGGCTTGGTTTGGCAACTTGAGCGCCCTGGAGAGGAAAAGACTACAAAAGTAGTAAACACGGCCCAGTCCATCATCGGCTCTGACCTTCTTTCCATCGAGGGGATCTATCGCAGTCGCTGCCTCAAAAAGGCTGGCAGTATCATCAAAGACCCACATCATCCTGGCCACACACTCATCTCCCTGCTACCTTCAGGTAGACGGTACAGGAGCCTGAAGGCTGCAACAACCAGGTTCAGGAATAGCTACTTCCCCACAGCCACTATTAAACCTGGCTCGGACAAAACTGAAAATTAATAACCCATTATTTGTTATTTGCACTTTATCAGTTTATTTATTCATGTGTTTTGTAGCCAATACCTATTATGTTCTGTTGTGCTGAAGCAAAGCAAGAATTTCATTGTCCTATCAGGGACACATGACAATAAACTCTCTTGATCTCTTGATCTTGAAGTTTGCACAGCTCATTGTTTTTTTTAATCCCTTGATATATGGGGTAGCGAAAGTTTGACCCTTCAGTGAGAGGAGTGGTCTTGGGGTGGGGAAGAATCAAAAGTTGCTGTTTAGCTTGGAGCAGATGCCCAGACCCATGGAGAGTTTGCCGTGGCAATGGATGTTATGTGGGCGCTTAATGATCTGTGGAAACAGCAGTCGGCTTTGTGACCTGCAGTGAAAACAATCAAGAAATTTTTAGAATAGAGCTCCCTTCCACCTATCCATTCCCTAGTAATTAATTGCAGTTCCCAAATAATCTGGACTGTTTCTAGAAAGCACTTAACAAGGTAGACTTAATATTTCCTCTAGATTTTTGATCATTCATTAAAATACACTGAGTTGCGTTTATTGTCACGTGTACCAAGGAACAGTGAAAGGCTCTTGTTGCGTGCTAACGGGTCAGTGGAAAGACAATGCATGATTACAATTGAGCCATCCACGGTGTACAGATCTGAAGTTAACAAAATAATGTAATAATTCAAATAAATAAACTGATCCCTAACTTTCTTTAATAAACAAGTCATAACAAGAATGTAACCCCTCTTTTTCATTTTTCTACTTCAATTGATTTGAACTCTAAGATGAAGAGGTGGCTTGGACAATAAAAAAACACAGAAAAAGGACAAGCAAATGTACTTTTTACAAACAAGAGGTATTTACCCATATAGACTGTACACAAAGTGGGGAGTTTTGGATATAAAGCATTTTGCAGAAAGACTAAATCAAATAGCAAACTAAAAAAGAATGTAAATAGCTCACGAATACGTACTTAGGAGTAATGAGAGAAGGCTGATTGGCAGTTTAGGTTTCGGAGAATGCATACAGTATCACGGATGTATGGAAACCACAGAACTGCTTTGGTCTCCCATTCCAGCGTTATCCAAGAAAAAAATGTTTCCCAGATCATACAAGACAAAAATAATAAAACAATTCATTGTAAGAAAAACTCAGAGAAAATGCCTGTAATAATGTACAGATTAAAAACCTTGTAGACCAATCAAAGGATATTGTATTCTCTAGGGAAATTTTGGCCTTAAGACGTCAATGCCGTGCAAGCTGAATGCAAACATGACATCTTCCAGAGATGCAATGTAATGTTTTAGGATAAAATACATTCTATGCAGCTAATTTGTACAAGCCCGATTGCATTTCTTTTAGAGAGGAAGTAACGAGAAACATTCCTGTCAAAGAAATTCATTGTTTGTGGCTTTAATATGAATGATTCCTAGAAATCTGAACATTATTAACTGGACTGCAAGATACAGGTTCCACAGACTGGATTGAAATTATATTCTCTCTCCTTTTATGCACCACCTCCTTTTATTCTCCACCACTTCCTTTGGCAGTTGTTTCCAGATATTCACCACCCTCTTAAAAACTTGCCCCTCATATTTCTTTGTCTCACCATAAGACTGTGCTCTGAAGTTCTCGACTCTGCTGCTTTGGTAAAAAAAGATTCTAACTTTGCCACTCGCAATTTTATTACCATCTATAAGGTCACTGCTTAGCCTCCTCAGTTCCAATGAGAATAAATCCAACCTATCCAGTCCATTCTAATAACTACAGTTTTCCATTCCAGGCAGAACCTTTGTAAATTTCTTCTGCCCTCTCTCTATTCCAGCCCCCTCCAGTGTGTCTATTCACCACCTGTCACTTTGCCTTTTGTTTCTGGTGTGACAAGTTTGGTGTATCAGGAGTAATGCATATTGGGTGAGGAATCTCAATAGTTTTTAATGATAGAAAGTAATGTTATTGATATTTACAGAATCCTTAAGGGATTTAACAGGGCAGATGCAGATTTGATATATCTTCATGCTGTGATGTCTTGAATTTAATAATCCCCTACATATAAGCTTGGGTAGCCACAACCCAATGGTAGGAATACAGAATTCTCCAAGGTTAGGTAACTTCCCTCAATGTTTTCATCCTCTTTCCTACGCCCTCGTTTCTCCCATTGTCATGTGCCCAAATACTTCCACCTATATTTCTCCCTCTGGCTTTGTTTCACTCTTTCACTCCTCTTATCTCCTTATTTGATGCACATATGGCTCCTTTTCATCTCTAGCCCTTGTCTATCCATCTACCAATCAAAACCCCTCTCACATGTATCCACCTATCACTTGACAGGCATTAGTCCACCCCTCTTTTCCAGATTTCTCCAACCCCTCACTATAATTAGTCTGAAGAAGGGTCCCAAAGTGAAACATTGCTTGTCCATGTCCTCCAAAGATGCTGCCTGACCTGTTGAGTTACTCCAACACTTTATGTTCTACACAAGATTCCAGCATTTACAGTTCTTGATGTGTCTGTTATTTTTCTGACTTGGATCTTGAAGGTTGATGGATCAGGAGGTTTATCTACCACCAGGTGGCGCCAACAATGGCTGCCTCGCCAACAGTCTGTCTGTCTTTTCTTTTGTTTTTGTTATTTTAAGTACGTGTTAAAGAGTACGTTTTATTGTTCCTTGGTTTTATGTGGGGGGGGGGGAACTTTTTTCCAATCTCTTACCTTGACGGAGATGCAATTTTTTTCTGTATCGTATCACTGTCCACATTGCGGCCTAACATCGTGGAGTGCCACGGCCTTTCTTGATCTACATAATATTCCTTCCTTTATACATTTTTGTTTGGATTACATAATTCACATTTTAATGCACGCTGTGCACGTACCAAGAATATTTTATTTTTCCTGCACCAGTCTTGATATTATATATTTTTTTGCAAGAATAAATTATGTTATGCTACATTCGGGATTTCTCAAATGTGGAACCATTTCTTTCAAGATGCTCATAACTGGGTGGGGTATCCCAGCTCCAGGGACTGTGATTTAATCCTGTTTGGGTGCTCTCTGTATAGAGCTTGCACACATGATCATGTTGGTTTCCACAAGGTGCTTTTTTCTTTGCCTCCACATTCCAAAGGCGAGCTTGGAGGTTAATTAGCTGCAGTAAACTGCTTCTTTGTACAGATAAGTGACAAGAATAAAAGGGGAATGTGAGACACCACAGGATAGTGACAAACATCCCTGATCAGACACAAATGATTAAACATTAAACTGATTAAAAATGTAACGGGACAAATTAAATTGGTGCAAAGTATTTAAAAATGATGAAAAACAATCAGAAAATGTACCTTTTCAAAGAAGGTAGATGAATCTAATAGAAACATAGACAAATAGGTGCAGGAGTAGGCCCTTTGAGCCAGCACTGTCATTCAATATGATCATGGCTAATCATCTAAAATCAGTACCCCGTTCCTGCTTTTCCCCCACATCCCTTGATTCCATTAGCCCTAAGAGCTAAATCTAACTCTCTCTATTGAAATGAATGAGGCATTGCCAGGTAAAGCTGAGAGCCCACTGGTGAGTCCAGAACAGAGCAAAGCGGTTGATGTGCATAAACCACCAGCTCATTCCTGACTGACTTCCAGGCTGCAATGAGCAGCTACAGTAGTTTGGAACGTGCTGGTGTTAGCACCACAGGAAGCTGGTGTTTCTCTGAAGATCAGCCAGTTAGCCATGAATTTGCTCTGAATTGCAGAAAAGCCTTATCCTTCCAATACTGGATGTTTGTCTGAATGTCTGTTAACAGTCATTGTAAAGGGCCTGTCCCACTGCGGGGACCTAATTTGCGAGTTTAGAAGAGTTTGCGCTCGATTCAAACTTGCAGCATAGTCGACACATGGTCCTATGAGGTCACTGGAACTCTCCTTCATGCTCGAGGGATGTTCCCGCATACTTGCGACCTCAGTTTGGTCAAGGAACATTTTTCAGCATGCTGAAACATTTTCCGCAAGTAAAAATTGGTTTTGAACTCGTAATGCAGTTGAGTGGGGTCGCTATGTAGTTATAGGCAGTCGAGGTAGCCGTAGGCAATCTCCTTTGCTGACCGGGCATTTTAATTGGCTCATTGGAGTTTTCAGAACCAAGGAAAACCGACCGGTAATGTTAAATGCCCGCTAAACTTTATTAAAAGTTGTCTGGCTTCTTTAAAGTGTCTCCACTCGTTCTAACCCCCCCCCCCCCCTCTCTCCTCCCGCCCTTCTTCTACCCCCCTTCTCTTCCCTTCTCTCCCCATCTCTCCCCTTCTCGCACCCCTCCCCCACCCCTCCGCGCTCTCTACACTGTGCCAGACGTCTTTTACCTTCCTGTTCATCGTGGGTGTAAATTTCAGACAGCGCTCCCCCGCTTTCCCTGGCCCCCACATGTGTTTGTGTGTGTGTGTGTGCGCGCTGACGGTCGATCCAGCTCGTGATTTCATCGCTGACGGTCGATCCAACTCGAGGTTTTTCAGGCGAGTGCCCTCGAGCTTGAAGGTCAAAGACAGTTGCTGAAAAGTCGCGTTAGTGGGACAGGCCCTTAAATGTTGAAAAATGTAGGGCTGATTTATTTTCTTGTGCATCTGTACCGTAGCACCATGTCAGTGAGTATTTTTACCACAAGTATAATTGGAAATTTAGGGAAGATAACACAGATCATTGTGCAAACGTTTCCATAAATTGGGATGTGAAAAGCTGCCTTCAGTAGAAGTGCCCTCTGTGTGTGAATTGTTTGGGATATAATTGAGCGCGCGTGAACCCATGGACTTTGACAACGACTTTGACAACAATAAAGTAATAGAAGAAATTGTCATTCATGCCAAATGCCACAATGAGATTGAAGAAGAAGAATGCGCTTATTATAGCTAAAGATTTTATGACTTTTATTTGGGCCTTTTTGATGTAGTGTTGGGAAAGAGAAAAGCTAATTAAAAGAATTTAGCAAAGTATTTTGGTACTGGGAATAGAATACAGGACATTTGACAAGATCCCTCGGGGCAGGTTGATCTCTAGATGATTAAGGCACGGGGGATCCACTGTTTCTTGGTAGAGTGGATAAAAATTGCCTTGGCCATGGGAGGGTGAAATTCCGATTGGCGACCGACCGCAGGGATCAATACTGCGACCTCCTGTTGGTGAAATACAGAAATTATCTTGATGGACATGGAGGTGGGCTGCTTTGTCAGTTTGCAGATAACACAAAAATTGGCTGAGTTGTGGAGAATGAGTAAGGTTGTCACAAGATTTGGCAGGATATTGATCAGTTGGAAATGTATGCAGGGAAACGGCAGATGGAGATTAATCCAGGCAAGAGTGAAGAGTGGTGGAAATAGAGCAACATTGAAGAGACAATTGAACAAGCACATAAACAGGCATGTGCGGACAGGTGGGATTAGTTTAAATTGGCTTAATTGTTGTCGCAGATGTTGTAGGCCAATAGCCTTTTTTGTGCTGTGCTATGTTCTATGAAGGCTTATTTCACCTCCCAGGTTTTCCTGAGAGGAAAAAGTGAGTGCTAGATAATGAGTTAAATCACCAGAGAATATTTTAAGCTGAACACAAGGGCCAATAAACAACCTAAATGTTAGCTAGTTTGGAGGCTTTCAATATTTTGCAGTCAGTTATTTTCACAGCAAAATTTTAAATCAAAAGATAATTTTGTGTGTTTGATTTCCTGATAATAAAAGGGAACTGAAGATGCTGGTTTACACCAAAGATAGACACAAAATGTTGGAGTAACTCAGTTGGTCAGGCAGCAGCTCTGAAGAAAATGGAAAGGTGACGTTTTGGATTGGAACCCTTATTCAAATTCCATCTCTCTAAAATATCTATCTCCCTAAAAGAATGTCAGCAAGGCACAAAATATTGATGAATTGTCCCCCATAACATAAGAATTTTGAGTCTCATGGGAATTTTGAGTCCCATATTATTGGGAAAATTATCATATCGGTAGATATCTGATGCCAGAGGTTGGAACATTTTGGAGTGTGGGAGGCTGAGGGTGATCTTATAGAAATATATCATGAGTGATGTTGATAAGGTGAATGGCTCTTTTTCCGCAGGATAGGAGAGCCAAAAACATGAGGGCACAGGTTTAAAATAAGAGGGGAAAGATTTAAATTAAACCTGAGGGGCAATATTGTCACACAGGGAAGGGGTGGGTATATGGAACGTGCTGCCTGGGAAGCTGTATATGCAAGAATAGTTATTCATGCCTACCATATTCTGTTGTGCTGAAGCAAAGCAAGAATTTCATTATCCTATCTGGGACACATGACAATAAACTCGCTTGAATCTCTTGAATCTTGAGTTATGATGTTTATAAGAGATCTGGACAAGTACATAGATAAAAAAATAGGTTGAGAGGGATACGACCAAAACACAGGCAAATAGTTCTAGCTTGGGTAAATATCTTGGTTTGAATGAGTTGGGCCAAAGGGGTTTGTTCACTGCTGTGTAGCTATGACTTTGTCATGATCTTAAAGTATTACTAACCCCAGAACAGATGGAACATTTCCTGTGGAGTTGAAGGTATAGTCTGGTTGATTGCAACACATTTCGGCTTGGTTGGTGATTTCAACATCTTTTACTACATTTACTGCTCCAGGTGTGTAACTGTCTCCATTTCACTTTGGGTGCCTTGCTCAAAGGTACTGTATAAATGCAAGTTATTTCATTCCTCTCCAACTGAGGTGCTGAATGAAATGCCTGTAGTATAACAAGTCGCAAATACAAACAAATTATGCGGTGTGACATTTAAACAAAAACCATTACAAATTATTCTGATTATACTACTGATGGAAGAACAAACTAGGCCAACCTGATTTTCTTTTGTCACCATTCAGTGGCAGAAAGTCAGAAGTGACTAATAAATCCACTGAGATGGAGTAAAGAATGTTGTGACAATGAACACAATGGATCCAGGTTTCTCACTGGTGACAAAAGACTTCAGATTCTAGAATCATGAGCAAAAATCAAAACTGCTGGAGGAACTCAGCGGGTCAACATTTTCCTTGAAAGTGGTATCGCAGGGTGGTGAAGGCAGCATTTGGCACATTGGCCTTCATTAGTCAGGAAATTGACCAGAAGTCGTGACATTATATTAAAGCTTTATTATACTTTGGAGAAGCTGCACTTGGATTATTGTGTTCAGTTTGATCACCTTACTATAGTAAAGATGCCATAAGCTGGAAAGAAAGTAGTGATTTAAGAGGATACTGCCAGGGTTCGAGGGACTGAGCTTTTTGGGGAGATTGGGCAGGCTAGAACTTTATTCCTTTGGGGGCAGGAGGCAGGGGGGTGACAATATGGAGGTGTGTAAAATCGTGAGGGGAATAGGTAGCTTGAATGCCCAAAAGCCTTTTTCCAAGGATGGGGCAATAAAGAACAAGTGGGCATAGGTTTAAGATGACGGGAAAGATTTAATATGACATTGAGGGACTTTTTTTTGCACAGTGTGGTAGGAATGTGGAAGGAGCTGCCCGAAGAAGCAGTTGGGGCAGAGACAGTAACACCATTTAAAAGACATTTGAACAGGTACACGGATAGGAAAGGTTTGGAGGAATATGGGCAAAACATGGGCAAATGGAACTAGACCTGCTGCGGGATTTTGATCAGCCTGGGCCGAAGGGCCTATTTCCGTACTGTGTGACTCTTTGATTCTATTTGTGGAAGGAAATGAATAGGTGAAGGTTCGGGTTGGGAATCACATTCAGGTTCAGACATTTTCATTGTTATCCTACCATGGCAACAACCGATTGGGCTACAGCTACATTCCAGTAAGCTATTATTAATTTGAGTACTGGTAATTACTTTGATGAGCAATAACAAGAACATTTGAGTCAGAACAAATGGGTCCTTTTAAGTTGATAGGGGTGTGGAGAGAACTTGAGAAGATTGGAAGAAATAAGGATTAAGTAGAATCACAAAACCTTTTATAAATACAGTAGAAACAAAATCGAGAGAAAGAGTGGGACTCCTCAGGGAAACACATAAAGCTCCTACGCATGTGTGGATCCATGATGAGAGTTTTGGTGTTCACCAGAGGAAGCTGAAGGGTTAGGGGAGGCATGCCTGTTCAGAAATGTCAGGAAGGAGGAAGTGTTTAAGTTGTTGACACACAATATCATTAATATATTCCCTGGGCCTGACAGGATCCACCCCATGATGCAACAATATATGGAGTACGGGAGGAGATTTTTCCAACTTACTTTATTAACCTCAAATGATGTACCAGAACAATGGAGGAAACGTTGCCTGGGCATTCGCTCCCCAGATGCTGCTTGACTTGCTGAGTTCCTCCAGTAGTTTGCGCTTTGCTCAAGATTCCAGCATCTGCAGTTTTTTGTGTCTCTATTAGATAGGTTGGGGTTTTCCTCACCGGTGTGTAGGAGGCTGGGAGGTGACCACTGTAGAAGTTTATAAGATTATAAGGGGACTAGATGGAGTAGACGAACATAATCTTTTTCCCAGGTTAGGGGGAGTCTAACACTAGAGAACACAAGTTTAAGATGAGTGCTGACAAATGTAAATGAGATCTGAGGCAGGTATTTCCCACACAGAAGGTAGTGGTTATCTGGAACGAGCTGCCTGAGACTGTGGTAGAGGCAGCAACAATTACACATTTAAAAGGCATCCTTGGCAAGGAAAGGATTAGAGGGATACAAGCCTAATGCAGACAAATAGACTTAATGTCGATAGTCATCTCGGTTCGCGTAGAGGAAAAGGAACAGTTTATGTGCTGTACAACTTTGTGACTTGTTCATTCATGACCATATTTTATCAACCTTTGGGAAAAGGAAGTAAAATATAAATAGCATTAGATCGATATTAATTTTGAACAGAATTATAATTTTAATACTGACTCAAGACTGCAAATCCAGGCAAATAGTTTAAAGAGTGGACGGGTAACCTCATAATTTAATTTGTGTGTTAGACAAACATCGGCAGGCAACATAACATCCATCTTGCTTGCATTTTAAAACCTATAGAAAACCATGCTACAAAAACTGCCTTCTGGAAGACATGGATGATTAAAAATGACAAAAGGACTGCAAATTCATTTCAGAGACCAACTTAAAATTTCCAAAACTGGAAATGATCAGCATTAAAATAAAATCTGACACAATACCTGACTCTTCTGAATGACTATTCCAAAAAGAACAACATAAAACATCATGTCTATTAGGGCCTGTGGCTCTTGGGGTTAGGAAGAGGAAAATTTTGAAATGGCTGAGATAGTTTCTCTCTACCTATCAGTCACAGTCAGGGCTGTGTAACATCCAATTAACATCACTTTCAAGGCACCAAGACTAGTGAGACATTTGTGGTTGACAGCATAATTGAGAGCAAGTCATTTATGCCATAATATGAATCAATCTAGTAACAGTTTGTTACGTATGTATCATCTCTGCCTGATAAAACCATGTCTGATCTTTCAGAGTGTGAAACTGGTCTATAAAAAAAGAACAAGCAAATTTTTTGCAGATTTATCTTCACAGACTTACTTGCTAATTGCGTAAAATATGCTTCCATAATTTACCATTATGCTCTCTGATGATATTACAAATCACTCTGAAGTGAAGGCAACCATGAGGGACTGATGGAGCAAAGAGTTGCACTGTAAAATAAGATGACTTGGATGCTGCAAATCTGTAAAAAGAGCAAAAATAATTGGAACTACACAGCAAGGTCAGGTAGCATCTTAGAACAGAAGCAGAGTTAATGCTTCAGAATCACTCGTTGACACAGACTCAATGTTCCATGCTGTATCTCTAAAAAGGGCAGGACAGTGGTGCAGCAACAGAGTTGTTGCCTTACAGCACCAGTCCCGGGTTCGATCCTGACTACAGGTGCTGTCTGTACTCTAAAGACATACAGGTTCGTAGGTTAATTGACTTTGGTCAAAATTGTAAATTGTTCCTAGTGTGTAGGATAGTGCTAGTGTATGGGGTGACCACTAGTCAGCACTGACCCAACAGGCATGTTTCTGTGCTGTATTGCTGTACCTCTAAACTAAAGTGCTAAAAAAGTAAATGTTAATTACCTTTTATCAGAACAAGGAAAAGTTTGAAGCCTAGTGGAATTAAAATGCAAGGAGAGAAGAGGAAAGAGAAAATAAGTATCATTAACTTTTACAACTAACTTCATCCAATGCTGCATTCAGTGCATTGTCACATTGTAAATTGTGCTATAAAGTCTGGTAGTAGAATCTTGTTGAAATTGACAGGAATTGTGAATGAATTTATATTCCTGTTTCACGACTTGTGGTCAGAAGGTAAGTTTGCAGTGGAAAAAGGTGGGTAGGAAAATCCGACTCCTTTTGAGTTGTAAGCGTTCCTGAATTCTCTGGATATGTTTTTTTAAACTCTTAAATCCAGATTCATACATTTTCCTACCTCACAATTTTGACACATAAGATTCTGAACCAACTTTACTTCCTGGTTTGCTAGAGTGATGTTTATGTTTTTATAATACTGGTGGGAGTCTGCTGTGGGTTTATGTCTGTTTAAAACTTGCATGTGATTTTTATAAGTGGATAAGAAGTTTATCTTAGCAGATCCTGACAGGCTGAGTAAATGTATTCTTGCTAAAACAGTTTAATCTAAGTTGCCTTGAGCCAATCAAACTCCAAAACCACATGTGAACCCCAATAATTGCAGAAGTAGAGTTGAAGGTTCAAGTCACAGTCCAATCAGATCCAAAATGTTTGTTCAGGTGCTTACTTGTAATTTATTGAAGGAAGAAATACACTTTTTTTAAATACAAGTAATCACCACCTAGCAGTTACAAAAATCCTGTTATCCTGTAACCAACTATGCTTGATTGTCCAACTGCTTATTTGCAGTCATCCTTTAAAAATTCACAGACATTATGATTTTCTTCATTTAGCACTAACATATTTCCAGCAATATCCTGCAGCTTGCAATAAAATCAGCCTAACATTCTTTTTATTGAAAGAAATGTGCAAAGTGAGCTGTTTTGTTTACATCTGTACAGCACAGTGGCACAACTGGTAGAGCTGTTGCCTTACTGTGCCAACGACCTGGGTTCGATGCTGACCTTGGGTGCTGCCTGAGTGTAGTTTGTGTGTTCTCCCTGTGACCACGTGGCTTTCCTCCGGGTGCTTCGGTTTCCTCTCACATCCCAAAAAAAATGTCTGGGTTTGTAGGTTAATTGGCCTTTATAAATTGCCCCTAGTGTGTAGGATGAGAAAGTGGGATAACATAAAACCAGTGTGAACTGATGATCAATGGTCAGCATGAACTCAGTGGGCCAAAGGGCCTATTTCCATGCTGTATCTTACAATTCAATTTGAGAACTGTCATTCAGTTAGGTGGGGTTGAAGGACCACAGGCTCCAGTCTGCAACAGCTGTAATGCTGCTCAAGCCAAAATAGCTAATTTGGCTTGTCATTAAATTTCTGTGTATCTTACTAATTAAGCAGCATTGAAGATATTTTGTTGTTAGGGTTATTTTTGGTAGCAGTTTAGAATTAGAGAAAATTGCCCAGTTTAATTAAAAATTGTAACCTTTAGTATCTGATTAAGGCCTCTGCATATATAATCTACAACCAATGCACCCTGCACCCCCAAAAAATATACTTTCATCCTTTGATGGTAGACATTAAATGAATTGGTACATGGGAACAGAATACTTGCCTTACAGAAATCTGCAGCCTGATGGATACTAATTTCAATTTTTGCTTGCAAGATAAGGGACTTTTAGAAATTAACCTCCAAATTGCCTTTTAAATATGTATAATTTAATTTAAAGAGAAAAAAAAATCTTTTTGTGATATTATGTTTAGATCAGTTGTTACTCGTGAAATAAATAATCTGCCATTTTTCTGAACAATAAGCTGTTTGGTGTGGCGAAATTCAGCTTATTTTTACAGTAGGATCTTGCTTCTTTATCCAATGCATTGAGTAAAAATCCCCAGTGAATTCACCATTGCATACATTCAGGAGTTTAGTTTCACCACTCGTGTAGCAACAAATAGGTTCCAGGTGAGCACTAACTGCCAGCTATGTCTCCTTTTGTAAGATAATTAGACATAAGTTGGCAACCAATCAGACAAAGTGGCTCAAATATCCCATCTGGAATCAATTTTATTGCAATGATGTTCTGTAAAGAAAGTTTCTTCTATTAGTAGTTAGTGTTGGAAAAAAGGCAAACTTGCTCGAAGGAGATGCATGACCAAATTTGAGAAGGTAAAAGGTTAATAGAATAAGTACGGTATTTTTACACTGCAAAAGAGTACAGGACAAAACTATAGGAATGTAGTTCTACAATTAGGGGAAGTAAGGCTTTTTTATGTAATATGTATTTAGAAAGTTGACATAGTATATTTGATCAGCATATAAGCAAAGTAAACTGTGATGTGATGAACCTGAAGATAATTAACCTAAACTGTCAGAGTATCATGGCCAAACTCCCCAATTTTGAAGCAATTCTGGCTCTGGAAGACCCTGATGTGGTGATAGGTACAAAGTCCTGGTTAAACATCGCGACTGGTGAAGTGTTCCCTTCACACTTCAATGTTTTTCGCCGTGATTGTCAAAATGCTAATAGGGGGAGGTGTTTTCATAGCCGTTAAGAACACCTTTGTTGCTACTGTTGAAACCAATCTCCAGACAGACTGTGAGCTGATATGAATCTCAATTTGTGTACAAATAAATTATGTAGTGTGACATTTGAACAAAAACCGTTACAAATTATCCTGATTATACTACTGATGGAAGAACAAACCTGGCCAACCTGATTTTCATTTGTCACCGGTAGACAAAAATGCTGGAGAAACTCAGCGGGTGAGGCAGCATCTATGGAGCAAAGGAGATAGGCAACGTTATCGGGTCGAAACACTTCTTCAGACTTAGCAATTAGGAAACCATTTGGCAAATGGGTTTCAATCACTCCAAATGCTTTTCCATGAGAGTTACTCATAATGCCAAGCCGATCATGAACCGGTACAAAATGGGAGACAGCCTGCTTAAAGAAGTTGATCACCACCCATACCTGGAAGTTGAACTCACATCTGGCCTAGCCTAGAACAGACACATACACCAGATTGCCACAAAAGCAAACATAACTTTGGACATTCTCCGGAGAAACTTATCCGGTTGTGACAAATCAACTAAGGAGGGAGCATACAAAGCACTTGTCCGCCCACTGTTGGAATATAGCCAGACAATATGGGACCCTCACCAGAAAAATAACATTGACACCGTTGACAAGGTTGCGAGGTGTGCAGCTCGGTTTATCTATAACGACTACTCAAGACAGTCAAATGATTCCAATATGTTAAATTGCCTTGGCTGGGAGTCGCTGGAGTCAAGATGTACCAAAGCCTGCTTATGTATTGTTTTCAAGGAGACTCATCATCCCTAATAACATATCTCACTAGCGTAAATTTTGTTCTGGCAGTTGTCCAAAACAAGTGTGGTTGATGAGTGTAATGATCTCCCAGTTTTGTATTTCCTTTGAAGTGAATAGAACTTTGGAAGAATTGGAAAGTACATCACTGATTCATTACTGTCCATTTGATATTTTTTCATTCAAGATTAAAGTTAGAACGGAGATGAGGAAATACATTTTCACACAGAGAGTTGAGAACCTGCAGAATTCTCTGCCTCAGATGGCGGTGGAGGCCGGTTCTCTGGATGCTTTCAAGTGAGAGTTAGATAGAGCTCTTAAAGATAGCGGAATCAGGGGATATGGGGAGAAGGCAGGAATGGGGTACTGATTGTGGATGATCAGCCATGATCCCATTGGCTGTCTCGAAGGACCAAATGGCCTACTCCTGCACCTATTTACTATTGTCATCTTGAATCACATCCTTGTTAACCAGTTCTTGCATTAGTTCAAGATTCAGCTGCCTGGTATCACAATTGTCCACAACTAATTAAGCCCCAACTCAAATTTATGAAATCCTATCAACTACATTGCTTCATTGAGGCCCTTCAGTGTGCTTATTTTCTTAGGTATACAGGGACTCATTGGAGCATTTCAAAAGTGTATCCAGATTAATTTAAGAAATCAAGTATTGTAGAGAAAGTCAGCGCAATGAGCACAACCTTTGGTCTATGTTAGGTGTATTTTCCTGACTGGGAGCTTTAATGTCATGTTTTAAGATCACCCCAGTCTGTTTGAAGAATTATACATTCGGAACAGATTTCTTCTTTAAGTAACTTTGCATGGATTAGTTGGACTGAATGAACTGTTTCTGTGGTGTAAATCTGAGTAAGTAACCCATGATGATGAATGTGGAACAGCACTGGAGAACAATGGACTTGCAAATCCTAACCTTTAGACAAACCCCCAATAGATTTTGATCAAGGACATGTCTTTAGGTTTTCAACAACCACTGAGACACAGGGAATATAGGTTACTTTATGGAAGAGGAGGGGGGAAATAACTTATGTAGGTTACTTCAATGCAGGGAATGTAGGTTACTTCAAGATGGAAGAAGAGGGGAAAAATAACATTGCTCATTAATCAAAACTAGCATTGGTTGAGAGATCAGTAGAATGTGGGTAGGCACACTTGAGCAATGATCACACCATCAAGTTAGATTGACGTATGAATGCTGTGTAATAATTGCTAAAATACTTTTCGTACTTCCTTTAAATTGAGAATTTTCCTGATATTATTTTTAAAAGAAAAAATGTTTTGAACTGCAATACTGACCTTAAAAATACTGACACTGTCAGTCTATGTGGTGCCATTGTAAAAGCGGTAGGGATGACGATTAGGTCTGCAATGCAATGCTTTATCCCATGCAGTCTATAATCAGAAACGGAGATGAGTCTGCAAACACTGTAATTGATCTCAATTCCCTTGGGTTTCATGAAGAGAAGGTTGCCTAGATTCCTACTTCTGAATGCTTTCCAGCGAGCCGTTTGCACGTAAATATTGGGTGTTGACTGGAGCAGGACTGGATTTCCCACACAATGTTTTAAACCTTACTTTACATATGATTAATGGAAATCTGGGGAAAAATACCAGAGGTTGACAGCCATTCATGGTTTGGAAATCTGTGTAATAAAATATTTTTGTCCAATGCATAAAGGAATGTAATCAAAAGGAAGATGGCTAAATGTGTAGTTCTTATTATGTCATAGTCTCACAGCATGGAGACAGGCTATTCCGACCTCCACATGCTGATCAGTGGGACGTCTGTATTAATCTCATCTTCTCATAGAATATAAAATATCAATTTGGTTCTGGGTCCTCTTCCCATGACTTGTGTTTGGAGGTGTCCATGCATATGGTTTGAACCATGCTGTTGTTCAAGTGCAGCACAGACCACTCAGCCAGAAGTTGATCTATTACAAACAAGTGAGATTAGCTTTGGCATCACTTGAAAGTGATCTGATTGACCACGTCTGAAACTCTGGATCCACCAATTTAACCCTGCGATACCTGAACCACATTTCCAAAATTCCTGCCCACCAGCCTAATCCTTTGTGACAAAATGTCCCTGACTTTCAAGGATTGGAAAGAATAAAGAAAGAGGATAACAGTTTTTGGATTTGGAACTGCTGATATAATGAAGGCATGGGACATTATGTGCTCAGTGCAAAGATGGCAACCTTTTATTGAAAGTTGGAAACATGATGTTTTTTAAAGTTGTCAGTAAAAGGGAGCATTGTGTGATGCGCAAAGGAAGTGAATTAGATACTTTCTTCCAAACAGATATGAGCTGGCACTCTGTAGGGTGATATCACTTGGCTGTTGCAGATTTCTTCATTTGGGTATTGGTAATTTTTTTTTTCTAAATTGTCCCAGGATTGATTGACTTGCATGGCCATTTAAAGCACAATGAAGAGTCAACTACCTACCTGTGGGAATTCTTGTGTAAATTAAGTACTGGGTAAAGGCAGCAAACTCCCTTGCCGAAAGACCTAGTGAGCCAACTATTTGTTTACAACACTCCGTGATTAGCATTCTGATTAAATTTAATTAACAGTTTAAATACCTCCGTTGTGGTGGGATTTGAAATATCTCTGGGTTACTAATTCCATATCGCACCCCAATTGCTAGGTAATCTATGTTTTGATTCATGTTTGGAAATGGGAGCCTATTGCCTCAGCATTTCCTTTAGCTAAATACTTGTTTGTCTTTTCTTCTTACTTGTTTTGTGTATCTGCAATATAAATTGTTCCTTTTAACGTGAACCTGGGAATGCTTTAGCAGTGGCTAGTGAAACCGAACTATGATAGTTTTTGTGTAAACATGCATCATGAAGTTTGCTTCCTGTTATGTGGTCAGCATTTCGCCACATGAATTCAGAACAAAAAAAAAGGTTTAATTGCTAAATGATGTTAAAACTGAATGAAGCAACTTGAAATCGCAAAGACTGGAAATCATGGAGGTTCAATAGACATTGCAACACAAGCTGTCATCAACACTAAATATCTATTCTGAACCATTTTTTGTGATGGAGAAGTGCTTTTCCACTGTATGAGAGGAAAAACTCAAGAGCATCTCTCTCTTAGTCTACAAGCTTGCATGTCTTGAAGGATTAATTTAGAATAACATTAGCATTATAAGACATCCCTGTTTTATAATGTGTGGTACCAGGAGAACATGAAGGATAAATTAAAAAGCATTTGTAATACGTTATTAAATAGCATTTGTAATCTGTTGTTAAATTTTAAGGCAAATACTGTGTGGCTTAGTCTGGACAGTCCAGTTTGTAGAGTTATCAATTGTTAATTTTCAAGGAAGTGGGCATCATGTAGCTGAATAGAGAACACTTTAAATAGTCATGCATCAATGTGACTCTGATCTATTTTTACTGATAATAATTGATGGAAGAAGTAATTAATACTACAGAGATCTTCTAAATAGCATCGTGAGACTGCCAAACTTCGTCATAACCCCAAATATCATTGATAGCCTCAGTCCTGCAGAAACCCATTTGTCTCACATTTCTCTCTCTCAGAATGAACATAAGATGCTACCAATGTTTTTGCAACATATTGTAAATGGCTCCAGACATTTTGCAAACTACTTGATACAAATGGACAAATGCACATAATTGCTGTTGAGCACTACGTGAATGTTGCGTGAGAGAAAATATAAGGCGTGCCATCCTGTGCTTAAATTACTGATGACCTTCAGGAAAGAAAACTGGTGTCCTTGCCCACTGTGTTTCAATCAATGCAGTTAACTCTTAACTGTCTTCTTAAAAGACATAACAGACTTCCTAGTTTAAGGACAATGGGGATGGAGGTTATTGGTGCTCCTTGTAATTATGTTCATACCTTGTAAATGAATTGTATCAGTTTAAAAGTTTAATAGAAAAACATTTATTTATTGATTTTTTTTTTGCACATTGGAAGCATGAATATAATCTGCTGTTGTAAAGTTATCTGTTTAAGGTGCACTTAAAATTCTTTTTTCCCTCCCTACAGCTGGTATGCCACTGGGTGTTCTAAATGTGGCCAAAATAAAACCTTATCAAAGAGGTTTTTACTGTGATGATGAAACCATCAAGTATCCATTCAGGAACAGTACCATCACTTCCACTGTCCTGTATTCAGTGGGGTTTACACTGCCCATATCAGCTGTAAGTAGCTCAGACAATCTGTGGGACAATTGTGGCTCATCACAAACATCTTGGCAGGATGGAAGCATTGGGAAAGATTAAACTATGATGTTGACTTGTGGTTACTAGTTTATTTATCATGAAACCCACTTTATTATTGTTTCATTTTTATATTAGTTTTCTAGCGTTAGAGAAAATGCATCATTTTAAAATTAATTTTAAATATTTTCTACAAAGGCTGAATTTCAAACTGTCGGCTCTTCTCCAATAAATATGTAGAAATGCCACACAGTCAACATAAGAACACTGGCTGTACAAAGATGGCGGGGTCATTAGCTATGTTTGTAGGTTGCTCCCTTTTTGCTATAAACCTTTAAGGTGTGTATAATGCGCTTTGGTGGTTTGGAGGGCCAGAGAATAGCTAGTGCCTTAATTAATATAAGATGCTTGTTTTAAAAATAGACTTTTGTATGACTTGCAGTTGCATGCATCTTAATGCTGACTGTTCTATATTGGCTGCTAATGCTTTGATCTGTGAGAGGTGCCAGCACTGCAAATTTGGGCACTGGCTTGGTCTGTGTTATTATATTATATATTTGGGTATTTATGCAAAATAAATTATTTCTTCTGCCATTCTGCTTTGCTATTCCTGAATTTTCGTTCCCCAGTATTTTTTTTAGTGCACTCTTCCAGTTTTTAATGTGAATTAGTTGCAAACATGATTAACTTCCCAGCTGCAGTTCCAATATCCTTAATGGTGGAGGTTAGTTCTTGGGTAGTCTTTGACAGAGCACTTCTCATTTCACAAATGGCTTCAGCACTTGAACAGCAGTAATCAACTTGAGTCGCTTGTTAGTTTTCTGCCTGTCATGACACAATTTGCTGTCCTTGCCCCAGTTTTAGCCTATTCTTGGCTAAAAGGTACAATGGAGCTGGAGCATTCTAAACCTGAGGGCAGGACTAGAATTGTCCAGCCCTCAGTTGAAGAGTACCATTGACTAAAACGGAAGAACATTTGGCGTGCCCTCTTCATTAAATGAAAAGTCAATAGTAGCAGAAGGAAGCAATCACTGTAATTAGATTGAAGATGTCAGGGCAGACAGTCCAGGCTGCAGCTCTGTGTCAAAAGGCCACATGTTACCAAGTCAAGCCTGAAGATGCTTGAGAATGGAGCTGGAAGCAGTGAAGAAATTAATGGTTAACAAAGGTAATAGCCAAAGTTCAGATAGGATCCAAAAGACACGATACGAGTGGTGCTCACAGTACAACTGGTTATTTTTATTAACACTTTAAAGATGACATTTACTCTTCTGAAAAGAGAGAACGACGTGGATTGTTGTTGTATGCCTCTCATGTCCCTTTCGGTGTATACACCATGTTAACCAAATCCAGATAATGGGTTTCAGCCCGAAATGACAACTATCCCTTTCCCTCCACACATGCTACAAGACTCACTGAGTTTCTCCAGCAGCTCTCCTTTTATTCGCTCCAGACTCTAGCACCTGCACTCTCTTGTGCAAATAGTTCCCTCATAGTAAGTTCTTATAAATACCAATGTGGTTAACAATGAAATAATCTATTATTGTGACGTTGATTTAGTGATTGTGGATAACTCCGGTGCTACTCTTTTTTTTGCTCTTCCGTATTAACCTCTCACCTGAACATTGACGTCTCCAACAGTGTTGGATTCCCTCAGCTTGGATTTTCTTTTGGAGTGGGAGTTGATTCCTGTAAGAGTGTCACCACCAGTCCTAAAGCTGCTGTAAAATAAACTCTGTATTCTTGTGTTATGTTAAACCTTCAGGAATTGAGAACAAGAAAAACATTGCTTTCATGTTTCCTGTTGAGTGGGGTTCTTGCAACCTTTGAAAGTGTTGCTTTCACTCTGTGATGGGAATTGATCTTTGTATTTCCCTGTGCAGGAATTGCTCCAATATTGTGTTTAAAATGCAGCATGGCAAAATTAAGTCAACATGGAATGGTTGCTTTTAAAAGGGCTTTCTCACGGTGCGACCTGAAGCAAGACTTAACAAGAGTTTAACATCGTGGGAACCTCTGCGATAGCAGTACGGCATTCGTGGACCACCGAGGACCTCCGTGGTGCTAACGGCAGGTAGTCGTGTAACTTTGTAAGGTCGGGAGAAAATTCAAACATTTTTGAATTTCTCCAAGAGTGACGAGCAGCGTTGCAACATTGAATGAACGCTGATGCCAGTGCGATATCCGTGCGATATCCGTAATGACACTTGCGGGTACCGTGGGAACTCCTGCGAACGGTAAACCCGGAAGCTTGACAGAAGGGACATAAGGTGAGTTAAAAAGGTGGTCTCAATATCGCCAATGGACCATGTGTCCATCGAGGACGTCCCACCTAATTGTCATTGTTTGAGAATCTTTTTCACAGTAAAAAGACTTGCAGAGATGCCTCTCAGAAAAGCGCAAAGAAAGGGGTCAAAGAAAGTCAGAAAGTTTTTAGCCATGCAGGTAAATGAGGAGGAAACTCAGCAAGAGAGACAGGTGGAGAGGCAAGAGGAGATGCCAGAGATACCACTGCCTGCGGGCTCCTTGGAGCAGGGAGAGGGTGATCAAGGTGGATTTCAGATTGCCTCCCCAGTAGTGAGTATAACAATATATTAGTTTATGTACAGGAGAACAATTTAATGTTATCCATGATTTAAAAACATACAATGCTACAGATGTAAAAGTGCTGTTTTTGCAGTTTCCTTTAATTTATCTTATAAAAGTCTGTCTCCCTGCAAAAACAGCACTTTTTCATCTTTTCATCTGTAGCATTGTATGTTTTTAAATCATGGATAACATTAAATTGTTCTCCTGTACATAAACTAATGTATTGTTATAGATACTCACTACTGGGGAGGCAATCTCAAATCCACCTTGATCACCCTCTCCCTGCTCCAAGGAGCCCACAGGCAGTGGTATCTCTGGCATCTCCTCTTGCCTCTCCACCTGTCTCTCTTGCTGAGTTTCCTCCTCATTTACCTGCATGGCTAAAAACTTTCTGACTTTCTTTGACCCCTTTGCGCTTTTCTGAGAGGCATCTCTGCAAGTCTTTTTACTGTGAAAAAGATTCTCAAACAATGACAATTAGGTGGGACGTCCTCGATGGACACATGGTCCATTGGCGATATTGAGATCACCTTTTTTACCCACCTTATGTCCCTTCTGTCAAGCTTCCGGGTTTACCGTTCGCAGGAGTTCCCACGGTACCCGCAAGTGTCATTACGGATATCGCACGGATATCGCACTGGCATCTGCGTTCATACAATGTTGCAACGCTGCTCAAGTCACTCTTGGAGAAATTCAAAAATTTTTGAATTTTCTCCCGACCTTACAAAGTTACACGACTACCTGCCGTTAGCGCCACGGAGGTCCTCGGTGGTCCACGAATGCCGTACTGCTATCGCAGAGATTCCCACAATGTTAAACTCTTGTTAAGTCTTGCTTCAGGTCGCACCGTGAGAAAGCACCATTAGTGCTGTGATATGATGGAGTTCGTATTACAGTAAAACTATTGTCTCAAACTTGCTTTACATTTATTTGAAGTTCCATTGGTTACTCGTAGCTTTCCATCAGATGTAATCTGATTTCTTCCTGTTATTCTCTTTGTTGAGATTAAATATGTATAGCATAAGGGAAAGGAATTGTGGAACAACTCAGTTTGTTTCCTGAAAATTTCCTCCACAAATTTCTTTGAAGTTGATCTGTTTAAATTAATAAGAAAACTAGTTTGTAGTGCATAATCAAAAATAAGCTATTTTGCTGCTTGTTCATTCGTTTATGGTTTCATATTTGCTGATGCCTTTCACAATGCAAGATTTGTACTGATTAAAATATAAATAGCATGAGAAAATGGAGCACCAGTAGGCGATTTGGCCTGTCAAGCCTGCTCTTTTAGTCATTCTGATCATGGTTGATGCCTTTAAGCTCTTGTTTCCTCTTCTGAGTTCCCATATTATGCAGGGCTGCCAACTCTCACGCTTTGAATTTGGACAAATTCTCACGTTCTCACGCGGATCACAAATTTCTCACGCTCTGTTGTGAGAAATTCTGTGATCAACGAGAATTTCAAAACTCATATCAAGTGCATGGGCCGCGAGTGTTGGAGAGCTGGGGCTGAGAGAGGGATGCAAGCAGAAGCAGCGGCGGGGACAGATGCGAACGTGGGGCTAGCGAGTGTTTGCCGGGCTGGCGAGAGTTTGCTGGGCTGGCGTGTCGCTCGCTGCAGCTCCGGCCAAGAGTCCCGGTCCGTTGGGGGCGTCGGAAGCGTTGCGCCGCTGCCGTTAGAATCTATGTGCCGAATTTGTCCTGGTAACCGGCATGGACCAGGCTGTGGCTCGGTGCATCCTGGAGGACCGGGCAGTAAATGAGTGTCACCTAACGCAGCAAGTAAGGCCATGTCCTGCTCCCGGCATAGACCAGGCTACGGCTCGGTGCATCCTGGAGGACAACCAGTAGCTGCTGGAAGTAGGTACCAAGCACTGGGTAGAAACGGTGGAAGATAGTGACCTTCAAATGGGGGTGGTTGGAGAAAGCATCCTGCTTGCCTGCGAGATTTTCACTTACTGTAACTGCAGGAAAAATGTTCCCGATGTTGGGGGAGTCCAGAACCAGGACACACACAGTTTAAGAATAAGGGGTTGGCCATTTAGGACTGAGATGAGGACAAACTTTCTTCACCCAGAGAGTTGTGAATCTGTGTAATTCTCTGCCACAGAAGGCAGTGGCCAATTCGCTGGATATTTTCTCGAGCTAGAGAGAGTTACATTTTGCTCTTGAGGATCAAGGGATATGGGGAAAAAACATGAAAGAGGTACTGATTTTAGATGAACAGCCATGATCATATTGAATGGCAGTGCTGGCTCGAAGGGCTGAATGGCCTATTCCTACGCCTATTTTCTATGTTTCTATGCTTGAATGGAGCCCTGAGGAACCCCGCATGTGAGTTTTGTACGTTCTGATTCAAAATTACCAAGGGAAACAAAATAATCCCGATCTTTCAAGTAAGATTTGAACCAGTCCAGCACAGAACCAGAGAGTCCCACCCACTTCTCCAGTCTGTCAAGCAGTATGTTGTGGTCCACCGTATCAAAAGCAGCACTGAGATCTAGCAGTACCAAAACTGAAGCTTTTGATGCATCACTGTTTAGATGTATGTCGTTTAGGACCTTAGTGAGTGCAGTCTCGGGGTTGTGATATGGCCGAAATCCCGACTGGAAAACATTAAAAATATTGTTTTGGGTCATAAAGCAGTAAATTTGTTGGTAAACTACCCTTTCACTAATCTTTGCCAAAAATGCTAAATTAGATATGGGCCTGTAATTGCTCATAGCTGAGGCATCCAAATTAGGCTTCTTCAATAGGGGCTTGATCACTGCTGTTTTTAAGGCTTCGGGAAAATGCCCCGATTGAAGGGAAGTGTTTACTATGTTCAGTACTTCTGGTGCAACACTGTTAAAAATATTTTTAAAGAAGCTTGTGGGCAGCAGATCAAGACAGCAGGTAGTGGACTTTAGCTGTTGAACAGTTTCAGTCAGAGATGCACAATCTAAAAGTTTAAAATGTTGTAGATTCATTAGTGAATCTGGAGGCATAGGTGACAAAGCCATGTTCCCTGAGGTGGAGCTAGACATTGTTTGTCTTATCTTCAGAATTTTATCGGTGAAGAAATCTGCAAAGTCATTGCACGACTTGCTGGACAGGAGCTCAGGAGGGACTGATGATGAGGGGTTTGTCAGTCTATCGACAACGGCAAACGGTGCGGGAATTATTATTTTTGTTGATAACCTCTGAGAAAAAGGACTGCCTTGCCCCTTTCAATTCCTGATTATAGATACGGAGGTTGTCTTTGTAGATGTCGTAGTGGACCTGTAGTTTGGTTTTTCGCCACCTACGTTCGGCCTGTTACACTTTGTTCTTTGGGATCTCACTGCTGTGGCATTTCTCCATGGTGGCTTTTTCCTTCCAGATAAAACCTTGGTCTTTAGTGGTGCAATAGCATCCATAAGAGTCATAACATTGGAGCTAAAACCATCCACAAGGTCATCGACAGAGGCCGAGGGCAGAGTTGGTGGTGGTGTATAGGCCTGAGTAAACAATGCGCCGGTGTTTTCATTGATACAGCGCCTTTCGATCACCTCTGGTTCTTTTCTGATACTGCTAGCGGAGATGGTCATTTAAAAAAATACACAGTGGTGATCGGAAAGAGCAACATCAGTCACCATAGCATCAGAAATGTCGAGACCCTTGGAAATAATCAGATCCAATATATGCCCCCTATTGTGAGTTGGCTCTGTTACGTGCTGATTAAGTCCAAAGTTGTCCAAAATGTTCAGGAGCTCTTTTGTACCTCCATCCTCTGCATTATCTATGTGAATATTAAAATCACCCACTAAGACAACACAATCGAAATCAATGCATACAATGGACAGTAATTTGGCAATCTCATCAAAAAACTGTGCATCATATTTTGGTGGCCTGTAAATAGTTAAAAGTATTGTTCGCTGGGGAGAACTCAGCTGAGCAGCGACATATTCGAAGGAGTTGAAATTTCCACAGGACATTTTCTTGCATTGTAAAGTCTCTTTATATAAAATGGCGACTCCACCTCCTTTTCTGTGTATTCTGGCTTCATTTATAAAAATAAAACCGGGAGGTGCTGATTCAATCAAAGCTGTGTCACTATTATTTACACTTAACCATGTTTCTGTTAAAAAGATAAAGTCAAGATTTAGCCTAATCTTATTCATAGCTAATCCAATTTAAAGCATAAATATTGCATTCAAGTGTGAGTTAAGATACTCGCTACAGTATGCACCAGATTGCACAATTTCAAGCTGAAAAATATAAAAGGTGTGCAAACAAATAAAGTTGTGGGACCCTCCCACAATCTCGCGCCACCCCCATCGGTCGCTACGCTCCATCGGGCTTGGTCTCTCGCAATTTCTCACTCCCAACTCTCACCCAGTGTTGGCAGCCCTGCCATATTGTAATTGTTATCTCATGAATCAATCATTGATTCATTGCAAAGAGTCTGAAGAAGGGTTCCGACCCAAAATGTCACCCATCCTTTTCCTCCAGAGATACTGCCTGACCCACTGAGTTACTCCAGCACTTGGTATCTATCTTTGGTATAAATCAGCATCTGCAGTTCCTTGTTTCTGCACTGAACCACCATCATTTCATAGTTTTGTGATCTGATTGGAAGTGATTGGATGTTTCCATGAATCATTTGTCCCAAATTAATTTTTGATATTGAATCAATATATGAAAAGGATGATTGAGAGATGACTAGCTGGTCTGTCAAATTTACCACTGAATCACTGTAGGAAGGAACTGCAGATGCTGGTTTACATCAAAGATAGACACTAAATGCTGGAATAACTCAGCAGAACAGGCCGCATCTCTGGCTGGAAGGAATGGGTGATGTTTCGGGTCAAGACCCTTCTTCTGACAGGTCAGTCTGACAGATTGTCTACCACCGAATTAGCCTGAAGAATTACCATTGAGGCTGAACCCCTCTTACTGCTGTTAGCCCTACAATCTTCTGGAAAAAAAAGCCTAGGGCTAAGAAGGGAAACAAAAGATATACTGGAAAAGTTTGTCTTTGATTCCCTTTAGACAAGCATTATCTTTCCATGCTGTTTCCTGGGCTAATGTTATCAGCAAAAAAAACACATCCCCTAGCATTTGCCAATCTGTTGTCCACTCCCTCTTTCTGAAATGTTTCCAGGAAGCTCAATGGAAAACATAATAAGCAGCCCATAAATCAGGGACTAAAATCAAAAACAATAAAACCCAGGGTAATACAGGCAAAAAATTGAATAATGGCAGATAGGCGCTAGACAGCTATTGGATCTGTAGGCAGAAAATAGCCAGGCACATTTAAATTTAAACATCTTTATCACGGCCTGCATGGGTGCATTTTTCTCCCCTGTGGGCAAGTTGGATGCCAAGCTATGTAAATTCCTATAAAGTCATCATTAGCTAAGTAGCATCAATGAGTCTGCATGTGCAGGTCAGTTTCTTCCACAACTTTCAGACGTTGCACTGGTGATTATTTTTGAATAATGACATTGAGTAGCACATTAAAAAAAGTCTTCCTTTCATCCATCCTGTACATCACCATTTTGACTGCAGCAGCCATTAGAAAGAATGCCTGCCGACCCGTCGTTGCCTATCTTCTTCATCCTTGTGTGCTACGTCTTAATCTGTGTCAATTCAGCTTGGGCTCAGATTATTGATGGTCTGAGGTGCCATTTGGTGTTATCCACAAACATTCCAATATGGAAGTCTCTGTACCCACATTTTAATTCTTGAATTGAGTGCAGTTTTTAGAAGCAGTGATTATGTGAGTGATTATGAAAATAAAATTGAACAGTGAAATGGCATGTTATCAGTAACATCGTTTCTGATATGATTTTAGAATGCAAGTCTGATTAAAACAGTGCTAATAATAGAGAGCCATTAATAACCTACTGAAGTGCTCGGGCAATGTAAAGTTATGGCACTGAAATAATCTCGCAATAATAATAATAATAAATTTTATTTAATGGGCGCCTTTCAGACATCTCAAGGACAACTTACATAGTAATCGGAATAAAAACATATAATCGGAATAGAACAGGTAAAAAAGACATCACAGAGACACAAATTAAAAACAGAATTCAATCCAAAAACAAAATTAAAAACACAGTGTGAATACACTTTTCTTATTGAAATACCTTGTGAACTATTTGTATATAATACTCTTAAGGTATCCAACATCAGCCTCAGAGGAACATCAGATTTTCAAACCAGCGTATGTACCCCTGATCCTACTGCACCATTTGGCAGTATTGTTATTGATCCAAAGCCTCAATCATGAGCCCTTCTCATTTCCAAATTATTTGATTCTTTTGTGTCAAAATATCAAATGAATAACAAGCATGAAATCAATGGTAAAATATTGAAAGCTCTCTGAGGTTGAGAATTTTGCAATTAAAAAAAAAAAAAAAAAATCTCTTAATTTGCAAATCTAAATGGCTGATCTGTTATGCTGTACTTGTTATCCTAGTTCTTAAATCTGCAACCTGTCAGAAGATCCCTAAAAGAAAATTCAGGCAGGGTGTAAAAAAAGTATTTAATCCCATACCAAGAGTATTCTACAACACAATGAAAGATATGCAATTTCAAAGATATATTTTGATAGATTTCATATTTGCATAGTTAATGCTTAATATGACCTTCTTGTAAATATCTTCCCCTTCAGGAAGGACACTTTTGATAGAGAAGTGGCCTGGAGCATTTTCTTAAAAGTGTTTGAAGTGGGTCAAGCTGGGTCACAAGGTTAACCCGGTCTCCTTGTTTAACATGGAATCAATGGATAATAGGTTTATGTTTATTATTATTGTCACTGGTGTTGAGGTACAGTGAAAAGCTATGTTTTACATTCTATCCATACAGATTAGATATAACATATATACAGTAGATGTAGTCAGTTCAAATTCCAGTACAATAGATAGAGCAAAGGGGAAGATACAGAGTGCAGAATATAGTTCTCAACATTGTAGCATATCAATTTCTTAGACAAAGTCCAATGTCCTCAATGGAGTAGAGGTAAATCGAATCGTACCATAGCTTAAGGAAGGACCGTCCAGAAGACTGACAAGTGAGGGGAATAGGCAGTTCCTGAGTCTGGTGGTGCACACTTTCAAATACTGCATCTTCTGTTGGATGGGAGCAGAGAAAAAGAAATGACACGGTGGGACTTCTTTGATTACGTTGGCTATTTTTCTGAGGCAGCGTGAAGTGTAGATTGAGCCAATCTACACTTTTAGTTTTGTGAAGGACTGGGCTACATTTCTAAAACTCTACAATTTCTTGCGGTCTTGGACAGAGCTGTTGCCAAACCAAGCTGTGTTGCCACCTGACAGTATACTTTCTATGGTGCACTTGTAGAGGATTATGAGTGATTAAAGGCATGGCAAATTTTATCGGCCTCATCAGGAAGTAGAGGTGCCGGTGTGTCTTCTTGGCTATCGCGTCAATCGGGTTGGTCCCCAACAGACAATTGGTAATAATGCTAAGAAACTTGAAATTCTTAACCATTTCCACATGAGCACCATTGATGTTTATTGGAGCATGTACCCCACCAAGCTTCCTGAAGTCAGTACTAGCTCCTTCATCTTGCTGACATTAAGGGAGAGGTTATTGCCCTGACACTGTGTCACTAAGTCATTCCTTTTTGTCATTAAGGATTCATAGAGTGATACAGTGTGGAAACAGGCCCTTCTTGCCCAACTGGCCAACAATGTCCCAGCTACACTAGCCCCACTTGGCTGTGCTTGGTCCATATCCCTCCAAACCTGTCCTATACATGTACCCGTCTAACTGTTTCTTAAACGATGGGACAGTTACAACCTCAACTACCTCCTCTGGCAGCTTGTTCCATTCACCCACCACCCTTTGTGTGAAAAGGTTACCCCTCGGATTCCTATTAAATCTTTTCCCCTTCACCTTGAACCTATGTCCTCTGGTCCTCGATTCCCCTACTCTGGGCAAAAGATTGTGCATCTACCCGCTCTATGATTTTGTACACCTCCATAAGATATCCCCTCATCCTTCTGCGCTCCATGGAATAGAGACCCAGTTTACTCAACCTCCCCCTATAGCTCGCACCCTCTAGTCCTGGCAAAATCCTCGTAAATCTTTTCTGAACCCTTTCAAGCTTGACAATATCTTTCCTATAACATGGTGCCCAGAACTGAACACAATATTCTAAATGCAGTCTCACCAACTCGGCCACAGTGGTGTCATCTTCAAACTGGTACTGTGAATTGGAACTGAATTTGGATGTACTGTCGTGAGCAGAGGACTGAGACCAAATCCTTGTGTGGCACTGATGCTCAGAATTATTGTGGAGGAGTTGTTGTCACCGATCCTGGTTGTTGGCCAGAAAGTCGAAAATCCAGTGGCAGAAAGGGGAGCTGATTCCTAGATCCTGGAGTCTAGAGATGAGTTTAGATGGGATTATGGCATTGAAAGCAGAGCTATTCAACCTCCCTGCCATTGACTCGATCCACACTTCACACTGCTTCGGCAAGGCCACAAACATAATGAAGGGCAAGTCTCACTCCCTCTCTCCCCACTCCCATCAGGCAATATATATCAATGATTTGGATGAAGGGTTTTTAAAGTAACCTTAGCAAATTTGCAGATGACACAAAGCTGGGTAGCGGTGTGAACCGTGAGGAGACTGCTATGAGGATGCAGGGTGACTTGGACAGGTTGGGTGAGTGGGCAGATGCAGTTTAATGCAGATAAATGTGAGGTTATCCATTTTGGTGGCAAAAACAGGAAGGCAGATTATTATCTAAATGGTGTCAAGTTGGGAAAAGGGGAAGTACAACGGGATCTGGGGGGTCCTTGTTCATCAGTCACTGAAAGTAAGCATGCAGGTACAGCAGGCAGTGAAGAAAGCAAATGGCATGTTGGTCTTCATAACAAGAGGATTTGAGTATAGGAGCAAAGAGGTCCTCCTGCAGCTGTACAGGGCCCTAGTGAGACCACATCTGGAGTATCGTGTGCTGTTTTGATCTCCAAACGTGAGGAAGGACATTCTTGCTATTGAGGGTGTGCAGCGTAGGTTTACAAGGTTAATTCCCGGGATGGCGGGACTGCCATATGTTGATAGATTGGAGCGGCTGGGCTTGTATACTCTGGAATTTAGAAGGATGAGAGGGGATCTTATTGAAGTATATAAGATTATTAAGGGTTTGGACATGCTAGAGGCAGGAAACATGTTCCCAATGTTGGGGGAGTTCAGAACTAGGGGCCATAATTGGTAAGCCATTTAGAACGGAGATGAAGAAAAACTTTTTCACACAGATTTGTGAGTGTATGGAATTCTCTGCCTCAGAGGGCGATGGAGGCTGGTTCTCTGGATGCTTTCAAGAGAGAGTTAGATTAAGGGATATGGAGAGAAGGCAGGAACGGGGTACTGATTGTGGATGATCAGCCATGATCACATTGAATGGCGGTGCTGGCTCAAAGGGCCGAATGGCCTACTCCTGCACCTATTATCTATTGTCATAAGAGGTACAGAGGTTTGAAAATGCCTATCTCCAGATTTAGGTACAGTTTCTTCCCAGCTGTTATCAGGCAACTGAACCGTTCCATCACCAACTAGAGAGTGGTCCTGACCTACCATCTACCTCATTGGAGACATTTGGACTATCTTTAGTTGTACTTTATTGGACTTTATCTTGTGCTCAACGCTACTTCCATTATCCTGTATCTGTACACCATGGGCGGCTTGATTGCAATCGTGTATCGTCCTTTTGCTGACTGGATAGCACGTAACAAAAAGCTTATCACTGTACCTTGGTACATGTGACAATAATAATAAACTAAACTAAACGGGTTGTAGGGACGACACTTTACTGTAAGATATTCCAATTCTGGGGAGCAGGAGTTCACTAGGAATGCCACATCCGAGCACCATGCAGAGTTTTTTAGAAAGCCGACCCCTGCTTTTTTAACCTTGTCTGAGGAAGGCAAGAAGCCCTCGGCTTGAATGGCACTGTCAGGTGAGGCAGGGGTGAGCAATTTATCTGCAAAACAGAGCACGCAACAGTCCCTCAACTTGTGCTGTAAGTTTCCTTGCTTCAGAATTTCAGAAGTAAAATAATTTTTCTGTTTTCTAATTTTCTGCTCTTCTGTTAAAATCAAGAATACTTGGATCTCCTTTTGTGATTCAGCAATACCAAATATGTTATTGTTGCTGTTAGAAAAAAATAAATTCTAACAGGGTCGTTTTATTGGAATTTCTAAAATCGTGCCTTTTTCCTGTTTTTCCAAAGTTTCTATTGCTTTTGTGACTGATGACAACAGATTCAGAACAGACCGCAATTGAACTTGAGACTTTGCCCATTTGTGTCACTTTAATCTGCATAGTGATACACCCTACTAATTAAGTACCAGGAAGGGTGATCAACATTGCGTTATCAGTGAACCGTGACAATATTTACTTTGATGTCAGGCTGTACTTCTGTACTTTGTCCTTTTTCATGGAAAGATCATTATTTCAGATTATTTGACTGAGTTTGGCTTGGGCTTCACATTAGATTGTTAAAGTTCATGGCATGCTCAGTTTGAGTTCTAGATGCAATTACTAACTCTTCCGTTCCATTCATTTGTCTGTTTGATTTGGGTGGGGCAATGGCATGTGTAACTTAATCCTGATAAGTGTGAAGTGACGCACTCTTGTAGGTCAAATAAAGGTAGAGCCTTGGGAAACATAAGTCAATGAGAAGCAACTGTCAATGTGACTTCCTTCTTCAAAGAATGGGAGAAACCCATTAGGCAGGGAACTGCCATAAGGTGCTAGATTCAATAATAAAAAAGGAAATAGCTAATCATTTAGGATGCTGAATATAATTAAATTGATTCAACATGAGTTTTATGAAAGTTAATTCATGTTTGAAAAATTTGCTTGAAAAGGAACCTGATGGAGGTAAACAAAATTGAGTGTCATAAATGAGTAAGAAACTTTCCCTCATGGCAGAAGTGACTAAGACCAGAGGGCATAGGTTTAAGTTATGGACTAAGGTTTACAGGGGATCGGAGGAATAATTCTTCCTACTGAAATCTGGACTATTTGAGAAAGTGATGAAGTCGATATTCTCACAACTTTTAAGAAGCATCTGAATGAGTACTTGAATTACCAAGGAATAGTAGGTTATGGATAAGGTGCTGCTAACAGTACAGTTCTGCAGGCTCTGCCATTTTTGTCGTCTCTCAAATGGTATTGACATTGACTGGTAGGCACCTGGTGGCAGATACTGTTTTATGAGCACTGTTTTTAGTTGTTCGGTGAAATAGTACAAAATGCAGAAAACGCGAAATTAAGGTCTGACATCGAAATTAATATTAGAGCAAATGAAAGGGAGGCTTTGTGGAGCATATTAATCGATCAAGGGAAGTTTAGGGAGCAAAGGGTCTGAAGAAGGGTCTCGACTCGAAATGTCACCCATTCCTTCTCTCCGGAGATGCTGCCTGTCCCACTGAGTTACTCCAGCATTTTGTGTCTTCCTTTAGGGAGCATAGGTTTAGGGAGGGAATTGCAATGATGGAGACAGATGAAAGTAAAGCTATCGGAGTCATGGAATCATACAACATGGAAACAGGTCCATTAGCCCAACTGATTCATGCCAACCAAGCTGATCTCAATCCATTTGCTTACATTGTGGCCTTATCCCTCTAAAAATAACCATCCATGAACCAGTTAATGTGTTTTTTTAAACATTATAGTTGTACCTATTGCTACCACTTCCGTTGGCAGCTCATTCCAGATACCCACCACGCTCTGTGAAAAATATGCCTTTTAGGTCTCTCTTAAATCTTTCCCCTCTCCCCGATTCTGATAATAAGACTGTGATCATTCACTTTATCTTTGTCCCTCATCATTTTTTTTTAGCTCTTATAAGGTCACCCCGCAGCCTCCTTTGTTCCAGGCTTAGTCCCAACTATCCAGTCTGTCTTTTTAATTCAAGCCTCCAGTCTCAACACCATCTTGTTAAATTTTGTCTGCATCTTCTCTATCTTAGTCGCATCCTTCCTCTAGTATAGCGACCAAAACACACAATATTCCAGGTGCAATCAACGTGTTGTGCAGTTATAACATTAAGTCCCAACTCTTGTACTTAAATAACTTGTTGAATGCAAATGTACCGTATGTTGCGTTCACCACAATGTCTAACTGTGTCGCCACTTTCAGATAACGATATACCTGTACCCTGCTAGTGTATAGGAAGGAAGTGTAGATGCTGCTTTGCACCTAGATAGACACCAAATGCTAGTGTAACTCAATGGACCAGGCAGCATCTCTGGAGAAAACGATTAGGTGGCGTTTCGGGTCAAGACCCTGCTTCAGGCCTGAGCCGCTCAGTTACTCCAGCATTTTGTGTATACCCTGCTAGTGATGGAATGATTCCATATCAGGAGGTGACTGTGGCCAGAACTGGAGGAATATAGATCTCAGAAAGTTAGAGGGCTAACTAGGGAGATGATTACAGACAGAAAGGTGATTTAGGCCATTGAAAGATTTAAAACCAGGGTGAGTATTTTAAGTTTGAAACCTTGCAGGATTTGAGATAATGAACTTGTTTCACTTAGGATGTGGCCTGTAAATGTGTTGATGATTTTATTTGGAATGGAATTGGCAGGGAATTGGAAGCAGAATCTTTGGTTGACATTTTTAATATATTTTCCCATCCCCTGCATGGATTCTGTGACAAATGTTACACTGACTAAAATGAGTTAAATAATAACTGCATTGACGTGCCCTATCAATGTGTTTTTTACTGACTATTACATTGAGATATGTAGCCACTAGAAACTGAAGAGATCTTTGTAATTCTTAACTACAGATTATCACAACTGTATAGATCGCAACAAAAGTAAAAACTTGTGAGATCGTTTTCCTCTGTTTGTGTAATTGACTTTGCTCTTATCACGATGAGCAGAACATTCAGTAAAAGTATTAAAAATTGTAGCTCTTTAAAAAATAAATAAAGTTGTAACTTTGAGATAACTTGTGAACAACAATAGGACATTTAGTCCCTCGAGCATATTCTGCTGATATAGAGATCATGGCTAGCTTGTTTCCTCTTTTATCTCCCTTCATTTCATATAATTTTATATGCCCATATTGTAAAAATCAATCATAAACTTAATAATGTTAACTGAACTAACTAACGCCTGACATTTTGTGAGATGACTTCTACCCTTCCTGATTAGACTAGTGCTGTTGTGCATAGTTCTAAAGACTTGGGTTGTGCATAGTTCTAAAGACTAGTGCTGCTGTGCATACTGTAGTTCTAAAGACTGCTGCGGTCCCAGGATGGAAGTGGGTGCAGAGGTTTTGGATAGATGCTACATCTCCTGCGGTTGCTGGGGAAAGTGGCTGGGGAAGAGGCATGTTGGGTGGTCAAGGATGAGTGAAACAAGGAGTTGCGGAGAGAGTGGCCTTTGCGGTAAAAGGAGGGGTGGGGACTGATGGTGGGATCATCTTGAAGGTGGCAGAAATGTCGGAGAATGTTGTGTTTGATACGGAAGCTGTGGGGGGTGGGGGGGGGGGGAGATAGGTGAGAACCAGAGGAACTCTATTCTAGTTCTGTCTGGAGGGAGGGGGCGTGAGAGCAGAACTGCAGGTTCATAGAAAATACATAGGTGAGGGCTCCATCCACAGCAGCAATGGGGAAGCCTTGTTTATTGAAGAAAGAAAACATCTCAGATGTCCTTGAGTGGAAAGTCTCAACTTGGGAGGAGATGTGGCAGTGACAGAGAAAAATGGATGATATCCTTTCAGGAGGCAGGGAGGGAGAAGGTGTAGAGTCAGATAGAGGAAGGAGTCAGTGGGTTTTTACTAGATGTCAGCCGATACTGTCCCCTGATATGGAGACGGAGAGATTGAGAAAGGGGAGAAATGTGTGAATTTGAGGGCAGGGTGGAATTTAGCAGTAAAGTTGATGAAAACAACAATTTCTGCACCGGTTCAGAAGGCAGCCCTGGTGCAGATTTGGGGAATGATGCTGGGGTATGTTTGGAACAAATAGCTTTCAACAAAACCAACAAAAGGACATGCATAGCTGGGGCCCATATGGGTACCCACAGCTCCATCTTTGTCTGGAAGTTTGCAGGTCCTCATCTCCTGCTAAATATTTTGCTGATAAACATTTCACTCAAAGTTTCAACCGCCCCCCCAAAAATGTATTCCAGGCTGCCAATGTATGTGAGATAGTCATACAGCAAATTATGACACGTAAAAGAGTCCATCAGTTCACTGAGTTACTCCTTTCCATCAACCACCCATTTACACTGACCCTGCAGTAATTTAATCTAATTTTATTCGCTCTACATTCTCAAAGCAGAGTCACTGTCTCCTGAATAAGTTATAGTTCTGGACTATTAATTCTGAGTAATTCTGTGGTTTGTAATGTGCAGCTGCTCTGGAAAGGTGCCTGGGATATTAAGAGAAGGTCAAAAGCAAGTGCCGGTGAGAGCAGAAATGGGCTGGAGTAATGTCAGCCCATCACCTCCCTTGCATTTCTCTATTCTGCTGTTGTATTTTGGTTAGAATGCAATGGAGTTGTATCATTTGCTGTTGCATTTCACCCCCTACTCCCGTTTAACTTTGAATTTTTTGATATTTGCCAATAACCCCCTTGGCCTTTTGTTTAGTTTCAGAGCAAATGCTGCAGTATTGACAGCTGAGAAATGTCAAGCAGTTTGAATTTAGATTTCAAAGTTAACAACCTTTTACTATTATGTTCATCAAGAAATGGCATGCTAGATGTGGCTAGGCGTTTGCTGGAATGTTAGTGGTTCCACTCCGTGGGCCTTTCAAGATTATTTATATCACTAACGCCTTGGCTTCATTTAATTGTTCCAAGTCACAGAATTCTGTTTCAGTTTTGTGGTAGCAATTGACGATCCATTAAATAATATTTAAAAAATCAATTAGCTTGTGCCAAAATACATCTCATGATGGACAATCTCAAATATTTGTACAATAGACAATAGGTGCAGGAGTAGGCCATTCAGCCCTTCGAGCCAGCACCGCCATTCAATGTGATCATGGCTGATCATCCCCAATCAGTACCCCGTTCCAGCCTTCTCCCCATATCCCCTGACTCCGTAATCTTTAAGCCCTATCTAGCTCTCTCTTGAAAGTATCCAGAGAACCGGCCTTCACCGCCCTCCGAGGCAGATAATTCCACACTCACAACTCTCTGTGAGAAAAAGTATTTCCTCGTGCAGTTTCTGCATGAAAAATAACAACTAATTATTTTCTTCTGACAAAGCCTAGTTACCTGAAAGCTATTGCATATGTTAAACTCCGGGAAATGTTCTGGTCCGCCCAATTCAATGTAGAATAGATGAGAGGCAGGTATGCAACAGTATTTGAATTAAAGGAAATTGATTCATATAATAAATTTGAATTCTCTTAAGCTATGTTATTTAAGAAAATGCGATTCCATGTGTATGTTTATTTCCTTTTCAGTGGTGTTAGTAAGATAGTCAACTAGGTTATCTGAATCAAGAAAGCTTTCCTTTCAGTCACACCTGCAGTAAATGTTGATTTAGTACTTAGTATCACAGTAGCGACCAATTCCAACAGCAGCCTATACAGACCAGTAAAAAATAATCATTGAACCCAGCAACAATAGTAAAACCTGACTTTTGGTTTCCTCACAGGTGCTTCTACGAAGAGAAATACCAGAATTTTCTACATGAATCTCTCAAGTCTTTTAGGGACATTGGTGACTCTCGTATTACGGGGAGATTGTGTTTCTATAAAATGGTTTTAATCGCAATTTTCCATAATGCAAGGTCATGTCATCTACATGTGTCAGGAAATGCAAATCAAAAAATGAAATGTGTTTATTATTTTTTTTTTACAAATTCTGTAAGAGCTCATTTTAATCCACATTTCAAAGTTTCAGGTAGTGATTTGTGAATTCTGTAAGGGTAAAATTCTGTTACCTGAATGATTGTAACATGGGGGTTGCCTGCATTTGTTAGCATTTCTCACTTTTCTTTCAATGATCTGTTCATTATCTTTTGCAGCAATGATGCACATTAGAAATGATTTAAAAAACACTTAACAGAGATGACTGTTTCGTGTTTACATAACATAGAGATAACAAATATTATTTTGAGAAACAATTCACATAATATGTTGCTGCACATATAGTAGGTTATTATGTCTAACTGCTGTTATCATTTCCCGTTCGCAAAGCCTATTAGAAATTTGATTACATAGACATGGAACAGTAGAGCCCAGGAACAGGCCCTTCAGTCCATGATGTCCCTGCTCACCATGATACCAATTTAAACTAATCCCATCTGCCTGCACATGGCCTATATTCTACTGTCCCCTGCCTCTTGGTCTATCCATATAAATGTTTAAATTTGTCCTTGTATCATAAAATACATCGAATGGAGGTTAATTCCATTAATTTGATCTTCTGTTCACATCAGAGTGTTTATTGGAAGTTGAAGCATGCACATGTTATTCAATTGACCATTGATAGATGCCCATTATGTACATATTTGTGCCTGCTGCATAAATTCATGAAGTCTTGGATCAAAGATGTTATTTGATGTCACTGTGATTACATTGCTTTTTCTTTCTTCCCCATGTTAATGAACAAGGTTGAATTTGTTAAGGCATTCAAACAAACCTCTTCAGTAGTTCACCTAAATGTTCACTTGTGCATAGAAATATCAGCATCTGATTGACTGTAGGGGGGTTATGAACTAAGAAACTGATCCCGGTATAGAAACATAGAAAATAGGTGCAGGAGTAGGCCTTTCGGTCCTTCAAGCTAGCACCGCCATTTAATATGATTATGGCTGATCATCCAGAATCAGTACCCCGTTCCTGTATGAATCAAGGAAGAAAACCATGTAGAAATAAATAGTTTCATTGCAAAGCTTTTGGCATTCTATTGTGAAGAGCTAGTAAAGACAGCTGCAGGAAACACACAGTTCAAGCCTAAGATGGTCTGTTAAAATGCCGGGAGACTGAAAGTTCATTAATATTTCGTGAAAATGATTCGGCTAATCTTTCATTATCCTTTTATCTGATTCTAGGTTGTTTCTTTTTGTGCTGCTGTTTTTAACGCTTTTTTTTCCTATTTTACTTCTTGTGCCATCCATTGCCCTAAATGGCTGGCTGGTAGGCAGTCATGCTGACTGCTGCTGCTCACTTGGTTGACAGGATGCACATGGCGGAAGATATGACGGGCACTTTTCATGCCCTCTGTTGCAATCTACCCAGAGATGTCTCTATGTGTGACTTCATAAATCAACATGTTGGTTTGCTGAAGTGCAACAGGTCGGGCACCTTTAAACTTTCCACTGTTTTAGACATGTCCGCAGCTTGTTGCGAGTGAACTGGTGCATTTGTATCAGGTAATGTTTGGACGTCAATCACGGAGAAGCATGTATCATATCTAATTAAACTGACAGATTGGTTTCTTGTTGCTTTACTAGCTGGATTGCCTTTTGCAATTCTTTCATCGATGCGCACTCCATTCAGACGAGGATTTTACTGTAATGATGAAACCATCAAGTACCCATACAAAGAAGACACCATATCCTACCAATTATTAGCTGGCATTTTTATTCCAGTTGTTCTACTGGTAGTAAGTCAACATTTTTATTCCACACAATTGTTGCTTTCACTTGTTATTGTAAATTATGTTGCTTAATAATTGGCAAGAATATGTCACGCAAGGGAATCTACGGCTTGCTTGACTCTTTGACACTTACAACGGAATTCGGGAAGTTCCAATCACTGTCTAGTTAACTGTTCGCTCTTTGGTGGCAATTTGGGCCATGAGAATTAGAAACATAGACAGGTGCAGGAGTAGGCCATTTGGCCCTTCGATCCAATATGGTCATGGCTGATCATCAAAAATCAGTACCCCGTTCCCCATATCCCTTGATTCCTTTAGTCCTTAAGAGCTAAATCTAACTCTCTCTTGAAAACATCCAGTGAATTGGCCTCCACTGCCTTCCGTGGCAGAGAATTCCACAGACTCACAACTCTGGGTGAAAATGTTTTTCCTCATTTCAGTCCTTATTCTTAAACTGTGACCCCTGGCTCTGGACTCTCCCAACATCGGGAACATTTTTCCTGCATCTAGCCTGTCCAATCCTCTAAGAATGTTATATGTTTTTATAAGATCCCCTCACATCCTTCTAAATTCCAGTGAATACAAGCCCAGTTGACCCATTCTTTCATCATACGTCAGTCCCGCCATCCCGGGAATTAATCTGGTGAACCTACACTGCACTCCCACAATAGCAATAATGTCCTTCCTCAAATTAGGAAACCAAAATTGCACACAATACTCCAGGTGTGGTCTCGCCAGGGCCCTGCACACCTGCAGTAGGACCTCCTCACTCCTAAACTCAAATCTTCTTGCAATGAAGGCCAATGATTGGCTTTCTTCACTGCCCTTATTTGTCTATATTTCTTTAGTTAAGCAACGGCAGTGAAGTTATGTCATTGACATAATGACGGGTAGTGTGCAGAGTTATGATAATGAACAACACCCATTAAATATCTTGCAGCACTAGTTTCCTACAATTGCCAATAACATGGGTGGCTCTACTTTTTGTATGTTATGTCAGCTCTTCATACCTGCAAGTGGCCAGATTCAGCTCTTTCAAAATTTGCTGTAATAATCAAGATGCAAATGATTATAGAGATTTTTAACTTGTAAGAGTCAATCACTATTTGCCAGCCAAAAAGATTGGTTCCAAGCATACATAATGTTACATTCTTCAATGATACGCCATGCCGAGCTCTAGACCAGTGGTAGTAGTGCCCAAAACTCGGGGCACAGCAGGAAAAAGACGGCTTACTTTCTGGGTGGTTACATTTTGCTCAAATCACCAAGTCCCCTTTGTTCTCAGGCAATGTTCTCAGATATGGTTCACCTCTTGTGGAACCATGTCATGATCCTCACTTGCCTACTCTTTTATAAGCTTAGACTGGAAGGCTACTACCTCACTTTTGTCAGGTGCCACGATGTGTGATTGACTCTTAAAACCCTCTGAAGTACCTTGTGTACACTGTGTAAAACAACCATGTAGAAGATGCTGATCAATCTCTCATGTTGTCATACACCTAGATTTTGTAGGAGACACTAGCTTTCAGAGTTAACATGTCAATGAGGTATAAGATGGGTTATCATTATGCCATTTGCAGGGATTAAAATATAAACCACTCAGTGGTATATTCCACAGGAATGACAAACTGATTGTAAAACATGAACCATTGAGCTACTCATGTTTGAGAGTTTTAGGTTAGTGTCCATAGCCTGGGTTAGTCATTATTGGAAATGGTTATTGGTTCACATGGTTTCTTCCTTATCCTCTACTACTTGTGGACCAGGAATCTCCATTTCATCTTGTTTGCTAGAATTCAAATCTGAATTTCATACCATGAAGCAGATTATCCCGAAGCTTAAACCTCCAACTCCTCAAATGCTGCATTCTGCAGCATTTCTTGTTTCACAAGATTGTTTTGGAAAATTTACCTGGATGTGTAAAATCTACAAAATATTGGAGTCTCTGTTTCAACAATCCAATCGTGTGCTTTTGTCAGAGCATATCCATCACCAAAGTGTATTCTCCGATGTTGATGACCCTGGAGAATGAACTTCGTCTCTCAGTGATTTGCCCAGGTTTGTGTGATCAAATAATGGGAGAAACCCATGGGTTACTGCAAAATGAAGCTATCATAACTACTTCCTGCTTCAAGACATTTGCTAGCATTGTGATAAAATGGTTACTGCACGAAACAATGGCATTTATCCCATTGTGCCTTTGCTGTAGAAACAAATGCAGTTAATCCTCTTCCTCAATCTTTGACATAATTGTCCCTTTTTCATATTCAGTACTGCACCTGGATCTGCTTTTGTCACAGTCTGCACAATCCAGATCCTAACCACTCAATGGTTTTCCTTGTGTTTTGTTTTGTATTCATTTTACAACTGCGTCCTCTTGTTCGTAACTCTTCTACTATAGTGGATAGTTTCTATCTATTTACTTTGTCAATGCCATAAAGTGACTTGAAATCTCTGTCAAATCCCTAACCTCAAATTCCTTTGTAGCAAATCTGTGTGTTCTCTGAGGTTTTCATGTCATTCTTAAAGTGCAGTGCATGCAATTATGCATAAACCTCTCGTGGTAACCAAACTTATGTTTATGAAAAGTTTCAACCTCATTTCCTTACTTCTGCACTCTCAGTGGCTTTAAGTAAGCCCCAGTTTCTTTGTGCATTTTTCTGTCCTGTCACCTTCGAGGATTTGTATACATGTACCCCCAAATCCTTTATTTCTTTTGTGCTATTTAGATTTAATGTTTGATGCAAATAATGAGACAAATATTGAGATTGTCTTGCTGCCAGTGTCTGTTGTAGTTTTCTTCTATGTCAATGCATCTTAGATGCCACTTAATGTATTCTGGTGTCTTGCAAATCATGGCATTATTTGCCCATTTCAATGGATTTGTCTTTCTTTTGTAAATGTTATATTTGTTTTTTAGTTAATTAATGTATACACTGGCTTTTGTAAAGATCTGCTTCTGGTAGCTTTGAAATATTAGCTTCCATTGAAGCTTAATACGGCTGCAAGCCCCGTTGGTGCAAGATCTTGAAAACTGGTTGCAGACCAACCTGGAACAAGCAACTTGGCTCGGTGAAAATTTCTTCTATAAAGCTGGGCTTCCAAGGCCAGGTGGCATTCCCAGACAAGATCAAATAACATGCAGCCCTGATTTTAACAGAGGGTGAAATAGGATGGTGATTTGATTCCCAACCTTATTAAAATAGCCAAGGCCCACCTCCGAAGTCCTGCTTGAACTTGGTAACAGTAACACCACCCCAGGTGGTGGGTGAGGATGCTGGATAACTAGCGGATATGAACATAGTAAGTGGCAGGAGGGTAGGGAAGGCCCAAGGCATCTATGTTAGCCAGAGGAAAGTACTCCACATCTTCATGGCCTACAACAGTACTTGCCACTTTTTCTGTACTTGGTGCCTGATAACACCAGCTGAGATGGCATCTCGAGTCAGAAGAGTCACTCGCCTTTTGAAATAATGCTCGGGTAGGGACTGTCATTAGACACCAACTTGTCCATTTCACAAGGGGCCTCATCTGTCTGTGGCATTCTGTGACCTCCAACTTCTGCCTCCCAGTCAAAGCTGAGTGCAGAGCTCACTAAAACAATTGGATATTCCATGTGAGAACTTTCATCTGGTTTTTTACCTTCTGGCCAGCAGCAGGCCTGCTGTTGCCACCATCTGCTGCCCTGTGTGCTGATCTTCTGATTGTGGAGCTTCATCCTGCCAGTGGAAATGTCAACGATTATGACAAAAGTAACTAACAAACATACTAAAAATCATTTGATGACCAGCTCTGCTGCTTTACTAGTATTATACTCTGAGCAACAAAATGATCATGGGTTGTTGCAGTAATCGAAGATCATGTGGACTATTGTGCGTAATACTGATGTCGTACTTTCAAATAATTTCAGCTGCAAGTATAAATGACAGAATCATGACTAATTAATCAGGGAAAGCTGTACAAATGAGCACCACTCATAAAACTTGTCTGATTTTTACCTCAATAGCTGCCAAATTCAAAAGATACGATTCACAAAAACTTAAACAAATGGGCTTATAAAATAGATTTTCTGATGCTGCTTTCTTTTTTCTTGCAACTATCTGTGCTGAATTACTAGTGGATTGCATGCTGCATGCTTTGGGAATATCATGACTTGTTCTTCGTGCAGAAATTATGCTTAACCTTGTTTCTGTTGCAGATAATCTTTGGGGAGTTAGCCTCAGTTCGTTGGAACCGTTTGCACTCAAATTCCTTTATTACAAACTCCTATGTAGCCACTGTGTATAAGGCAATTGGGACATTTTTATTTGGGGCTGCTGCAAGCCAGTCTCTGACCGACATTGCCAAATATTCAATTGGGCGTCTTCGACCTCACTTCATCAATGTTTGCAAGCCCGACTGGGTGAATATCAACTGTGCTGCAGGGTACATAAATGAATTCACCTGCCTGGGTGACCAGCGAATGACCAATGAAGCACGGTAAGTTTGAATTAACTGATGGTCAATTGTTTCTTTATTGACATGTGTACCAGATACATTGAATTTTTCTTGCATACAAATCAGCAAATCTCTCTTTCTTGATCTACCTTTTTCTTGGTAAATTTAAAATAGAAGTTGTACATGAAATGTTTGTCATATGCCGCGGTTTATACTACTGTACATTGCTTCTAATAAAAATACAAATAAAAAACCCCAAAAAAGACCAAATCAGCAAGACTATCCCCGTACATAAGCACAATCGCCCCAGTTAGTGCAGTATGCACAGAGCAGCCTACTGGGTCCATATACAAGAGGTGCCATTTTACAGTCCCATCTGCTGCAGGCCACAAAGGCTCGGTGCAGCCGTATCCTCCATTTTGTTCATCTTGCAAAACATCGTCCCTTTCCACGCTTGGCCCTCTTCAGCCCTCGTTTCCCGGGGGGCCGGGCTTGTGGTGGCCTACCCTTGCTGAGGGCCGGGCCTGCGGTTGGCTCACTGGGTTGAGGCCTAGGCAGCTGTAGGACCTCCAGCGTCCCTGTCCACCATCAAGGCCCAGCCCTGCTTCCCGTCGCTGGTCCGCTTACCGGCCCTTGGTCCGTCTTCCTTCTCTTCAGTGGGAGCAGAGTCCAAGCTCAGCGGCAACCTCTCCGGGCCTGTCCTCATTGCCGCTGCAGCGATCCGCGGCTCACTGGGAGGCGGCCTACTGCCCTGCGGCTCGTCGGATTGCTTGCCAACATCTCTCTGATCTGCCAGCAACCGGGGCCTTGTCCTGGTTTGCTCCGTGCCAGCGGCCAGGCCCGGTCCAGCCCGGCTATCTAGCGCTCCTTCCTGTGCTGGTGCAGCGCTCACTGGGAACAAAGCTTTCATTTGGTGCCTATCAAATCATCTAACATCAAAGAGAAAGCAAATAGTCTACAATTCCCTCATTGTGGTTGGCTCTAAGAGTTGCTCTGAGCCATGGATGTGGAAGGTGCGATGGTTTTGTGGTGAGGAATATTACACATTGTTGGATGTCTTTGTGGCGATTGAATGGTTCTTCCACACAACAATTTTTCTCTTCACATTCACGTTCATCTCTGGCTTGGATCCATTTCTTTGTGCATTAATGTTTCTCATACTTTGGCAACCATTCGGCCAGATGCAGGAAGATTGCTCCCGATGTTGGGGAAGTCCAGGACAAGGGGTCACAGCTTAAGGATAAGGGGGAAATCCTTTAAAACCGAGATGAGAAGAACTTTTTTCACACAGAGAGTGGTGAATCTCTGGAACTCTCTGCCACAGAGGGTAGTCGAGGCCAGTTCATTGGCTATATTTAAGAGGGAGTTAGATGTGGCCCTTGTGGCTAAGGGGATCAGAGGGTATGGAGAGAAGGCAGGTACGGGATACTGAGTTGGATGATCAGCCATGATCATATTGAATGGCGGTGCAGGCTCGAAGGGCTGAATGGCCTACTCCTGCACCTAATTTCTATGTTTCTATGTTTTCTCAGAACATTTTCATCAATTTAATTTTATTTTCTCCCACATGTTTCCAGTAACCTCTTCTCCTTCATATGTCCCACATACCCCTCACCCCCCAACCCATTCTCCTGCCACCCACCTACACCAGAGGCTTGATACCTTAGGAGGTGTTGATTTATTTCAACCTTTTACACCAGGCCTCTGTCTACTCTCAATGAATTAATTCAATTCTAAATTCCATCTCTGCTCCTTCTGTTTTGACTGGTCACAAGCCAGAGATTTGCATGGGTCAGTGAAGATTATTCCAAGGAGGCTTTGAGAATATTCTTAACTATTTTCAAAAAATTGTTTAAAATTCATCGGAAATTTTTATAAAGTTGACAATTTGGAAGTCGGGCCTTTTTGTGACCCAGACTGCCTGTCGGTCGCATGAGGCATTTTACATCTCAGAATGTAATCAATTACAATTTTATAAGGTCACAGTAGAAGACAAGTATCAGAATTTTCCAAACCTTTGTATGAAAAAAGATGAGGATGAAATCCAGTTCCAAACCACATTGGGGTTGAATTTTTTTTTAATGTAAAGAGCAGAAAAGTACATTCTTTTGAATGCTGATTAAAATGTTTTGTTTCCAATCGTTTGTATACATTTTATTCAATGTCACTGCAGGCTCTGGGTGCTATGAGTGAAAGTTGCAACTAAGATTGTGCTTCCATTTATATATTTTATAAATTGTCACTCTTGGCGCGCACACTGCTTTGGCTGACTGAGGCAAGTCTGCAAATTTAGATTCTGTTTTTGTGCTTCACAGTGATTTCCTTCCATTAATTGTGCACTGAGATATCAAATTCATAACATCAACACTGCAAGTTATTTAAGTTGGCTTGCTACTGAGAATAGCACTGGTGTTGGATTTCATGAAAGTGCTAGTGCTAGTTATGTTAGGCAAGTTGAGAATGGTATTCAAAGAGTATTGGTTTATTGTTGGTAATGATTTATTAATGTCATGTGCACCAAGGTACTGTGAATAACTTCATTTTGCATACTTACCAGGCATGATCATACTGCAACATAAGTACAAATGGTAGTGCAAAAGAGAAAAACAAGCAGAGCGCAGAACTTTGTCTTATAGTTAGAACACAGAAAAGAAAAAGTGCATGGGCCACAACAAGTTAGATTGGAAGATCAGGAGTGGATCCTTAGCATACGAGAGGTCAGTTGAAGAGGCTGATAACAGCGGGCAGAAGCTGTTCCTGAATTTGATGTGTGCTTTTCGAGCATTTCTTCTGCAAAACGGGAGAGGTGAGAAGAGAGAATGAGCAGGGGTTAGCAGTCCTGGATAATGTTGGCTGCTTACCTGAGGCAGCGAGACGTGTGGAGTTGATTGGGGAGGCGGTGGTGGCTGGATTGCATGATTGTGAGGAATTGCCACCACAGTTCTCTGCAGTTTCTTGTGGCCTTGAGTAGAGCACCCACTAAACCAAGCTGTGATGTATCCCCATAGGATGCTTTCTATGAGGCATTTGTTGAAATTGGTGAGTCAATGGGAATATGTTGAATTTCCGTTGTCCTCTGAGGCAGTTGAGGCATTTGGTGGTGCCATTGTATCTGTTGTGTGGTAACAAAGTGCTTCCAGACTATTTTCTGTAGATGCAACTTCTCATCTTCACTTCAGTGATTCAGCTTTTCCACAGGCATCATCTCAATGGGAGAAGCCACAGAGCTTTCAATTCATTGGCAAGTAGTCGGTTGCACCATGGCATTGGCAAGTAGTCGGTTGCACCATGGCATTGGCAAACAGTGTTGAGGAGAAAATAAAATTAAAAGAACCAAATAAAATAATTAAGCTATTCAAATGTTCCACCCTGTCAGTCATAATTTCCACAAATTGATTATTCATTCTATCAATATGTTTTCTCACAAGAACCAGAAAGTTAGATAATTGAGACCAGGAGTTATTAGTTATAAGCGTTGGACATACTTACATAGAAACATAGAAAATAGGTGTTGGAGTAGGCCATTCGGCCCTTCGAGCTTGCACCGCCATTCAATAGGATCATGACTGATCATCCAACTCTGTATCCTGTACCTGCCTTCTCTCCATACCCCCTGATCCCTTTACTTAGATTAGATACTTAGATTCTTTTTTTCTGGAACACCGTATATTGCGGGGAGACCTTATAGAAGTCTAGAAAATTATGAGATGCATAGATAGGGTAGACAGAACCTTTTTCCCTGGATAGAATTATCAAATACTAGAAGGCAAAACTTTAAGATTAGAGGGGCAAGGTTTATAAAAATGTGTGGGGCATGTTTTTACCAGAGGGTAATGAGTGCCTGGACTGTGCTGTTGGGAGTGGTGGTTGAGGTAGAAACAACAGAGGCATTCAAGAGGCTTTTCAATAGGTATTTGGAGAGACAGGGAATGAAGGAATATGGGTTTTGTGCAGGCAGTTAACAGTTGGTCTTGGCATCGTGTTTGGCATATACACTGTGGGCTGAACGGCCTATTCCTGTGCTGTACAGTCTATATACTATGTTCTATGACAGGTGAATGCAGGTAAGGGGCAGTTGGGTGGTGGATGTGACAAAGGTTACAGGTGAAAAGGAGACCAAAGGGGTGTCAGGTAAACGGAAAGAAGAGGAGTGAAATGTGAAGTTGCACGGAGGGATAAGGGTGGAAGTGGACAGGGGAGGGGAAAGGGGGGGATGAAGGGAAGTATTTGACATGGGGATGGAGATGAGCATATGGAGGAGGAAAAAAGGAACAGGGTAGCTGGAAGATGGCAGGGAAATGTGTGTGCACAGAGTAGGGAGAAAAGGAGGGGGGGGGGAGTGGGGGGAGTAGTGCTTGAAGTTGAAGAATTCAATGTTCATCTTGTTTGGTCGTAAGCTACTGAAGCAGAATTTGAGGTCCTGTTCCTCAGGTTTTAACTGAACACTTATGCTGAGTCCGCCAGGAAATGGGGTACTGCAAGGCTCGGTGCTGGGACCGCAGCTATTTACAATATACATTAATGAGCTAGATGATGGGATTAAAAGTAACATTAGCTAATTTGCAGATGACACAAAGCTGGGTGGCAGTGTGAATTGTGAAGAGGATGCTATGAGAATGCAGGGTGACTTGGACAGGTTGGGTGAGTGGGCAGATGCATTGCAGATGCAGTTTAATGTGGATAAATGTGAGGTTATCCACTTTGGTGGCAAAAAAAGGAAGGCAGATTATTATCTAAATGGAGTCAAGTTGGGAAAAGGGGAAGTACAATGGGATCTGGGGGTCCTTGTTCATCAGTCAATGAAAGTAAGCATGCAGGTACAGCAGGCAGTGAAGAAAGCAAATGGCATGTTGGCCTTCATAACAAGAGGAGTTGAGTATAGGAGCAAAGAGGTCCTTCTGCAGTTGTACAGGGCCCTAGTGAGACCACACCTAGAGTATTGTGTGCTGTTTTGGTCTCCAAACTTGAGGAAGGACATTCTTGCTATTGAGGGAGTGCAGCGTAGGTTTACAAGGTTAATTCCCGGGATGGCGGGACTGTCATATGTTGATAGATTGGAGCGGCTGGGCTTGTATACTCTGGAATTAAGAAGGATGAGAGGATATCTTATTGAAGTATATAAGATTGTTAAGGGTTTGGACATGCTAGAGGCAGGCAACATGTTCCCGATGTTGGGGGAGACCAGAACCAGTGGCCACAGTTTAAGAATAAGGGGTAAGCCATTTAGAACGGAGATGAGGAAACACTTTTTCACACAGAGATTGGTGAGTCTGTGGAATACTCTGCCTCAGGGTGGTGAAGGCCGGTTCTCTGGATGCTTTCAAGAGAGAGCTAGACAGAGCTCTTAAAGATAGCGGTCAAGGGATATGGGGAGAAGGGATATTGAGGGATCTCCTGGTTGCTAACTATTTTAACTTCCCTTCCCATTCCCATACTGTCCTCCCTCTCTGTCCTTGGCCTCCTTCCTTTTCAGAGTGAGACTACATTCAAAATAGAAGAACTGCATATTCTGCTTGGGTAGTTTACAGCCCAACAGCATGAACATTGATTTCTCCAATTTTAAGTTGTACCCCTCTACCCTCATCCTCATATGAAACCCTATGGTCTCCTTTGCACCTCTTGCCTTTGTCACTTACTCCACCCATCTGCTAATTAAACCTCCCTCATCTGTATCCACCTATCACTCGCTAGGCTTCGCCCCGCTCCCCCTTCTTTCTTTTCCCGCTTTCTCCCCCTTTGTCCATTAGTCTGAAGAAGGATCCTGACCTGAAATGTCCTCTGTCCATTCCCTCAATGATGTTACACAAAATTGCTGGAGGAACTCAGCGGGTGCAGCAGCATCTATGGAGCAAAGGAAATTTCCTTCGCTCCATAGATGCTGCTGCACCCGCTGAGTTCCTCCAGCAATTTTGTGTACCTTCGATATTCCAGCATCTGCAGTCCCCTTTTGAACCCTCAATGATGTTGCCTGATCCACTGAGTTCCTCCAGCACTTTCTGTTTAAGCTAGACCATTGCTTCTGATAGAATCCTTCATGTTAAAAGCTTTGACAGTTGTGTTACTTGATTTATGGGGCTCTATGTTTAAATAACTGGTGACTAATGGTACCTTAATCCCTTAGCCCCCATCTCCTACTTAATGGAATACCCACAACAGACTGCTGAAACCAGTTGCAACACAATGTCTGGCTGTGCCTTTGTATTATCCAGCCAGAGATCTGTGTTTTTTTCAAACACTTGCCAAATCATCCGTGTCCTTTGATGAGTTGATGTGAGTTGCATGCTTATGTTCTGAAGTCAAACACTGAGCAGAGTCAAACCCTCATCAACTGTTGCCAAATAAGAGAATATAGTTTAGAATTTAAATGTCTTTCCAGATCATCTGGGCAATGTATATGATCTGACTGCAGAATCTTTTGCTGCAGATAGACAGTGGTTCAGTGTCCATAATGACCGGTAGACAAAGTGGAACATTGCTGTTAACATTTCAATAACTTAATTATTTTCTTTGGTTTTTTCAATTTTATTTTCTCCTCCACATCGTTGCCAGTGTAATTTATATTAGGTAGCACAATCTCAGTTGTAACTTTCACTCATGGCACCCAGAGCCTCAAATAATATTTAATAAAATGTAATTAAGAGATAGTGGAACAGAAGTATGTATTTCAAATTGTTTCTCTCAGAGGAACACACTACCCTGCTCTTGACAATGTCAAATAAAAATTATTTTGACCCCAAAGTGTTTTGCTACAGGATTTCTATCGTATTCTGGAAGAAGTGTTATTACTTGCACTGACGCCAAAATTCTGATTATTAAATCTTCTGCTGTGGCAGAAGTAGTTCAACTCCCACTTTAAAGAAAGGAAGAGAGACGTTGAAGGTTTTTATATGAACAGGGAAGGTTGCCTGGGATGATGAATCCTCTGGTTCCTGTCACTGGTGTTGACTAGGAACAGCTAAGTTCTGGATTGCTAACACTGGTATTTCTGATACTTATGCATGTTTAGTGTTACTCCAACTCCACCCTGCCCCCTCTCAAACAAATAAGTGCAATTTCTTTCAATCTGTGCATTACTTACCACTGCCAGAGTGCACATTTCTTGAGAAGACTTGATTGATTGGAATAACTAACGATCAAAAGGATTAATTTTGAAGCAATCCTGGACAATTTTTCAAAGATTTTGATACTAAATTCCAGGATGAAATGAGGGGCAATATGGGCTGCACTGTGGTGCAGTTGGTTGAGCTGCTGCCTCACAGCGCCAGAAACCTGGGTTCTATTCTGACCTTGGGTGCTGTCTGTGTGGAGTTTGTATGTTCTCCCTGTGACCATGTGGATTACCTTTGGGTACTCCAGCTTCCTCCCACATCATAAAGACACCAGGTTTGTAGATTAAGACACATCACAGGACACATCACAAGATTTGTAGATTAATGGGCCTTCATAAATTGACCCAATGTGTAGGGAGTGGATGAGAACTAGTTTGAACGGTTGAATGAGAACTAGTTTGAATGGTCGTCATGGACTTGTTGGGTCGAAGGGTCTCTTTCCATGCTTTGTCTTTAAACTGCAGTAGGAAATTGGAAACTTGATAAAGGATGGGATTTTAAGGTTGTCTTAAAGGGACAATAATTAGGGGAGGCATTTTCAGAGCTTAGGGCCTTGGGTACAGAAGACATGTGCAGTTTAGTTTATTGTCACGTGTACCGAGGTGCAGTCACCACTGGTTGTGAAATTAAGTTTAGGTTCGATCAAGCGGGTGTCTTTAGAGCACTGGTGGTATTTTGGAAGATTTTTCAACTGGCTGATTAGAATTTGGAAGGAGCGAAGCCACAGAGGGAATTGAAAATGTGGATTTAAAATCTATTTCGTTATTTAATCGTAGGTTCTCAAGCATGAGGATTCGAATTGTTGATGATTGCGGTTGTGCACGTTTGGGATGACCTCCAGTTAGATAAAAGAGTGGCCAGCCAGGAATGTGCAGGGAATCATCAAGTCTTAGGGTAATAAAGGCAAGGGTGTGGGTTCCAGTCAGATGTTGTGAGAGTGGGCCAGAATACAAAGTTCCTGCCCTTGATACCTTTGTCAGAGATCTAATAAGGTAATAATTGCTGATGAAATCCATGAGCCCCCCTGGAAAGCGCCCATTTCTGGGATTTATTTTAGGAAAGGAGTCAGCAGCATCCTTCCTATCGACGGGAATAGCCCAATATTTGCATAAAATTTAATTCTCAATAATTGTTGTTCTGGATTAATACAGTACTTGTAAGCAGGATCGGATTCAATTTTCATCATTCATGGAAGTAATTTAAACTCCAAAACTAGGATCAGCTGGGCAGTTAAAATTTTCAAAAATTTTAAATTAAAAGAAAATCCCAAACTTGACCCAGATTCTCCACTTTGCGTTTTAATACCAACAGTCATAAACAGAGAAGTGGTCAGGCATATTTCAAGGAAGTTGAATTATTCCTCTTAATTATTGGTGAGGTGTAGGCATTTCATTTTTGTGGCTTTCACTCTGCCTTGGCTGTGTTTCCCGTACTCTGAACTCTCATTTTCTCTGTCTCAGCCACATCTGCTCCCAAGATGAGGCTTTCCATTCGAGATGTCTTCTTTCTTTTGTAAACATTGTTCCCCCCCCCCCCCCCCCCCAACCGGCTGCCATAGATGAATCACCTATGTGCCTCTGTGTCCTATAATTCCGCTCTCCCTCCCCCTCCCCCCCAGATGGAATAAGGATAGAGTTCCCCAGGTCCATACCTCTCACTCTACCAACCTCCACATCCAAACATCATTCTCCTACATTTCCACCACCTTCAACGTAATCCCACCACCAATCACATCTTCCCATCTCCACTCCCTTCTACCTTCTGCAAGGTGCGCTCCCTCTCTAAGGGGTCTGTCCCACTTAACGACTTTTTTGGCGACTGTCGGCATCATTGACTTGCGTATCAGGTCGCCGAAAAAGTCGCGGCATGATGCGGCGGTGAGGCGGGGTGGGAACGTATTGACGTGTCTCCTCAAATGTCGCAACATTTTTTTTTGTCGTCGCTGGATGACGCCGGCAGTCGCCAAAAAAATCGGCAAGTGGGTCAGGCCCTTAATTCCTTGGTTCACTCATCCCTTCCCACCCAAACCACCCCCTCCCCAGGTTAATTCCCCAGCAATCGCAGGAGATGTAACATCTGTCATAGAATCATACAGCATGGAAACAGGCCCTTCAGCCCAACTTGCCCACACCGGCCAACATGCCCCTGCTACACTAGTCCCACCTGCCTGCATTTGGTCCATATCCCTGTAAACCTGTCCTGCCCATGTACCAGTCTAATTGTTTCTTAAACGTTGCAATAGTCCCTGCCTCAAGTACCCCCCCTGGTAGCTAATTCCATACACCCACCACCCTTTGTGTGAAAATGTTACCCCTCAGATTCTTATTAAATGTTTTCCTCTTCACCTTAAACCTATGTCTTCTGATCCTCGATTCATCTGCACTGGGCAAGAGACTCTGTGCATCTACCTGATCTATTCCACTCATGATTTTGTACATCTCTAAGATCACCCATCCTCCTGCGCTCCAAGGAGTGGAGTCTCAGCCTATCAACCTCTCCCTATAGCTCACACCCTCAAGTCCTGGCAATATCCTAGTAAATCTTCTTTGTACCCTTTCCAACTTGCAGCCTCACCAATATAAGTGTAACACGACCTCCCAACTTCCATACTCAATACTCTGACTGATGAGGCCAATGGGCCAAAAACCTTTTTGTCCTGATCCCTCCTCCATCACTATCTTCCAGGAAACCTGCAGTTCTTCCAAGTGAGTCAGAGGTTCACATGCACATCCTCCAACTAATCTACTACATCCAATGTTCCCAATGTGGCCTCCTTTAAAGCGCTTTCTCACAGGGCGACTTGACGCAAGATGTAACCAGAGTGAAGTGGTCGTGGTCTAGCACGATATCACACGATATAACGGGGGGTAGATAAAGAGTTCCCACGGTACTCGGCATTTCTGTTATTTGTGCGAGTGACTTGTCCGTCTCCCGAGCTTTCCCGTTAAATCTTGAATGAACATTGTGAACTGTGAAGTGTCACGTGGCACAAATGATGTCACTTTTTTTTAGACAAGCATTACAAGTGAAAATTGCCTGCCCTCATGCATAATTTATTTTATGGCTCTCGTTCCCTTCACATACAGAGAAAGTTATATGGCATCGCTAAAATCAATATGCATTCCGAGTATTAAATATAATCGTTTATACTCAATGTTAAACGATTACAGATCATAGAAGTGTAGTGAGTCCAGCGCGACTGTAAACGGCATGGGAAAAGCCGGTTTGTGCCAAGTGTATCTGAGTGAGCCGCATACTGAAATCTCGAATTCACGAGTTCAGAATTTATAAACAAAGTACTTAGAGAATCATAGGAACAGAAAATAGGTCACATAATTTATATAATAAGTAACCACCATTCCAAAATCAAATAGTATCGAATCAAATGAGTTCAAAAGAGATGGACATAGCTTGAAAATAAAGATGTTCACCGAGGGCGGCCCGCAGAGGTGACAGCGGAACCTCCGGTCGGTCCTCGAAGAAAGGGGAACTAAATCCCCATTCATAAAAGAGAAGGTAATTGCGCGGGAGGGTTAATAATTGACAATCTGCTGCTGCCTGCCCGCTGAGTTAAAAAGTTCCCACGGTAGACTCACTATATACAGTGTATCGTGAGTCGTGCGTGGGAACTTTTTAACTCAGCGGGCAGGCAGCAGCAGATTGTCGCTCCCTTCAGTTTCACCCCACCTACACCCCTCTGCTTCCCGGCCATGTGTGTGACCCCTTCCCTCCCCTCTTCAGCTCCCTGCCCATTGCACCGGCGCGGGGGCTTTGCACTGTCTTCACGTCGGCGATGCCAGCAGGTCAGTGCCAGTCACTGGAGACGTCAGGACCAACGGGACACCGACCCCCAGGCCCACTGCAAGCACGGAGATCCCAGAGACCCACAGCCAGCAGCAGCCCAGCCCCGTTCCAACTCCAGAGGACCACACTCCCTGTAGGGCCAGAAGCTGATGGTGTGCAAGGTACGTCTTGTTCTTGGGGTTGCGGATGAGGGGGCGCAGCTCGGGCTGTGACGTCTCCGGCCACCCCCCTGTACAGGAGCTGAGACTGGGAACTGTGGGGTTGTTTGCAGTTGCAGAGGGAGGGGGCAAGGGCGGTACAGTTCCCGGTCTCAGCTCCAGTCCAGGGGGGTGGCCGGAGACGTTAGGACCAACGGGACACCGACTGCAAGCACGGAGATCCCAGAGACTCACAGCCAGCAGCAACTCTAGCCCAGCCCCGCTCCAACTCCAGAGGAACCCGGGTTGCGGATGAGGGGGCGCAGCTCGGGCTGTGGGCGAACTGCCACTTGTCGCTGTGGCGGCCCATCGGGGAGCGGGTTCCTGTTGGTCCTGACGTCTCCGGCCACCCCCCTGGACAGGAGCTGAGAGACGTCAGGACCACCAGAAGCCGCTCCCCGATGGGTCGCTACGGCGACAAGTGGCAGTTCGCCCACAGCCCGAGCTGCGCCCCCTCATCGGGGCACCGACCCCCAGGCCCGCTGCAAGCATGGAGATCCCAGATCAGCAACTCCAGCCCAGCCCCGCTCCAACTACAGAGGAACACGCTCCCCGTATGGGCAGAAGCTGATGGTGTGCAAGGTACGTCTTGTTGGGGTTGCGCAGCTCGGGCTGTGGGCGAACTGCCACTTGTCGCCGTAGCAGCCCATCGGGGAGCGGATTCCTCTGGAGTTGGAGGGACAGGGAGACACAGCGGCTTTTGAGAATGGTGGGCAATCACTTCCAAAGTTCTGCCCACACAGTCAGTACACCTCTCCTACACTTGTCTCCCGCACTAAGATCATCTTACAGAGAATCATCCCAGCCTAACAGCATGTTCATTCCAGATTACTCACCTTCTGTCCCCTCTGTCCAGCTTCCGGGTTCACCGTTCGCAGGAGTTCCCACGGTACACGCAAGAGTTATTACGGATATCGCACTGGCCACTACGTGCATATAAAGTTGTAATGCTCAACCACAAGTGTACAAGTCACTCTTGGAGAAATTCAAACTTGCTTGAATTTTCTCCCGAGTCAACAAGTTACACGATTACCTGCCGTTAGCGCCACGGTGGTCCACGGTGGTCCACGAATGCCGTACGGTTATCGTACGAGGTTCCCACGATGTTCAACTCTGGTTACCTCTTGCGTCAAGTCGCCCCGTGAGAAAGGCCTATTAGATTAACGAGACCAGGAGACTGACCGTTTCAGAGAACACGTACGTTCTGTCTAGCGAGGCCTGCTGGATCTTCCCGTTTAGTTTAGTTCAGAAATGAAGAGCGGAAACAAGCCCTTCGGCCCACCGGGTCCGTGCCGGCCAGCGATCCCTGTATATTAACACTATCCTACACACACTCGCGATAATTTTACATTTACCGAGCCAATTTACCTACATACCTGTACGCCTTTGGAGTGTGGAAGGAAACCGAAGATCTCGTAGAAAATCCACGAGGTCTCAGGGCTAACCATTTTAACTCCCCTCCCCATTTTCATACTCTCCTTTCTGCCCTGGGTTTCCTTCTTTCTGAAGCTTCTGAAGCTTCTGAATTTGTATTCGGCAGGGCAGTCCTCTGCATATCGCCAACTTCAATGCAAGAATGAGTCCACACTCAAACTGTAGGAACAGCATCTCGTTTGGGTAGTGCATCCTAACATAGTTCAAGTTCAAGTTCATCCTAACATAGAAGAATAGGTGCAGGAGTAGGCCTTTTGGCCCTTCAATATGATCATGTCTGATCATCTAAAATCAGTACCCCATTCCAGCCTTTCCCCCCATATCCCTTGATTCCTTTAGCCTTAAGAGCTAAATCTAACTCTCTCTTGAAAACATCCAGCGAATTGGCCTCCACTGCCTTCTGTGGCAGAGAATTCCACAAATTCACAACTCTCTGGGTGAAGAAATGTTTCCTCATCTCAGTCCCAAATGGCCTACCCCTTATTCTGCTACCCTGACCCCTGTTTCTGGATTCCACCGACATCGGGAACATTTTTCCTGTATCTAGCCTGTCCAATCCATTAAAAATGTTTTATGTTTCTTTAAGATATCCTCTCATCCTTCTAAATTCCAGTGAATACAAGCCCAGTCGACGCATTCTTTCATCATATGTCAATCCTGCCATCCTGGAAATTAACCTGTTGAACGTATGCTGCACTCCCTCAATAGCAATAATGTTCCTCCTCAGATTCGGAGACCAAAATTACACACATTGCTAAAAGTATGAATATTGAATTCTCCAAATTTAGGTAACTAACGTAAAATGCACCTCCCCTCCTTACCCTCCCCACTTTTCACACCGCGGACCCCCCTTTCTACCCCATGTGACACCTGGACGAGGATGTTGCCAGGACTAGAGAGTCTGATCCAGGCACGTGCCATGAGTAATTACTCAGGGTAGGCAGTCAGTCGGCTTTAAAAAATCTTAAACCACGCATGCGCAGCTTGTTCTCTCCATAAGCTGTCAGTCGACTTTTATAAAGTCTTCAAAAGCCAAATCTCTTAATAAAGTACCGTATTTCCTGGCAATGAAAATGCACCCCCATTTTGTGTTGCTAAATTTTGAACGAAGGCTGGTGGGACATAGAATTTCTCACGCTCAAAAATATAAAAATAATGAAAGCAATTTGCCCAAGGCTTCCAAATCTCCTTCATTCTGAATTACTGAATGGGTGGGGGGTGGAGGGTGACGGCAGGTGGAGAGATGGTGGGAAAAACGGGAGCATACCAGGACAAATTGAATCAGTTGTGATCTTATTGAATGATAATACTTGTTCAAGGGACCAATTAGGGGGAGAGTTCCTTTCACAGTATGTGGGGAGTCTGGTCAGGGGTACAATTGCGGGGAGGGCAGGAGCATTGAGAAGGGGGAGGTTGGGGATCATGCCAGTAACTCACTCACTCACCGCAACCACGGCGCTCCGGGCGCAGGGCCACCGCATTGTGGCCGGGGAGGGAAGTAGCTCGGGTGGCTGCAAGCGGCTGCTGGGACCGGACAGCGGACGCCACCTCAGCGCCTTCTGCCGGCCTGCTCACCTCTGGCAGTGCTCTCCGTCTGAACATCTCTCACCTGCCGCTCGACGGCTTCGCTCATGTCAGCCACTTCCCGCAAATCCTTAAATTCGGACAGCCGAGTAACCTCAATTGGTCCCTTGTTCGCACTGTCGGAATTTAAGGATTTGCGGGAAGCGGCTGACAATAGTGAGGCCGGCGAGCGGCAGGAAAGAGGTTTGCAGATGGAGAGCACTGCCAGAGGTAATCGGGGGTCGGCAGAAGGACCTGAGGCAGCGGCCAGTTCTGCTGTCCAGTCCCGGCGGCCGCTCGCAGCCACCCGAGCTACTTCTCCCCCCGGCCACAATGCGGTGGCTCCGCGCCCGGAGCGATGTGGCAAGACAGTTGCTGTCATGATCCCTGACCCCCTCCTTCTCCCCTCCCCAGCAGCGCTGTCCTTTTACAGCCGCTTCCCATCAGCTGCCAGCAATGAGGGATAGATTTGGCTATCCCTCAGTACAACAACATCATTCTTGATGTTGCTGTACTGAGGGATAGCCAAGTCTATCTTTCTTGCCTAACAAATTTCCAACTTCGGCTTCCAAAACACATGTAAATTTTCGTGCCTTATTTTTGGGTAAAAAATAGCGTCTTCATTGCCGGGAAATACGGTATTTAAAAACATATAGCACCAAGAAATCTACTTAGCACATCATTTGTACATGAACTCCATTCTTCTCTCTTTGTTCCTTAAGATATTCTTAAGATAATGGAAATCCATGTTTGAAAAACCCGCCAAGAAACTTGCGCTGAGAGTAGGTTGCTGCGCATGCGCAGTACTGCAAAGGTAGAATTTCAGCTGCCTTCAGTCCTCTTGAAATTGACGGCTTGAAGCATCGTCGACGGCACGTGGGCTGCACAGACCTTCCCGTGTTACATGTACTGCCGATGAAAGGCACGGATAATTATGCCTACCTTAGAGATCGATCTCTTAGGTAGGCATTATTCTCTCATGTCTTTACAATTTATATTTAATAATTACCATTTTATAATTTTAGTCAGGGTAGGCAGTGCCTACCTTGCCTACCCTGACGGCACGTGCCTGGTGTGAGCTACAGGGAGAGGTTGAGTAGGGTAGGTCTCTATTCCATGAAGCACAGGAGGATGAGGGGAGATCTTATAGAGGTATATAAAATCATGAGAGGGGTAGATACGCAGAGTCTTTTGCCCAGAGTAGGGGAATTGAGGACATAGGTTCAAGGTGAAGGAGAAAAGATTTAATAGGAATCCGATGGGTAACTTTTTCATACAATGGGTAGTGGGTGAATGGAACAAGCTGCCAGAGGAGATAGTTGAGGCTGGGACTATCCCATCAACATGTCGTGAGTAGTCGCCCAAAGAGTCGTACCTTCTTCTGGTCGCTGGTGGATTTTCAACGTTGAACATTTTCGGCAACCTGCTGCGACTATGACGGGTGCCGGCAAGTCACCGAAAAAATCGTGAAAGTGGGACAGGCCCTTTAAGTAACAATTAGACAGGTACATGGATAGGACAGGTTTGGAAGAATATAGAGCAAGCGCAGGCAAGTGGGACTAGTGTAGCTACAACATTGTTGGCCGATGTGGGCAAGTTGGGCCGAAGGGCCTCTATGACGTATCCATTTCTCCTCTCCCCCTCCCATCCACTTATATTCCTTACAATTCTCACCTCTTCTATCTTTATCTCACACCTTTTCTCTTTTCATCGCTAGCCTTTGTCCAACCATCTGCCTATCAAATATATCCTTCACTTGTATACACCTATCACATGCCAGACTTTGTCCTGTTCCCACTTCTCATCCAGCTTTCTCACCCCCTCTCCCCACCACAATCAGTCTGAAGAAGGGTCCTAACCCAAAATGTCACCTATCCATGTTCTCCAGAACTGCTTCCTGACCCGCTGAGTTATGCCCCTGTCCCACTTAGGAAGCCTGAACGGAAACCTCTGGAGACTTTGCGCCCCACCCAAGGTTTCCGTGCGGTTCCCGGAGGTTGCAGGTGGTTGCCGGAGGTTGCAGGTGGTTGCCGGAGGTTGCAGGTAGGGAGACTGACAAAAACCTCCGGGAACCGCACGGAAACCTTAGGTGGGGCACAAAGTCTCTAGAGGTTTCCGTTCAGGTTTCCTAAGTGGGACAGGGGCATAACTCGAGCACACTGTGTTTTTTTTTGTAGACCAGCAATTGCAGATCCTTGCGTTAAAGTTGGTTGTGTTCCTGTTGCTCAGAAAGCCTGGCAGTTCAAGGGAAGCAAGAATAATTTTGGCAATGATTCTTGTGGACCTGTAGGAGCAGCAGTTGTTCTGACCAGCAACCCCCTTCCTTATAGAAACAAGGAACCACAAATGCTGGTTTATACAAAGTGCTGGAGTAACTCAGCAGGTCAGGCATCATCTTTGGAGAACGTGGATAAGTGATGTTTTGGGCCTGGACCCTTCTGACCAACAGTCTCATTCCCTGCCTGCCACTGAGCCCTCCCTACCTGTGAATCCTAACAATCAGATCCCTTGAAATCGGAGCCCTCGGAATCAGTTCCTCATATTCTTATTAACACCAATACAAGCTTCCTCCCTCCACCTGCATTTGCCACCTCTTCCAGAATATTCTCATCCAAAAGGGTACCTTGCCTTTCAATCATATTGGCCTTCAGTTGGTGAATTTGTTGGGGAAAAGGATACATTGGGGATCTAAAATTTAAGGGGATTTGAACTAATCAATATGATGACAAATGTACCAGTCATAATGTACTATCAGATATTTATAGTGCTTTAGATTAACAATCATTGAGACTATTTGGAAATCACTGACAAAATGGCTGTTGGCGAACACATTGGGCAGCTGAACAGAGTTTTTGATTTGGGTGGCAGAAGTGTTCAAAATAATTGAGTCGTACTCATTGGAGAGGAACTGCTGAAATTGCAGCTGTTAATCCAGTTCCCTGCATCTTCCCTGGGGAAGGACAATGGAGGACCCGGCGTGGGCGGATCGCCACGAGGGAGGGGGAGGGGGGAAGAACAATGGTAGACCTGGCGGGGGGGGGGGATACTTGTAACTTTGTAAACGCCCTTTATGTGGCAATATTTCATTTGCATGTGCAATGTGACGAATAAAACTGATTGTTGTTGTTGATGTTGAACTATTGCATACATTGGGTATGCAATCAAAGAATTTCACTGTGGCTTGTGACATGTGACAATAAAGTATTCATCCATCCATTCATTCATTCATTCATTCATTCCCTACCTTCTGTTTGTTTGGATGCGGAAATGCTTCTTCACTGACCTGCAGCCTGGAGTGGGCAGCAGGGAGTGGATTGCAACTGGCCGGTGTGCAGGTTATATCTTCACAAATCTGTGACAACCAGGGCTTTGCCGACTATGAAGCTAGGAAGCTTTCCTCATAGTATCATAGAACAGAACAACTGTAGAACAAGCCCTTTGGTCCACAATGCATGATACCAATACCATCTTTTATCTACCTGTACATAATCCATATCTCTCTATAGCCTGCATATCCCTGTGCTTATCCAAAGGTTTCTTAAATGCCACTAATGTAACTGCTTCGACCACCACCACTGACAGTGCATTCCAACCACTCATCACCATCTGTGTAAAAATTAAACTTCCCCACACATCTCATTTAAATTTGCCACTTTCAACTTAAACTCATGCCCTCTAGATTTGATTTTTACAACCCAGAAAAAAGTGCCTATCCTTTCTATGCCTCTCATAATTGTATATACATGTATATGCAACCTCTGGCGTTCCAGAGAAAAAAATTCTAACCATATAACCATATAACAATTACAGCACGGAAACAGGCCATCTCGGCCCTACAAGTCCGTGCCGAACAACTTTTTTCCCTTAGTCCCATCTGCCTGCACTCATACCATAACCCTCATTCCCATCTCATCCATATGCCTATCCAATTTATTTTTAAATGCGACCAACGAACCTGCCACCACCACTTCCACTGGAAGCTCATTCCACACCGCTACCACTCTCTGAGTAAAGAGGTTCCCCCTCATGTTACCCCTAAACTTCTGTCCCTTAATTCTGAAGTCATGTCCTCTTGTTTGAATCTTCCCTATTCTCAAAGGGAAAAGCTGGTCCACATCAACTCTGTCTATCCCTCTCATCATTTTAAAGACCTCTATCAAGTCCCCCCTTAACCTTCTGCGCTCCAGAGAATAAAGACCTAACTTATTCAACCTTTCTCTGTAACTTAGTTGTTGAAACCCAGGCAACATTCTAGTAAATCTCCTCTGTACTCTCTCTATTTTGTTGTCATCCTTCCTATAATTGGGCGACCAAAATTGTACACCATACTCCAGATTTGGTCTCACCAATGCCTTGAACAATTTTAAAACATTACACCCCAGCTTCTATACTCAATGCTCTGATTTATAAAGGCTAGCATACCACAAGCTTTCTTTACCACCCTATCTATATGAGATTCCACCTTCAAGGAACTATGCACGGTTATTCCCAGATCCCTCTGTTCAACTGTATTCTTCAATTCTCTACCATTTACCATGTACGTCCTATTTTGATTTGTCCTGGACAACCTGGACAACCTTTCCCCACAGCTAATGCCCCCTAATCCAGGCATCATTCTAGTAAACCTCCTCTGCACCCTTTCTATAGCCTCCACATCCTTCCTGTAATGGGGCAACTGAACTGCACACCATACTCCAAATGCAGCCTAACCAAAGTCCAACAAAGCTGCATCATGACTTCCTGACTCTTATACTCAATGCCCTGAACAGTGTGGAAATGGGCCCTTTGGCCCAACATGCCCACACCGGCCAACATGTCCCATTAACACTCATCCCACTTTCCTGAGTTTGGCCCATATCCCTACTCTGACAGCTTGTTCCATACACCCACCACCCTTTGTGTGAGAAGGTTATTTTGCAGATTCCTATAAAATCTTATCTCCTTCCCTTTATACCTATGGCCTCTGGTTATTGATTCCCCCCATACAATAGATTCTGTGCCTCCACCCAATCTACTGCTCCTATGATTTTATACACCTCTATAAGATCACCCGTCATCTTCTACGCTCCGGGAAATAGAGACCCAGCCTGCTTAACCTCTCCCTATAGCTCAGACCCTCAAGTCCTGGCAACATCCATGCATTCTTGCATTCCAAACCTTCTCTTAACCATTTCCAACTTCACAACATATTTCCTATAACATGGTGCCCACAACTGAACACAACACTCTAAATGCAGCCTCACCAATGTCGTATGTAACTGCAACATGACCTCCCAACTTCTATGCTCAATAGAAACAAAATGTTGGAGTAACTCAGCAGTACAGGCAACATCTCCAGAGAGAAAGAATGGATTTCTGAAAAAGGGTCTCGACCCAAAACGTCGCACATTCCTTCTCTCCAGAGATGCTGCCTGTCCCGCTGAGTTACTCCAGCATTTTGTGTCTATCTTCGGTTTAAACCAGCATCTGCAGTTCCATCCTACTCTAACCTCATTAGTCAGTATTGTGTATAATATGCCAAAAGCCTTTTTGACCACCCCATGTACCTGTGATGCCACCTTCAAGGAACTATGTACCTGCTCTCCTTGATCCCATTGCTATACATTTCCTAAAGCCCTGTGATGTGTGGGTCCTGCCCATGTTAGACTTTCTAAAATCCATCACCTCACATTTCTCTGTATTAAATTATATCAGCCATTCCTCAGCCTATCTGGCCAACTGATCAAGATTCTGCTACAATTATTGACAGCCATCTTCATTTCCACAATACCACCCACTTTGTATCATCTGCAAACTTGCTAATCTTGCCATGTATGTTCTCATTCCAAATCATTGATATAACCCTGAGGCACACCACTAGTCACAGGCCTCCAGTACAAGAAGCAACCTTCCACCATCACCCTCTGCTTCCTTCCATGAAGCCAATTTTCTATCCATTCAGCTATCACTCCATAGATCCCATGCAATCTAACCTTCCAGAGCAGCCTACTGAGTGGAACCTTGTTGAATGCCACTTTCAGGGATTATGGACATGGACTCCAAGATCCCTCTGCACATCAATGCTGTTGAGTGTCTTGCAATTAACTCTATACTTTCCTCTTACATTTGACTTCCCAAAGTGACCTTACACTTGCTCGTAATACACTTCATCTACCGTTACCCTGCCCATTTCTGTAGCTGATCTGTATCCTGCTGGATACTTTAACAGCCTCCCTCACAGTCCGCAACCCCAGCAATCTTGACGTCAACAGACTCAACTATTCAGATAAATTCAGAAACTACAGAAAGTAAATAAACAATAGTTAATTTTAAATCGTTTTGAATTTTGATTATTTTTATTTGATTTAGTTGTTGAAATGATTAACTCTATGCTGTATTTCCAAATTTGTAGTCTTGCAATCTAGACTGGAGTCATTGGGGCCTGGATCTTTTGCCTATTCTGATTGGTTGTCAGCTGTGGAGAAAACTGATGGAAATGGTTTTCCAAGTCTATTTGCATGTCCTGAACTTCCCAGCACGTGTGGAAATACGGGACTTGTGGTTGACATGACTTAGCCCATAGTCTCTAGTGAAAGCAAAATGGTGTTTTCATATCAATCAACTTCTGATACCCAGTTTAAATTGATGTTTAAAACTTAGAAGTGGTCTGAAAAAACTTTTAAATGCTCTTGATATTTTAAAGTGTAATTTAATAACTGGTTTTGCAAAGTGAATGGATTTTGCAGACGACACAACAGTGATTGGGCTGATCACCAACGGTGATGAAACAAAATACAGGGCGGAGGTGCAGAACCTGGCGGACTGGTGCACACGTAACAACTTGTCACTAAACACCTCCAAGACCAAGGAGCTGATTATTATTTGGGGACCTGGGGTGGAGGGTATTGCACCGAGGTGTTCCCTGCAACCTGTTTCTCTCGCGGTTCACAGACTCGCCAGCCGCCTGCCACTTTTGCAGGCTGGAAGAGTGTGTACCACGTGTACATGGAGTGCATGAGGCTGCAGCCACTGTTTGAATATCTAAAGGGGCTGCTCCTTGCCTTCTGGCTGCATTTTTCACCCACCATCCTCATCTTTGGACACCCTGTGCGTAGGGGAGAGGGTAGGGCTGAAGATGTCCTGGTTGGGTTGCTCCTGGGCCTGGCCAAGCTGGCCATCCGCGAATCACGGCGCCAGACAGTGGAGGGCTCTACCCGAGCCAGCTGCCTGCCCCTTTTCCGGGGTTACGTCCGTGCCCGGGTGGGATTAGAAAGGGAATACGCCCTGTCTACGGGCACCCTGAGGGAGTTCCGGGACTGCTGGGCTCTGCAGGGTGTTGAATGTATCCTCAATAAGGATTGTATCATAGTTGTATAGTAGTTTATTATGGATACATGTTTGTATTGTATTATGGTGGTGGGTTCTGGCTTGTTTTATTGTAATGTAAATATTATTTTTAATAATTGAATAAATTTTTTTGATTAAAAAAAAAGAAGAAAAAAAAGAAAAAGGAGCTGATTATTAACTTCAGGAGGTCCCATAATGGAGAATACGCCCCAATCCCCATTTACGGGGAAAGTGTGGAGAGAGTGTCCGGCTTTAAGTTTCTGGGCACTCACATTTCAGAGGACCTCACATGGTCCACCAACACCGCTGCGCTGGTCAAGAAGGCACAGCAACGACTGTTCTTCCTGAGGACATTAAAAAAGACTGGTCTGCCCCAACAGCTGCTGACAACGTTCTACCGCTGCACCACAGAGAGCATATTAACGTATGGCATCTCTGTGTGGTATCTCAGCTGCACGGAGGCAGAGGGGTGAGCTCTTCAGCGCGTCGTCCACAGAGCGCAGAGGATCATTGGGACAGAGCTACCAGCCTTGGAGGGCATCTACCACACACAGTGCCTCAGGAAGGCCGTCAGCATCCATAAAGACTCATCACACCCCTGTAACGGACTGTTTGAACTACTTCCCTCTGGCAGACGTTACAAGGCCTTCTAGGCCCGAACCTCCAGACTCAGAAACAGCTTTATTCCAAGAGCTATAGCGGCTCTGAACCGGCCCTGCTGAGTGCCCCCACCCCCTCTGGACTGTCTCCCTCGGATGGTCACGACACACAGCTTATTTATTTATTTTACTTTTCTTTTTCATCGGTTGGAGCTGCATACTAAATCTCGTTGCACTGACGTGCAATGACAATAAAAGATATTATTATTATTATGATTATTATTATTATTATTATGTGAATAGATATTTTTTTGTCATGCAACCTCTCTGATGATCTTGCATTTTTTGTTCCCCTAGGCTCTCCTTTTTCTCCGGCCATTCATCCTTCTCCATGTACTGCATGATGTTCGTTGCAGTGAGTATTTTCCTGTTTTTCTTGGTGTGGCTGCCGTTGTGCTGTACAGTGTACAGCGTATTGCTCAGCCATTTGTTTCATCAGCAGTGCCCTTCAGATTTATGATTGAGAGTTGAGGCGACAATTAACTTGCAGATTGATTCAGTTTCATGCAGCTGAATGTATCTGCTGGGGAGGGTTTTGTTTGGGGCTGTGATAAAACATAAAATTGAAGAGAGGGAGGAAACAAGAATTGCTGAGAGAGGAATCTCTGTCTAATCAAAAAAGGTCTGTCTGGTAGATTGAGCTGCAGGTCTACTCTTTTGGATGTATTTTCATAATCTTTGCTATTTTTAACTTGCCTAAGGTTTGAATTGCACATTGTAGGCTTATGGAAACTTTTTCCAAAATCCACAAACTTTGCAGGAAGAGGTGGACAACCCTCGCTGGGCAAGAGTGGAATTTTAAACATTTGAATTCACCACAAGATATGTGGCCTCCATATTGAGAGAATTTTCCGCACTGCATTTCTTGAGCCTTGATTTAATTTCTGGTCAAACCATTAACATTTAAATTTATTTCTTGGACTTTTTCCATTCTAATATTTGAAAGTTATCAGTGGCATCTTAACTTTTAGCATTATATCTAAACACCAAGTGCTAGTAATAGTTTGACAGTGTTGTGATTGGATTTGTAAAAGTATGTTTTCTCTATCACAAATGAAAGCAAAATGAAGTTAATAATACAACTGTGAGCATGGCACTAAAATTGATATTGCTTAATATTGTTGCATCAGACCAACTGTAATAAAACCATAATTGAGAAAAGATGCATGTGCAATATTCGTGTTAATTTATGTTCACTCAATATCTTGTGTTATATTGTAAAAATTTGAGTTGGTGCTCTTTATAATCAATGAAATGGGTGAAAGGTCACTTTCCGATATACTCCAGTTAAAATGGAAGGAGTGGCAAAACAAATAGTTATTGAAAGTGTTTTGCATGTGGAAAGCATGAGAGGGAATGAAATCCCATTTTCTATTTCTCTTTTGACTTATTTGCAGTGGATTGTGATCAGCCATGATCATATTGAATGGCGGTGCAGGCTCGAAGGGCCGAATGGCCTACTCCTGCACCTAATTTCTATGTTTCTATTGCAAATAGTCTACATTTCACAGGTGTGGGGACTTGAAAAGAGAAATACGGGTTTAATGGCACCCAACCACCTTATGAGATTATGTAAAATAATTAATCTGAGGTTCACTATGTAAAGCAGTGCTGATAAAATAACCTAGAAAATTTGTAACAGAGAGAGTTTGTAGCTTAGAGCTGAAAGGAGGAAGGCCAACCCTACCAGTGCTTTTCTTGTGTTGGGGACAAAGACGGCTGCTATGGAAGAATTTCCCAAGTATTACAGCAGATTTGGGGGGGGGGTTACTTTAGCTTTACAAAAGAGTATTTCAGCATTACAATAATTGAGTTGTTGGTAGAAAGACAAACCTGAATTTGCTGGCATTAGATTTAATATTGGCAAGATAAATTGTCAATTCTGTTGGAAAGAGCAAGACATGAAGAAATAATGTGAAAGTTATCGCTCTTCATAAGTTTATATCTGCACTGATTGCCGGGCTGCTCGTCTGCACATTGAGTTCTGTTAACCATTTAATATGTCAGTTTGCCTCCTGCTCAAATCCTCCAATAAAATTACATCTGCAGCCACAGTTTCACAGTTCCTGTTCTTGCGGGCTACTCAACCTTGAACTATCTGTCCTGGACACCAGTTCAAATTTGATCCAGTTTTGGGTCTGTGGATGTCCATCTTCAACAGTCGCAAGACTCCCTTGAAAAACACTAACAATATAATCCATGCTTTGACATCTCGCTATCAGGTTTCTGGATAACTATGCATTTCAACCTCAGTCTTCAACCACCAGATCTTTACACTCGGGAACCCTTTTAAAGGCTCTTGGTTCCCTTTCCACTTTCAATTTCCTCCTGAAAATCTCATTAACCACATTTCATAATTTCTGCATTTTTAGTGCAAGCTCCTATGACATGCCTTGGGACACTGTTCGATGAAGGGTGAAGTTCTTCTTTGAAAAATTGATGTAGTGTTTTCACCACTTTATTCAAAGAAAACCAGAACTTTTGAGCAATGAGATTGGAAGAAATCTGGTGAATATAGATTGCCGTCATCACCATGAAATTGAAATTAAAAAAAAACTTCTGGTGCTACAAATGTGAAATAAGAACAGAAAATGCTTGAAACACACAGCAGGTCAGCCAGTAGCTGTTTCATTGCCTTGTGACACACTTTCAATATTTCCCTGAAGATGCAGTGATCCCCAAACCGAGCACTCACTATGGATAAAATATTCCATGCCTCAAAATACTATTGGTATAATTATTTTTATTAAGTCATTTTCCTTGCCGTCAGTGCCCATTTAAAATTGATGCTTCTTCCTCCAGTTTGGTTTGTACAGCGTTCCCTTTGTTGCCTCAGTGATGAAATATGCAATAAGAGTTGTATTTCCACAATACAGGACTTCATCTCCCTCACCCACTTTCTAACTGTGATTGTCGATGTGGGATTAGATTTCTGAACAATCGATTGTTAGTCAGGCTGCAGTATTTATCCTTGAGCACGTCTATGTACACATCCAATGTTGTGCAATGCTTATATTCATTGTGACTTTGCGGAATGCCAAATTACGTCATTTTGATTATACATTCCACTACTTCAATTTTGTTGCAACATTAATTTATAAAACCATACCTGTCTTGACCACCAAACAATTATAGTTTCACAAGTCAGGTTGCTTGCCTCACTTCCAGAGAACATGGACTGAGCCTTAAGAAGGATACCGACCCAAAAGGTCGCCTATCCATGTTCTCCAGAGATGCTGTATGATCCATTGAGTTACTCCAGCACTTTGTGTCCGATGTTGTAAACCAGCATCTGCAGTTCCTTGCTTCTCCTCTTGATTGCAGCACTGGTATATGTACTGTGGCTGTTCAAAGTAACATTTTTTGCAAGTGGGATAGATGGTACCAAGTATGGAGAATGAGAGAAACAGTGGGTTATTCAGATACTGTATTGTTTTTAATATAATATCTCTCCTGCAATTTTGCAGATTAATTCATTATTTACCTCTTGTACCATTTTTAAACCTCACCTTCTCCATGTGTGATGTTGGAGGGAACCAAAGCAAACCCAACCGTGTTCTCGTCAATCACAGGAACCCAGTGATAAACGTTTTCCTTCACTCACTTTGGTAAAACTGAGACGGTGAAGAGGATTAGTAGATATTAGTGGGTCTGCTCCCCCAACGCAATATTCCACCACTCACCCGTTCCCCCAACGCAAGCCGTTCCCCCAATGCAATATTGCACCACTCAAGCACAGCCCCCAACTACGCAGGCACGGTTCATTTCTCTTCATCCCCCAGCACTCCCTCCTCCTCCTCTTCACCCTCCCTTGTCAATCCTCTTCACCCTCCCTCGTCAAGAGTGAGGGGGGGTAGAGAGGGAGGGGGTAGCGAGGGAGGGGTGGCAGAGAGGGAAGGGGGTAGAGAGGGAGTGTGAGGAGGGGGAGGGGGAGGGAAGGGAATGGAGTAGAGAGGAAGTGGTAGAGGGAGGGGGAGGGGGTAGAGAGGGAGAGGGGCAGAGAGAGAGGGGACAGAGAGAGAGGGGGGGTAGTTGGAGGAAGGGGGGTAGAGTGGGTGGGTGAGTGCTGGAGTGCTCTTCCCTCCCGGAGTGTCACGTCCTGCCTTGAGGGTACATTGTGACGTCACTCGGGTTTTTTTCCCAAAGTGGGTGAGTTTTTAAAATTTCAAGGATTAATAACTTTGGAAATATAGGTGGAAATGCGACGGGAAGATGTTTACCGACACCATGGGAAAAATGTGAGGAGGATGTGTGAAATTGGGAAGGCTGTGGCCTAGCGTTTGGAAGAAGATAGGAATTAACCAGATAGGCGCACACGCACACACACACACACACACACACACACACACACACACACACACACACACACACACACACACACACAACAAAGACTTTTAGTTATATAGAGATTAGGCACAATCTACAGTAAACAGATCTTAATATCCAAGTTCTAACAAAGTTTAGTTAGAAAACAAATCACATTCAGATGAGTGTTAACTGCGCAGACACGTAGGTTTAGGTTTATTATTGTCACGTGTACTAAGATATTGTGAAATACTTTGTTTTGTGTGTTATCCATGCAAATCAGATAATACTATACGCAGATACAATCAAGCCAGTTGAGTACAAAAGGTCGCGCAAAGGACAATACAGACCATAATACACAGGCACAGCAGTATTCCCTTGTAAATTAAACACATTCTGTACATACACTTTTTGCTGTATAAGTTGCTGCATCTATATATTAAATGGAAATTGCTGATATTAACATACAAATGACTTGCAAATCAGCATACATAATTGATCAAGATATACAAAGACTGAACAAAGGTATTATTTAAATTCCTCCATTAATATTCATTTCCCTCTGCTAGAGTCACTGAAAGAATGTAATGGTGAAGCACATTTTCTCGTGGATGTTTTTATATACTCTGACAGCAATTCAGCATTCAATAACAAATAGCATTTGACTAAACTCTGGAACTTCTCAAGTATTTGGAAAGAGGCAGATGTGACTAATCAACATTGCTGAATGCTGGCCAGAAGGAAATCAACTCCTTCAGACATCAGAGTTTCATTGTCAGCAAAAAAAGATTAGCTTTGGGGAAGATGACAATAATCAGATTTATTCAAGCTGGAGTTGTGCTGTTAAAGCTAATTATTAGAGCATCTGTCTGCTTAGTAGTCAATGGCATTGTTTGTACAGAAGAACAAGCAGTTACAGCACATGCTGAAAAAGCCTCAAAAAACAAACACTTTAATCAACTGCATTATAAATCAAGAAGTGATAATGGGCTGCATGCTATTTAATGTTGCTAGATTCCAAGGGAGTAATTTGTTAATAGAACATAGAACATGGTGTGGGTGAGTCGGGCCGAAGGGCCTGTTTCCACACTATTACTATAACTCTTAACAGTGCAGGGGTCAAGAGTGTTTTATTGTGGGTTTTCCCTGGGTACTCTGGTTTCCCCCCACACTCCAAAGATTTACAGGTTTGTAGGTTAATTGGCTTTGGTAAATATTGTAATTCGTACCCAGTGTTGATGTACAGGGATCACTGCGTGGCGCAGACTCGGTGGGCCGAACGGTCTGTTTCAGCGCTGTATCTCTAAACTAAACCGTTAATCGAGTGCATCTTAATCTTTTAGATCACCCTAAGTGGGGGACTTTATCAAATGTCTTACTAAAATCCATGTAGACAACATACACTGCTCCACCCTCGTTGATCATCTTTGTCCTGTTCAAGTTAATAAAACATGATCTGCTGCATACGAAGCCATGCTGATTGTCCTTATTTAGCCCAATTTTCTTCAAATGGGAGTAACTACTATCCCAAAGAATCCTCCCCAACAGGCACGGAATTCACTATCAAAACATGGGAGGGACCGGGGACACACACAATTTCTTGGTGACCACTCACACACACACACACACACACACACACACACACACACACACACACACACACACACACACACACACACACACACACACACACACACACACACGCACACACACACACACACACACACGCACAGCCAGCGCGGAGAAGCAGCGCTAAATCCAGCTCAACTCAGCCTGTCTCGCCGGGTTAACCTGCAGCCCTGCCTGGACTGACGGGACACCAGTCCGGAACCGTGGAGCTAGCACCTCTTCTCTGCGCTGGCTGTAAGCCTGGGCTGTTGTTCCCATAAGTCCAGGCATGGCTGTAGTTGAACCTAGCGAGACAGGCAGAATTGAGCTGGATTTAGCGCTGCTTCTCTGCGCTGGCTGTGGGCCTGGGGGCACTGCTCCCATCTGACTCCCAACGACTCTGGCCACCCCTGGGCATCGGGGGGGGGGGCACTCGGGTGGGGACGGGGATGGTCCAGTGGCAGTTTGGCAGCGATTGCAGCGCCGGAGACCCGGGATCGATCCTGGCTGCAGATAAGGCGCAGGTCTGTGTCCAGGGCTGCCGAGAGTGTTTTTCGCTTGTGACCCTATGACCAGGGCATGCAATTCAAGCTCCGCTCTGATCTTTGCTCCACCAGGATGTCTCCCTCCTCCAATCACCGTGCTGAAATCATCATGTCCGGCCCCCCCCCCCCCATTGCTTGCTGACCGACATCTCTCTTGTCCAATCGGCGCCCTCGATCATCAGTCCCACCCCCACTGTCTTGCGGAAAGTGGAGATTTAACCGGGTTTTAAAATCCGGATTACAAAAAATGGGGGCGATTGACCGCCACCTCTCAAAACAGAGGTGGGGGGGACGGGGACGTGTGTCCCCCCCCCCGCCCCCCCTGGGATTTCCGCCCCTGCTCTCCAATAGCTTCCCTACCACTGACATGAGGCTCGCTGGCCTATAATTTCCTGTATTCTCTCTACTTCACCTCTTAGCTAAAAAAATACATTAGCTACTCTCCAGTCCTCCAGGACCTCGCCTGTGGCTAGAGAAGACGCAAAGATCTTCATCAAGGCTCGTGCAATCTCCTCTCATGCATCTCTCGATAACCTGGATAAAATCCCATCAGGTCCACCTTAATGCTCTTCAAGAGCCCCAACACTTCCTCCTTAATCTCAAACTCCTCTTGCATATTAGTATTCTTCATACCAATCTCACTGTCCTCCATGTCCTTCTCCTTGGTGAAAACAAATGCACTGATTTAGTACTTTGTCTACTTCCCCAGCCTCTAAGTACAAATTCCCTTATTTATCCTTGAGTGGTCCAACCCTCTCCTTTGTTGCCCTCTTGTTTTTAATCTAGGTATAAAAAGATTTGGGATTTTCTTTAATCCAATTTACCAGAGCTATTTCATGTCCTCTTTTGGCCCTTCTAATCACGTGCTTGTGTTCTTTCCTGCTTTCTTCATATTTCTCAAAGGCCCTGTCTGATTCCATCCTCTTAAACCTTGCATATGCTTCCTTACATTTCTTTTTGACCATATTTACATCCTCTTTGCTCATCTAAGATTCCCAGCATTTGCCATCTTTATCCCTCCTTATTTCTGGAAGATGCCAGTTCTGAATTTTGATCAACTGGAATTTTAAACGACTCCCACATGTCAGATGTGGACTTGCGCAATAACAACTGCTCCCAGTGTACCCTCCCGAACTCCTGCCTAATAATGTTGTTTGCATTACACTAATTTATTACCTTTCCAAAAGTCCAACCCTTATTCAAAACAATCTTAAAACCTACAGAGTTGTGATTTTTTTAATCCATGATTTCAATGAGGTAATTTGGCACTTTAAACTTACCACTAAAGTTTCTGTCATTCTTTCATGGGTATCTGAACCAGTGCTGTCAATTCTAATCCTCTCTGAGTTTGGGGGAGGTATTTGTAAGAGAAAGTAAACACACCTGCAACCTCTGCAAATCTAAAATAAAAACTGAAAGTGCCTGAAAATCTCTGCAAGTCAGGTCTTATCTGTGAGAAAAGAAACAGTCACAGTTTCAAGTGGAACACACTTCGTCAGGTTTATTCAAGCTGGAATAGAGCCAGACAGGTTTTGTGACATGAAATCTTTACTCTGTTTCTCTTGCTACAGATGCAGCCAGATGTGCTGGATTTTTCCAGCATTTTCTGTTTTGGTTTTGGATTTGTAGTACTTGCTTTTAGGCTACTAAAGGCATTATTCAAGAACCAAGCTGGTGTCAGGTGTGTACAGACAAACTCCTGTAAATTGCACCAAACATCACTGAAGGTCAAATGAGGGGCAGAAGTTCGTGAATCTGATTCATTTCCTCAGTCCAAATAAGGGAACTAACAACAGGTTCTGTTCCCTGAGCAAGCCAGTGCTGATTACCTCTGGGGAAATCCAGCACCATGTTTAAAAAAGGATGTACAACCCTGACCTCAAGGGCTCACTTCTGCCTAGTTTCTGCCTGCCTGCTCTCCCTCAGAACATAAGACATGGTGACGCAGTGGAAGAGTTGCTGCCTTACAGTGCCAGAGACCCGGGTTCAATCCTGACTGTGGGTGCTGTCTGTACGGTTTATGGTGTTTGTACATTCTCCCCGATACTTGCTTTTGGCTTTCTCTGGGTGTTCTGGTTTCCTCCCACACTCCAAAGGCATACAAGTTTGTTTGCTGAAGGCTGAAGAAGGGTCTCAACCCATTCCTTCTCTCCAGAGATGCTGCCTGTCCCGCTGAGTTACTCCAGCATTTTATGTCTATTTTCAAGTTTGTTGGTTAATTGGATTGGTAAATTTATAAAATGTCCCGAGTGTGTGTAGGATAGCGATGGTGTGCGGGGATCGCTGGCCAGCACGGACTCGGTGGGCCGAAGGGTCTGTTTCTGCGCTGTATCTCAAAACTAAACTAAAATAAGACATAGGAGAAGAATTAGGCCATTCAGCCCATCGTCTGCTCCACTATTTAATCTTGGCTAATCAATTCTTTACCTCTCAATGCCATTCTCCTGCCTTCTCCCTGTAACCTTTGATGTATTTTCTAATCCTATCAGTGTCTGCTTTAAAAATACCCAATGGATTGGCCTCCACAGCTGTCAGTGGCAATGAATCCCACAGATTCACCACCCTCTGCCTAAAGACATTCTTCCCCATAACACTGTTACTGGGACCTGCATTATCTCAGGCAGTCCCGTCGACACCGGTTGGAGCTGCTGGGGTTGTCCTCCTAGATGCCAGGCTCCCTGATCCAGACCAAATCACATTGGAATTTGTGTTATTGTGCACATCCAATCATGCCACAACAGTGGCCGAGTCTGTTAAGCCCTTGCGACTGTTAATAATTTTGTGAAATAGTGTGAATATCCAGTGGCTCAGGCAGCAGCTGTGAAGTTAATGTTTAATAACCTTTCTTTGAATGAGACTATACGAGCTATAGAGTTTTATACAATATGAAAACGGGCTCTTCGACCCCGCTTGCCCATGCCGACCAAGGTGCCCCATCTAAGGGGCAGAAAAGAAACACTTAGGGGCAGAAAACGCTGGTGGGTGTTGTGTACAGGCCACCTAACAGTAGTAGTGAAGTTGGAGATGGTATCAAACAGGAAATTAGAAATGCGTGCGACAAAGGCAAAACCGTTATAATGGGTGACTTCAATCTACATATAGATTGGGTGAATCAAATTGGCAGGGGTGCTGAGGAAGAGGATTTTTTGGAATGTATGCGGGATAGTTATCTAAATCAACATGTAGAGGAACCAACGAGAGAGCAGGCTATTTTAGACTGGGTATTGAGTAATGAGGAAGGGTTAGTTAGCAGTCTTGTTGTACGTGCCCCCTTGGGCAAGAGTGACCATAATATGGTTGAGTTCTTCATTAGGATGGAGAGTGACATTGTTAATTCAGAAACAATGGTTCTGAACTTAAAGAAAGGTAACTTTGAGGGTATGAGACGTGAATTGGCCAAGATTGACTGGCAATTAATTCTAAAAGGGTTGACGGTGGATATGCAATGGAAGACATTTAAAGACTGCATGGATGAATTACAAAAATTGTTCATCCCAGTTTGGCAAAAGAATAAATCAGGGAAGGTGGTGCATCCGTGGATAACAAGGGAAATCAGGGATAGTATCAAAGCGAAGGATGATGCGTACAAATTAGCCAGAAAAAGCAGCATACCGGAGGACTGGGAGAAATTCAGAGACCAGCAGAGGAGGACAAAGAGCTTAATTAGGAAAGGAAAAATAGATTATGAAAGAAAACTGGCAGGGAACATAAAAACTGACTGCAAAAGTTTTTATAGATATGTGAAAAGAAAGAGATTAGTTAAAACAAATGTAGGTCCCTTGCAGTCAGAAACAGGTGAGTTGATCATGGGGAACAAGGATATGGCGGACCAATTGAATAACTACTTTGGTTCCGTCTTCACTAAGGAAGACATAAATAATCTGCCGGAAATAGCAGGGGACCGCGGGTCAAAGGAGTTGGAGGAATTGAGTGAAATCCAGGTTAGCCGGGAAGTGGTGTTGGGTAAATTGAATGGATTAAAGGCCGATAAATCCCCAGGGCCAGATAGGCTGCATCCCAGAGTACTTAAGGAAGTAGCTCCAGAAATAGTGGATGCATTAGTAATAATCTTTCAAAACTCTTTAGATTCTGGAGTAGTTCCTGAGGATTGGCGGGTAGCAAACGTAACCCCACTTTTTAAGAAGGGAGGGAGAGAGAAAACGGGGAATTACAGACCAGTTAGTCTAACATCGGTAGTGGGGAAACTGCTAGAGTCAGTTATTAAAGATGGGATAGCAGCACATTTGGAAAGTGGTGAAATCATTGGACAAAGTCAGCATGGATTTACAAAAGGTAAATCATGTCTGACGAATCTTATAGAATTTTTCGAGGATGTAACTAGTAGCGTGGATAGGGGAGAACCAGTGGATGTGGTGTATCTGGACTTCCAGAAAGCTTTCGACAAGGTCCCACATAAGAGATTAGTTTACAAACTTAAAGCACACGGCATTGAGGGTTCAGTATTGATGTGGATAGAGAACTGGCTGGCAAACAGGAAGCAAAGAGTAGGAGTAAACGGGTCCTTTTCACAATGGCAGGCAGTGACTAGTGGGGTACCGCAAGGCTCAGTGCTGGGACCCCAGCTATTTACAATATATATTAATGATCTGGATGAGGGAATTGAAGGCAATATCTCCAAGTTTGCGGATGACACTAAGCTGGGGGGCAGTGTTAGCTGTGAGGAGGATGCTAGGAGACTGCAAGGTGACTTGGATAGGCTGGGTGAGTGGGCAAATGTTTGGCAGATGCAGTATAATGTGGATAAATGTGAGGTTATCCATTTTGGTGGCAAAAACAGGAAAGCAGACTATTATCTAAATGGTGGCCGACTAGGAAAAGGGGAGATGCAGCGAGACCTGGGTGTCATGGTACACCAGTCATTGAAAGTGGGCATGCAGGTGCAGCAGGCAGTGAAGAAAGCGAATGGTATGTTAGCTTTCATAGCAAAAGGATTTGAGTATAGGAGCAGGGAGGTTCTACTGCAGTTGTACAGGGTCTTGGTGAGACCACACCTGGAGTATTGCGTACAGTTTTGGTCTCCAAATCTGAGGAAGGACATTATTGCCATAGAGGGAGTGCAGAGAAGGTTCACCAGACTGATTCCTGGGATGTCAGGACTGTCTTATGAAGAAAGACTGGATAGACTTGGTTTATACTCTCTAGAATTTAGGAGATTGAGAGGAGATCTTATAGAAACTTACAAAATTCTTAAGGGGTTGGTCAGGCTAGATGCAGGAAGATTGCTCCCGATGTTGGGGAAGTCCAGGACAAGGGGTCACAGCTTAAGGATAAGGGGGAAATCCTTTAAAACCGAGATGAGAAGAACTTTTTTTCACACAGAGAGTGGTGAATCTCTGGAACTCCCTGCCACAGAGGGTAGTCGAGGCCAGTTCATTGGCTATATTTAAGAGGGAGTTAGATGTGGCCCTGGTGGCTAAGGGGATCAGAGGGTATGGAGAGAAGGCAGGTACGGGATACTGAATTGGATGATCAGCCATGATCATATTGAATGGCGGTGCAGGCTCGAAGGGCCGAATGGCCTACTCCTGCACCTAATTTCTATGTTTCTATGTTTCTATACTGGTCCCACCTGCCTGTGTTTGGCCAATATCCTGCTAAATGTTTCTTATCTATATATCTGTTCATGTGTGAATAATGAGTTTAATGAGGTGTGGGTAGTGAGCTGAAGTTTCCAGCTGAAGTTTCCACCCTAAAACAGGGTGAGTCTCCTTTTGTATTTAAAAATACAAAAGGTATTACTTACAGCATCCTGGAAAAGCACAGATCAAATGAACACAAATACATTTGCTGAACACAGAGTAATTTATTTGCTGTCTTCTGTAGAAATTGCTTTGCTAACTTGCTTTTGTACAGAGTATTCTTTCCACCCCAGAGTCAAACAAACGCCGGCCAACTGGACCGGACAGGGGATCCTGCTCCACGTCAGTTTCCCGGCTACCTTTTCAGTCCAGAGCCGGCAAGTCATCTCAGGCCAGGGTGGGAGTCATAAAAGAAGCCAAGAGACATATTGCCAAGGAGCGAGCACATGTTGGCAATACCCCTGTTCTCCTTCTCGAACCCTGCCTCCCTCTGTGCTGCAGGATCAAAACAAACTGGCATTAGAATTGCTCATTTTCCTTCATTAGCTGGATCATTCAGTTGCGGGGTTCATTGTGAAAGTTCTTATTCCAGTCGTAGCAGTACACTTTGCAGCTATCTAATGTCAAGAAACTTGAACTATACTGAAGGACGCTTTTAAAATAGCATATTGGACACTTTGTAAAGAGAGGTATTTCTGGTATTACTTACAGCATCCTGGAAAAGCACGGATCAAATGAACACAAGATACATTTAGAAGATAAACAAATCCACTATAGCTCATACTATTCCAATCATAGCATCTGCTGCTCGCAAATATATAATGATGCTTTTTGGAATGAAAATTTTCTTGCCTGAACAAATGCGGGCTTGGTCTTTGTTATGTATTAACAGAGGTCAAATGGACTACTGTGGCTGGTAGAGCAGGTCAGAAGCTGGGTGCCCTGTAGTGACGGACTTGCCTGATACCCAGAAGCATGTCCACCATCTATATACAAGCTGCACATCATCAGAACATGGTGGATGTACTCTCCACTTTCCTGGATGAGTGCAAGTCCAACAATTCAAGAACCCTACAGTGTCTAGGACAAGGCAGCTCACTATCCTAAACAATCATTTCCTCTGCTCCCAGTGCAAAACCAGCTGCAGTATATGTTATTTATAAAACAAATGCTACCAGCTTCTATAAACACCGCATGCCATAGAGCCATACAGCATGGAAACAGGCCCTTCAGCCCAGCTTGTCCATCATGAAGGTGCCCCATCTACACTAGTCCCACCTGCCTGCATTTGGCCCATATCCTTCTAAACCTTTCAGATCCATATATCTGTCCAAATGTCTTCTAAATGTTGTTATAGAGTCTGCCTCAACTACCTCCTCCGGTAACTCATTCCATTCACCCTCCACCTTTTGTGCGGAGAATTTTCCCATTAAATATTTCCCCTCTCATCTTAAGCCTACTATATGTCTCTTTGATTCTTGATTCCCTTACTCTGGGTAAAAGGCTTTGAATCTATCCTATCTCATGATCTTGTACATCTCTATAAGATCACCCCTCATCCTCCTTTGGTTCAAGGAATACAGGCCTATCCTGCACAACATCTTCCTATAGCTCAGGCCCTCAAGTCTTGGCTACATCCTCAAATATTCTCTGCACCCTTTCCAGCTTAACACCATCTTTCTGACAGCAAGGTGACCACAAATGAACACAATACTCCAACTTTGGCCTCACATCTTCTTTCACTTCCAAGGAAATATGTAGCTGAACTACTCTGCCCTACAACACTCCCTAGAGCCCTGCCATTTACTGTGAAGATCCTGCCCTGGTTGGATTTCCCAAAATGCAATACCTCACTTTTATCTGCATTAAACTCGAACTATTCCTCTGCCCACTTGCCCAACTCATCAAGATTTTGTTGCAACCATCTTTGCTATCTGAAATACCACCCACTTTAGTGCAAACTTACTCATCATTCCTTGTACGTTCTTATCCAAATAATTGATATAAACCACAAATAGCAATGGGCTATCAAGCACCGATCCTTGAGGAACACCATTAGTCACAGGCCTTCTGTCTGAAAAACAGTCTAACATCACCCTCTCCTTCCTTCTATGAAGCCGATTTTCTATCCAGTCAGCTAGCTCTCCCGAGATCCCATGCAATCTAATCTTCTAGAGCAGCCTACCAAGCGGAACCTTATCAAATGCCTTACTGAGATCCATAGACAACATCTTCAGCTCTGCCCTCATCAACCTTTTTGAATCTTCAAAAAAACTTAGATTACTGAGACACGTTCTCCCACGTACAAAACTGTGCTGACTATCCCATATCAGCCCTTGTCTATCTAAATACATGTATATCTTATGCCTATGAATATTCTCTAGTAACTTTCCAACCACAGATGTTAAAATCACTGGCCTATAGTTCCCAGGTGAATGTAAATCACCAAGAAAGACAAAGGTAGCAGTCACATGGGATACCATCCCATCAGGCACGGAAATCGCTGTCAAAGCATGGGGGGGGGGGGAGGGGGTGACACAATTTCTGGTTGGTGACCGAACTGCAGTAACAGCAGGTTCGTCCGCCCCGAATTGTGGGGCTTGAATCGGCCCATTCACGAGGCCTTCCATCCCCCGGCGGGGGCTTCAACATCAGGAGCCTCGATCGCCTCGACGCAGCAATTTCACGGCGGGGCGATGGAAGATCCCGGCTGTGCCGTGCCGGGCAGTGGAAAGCCCCGCGAACGGGCCAATTCAAGCTCCGCTCTATGATCTTTGTTCCATGGACATCTCCCTCCTCCCATCTCCCTCCTCCCATCTCCCTCCTCCAATCACCGCGCTCTATCCTCAGTCCCACCCCCCTACTTCCGCCTGTGACCCCAATCATCGCGCTGAATCATCGTGGTCCCCCCCATTGCCTGCTGGCCGACATCTCTCTCGTCCAATGCGTTCCACCCCCACTGTCTCACGGAAAGCGGAGATTTCACCGAGTTTTAAAATCCGGATTACCAAAAATGGTGGGGATCGTCCTCCACCTCTTAAAATGGGAAACAGGAGGGGTGGGGGGGGGGGGGGCTGGGGGCTGTCAAAAATAATTTGGACCTGGAGGCCAGTCATTCATTGTCATGGGTCTAAATCGTGGACCTCTCTGCTAAACATCACTCCGGGAGGATCATCACAAGAAGGACTGTAATAGTGCAAGAAGATGGTCCACTATCACATTCTGATGGATAATTAGGGATAGGCAATGATCGGTGACCTTACCAGCAATGCCCCTATATCAGAAAATAATATATATTTATTTTAAACAGACTTGTTAATACAGGAAGCAGATCATGGAAAGAAAACAATTAATCAAATGATATACCATTTGGTGTCGTTAACCACTGACTTGTCAGGACTCGTGTGATGACTACACTTACCCTAGCTGTCTCGCCAGGCTCGATAAGAAGGAGACTTACATATGAATCAACTACAAGACATGAATTTGGTAGCAATCATAATTACACAACTTCCATTTTTACACCGTGCGAGGAGAAATTTGGGATCCTCTCTAAATAGTTTTGTGTTCACACCCAATTGTAATAAACACGGAAGTAAAGACGAGAATCCTGTTGTCATGGTTGCGAAAACAAATATACTCCTCAGTGGCCTAATCCAATTGTTCATTCAATCTCCACTCCCACTACATCTTTGATCAGTACATTCCATGCATTCACCACCTTCAATATAAACTGGATCAGCCTAAACTGAAAATCAAATGCATTATGTCAACACTTGTATCAAACTTTGTCAAGAGATCTGATCACTATTATTTAACAAAAATATTTAAAGCTGAATGGGGAAAGCAAACATATTTACAAAGATGTTACCAGAACAGAAATTATTACAATCTATGTTGTATCCCGTTAGATGCAGATAATTTGTTGATATTCCTGCTCGACATATCTCTCCCCTGATCTCTATACTTTTTCTGCACTATTTACTACCTGAAGGAGATGAGGAGGAATTTCTTCTGGGAGCATTGCCACAGACGGCTGTGGAGATCAAGCCATTGAGTATTTTTAAGGCGAAGATTGACAGATTCTTGATCTGTCTGCCCCGCTGAGTCACTCCAGCATTTTGTGTCTCTTCTTTGAGCAGTTTGTTTTTTTCACTAAAGTCCTGTCTAAAAGGATGGTACTCGTCTGTGATCTGCTGCGAAGATAATCGTCAAAATTATAAAATCGATGTTCCTAATTCGGGGCTTGTGTACAGTGACTCTGCCAAGAGGAAGCTTTGTGCACTGCCACTAACTTCATCAGTTAAATCTGAATTCAAACTACTCTTCTATTTCATATTATCTTGGACTTGCCAAAATCTAAGTACCTGAAATCTGAATGTAAAAATATTAATGAATTTCTTTTACCACCTAACTGTATAATTTCTTGAGTATCTCATTTGTAACCATGTATATTGATCCACCAAATCAGGTCTCCATATCTTATCATTCACTTCCTCCTTTTTCTGCATTCTATTGACAAAACTCTTATTTGCATATAGAATATTGGTATTCGACTACTCCTCCTTGCTAAATAGAAATAATCCTAGCAGACAATACCAGAAGCACTGTGACGAACAGCATTTGTGGAACTATGTGTATGTGATATCAGTTAGGGAGCGATATACTGCCGTGGGGTCAGTTCTGAGATTATTCACAAGGATAATTCCTTGGATGAAGTGGTTGTCTCATGAGGAAAGGGTGGGGATATGGTCATTGTATTTTTTATTGAAGCGTTTGGTATTCTGTGGAAGCTTGGTTGGGTTGATGTTGAGAGAGGATGTCTCCCCTGGTGAGGAATCTACAACTGAATGAATAATTGTCACATGTAGCTCGGCGTTTGCATCCAACCTGGACAGTACACAAGTGTCGCCATGTGTTGGGCGCCGACAGTTACACATTAGGTTTCACAGTTTCAGAATAAAGGGGTTGCCTGCTTAAAGCAGAAATGAGATGACTTTCTTCTCTGGGGGCTGCGAACTGTCAGCTCCTGAGGATTGAGAGGCTGAGTCATTGTATACTTGGGTGGCAGACTTTGAGTCTCAAGGGGCGTTGAGGGTTATGAAAGCAGGCAGGAATATGGAACTGAGGCCAAGTTATGCTCTTACTGAGCGACAGAACAAGATTGAGATGCAAGGTGGGGCTCTCCTCCCAGTTCTTCTATTATTTCAAATGTATCCTGTACCACAGTGTTCTTTGCATTGGATAGGTTGTTTTGTTTTGGTATCCCTGTGTGCCTTTTCTCTATGCATCATACATCTACATGCTGTACCAGTGTCAACATTTGATCCATAAATGAGCAGACTTGTTCCTGTATCTTTACACTGCACCTCTGTACAGTAAACCTCTGATAATCTGGCACCACTTGGACTTAGATAGTGCCAGACTAGCACATTTCACAGATCAAAATATAATGCTGGAGGAACACAGTGGGTCAGGCAACATATGCGGATGGAATGGACAGGTGACGTTTTGGGTCGGGGCCCTTCTTCAGACAGATTTTTCGGATTTTTGGATGTTGGTCCAATCCAAACGCACTTCTTTTCACATTATTTACATGTTATACAACAGTATAATAAATCTTCTAGTGAACCCAGGGAGTTTAAAGTGAGTGGCAAGCACACGGCTGCAAACCTCTCTGCGTTTATGACCCTTGGTGTTCTGGATGCCATCGCAGGCTCCAGCCACATACCTAACCTGCAGTCCACACCCTGGCCCTGGCTGCATTCGTGACCACTGGGCCACATTCACATCCAATGGGTTAGCCTGATACTGGACCATCAGGAATTCCAAACAATCAGAAGGCAATTATCAGAGGTTCACTGTGACTCTCACAATATGCCCCTCCCGTCTCAGTATGCCACCTCTCATCTACCTAATTGGAGGTCTTTGAACTACCTTTAACAGACTTTATCGGACTTTACCTTGCACTAAATGTTTTACCCTTTATCCTCTCTCTGTAGACGGTGGACAGCTTGATTGTAATCATGCACAGTCTTGTCGTTGACTGGATAGCACACAACAAAATGCTTTCCATTGTTCCGCAGTATAAGTGGCAATAATAAATGAAACTAAACTGTGTCTGTATCTGTATCTGCTCCATTCACCATTTCTTCTGCAGCATTAGTTTAAATCCACCCCTCCGCTTCCCTACAAGGACATTAGTATTTATCGCCTGTACTCAGACCATTGTTGAAGGCTGCTTCATATATGGAGATATTTATGCTACTCGATGCATTTGTGGCTTTAGTCACGAAGACTCTGGATTATAGAACATTACCAGATGCCAGATGAGCAATGATAGAGTGTTCACAATCAGCCTCAGAGTATTTGGGAAGAGAAGTATTTTGCTTACAGATTTTCAAGAATGATAAAGAACGGATTAACTTTCAATCTGATTGTAGAAGGCTAGAAATTGATGCTACAAAGATAGCTGCATCCCAGTATGTGCTGTTACTTGCTCTAATATCCAATTGGCTTAAAAAAAATCTCAAAATTGGCTAAATATACCTCTGAAAGCAAGACTGGTATTTTCCTGTTTTGATGCGCTAATGTGCACGTTCATGATTTTCAAGGGTAGCTGTCTGCAGAGATTGCCTTTTAAATCTTATATCTGTATAATCTTGCCAGATCTCTGTGCAGGGAGCTTAAGCAGGCAGCTTATTATCTCAGCACTATTTTCCTGTCCTCTCCCTGGATCTCTTGATCGTTTGGCACTCCAGAAATCCATTGCTATTTACTTTAAATGTATTGGGGACTGACCCTCCACAGACTTCACGAAAGAGAATTCTAAAGGTTCACCACCCTCTGAACCATGTGATTTTCATCACAATCCTCTTTCTGAATTTAGTACTTTTCAATAAGTTGACCTTTCATTCTTCTAAACTCTCAAAAAAGAGGCCAAGCTTCCTGGGCAAAGGCAGGTCCTCTTCTGACAAACTCACTATCTTAGAAATCAGTCTGCTGAATGTTCTTTGCATTCTCTCTATATAGTGGGCATGTCCTTCTTTTTGGAAACAAAATGGCCCAGAATTGTACAGTTCCCCAGTCCCTGTGTAATTGTTGGAAAACATATTTATTCTTGCAATATAATGGCCAACATACTTGCCTTCAATTGTCTGCTGTTTTGAACAATCTCCAACATTGCAATGCAGAGATCAGTCAGATTTAAATCAGCACAATTAAAAAGCAAAACAAATACAAAGCCCTGTTAAGAATACTTCACACTAAAACCCCTTGATGGCTCCCCATGTGGTTTTTTTCAATGAGTGAGAAATGAGTGAGTTAGACATTTTGCAGCAATTCCAAACGTTAAGAAATTTATTGACACAAGGAACTGCAAATGCTGGTTTAACAATGGAAGACATAAAGTGCAGGAGTAATTCAGAGGGTCAGGCAGCATGGATAGGCCGTGTGTGTCGGAAGGAACCACAGATGCTGGGTTCTACCAAAGATAGACACAAAATGTTGGAATAACAGCGGAGCAGGCAGCATTGCTGGAGAAAAGTAATAGATGACGTTTCATGTCGGGACCCTTCTTCAGACCATGTTTTGGGCTGGGTCAGGAATGTGGTTTGTACTGATGACATCATGTGGAAATGACACCCTGCACTAGGCGAATTGCACTGATCAAATTTCCTGATAAAAATAATTTAAAACATGTACAAAAGTGTAATTACGTGCATTTCAAGCATTGAAAAACACGCACTAAAGAGGCCACACTCTATCTCTAAATAAAGTTCTCCCCAGTAATCTAAAGCAATGTTTTCACAATGGTTGAACTGGAATCAAAGACTAGCCAGATGTAATTAAAAGAAGCTCTGATAGAAATATTGCTGTATGTTCAAGGTTATGTCGTTTGAGTTGAATTGCTCTGTTAGGTCTCAAACATGTCAATTTCTTTAGGTCCCATTTTGATTAAATGTTAAAGCCCCTCTCCCCTCCCCCACCAAAATGTTAAGAGTTCGAAAACTTGTGAAGTTTATTGGTGTGCGTTTAATGGCTGCATTTATTTATGTGTTCCATGCAAGTGTAATTGGAGCTGAATGTTATTTTGCATGATCTGCCTGAACTTTTAAAAAGGCCACAGAGAAGGAGGAGTAAACGATGGCTGGACAAAAAGCACATTAGGATACCGATAAGACAAATTAAACATTTATAAACTATTTACATTGTAAGCACTTTTGTTTAATTTCATGTGACTAGTTTGGTATAGTTAACAAGCAAAAATCAGTATGAATCCCTTGTGCCTGTTTCAGTTCAACTCTATTGATCTGTTCCAAAGTGCAAGTCTTAGTTTTTCTTGTTTGATCGCAATTTCAAACTGGATAAATATACTAGGTGAAATACTTACTGTCAGCTTCAACAACCGATCACAGTTTGATAGAATGCAGGGCTCGTAAACGACTTTGGAACACAATATTTGAGTTTTGAAACTCTAGCCAATTAATTTGAACCATGTAATTTGTACATTGTGAAATCTGCACTTGGTTTGTGAGCAAACTGGTGGAAATCATTATAACGCTGAAACTCTTTAAGGATGGGTTTTTTTCAATTGAGTTACGTACAGTTGTCCATCTGCCTCTACCATCACCTCACACTCTTTGTGTTAAAACTTGACCAACTCTGTTACCACAAGCCTCACATCTGTAAAGACACTGTAGCAGCCAAAGGTAGATACAAAACGCTGGAGAAACTCAGCGGGTCAGGACCGGCAGCATCTCTGGAGAAAAGGAATGGGTGACGTTTCGGGTCGAGACCCTTCTTCAGACTGAGAGTCAGGGGAAAGGAAAACGAGAGATATGGACGTTGATATAGAGGGAGATAGAACAAATAAATGAAAGATATGCAAAAAGTAACGATGATGAAGGAAAGGTGGGGCCGGCAATGGTCCGTTGATAGCTGTGGGCTAGGTGATAACCAGTTATACAGTGAAACTGAACAGGACGACAATGAAACTAGTATGATGACTAGGGTGGGGGAAGGATGGAGAGAAAGAGGGAATGCAAGGGCTACTTTAAGTTAGAGAAATCAATATTCCTGCTGCTGGTTTGTAAGCAGCAGCATCCAAGTTGTGCTGTCCACATCCTACCTTGCATTACATTGAGTTTCCTCTCACCTGAGCCAAACAGTTTCTCTGTACCCCAACAAGTTCAAATCCTGCTGTAATCTACCAATCACTTCATTGTCTCCTCTGCCCCTACAACCACACTCAAATCTGTGTAACAGCATGCACTTTGTGTTCTATTGCCTTCACTGTATTGTTCTCCCCTAGCTATTTCATCCCGAATCATTTGTCCCACATTTTGACGGCTTTCCATATTACTCCACTCTCTTTAAATAAATCATTAAACCTTTGACCATCATATATATATTCTAGCCTGATCTTTTTCCCATAATGACTCAACATCTGCTTTGTCAGCGCTGAAATTCCAGTACATTTAGAGAATAATAAATACACAGATGTTTGTTGTTGGTTTGAAGCTGTACACTAACTGTTTACTATCTAAATGGTGTAGTTGGGAAAAGGGGAAGTACAACGGGATCTGGGTCCTTGTACATCAGTCTTTGAAAGTAAGCATGCAGGTACAGCAGGCAGTGAAGAAAGCGAATGGCATGTTGGCCTTTATAACAAGAGGAATCGAATATAGGAGCAAAGAGGTCCTTCTGCAGTTGTACAGAGCCCTAGTGAGACCACACCTGGAGTATTATGTGCAGCTTTGGTCCCCTAATTTGAGGAAGGACATTCTTGCTATTGAGGGAGTGCAGCATAGGTTTACAAGGTTAATTCCCGGGATGGCGGGACTGTCATATGCTGAGAGAATGGAGCAGCTGGGCTTGTACACTCTGGAGTTTAGAAGGTTGAGAGGCAATCTCATTGAAACATATAAAACTGTTAAGGGCTTGGACACGCCAGAGGCAGGAAACATGTTCCCGATGTTGCGGGAGGCCAGAACCAGGGCCACAGTTTAAGAATAAGTGTAAGTCTCATTTAGAACGGAGACGAGGAAACTCTTTTTCTCACAGAGAGTGATGAGTCTGTGGAATTCTCTGCCTCAGAGAGAGCTGATAGGGCTCTTAAAAATAGCGGAGTCAGGGTATATGGGGAGAAGGCAGGAACGGGGTACTGAATGGGAATGATCAGCCATGATCACATTGAATGGTGGTGCTGGTTCAAAGGGCCGAATGGCCTACTCCTGCACCTATTGTCTATTGTCTAACCCGAGGAAGTTAGTGTAAACTAAATTTTCCAAATATTTTTAAATTGTGTTTAACTTTAGCAGAATTTTAAAAAATTGTTTCGCCTAAAGCCCCTGTCCCACTTTCACGACCTAATTGGCGACCTCTGCCGAGTTTGCCCTTGACTCATATTCGCAGCATGGTCGCTACGAGGTCGTAGGTCTTCGTAACTCTTCCTCATGTTCGTGAGTGGTCTCCGCGTACTCGTGGCCTCAAGTAGGTCGCGCCGTTTTTTCCAGCCTGATAAAAAATGTCCATGAGTAAAAAAAAAGTTGGCATGGAAACTTGTAGGCAGGTCGTAGGTAGGCTGTAGTAGGTCGTGATGGTAGTCGTAGGTAGTCGTAGATTGTCGTGGGTAGTCGTAGGTAGGTAACTGGCCCGAGAAAAAAAATGCAAACATGACATCAGTTTATCAAGTGATAATTTTCCACTCGTAGCTAGTCGTAGTTGGTCTTAGGTGTGGAAGATTGAGGTCGAGGGGGGTTGTAGGAGGTCGTAGCAGGTCTCGGTCTTTTACTTCGGCGAGTCAACACGATCTTGACATTTTTTTCGACTCGTCTAGGGTCTTCTAAACTCGTGGATTAGGTCGTCCAAGTGGGGCAGGCCCTTTAGCCCAAACATTAGTACTCCTTGTTCTCAGTACCTTGTCCAGATGTACATTGTCTGGTTGTCCTTACAGAAAGATTGACTTTTAAAACATTATATTGCGTGGATTCCACTATCAGACACTTCGGCACCATCTTGTGGCACATCTGCAGAATGTCATTTGGTGTCACCCAGCAGAATTTTGCTGCTAAACTTGAGGACAAAGTGTCACAGATTTAATATAACATTTTGCACAATTAGTCGTTGGGAATTATGTTTGATGACCAATAGTTTAAGCTTCAATACCAGTTGAAATAAATTGTTCTGACGTGGCTTTCTACGGGACGACAGATGGCACAATGGGCTAAGTGTTCGGCTGGCAACCGGAAGGTAGCCGGTTCGAATCCCGCTTGGAGTGCATACTGTCGTTGTGTCCTTGGGCAAGACACTTAACCCACCTTTGCCTGTGTGTGAATGTGTGTGAGTGATTGGTGGTGGTCGGAGGGGCCGTAGGCGCAGATTGGCAGCCACGCTTCCGTCAGTCTGCCCCAGGGCAGCTGTGGCTACAGAAGTAGCTTACCACCACCGAGTGTGACTGAGGAGTGAATGAATAATGCGATGTAAAGCGCCTTGAGTATTAGAAAGGCGCTATATAAATCCCATCCATTATTATTATTATTAAATCAATGTGCGGCACAGTGGTTTATAAAATTATGGAGAGGAAAGGATACGGTAGACAATAGATGTACTTTTTCCCAGGGTGCAAATGTCAAATACTAAAGAGCATTGTTTTAAAATGGAGGCACAAGGATGCTGATACTGGAATCTTGCGTAGAACACAAAATGCTGGAGTAACTCAGTGGATCAGAGTTACTAAGTCTTTAGAGGACATAAGGAATTGTATGGGACATTTTTTTTTACAGAGAAAGGTGGATGCCTAGAACATGCTGCAAGAGTTGGTTTTTGAGGCAGATATGATAGTGGTGTCTAAGAGGGTTTTAGATAGGTATGGATATGCAGGGAATGAAGGGATATAGATCATGTACAGGTAGAGATTAGTTTAACTTAGCATCATGTTTGGTGCAAAGTTGTGGATCGTTGGGTCTGTTGCTGTGCTGTGTGGTTCTACAGTAGAGCTGCCCCATCACTGCTCCAGTCACCTTTGGTTCCTTCATGAATTTCCTCCGATTGCTCTGGTTTTCCACGTCCACCTCAAAGATGTGCGGTCTCGGTTGGATAATTGGCCACTGCAAACTTCCCCAAGTAGCTGATTGGGGGAGACGGTGAGAGAGGGGGGGGGGGGGGGGATCAATGGGCATGTGGGAAGAATAGCCCAGGAAAAACTAATAAGGAATGGGATTGCTCCATGAGCCAGCACAGACTCGCTGAGCTGAAGTTCCCTCCTTGTATGCCGTGAGGAAAATATGGAGGTTGCTGCATTTTATACGTTTTTAAATGTTCTACTTCCACAAATTATTTTTAAAAACTGCAAATTATAAGGCACGATAAATGTGCTCCCTTAAAGCAGTCATTTGAACGTGTAAACCTCGGGGAGATTTTCAAGGTCTCACAAGCCACTGAGAGAAAATAAATGGTCTTCCCTGTAGTTCTTTGCACCTACCCCCCAGGACTTCTCAGCAACTTGCATGCTCCAATCAAGTCGAGCTTAGATAGGGCATCTTGGTTAGCATGGACAAGTTGGGCCGAAGGTCCTGTTTCCGTGCTGTCTGACTCCATCACCCCGCAATGTAGAAAATACAAGCCTTGCCCATCGAACCTTTCCTCAAAAGATAATTTCGGATTTCAGTCTTGTAAGCTTTCTCAGAATTGCTTCTTTAAAATAATGGTCAATATTGTTCACAATGCTGCAAATGTTTAGTTTAGAGATACAGCATGGAAACAGGCCCTTTGGCCCAATGAGTCCACACCAACCTGTTCACTCTAGTTCTGTATTTCCCACTTCCTCAATAAACTCCGTACACACAAGGGGTGATTTCACAGAGACCAATTAACTTACAAACACACAGACCTTTGGGATGTGGGAGGAAAATGGAGCACCCAGAGGAAACCCACGCGGTCACAGGGAGAACATGCTAGCTAATTGTTTAACTAATGTCCTGTAGAACTAAAGTACAATTACCTTTCCCACTGCCTGGTCGGCTGAGTTACTCCAGCTTTTTGTCTATCTTCGGTTTAAACCAGCATCTGCAGTTCGTTCCTACACAGGACCCAGAGTTTCAGCTACTGCTCCAGTAGTTTGCTCAGCAACACGGCCCAGGTGAATGTTGCATCCTTTCCAGTTTTCCATTTACAGACATTTCTGGAATGTTGCTTGAATCCTCTAGTCAAGGCCCCATTCATTTTTAGTCTGACATGCATGTTGAAATGGAGATGGTTTCTGTTTGACTTTCCATCATTGGTGAGCAGGAATATGCCACCAACCAAAAAATCTTAACAAATGGCAGCAAAATGGTAAAGGGAATGAAGTGTACTTAATTCAGCTCTAAATCAAGAATTCCATTTCTTCATTTGATCATTTAGTATTGAAAATAAGACATTTCATTTGAATTTAATTTGTAATGTTTTGAGTGCCAGATGTGCTGAATCTGTGTTGAAAGCAGAATGAAGGAAGAACATTCACACGTTGCCAAATGCATGGAGAGTGGACTTGCCTCCTTGGTTTGAGTGTAGCAGAAGGAATTATTAACGTAGAGTTTTGAATGTCAGCTGTGGGATAATGGTCTGTAAGGATTAGGCAGAGATTTATTTTCCATGGTGCCATTTTAGTTAAACCAAACATTAATCACTGTTGTGACGTGGACCACAAGAGCGTTCATTTATCATTAAAGACAATAGAGCATATTTGCAGATGAGCATGCTGTCTCTCTCCTGTGTAGCTGAGACACAGAGACCATGACATTTAATGCCACATTTACATTAAATTGGGTGAACATTTTTGAGTTGCTACATGAGGCTAGAGTAATTTCTGCGCACAGTATATGCATGTGTGAAGCTCAGAATCATTGATTTGTTGGCTAGTACCAAGGCATTTGAAAGTTTATAGCAGCTGTGAAATCTTCTTTCTGCACGGGTCTTTGGAGAAGGGAATAAATTACAAGGGAGGTGGAACAGGAGAAACATGTTATTCATCAGTCCAATGTTATTTATGCTTTTCTTAAAACAGTGTAGTTCAATTTATTGCCCTTCATAAGGAACATGATTTGCTTGATACTTATAAAGGTCCTTGAAGCCAAATCGGTAATATAATAAAGATAAACAACTCTCTTGATTCTGAGGAACCTTTCTCCTCCTCCAATGGCTGCTAATACTCAAGTCCATGTAATTAACCTCCAGCTGTGGAAAAACTATAGGGTGGTGACATTTATTGCATTCTAACCACACCCAAGATCGTACGATGGAAATTGTATTTCTTATAGTAATGTGCACAGTGCAGGGAACAGTCACAAAGGTTTAATTAGTTTATTTAATGAAAACTCATGGGTATTAAAATTATTTTTCAGATTCTGCTTTGCATTGTTTGCCATGGACCTAAAGGTCTTTCCCCATAGTTAAGAACCAGCCCTTCAATAAGAGTGAAAAATAAATTAACAAGTCAAAGTGGAAATTCTAAACATAACCTCATCACACACTGTAGAATACTAGAAACATGGTTTCAGTGACCAAATTGATTAAAGCACAACCATCAATAAAAATGGTTGACACAAAATGCTGGAGTAACTCAGACTGATAGGTCTCGACCCAAAACGTCACCCATTCCATCTCTCCAGCAATGATGGCTGTCCCACTGAGTTACTCCAGCATTTTGTGTCTACCTTCAATTTAAACCAGCATCTGCAGTTCTTTCCTACACATAATGAAAATGGTTTCTGTTGTCAAAAAAACTCAAAGCCCATGTTGTTAATAACTCTGTAATACAAATTCAAGCATTTAACATGAATTTACATTTTTCATCAGCTTTATCTGCAAGCACGAATGGTGGCCGATTGGTCCAGGCTGCTGCGTCCAACCCTTCAGTTTGCCTTAATTGCATCTTCAGTGTACGTGGGACTTTCACGTGTGTCTGATTACAAACATCACTGGAGTGACGTGTTAACAGGACTTATCGAAGGAGCGCTTGCAGCCATATTAGTTGTAAGTTGAAACAAGTTCTTCCATTGTTGCTTTATCATCAAAAAAGACATTGTTAAAGTAATATACAACATTTGCTGGAAATATACAGTAAAACACTCAACACATTAGGTAGGTCTGTTTAGAAATGGTCGCTGTATCTCCATGGCAATGGCTGGGTTTCAGCCTTTCCCATGCTAAGTAAATCCTGGACATGGAGACTAAGTGCGGGACTTAATGACTTACAGATCACTGCCTCTATTACTGTACTCCACTGCTGGACGGCACGTTATGTTCAGTGGTAGAAAGACAAAATGCTGGAGTAACTCAGCAGGTCAGGCAGCATTCCTGGAGAACATGGATAAGATGACGTCTTGACTCATGTCAGAAAATTTTTGACATTTGAAACTGCTTTCCACCCAAGAAAGGTCTGAAGCAAGGTCCTGACCCGAAATGTCACCTATTCATGTCATATCCATCCTTGCCAGCACCATTCACTTTTCATGCAAACACAGAATCATACATTAGACAGCACACAAATAGGCCTTTTTGGCTCACCTGATCTTTGCCGAGTGGCGTCTATCTATGCTATTCCCATTTGTCCACATTTGACCTGTATACTTTTAGAAATTCCCGAGCAAAGTATTATCCAAATACAGAAGATAGACCAATACCATTGGATATTAATCTGCCTCTGGTAGCTCATTCCAGATGACCACTGTTGTCTCTGCATAAATGCTTACCATTTAACACTATGTCTATCTTTTCATCTTAAAACTGTACTCTCTAGTTCTGGACAACTGCATTGTGGGGGAAAAATACACTATCCAATGCATGCCCCTCAGCCGCCTTCATTCTAATGAGAAAAACAGCCCATCAAATCTCTTTCTATACCTACAACCTTCTATTCCAGTCAGTATCCTGGTGAATCTCTTCTGGATTCTCCCTATTGCCACCTGCATTGTAGTGACCAGTGCACACCAGTCCAAACATGGACTAACTCATGTTTGGTACAGCTGCAATATGATGTCCCAACTCCTAAACGTGGTGGTTCGGCCTATGAAAGCAAATGTACCAAATGCTTACTTCACTACATATTCACCTGTGTCGCTATTTTCTGGGAGAGTACCACCAGGAATCTTTTACATCAGTGCTCCAAGGGCCCTGTGTCTTACTAGAATTTGTCTTGCTGAAGTGCATTACCTCATACTTGTCAAACATTGTTTTAAACTCCTTAAAGAATGATGTAACTGTTATACAGTTCTGATGTAACTTGCATTCTATACCCAGGTCAATAAGAACAAAGCACACCCTAAACAACCTTAACTACAACGTGCTAAATGTAAACATCTGTGGTCACCCACAAAATCCTTCTATATAAACCAGTATTCATTGTATATTTCCTTGCTTTATCCGTCCTTCTCAGAAATCGGTTTTTAATCCAATTTGCCCACTTTTCTGCTCTCTCCCTACATGTTAATTTAAGAGGAGGAATATGTTGAGGTTGTGATCAGTGACGTACAATTGACTGCAAATAATGATCTTATATTACATTTGTCTCTTCTAGGTGGTGTTTGTGTCAGACTTCTTCAAAAAGAGACAACCCAGAATCTCACCAAAAGATGAGGAAAATTCACACTCGGCTTTGCATGAGACACATGGAAACCATTACGGCAGGACTAACCCACAATAAATGATTGTTGCAAGTGTCAATTAATGTAAAAACCTATGGTATATATCCACAATAAATATCTAATAGCAAATAGATAACCACCTTTATGAAAAAGCACCCACTGCTAAATCCTTGGAGTCCAACTCACTTTGTATTTGTACACCTATATTACAGTGATAACAGATGTTTATCAATACACATTATTATTTCTACTGTGCCTTCGCTTATAAAGAGCTTTCATCATTAAAAGTAAATTGTCATACATTGATTCAAGGTGTAAAATGTTTATTAAAATAACAGTAAAGCTTTCCATGTACAGTTTGCGTATTGAAGCTTGCTTGCTTGGTTGGTGCTTGAGGTCCATACTATACATAAATTCAATGGGGAATAAAATGTCCTGCAAAAGTCTGACCAATGCTCAGCTGTTGGCTGTTCATTCATCAAAGAAAAGTCTCTTCATGTGGTCCTTTCAAATCTTGTGATTTAATGTTCGACTCAGCCTGGAAGTAAATGTTATTTGCAGTGCTTTTTCAAAATTATAAGTAAAGACTTGCAGCAAAAATAATATCTCTTTTGATCTTGGTAATGCCTGAAAATAAAGTTAAAAAAAATATCACAAGATTATCAATTAAATGGCATTCTGATTTGAGAATAATTACTGTATTCTCAATTATTGTCTGTTTTTATATAGTCCCCTCTAAATTCTGTGCAGATGATGACAACCAACAGATATTGTATCTGGGGCAAAATGTGAAAGATAAAACAACAGAGAAAAAGCTCACTTTCCTTTTCGTTCTAATGCTCTCATGTGAGCGCTAATGGACTGTGTTGTGACTCCATTGATATTTTAAGCAAGAAGCCATCAAAGTACGCATCAAGGATCAGGCCATTTAATTTTGACACAGATTCCCACCATATTTCACTAATAGGTTTATTTTGTCTTAAGATCAAGAATGATGTAACCAAATGGGACAGTGTAAATGCAAAATATTAATAAACCAATCCAAACTGTAAATTTAATCTGGAACTGTGATTTTATCAACAATGCTTAAGCAACCATTTTTAGTTTAATGACTAACTGGAGCTATTAATTAAAAATAATGCTTTCATTGTACACAATCAAAGCTGCTTTATATGTAAAGAGTTATATTAAGTAACAAGATGGGCTAATTAGTCGGACAGATTTTTGCAAGAAACCAACAATGTCCTACTGGCCCTGGAAACCTAACCCAGTAATCACGGAGAACTGCCTTTAAAGATACATCAACAGATGCATCTCTAAATGCTGACACGTATCATACCTGTAATAGTCAGCCAAGATCAGAATCTTAATCTACAGCATAGACTCACAGAGAAGTCAAAACACAATCTAACAACTGCATGAGTTCTATCTGTATTTCAGCACGCTGAGATTTGTGGAATGTTTGCTCTCATTCACGTGCTCACCAGGATCAGCATTTTAAATGCCCTTTTCTTTCAATTTCATCAATCTCTTTTCAGTCTCGGAGGGATTGGTGAAAGTTAAGATCCCATATCCAATCCATTTTAATAGCATCATGGAGGTATATAGCACGGAAATTGGCTCTTTGGCCCAACTCATCCACTCCTTTCCAGCCTCTCCTTACAACCCAAACCCACCAGACCAGGAGCATTTTTGTCAATACAGTTTAACGTTTATAGAAAACCTATAACAGGGCAACCAGAACTATACACACCATTTCAATTGTGGCCGTATCAATGTCTCTTATATGACATCCCAACTCTTGCACTCAACATTCTAACCAATGAGGGCAAGTGTGCAGCACCTTCTTTACCACCTCAGGTCTATCTGTGTCATCTGTTTCATGGTACTTACATATTACCATGAAAGTGGAGACAGATAGTTAGGGTGGTCAAGGCGCATTTTGCATGCTTGCCTGACCCCAAGGTATTTCAGTTATAACAGACCCAGGAACCTACCATTCACAGTGCCCTCAATAATGTTTGGGACAGACCCATCATTTATTTATTTGCCTCTACTCCACAATTAGAAATTTGTAATAGAAATAAAATCACACGTGGTTAGTTCACATTATCAGATTTTATTAAAGGATATTTTTTTTAATACATTTTGGTTTCACCATGTGGAAATTACAGCAGTGTTTATACATAGTTCCCCCATCCCCCCATTTCAGGGCACCATAATGTTTGGGACGCTTGACTTCACAGGTGTTTGTAATTACTCAGGTGTGTTTAATTTCCTCTTTAATGGAGGTATGAGAGAGCTCTCAGCACCGAGTCTTTCCTCCAGTCTTTCCATCACCTTTGGAAACTTTTATTGCTGTTTTATCAACATGAGAATCAAAGTTGTGCCAATGAAAGTCAAATAAGCCATTATGAGACTGAGAAACAAGAATAAAACTGTTAAGAGACATCAGCCAACCCTTAGGCTTACCAAAATCAACTGTTTGGAACATAATTAAGAAGAAAGAGAGCACTGGTGAGCTTACTAATCACAAAGGGACTGGCAGGCCAAGGAAGACCTCCACAGCTGGTGACAGAAGAATTATCTTTATAATAAAGAAAAATCTCCAAACACCTGCCCGACAGATCAGGAACACTCTTCAGGAGTCAGGTGTGCATTTGTCAATGACCACTGTCCGTAGAAGACTTCATGAACAGAAATATAGAGGCAACACTGCAAGATGCAAACCAATGGTTAGCCCCAAAGATTGGATTGCCGGGTTACAGTTTGCCTAGAAGTACTTAAAAGAGCAACCACAGTTCTGGAAAAAGGTCTTGTGGACAGATGAGAAGAAGATTAACATATCAGAGTGATGGAAAGAGCAAAGTATGGAGGAGAGAAGGATCTGCCCAAGATCCAAAGCATACCACCTCATCTGCGAAACATGGCGATGGAGGTGTTATGGCCTGGGCATGTATGGCTGCTGAAGGTACTGGCTCACTTATCTTCATTGATGATACAACTGCTGATGGTAGTAGCATAATGAATCCTGAAGTGTATAGACACATCCTATCTGCTCAAGTTCAAACAAATGCCTCAAAGCTCATTGGTCGGTGCTTCATTCTACAGCAAGACAATGATCCCAAACATACTGCTAAACCAACAAAGGAGTTTTTCCAAAGCTAAAAAAAGTCAATTCTTGAGTGGCCAAGTCAATCACCCGATCTGAACCCAATTGAGCATGCCTTTTATGCTGAAGAGAAAACTGAAAGGGACTAGCTGCCAAAACGAGCATAAGCTAAAGATGGCTGCAATACAGGCCTGGCAGAGCATCACCAGAGAAGACACCCAGCAAATATGTCCATGAATCGCAGACTTCAAGCAGTCATTGTATGCAAAGGATATGCAACAAAATACTAAACATGACTAGTTTCATTTACATGACATTGCTGTCCCAAACATTATGGTGCCCGTAAACACTGCTGTAATTTCTACATGGTGAAACCACAATGTATAAAAATGGCCTTTATTTAAATCTGACAAAGTGCACTTTAACCACATGTGATTTTTTTTCTATTACAAATCTCAAATTGTGGAGTACAGAGGCAAATAAATAAATGATGGGTCTTTGTGGAACATTATGGAGGGCACTGTACCATGCAAGTCCTGCCCTGGTTTGTCCTACCTAAATGCTTTACCTTTACCTCTCCCTCACTCATCTCCCCAAGGTCTGTCCAACATAACTTACACTGCTGCCAAATCCAAGGGGCGGGTATAATTAAAAAAAACCCATTTATTTTACACAGAAGGAAATTGCATAGTTATTAGTACACTGCGATATTTACCCAACGCAAATCAAGTTATTGCAATGTACAATTATAAAATGACAAAATGTTATTTAATATTTGTCTGATCTCTACTTATTGTAATAGTTATATAAATACAAACCTTCTGCAAATTTGTTCTCTAACTCTGTGTTTCCTATGGCCTTTGCTGCTTGGCACATCTGTCGAAGTAGTTCTTCCAATCGTCTCATACAACGAATAATACTGCCTGTTTAAAATGCAATACGTTATTTGACAAAAATAAAATTTCTGTAGCAAATATGAATTTAACCACACAAAAAAACCCAACAGGAAGGTACACCAAAACAATCGTCAAGGCACCCAAATTACTGCAGTGCCCCATAATAAACTTTTTTTTTTACACACCATAACAAGCAAAAAAATAGACAATTAGACAATATTTGCTTATACAGGTATCTATCAAAACATTAAAACGATGATTAAGGGTGGGAGGTATAAGGAGCAAGCCTCCAGAGGTTGTGGTTGAGGCAGGTACTATCATAATGTTTAAAAAATATTTGAACAGGTACATGGATATGATAGGTTTAGGATATGGGCCAAACGCAGGCAGGGGGGACTAGTGTAGATGGGACATATTGGTCGGCGTGGGCAAGTTGGGTCAAGGGGCCCGTTTCCACACTGTATGACTCCATAATACAAGTCCCACACTTAACTTTTGTCGTCATCTCTTCACCCCCCCCCCCCCACCTTTTTTTCAGGCCCCCATCTCCTTCCACCCATATCCCTTTCTCCAGCTTTACATTTCACTCATAGAACAGTAGAACATTGAACAGTGCAGCAGAGGACCAGGCCCTTTGAGGACAATGCTTGTGCCGAACATGATGCCAAGATAAACTAAATTTCATCTGCCTGCATGTGATCCATACCCCTCCATTCCCTGCAGATCCAAGTGCCTATCTAAAAGCCTCTTAAATGCCACACTGTTCTTCCAGCACTTCATGGGGCCTTTTTTGCTCAAGATTTCAGCATCTGCAGTTTCCTGCGTTTCCATTTGACCTATGCCCTCTTGTTTTTGATGTCCATTGGTGTTGGAGCACGGCGAAAAGATGTAGAAATTCACGTGCAGAGATTTGTCACTCTGCAAGATGTGTGGTTTGTGACTGGTAGAAATGAGTCAAGGAGGAAAAGACAGCAGAAGGGATTGTATAGATTGATCCGTCAATTTCATGCACAATTGTTACTGGAGATGCTAGAAACCTGAAGTAAAAACAGAAACTGAAAATACTGGAAATTGCTCAGCAAATCCAGGATTTTTATTATGGAGAGGGAAACATTTCAGACGATGACATTTAATCAGACAGTGAGACTCTACATTTCCACATATAGTACATATCTATTTCATTGTTGACATTATGTAGTCATTAAAGTTAGTTTGGAAGACTAAACATGTGGTCAGTGACATATGCTTTAAGGAATATCTTAAGAGAATGGAGGAAAGAGGGAAGATTTAGGGAGAGAATTCCAGAGTTGAATGAATAAGTTTATTGGCCAAGTATGTACACATACAAGGAATTTGCCTTGGTGCTCCGCTCGCAAGTAACAACACGACATAGTAAATTTTGGGTGTTGTTATCTTAAGGAGCAATTGCTTCAAGGTTTGCAATCACAGATACTCAGAACATTGTAGAGATGGGGCGCAGCAATGCCACAGAGGGATTTGAAAACAAAGAGCTAAAAATGGGTCATAGATGAGATTGAACACGTTAGTGGTAGAATTCAAAAGGTCCACTATTATCTAAATAGAGAGAGAAAGAGTACTGTATAGAGGAATCTAGTTGGCCTTGTGCATAAAACATAAAATCCTAGCCTGGAGATGCAGCAAATAATTAAGGCAAATGGACTATTAGTCTTCCTGGAGTTTGAAAAGACGTGTTATTTTTAAATTATATAGGATGTTAGCAAGTCCTGCATAATTTAAATACAATGCATGTAATACTCCGTGCAGTTCTGGTACCCTTATTTCAGGAAAGATATACAAACATTAGAGATGGCCCAGAAGAGATTCATTAGGCTAATTCCTGGCATGAGAATGTCCTATCATGAACAGCTAGTTATATTCTTTGAAATGTAGAATATGAGGGGTGAACCAACTGAAACATTTAAAATTAAAGGAGACGTGAATAGATGGATTTTGCGATGTTTCCATAAGTTGGAGAATTTTGAACAAGAGGACATAGTTACAAGATTAGAAGATGGAGGTGCACAGCAAATTCTTCTCTTGGAAGGTTGATATCTCTGGAATTCAGGATGATGAGGCGTGGAGCAGATAAGTCATGATCACATTGAACAGCAGAACAACATGGCCTGCTCCTGCTCCTATTTTTTAGTGTTCATGGTGTTCCTGTGAGGGGAACTTGCTGCGAGTTAAGCAGTAAACATGACGTGGTGGAAATAGGCAATCTTAATGATGGTGCAAAGTTCAGCTCAGTCAAATATGATATTAAGTTTGCAAATAGTTTAGTCCAACTCTGAAAGAATGTCGCAATAGTCTGTTCACCAGAAAAGCAGAATTGAAAGGAAACTGAATATGGAACAGAAGACATTTCTGCTCACCCAGTCGAGCAAAGTAATTTTGTTAACTTAGAGAAAGTTAAGATTTGTTTTATGGGCTTTGTGGGTTCATTTTGTTAAAAGGTAGAGTGATACATGGGCAAGCTTGCCGGCATGCCACAATGCTTACGATGTGGCTGGCAGTGTATGTTGCAGCAACATGCATTGCTGAGTAAATAGTTCTGGTGGTTGCAAAAGGCAGCTTAACCCACAAAGCACAAACCACCAATTTGGACCACATTGACGTACAAATATAGCCAAACTGAAAAGAATACAAGGCTTGAAATCACAAAGAAATGTTGCTGGCATTCAGCATTAACTGCCCCAATTAATTAGAATAGTTTTTTAGTGATGAATGACAAACAACTTCCACAGGGAGAAACGCTAATATTCTTCGCTGATTTGCAATTGTGCTGGGACTCCAGCAAAGACAGGACTCTATGCTGCAAACAGATCCATGAATCCCAGAGGTTCTAACAAGCTCCATCCCCATCTGGAATGAATTATCATAACAGGGCAGAAACACAACCAAAGCTGTTGCAGATTCCAAAAGCAGAGCCACGCTGCACTTTGGCACAGTTCAGATTTCATTTCTAAACACAATCACATATTTATGGTCCAAATTCATCACTGAGTAAATTTAAACACCAGTGAAAAATATATAATCGCTAACAGAAACAAAACCAATGCAAGTATTTAGATGCTGGTTAGCCTAAAAAAAAAATATATAAAATAAAATGAGCAAAATTTCTGACTGCAATGCTTGGTCGAGGATCCAACAGACTTTTTAAACCACTACATTTCACATACTGCCTGACGCTCTTTGGTAAATATTAGGTTGATGGAAGCCACAATTGTGGTATGCAAGACCCAGAAACAACTATATGTATCCCACTTACATTAATGACTTACACACAAGCTCAAGAAAATCCATACTATAATTGCAAATGATACTAATTGTGGAAGTTCAATGGTATCAAAAACAGCAGCCATTAAATCATAGAGTCAGAAAAACAAAACAGCAATCTATTTTCTGGGAAGTTTTTGAAGAGTGGATGGAATGTGCGGCTTAAACAACAATACAATGTAAGATCCATTGTGTATGTTGGTAAGTTTTTCCAAACTGTTGGTTGTGACATAAGGTGGGCCCACATTTAGCCGGCTTGTTTGGACATGAGCAACCTCCTTCACCAACCTTGCCACAGTCACACTGGCATCTCTCCCCTTATCTTCGAGGCTGAAAACAAACAGTACTCTACTTTCAAGCTTTACTTTGCTTTACAGGCTTTAAAGCTCATGATCTGGTGGCAAGTTTTCCCTCGCAATATATTCTCTGCAAAGTGTGCAGCTCTCAGCCCAGTGAACAGAGAAATGTTTGTGAAAAGTTGTTGGGGATTTTATTTCGGAAAGGATTTTTTCTGAAGCGTCTGAAAATTCAAAATAGTGCAGCACATAAACAAATACATCTTGTACACCTGATTTTAAGGCACTTGAAAGAGAACTGTATATCTGTGAGAGCAGCAATCAACAAAAAACAATATTAACTTACAGCCAAAGCAGTCTATTTAATGGCAAGTGGTGACTCAACTATTCAGTTCTCTGATCAAACCATATGTTGAGAACTATGTACAGTTGCGATAGCCGTGAAACAAATGGGGAAATGCAGGCATTAGAGACTGTGCAGAGGTTTAGGAAGGTGACCGTGCATCTGGGTTTGTTAGATAAAAGATGAAAGAATCTTAAGCTTTTTTTGGATGAAACCCAGTGGCATGCGATAGACAATTAACAAAATGTTGAAAGTTAATCAGAATACCATTCCAAAATTAAAATGCCATTACAACAGGATAGTTCAAATAAATGGGAGATAATTTTTTGCACACAAAAGAAGATTACAAGTCAGATTGAACTTTCAGTCAGGCCACCAGGGGGTCCAAAATCAATGACTAACGTGCAGCAAAGGCACAGGTATGTGTGTGTTCCGGCAGGATAATTTTAGACCAAACCAAAATCAAGACTTCAAGATGGCGGCAGGTGAAGGGGAGAGTTGGTGGCCGTGAATAGTCCACAAATTCACGTCCTGTGCTCTCAGAAAGGGCCCCACGTTTCACGATCGGCTCGGGAAGCAGGTCATGGTAACCTCAGAGCAGGGAAGTGGAAAGGCGGCTGTGGGAGGCACATTTGTGTTGTTCACAGTTTGTCATTTTGGCTGAGGCAGCCGCAGAAACTCCTACAGTTGCCGGGTGAACAAGTGAATCGAACGTAGCCTGCGGCAGCTGAAAGATGTGGTGATGGAAGGACCAACCCTGCTTCATTCATCCAATGCCACCAGGACACCAGATTTTAAAATGAGAATATAAGAAATTGCAGTCCCTTCGGCCACAATCAAACATTTCAGGGACTTAGAAGTTGCAAGATTATGCCAGAATGTGGTGATTGTCTGTGTGCTGTTCTAGAATGTATGTATGGTATGATTTGAATGAAAGCATGCACAGCAAGCATTTCACTGTATCTCTGTACACATAACAATAAATAAATCTAACTAAATATCACTGGTTCCAGATTTTGGAAATTAAAACAATCCTGGAAATACTTAGCCCTGGCATCACCTTTGAGGCTTTCAAGGAGAGAGTCAATTAATAAAGAAGAGATTTTCAATGCCAGTTTCATGAAATCATATTTGCGTCGTGTTTTAATGGTATAGTGCCAAGAATACGTTGCTGCATTGGAGTATCGTTAGGAACTCATTTTAGTGCTGGCACCTTTGCATAAAAATTGTTTTGTAGTAGTTTAAGGAGACATGCACTGTGGCAAATCACATCCAAGCTAGAACAAAAGCTGTCTTACATGTGAAACACACCTGGCAGATCAAGTGCTAGAAGCAGCATATATATTTTGCACTGCCAAAACATTTAGATCTTCATGGTTCCTATTAGAGAGATGGACAATCATGCCTGAAAAAAGGCTCAGCAGCAGTGAAATTAGCTAAATGATAATGATTCCATTACCTAACGCCAAATGCTTTGGAAGAACAGAATCTTTGTTGCCTGTAGTTGGCAATTTCCCCGAAGTGCCAGAGTGGATATTTAGAATTGTGCCTGCCATATGAGCTTCAGCTTTCTAGAAAACTCAAGTTCAATAAATAAATCAATACAAATTTTACATGAATAGGACAGGTTGGGGTGATATGGACCAAAAGGATTCATAGCAAAAGGATTTGAGTATAGGAGCAGGGAGGTTCTACTGCATTTGTACAGGGTCTTGGTGAGACCACACCTGGAGTATTGCATACAGTTTTGGTCTCCTAATCTGAGGAAAGACATTCTTGCCATAGAGGGAGTACAGAGAAGGTTCACCAGACTGATTCCTGGGATGTCAGGACTTTCATATGAAGAAAGACTGGATAGACTCGGTTTGTACTCGCTAGAATTTAGAAGATTGAGGGGAGATCTTATAGAAACGTACAAAATTCTTAAGGGGTTGGACAGGCTAGATGCAGGAAGATTGTTCCCGATGTTGGGGAAGTCCAGAACAAGGGGTCACAGTATAAGGATAAAGGGGAAATCTTTTAGGACCAAGATGAGGAAAACTTTTTTCACACAGAGAGTGGTGAATCTGTGGAATTCTCTCCCGCAGAAGGTAGTTGAGGCCAGTTCATTGGCTATATTTAAGAGGGAGTTAGATGTGGCCCTTGTGGCTAAAGGGATCAGGGGGTATGGAGAGAAGGCAGGTACAGGATACTGAGTTGGATGTTCAGCCATGATCATATTGAATGGCGGTGCAGGCTCGAAGGGCCGAATGGCCTACTCCTGCACCTATTTTCTATGTTTCTATGTTTCTAAATGCAGGCAGGTGAGACCAGTGTAGCGGGGACATGTTGGCCGGTGTGGGCAAATTGGCCCGAATGGCCTGTTTCCACGTTGAATCATTCTATGACTCTAAAAGAGTTAGAAAAGCAGAAGACATCAAACTTTATTGTTAAGTTGTAGTTAAAAAAAAGCACTTAAAAAGAATTAAACACATTTTCAAAAAACACCAAAAACGATATATTTTTATGCCAAAATATGATGAGCGTTTTGAGGGACTTTTCCTGTTTCTTTTCGTTGTGCACGAGAATGGAAACCAGTTTTGATCCAGAGATGGAAAATAAACAATTGAATCAGGTCAGCCAACAGAGATTTTCTCCAGGGACCTATTTACTCCAGCACTAAAGACTTTTCATACTTGATGTATTGGAATTACCACTTTCACTTCAGACCACAAGCTTGTTTCTCAAAATGGACTTGAAATATTATCCAAACCAATCGATAGAAAAATATTGCACCTCATAATATTAGGCTTAATCATACTCTTTCAATGCAAGAATCAACATATTCAATAAAACTAACAGCGAGAAATAGATTGAATCAAATGCACTGAAAATGCCAGAAATAAGAGCATACAAAGCATCATTCCATCATGTCACCGTTGGTTCTGTCCAATCCCTTCTAAAAGCCAGCACTATTCTATCCCTATAGGCCTTTGTGTTCCTTGGTTTCAAATGTAACTAACTCATCCTTAAAACATGCAAATAATTTCTCAATTAATTCTTTGGGGGGGGAGCATTCAACGCTATGTAATCAGATCTCTCTCAACCTCTTTCTTCAGTATAGTGAGACACAAAAACAATTTCCCCCCAGGGGTCAAGTATTATTTGTTCCTTGCAATAAAGAATAAAATTGTTCTTTCCACTTCCCACCCATTGCTTTGTCACCCGAAATGAAAAAGTTCTACCATCTTGAAAGGTTAAAGCACAGTTGTTAAAATATAACTTCATGACTTCACTCTAATTGAAACAGTCTGCCTCTAGAATTATGGAAAAAAAACATTTATTTTCATAATGCCAATGTTTTGTTCTCATGAGGGCAAAGGACTGAAGGGGAGATATTCACCGACAGGGTAGGAAAGCACCAATTGTTATTTACAAAAAAATATTTTATTTTTGCAGCTAATGCTTTGAAATGTCATTTGTAAAGCAACCAATGGAGAATGTGCAAATATAAATATATTTGAAAATCTTTGCAACATTTGTTGCCTTTATGTTTGTAACTATACTTACACTTGCAAACAAGTTCTAAATCCAGAAAGTTGCAGGGAAATACAGGTGCACAACCTTTTATCCGAAGATCCAAATAACCAATACCTCAGAATAGTGGACATTTTTTCAGTCCTTGAAGAAAGGTCCTTGAAAACGTTCACCGAGGGCGGCCCGCAGAGGTGACAGCGGAACCTCCGGTCGGTCCTCGAAGAAAGGGGAACTAAATCCCCATTCATAAAAGAGAAGGTGAGGGTATATTGCGCGGGAGGGTTAATAATTGACAATATGCTACTGCCTGCCCGCTGAGTTAAAAAGTTCCCACGGTAGACTCACGATACACAGTGTATCGTGAGTCTTGCATGGGAACTTTTTAACTCAGCGGGCAGGCAGCAGCAGATTGTCGCTCCCTTCAGTTTCACCCCACCTACACCCCTCTGCTTCCCGGCCATGTGTGTGACCCCTTCCCTCCCCTCTCCAGCTCCCCGCTCATTGCACCGGCGCGGGGGCTTTGCACTGTCTTCACGTCGGCGATGACAGCAGGTCAGTGCCAGTTACCGGAGACGTCAGGACCAACGGGACACCGACCCCCAGGCACACTGCAAGCACGGAGATCCCAGAGACCCACAGCCAGCAGCAGCCCAGCCCCGTTCCAACTCCAGAGGAAAACTGCAAACTGGCCGGAGACGTCAGGACCACCAGAAGCCGCTCCCCGAGCTGCGCCCCCTCATCGGGACACCGACCCCCAGGCCCACTGCAAGCACGGAGATCCCAGAGACCCACAGCCAACAGCAGCCCAGCCCCGCTCCAACTACAGAGGAACCTGGATTGCGGATGACGGGGCACAGCTCGGGGCGTCGTAGGGGCCCATCGGGGAGCGGGTTCCTGTTGGTCCTGACGTCTCCGGCCACCTGCCATCCTCTGGGAACTGTACCGCCCTTGCAGGAGAGTGGGGTTGTTTGCAGTTGCAGAGGGAGGGGGCAAGGGCGGTACAGTTCCCAGTCTCAGCTCCAGTCCAGGGGGGTGGCCGGAGACGTCAGGACCAACGGGATACCGACCCCCCGGCCCACTGCAAGCACGGAGATCCCAGAGACCCACAGCCAGCAGCAACTCCAGCCCAGCTCCGCTCCAACTCCAGAGGAACACGTAGGGGCAGAAGCTGATGGTGTGCAAGGTACGTCTTGTTCTTGGGGTGGCGGATGAGGGGGCGCAGCTCGGGCTGTGGGCAAACTGCCACTTGTCGCCGTAGCGGCCCATCGGGGAGCGGATTCCTCTGGAGTTGGAGGGGGAGGGGGTATTGTGCTGTTTGATCGCCCCCTGCTATCCCAGGGACAGGGAGACACAGCAGCATTTTAGACTGGTGGGCAATCACTTCCAAAGTTCTGCCCACACAGTCAGTACACCTCTCCTACACTGCATTTCATACAAACATTTATTCTGCAAGAAAAAACTACATTGAAGACTCAAACTCGCGACCGAGTAACTGCCGGGATCGAGGCGCAAACTCGCGACCTTGCGGATATGAGCCGAGCACTCTACCACTGAGCCAGCCATTAAAATCTACGCTAAAAATTTTCCATTCCGAAGGCCGACAAATTCTGAATTACGAAAAGTGTCTGGTCCCAAGGCTTTCGGATAAAAGGTTGTGCACCTGTAGTGTAATGCCAAGTATAAGTTTATTATTGAATTCAAAAGAATACGAATAATAGTTATATTACCTTCAAAGACTTCTGTCATTTTGCAAATTTGAGCAAAGGTAGATCCGTTTGCCCAAGTAAATACGACATCCATTAAATGGGGGCGAAAGGAGTCCAGATACAGTTCCTCATCAACCTCCAGTTTGGCTTCTGCTGACACTTTGGCTATTCTCCTTGCACATTCCTGAAGTCACACAGAGGAAAACATCACTTGAAGAAATGCAAATGATTTTACGTTGGATATAATTCTTAATTTGTTAAGAAGCATTGCTCTTTCTTGATGTTCAACTTCCAAAACATGCGGATGAAACCTGAAACTGTACGTTTCTTTGCAAATAAGAGCTATTATTTGAAGAAGGGTTTCTATCCAAAAAGTCACCCATTCCTTCTCTTCAGAGATGCTGCCTGTCCTGCTGAGTTACTCCAGCATTTTGTGTCTTTCTTCGGTTTAAAGCAGCATCTGCAGTTCCTTCTTACATATTATTTGATCTTGATGTGTGTAAAACTATTAGGGGAGGAAATGTTGATGAACATGACAGCGCAGTGACAATAACATTACTTTCTCAAGTAAATATAAACAATTAACAAAAATTAAGGAGGAGGTGAATTGAAAAAAAGGCACATATCAATGTTTTCTTTTAATGAAAGAAAACAAAATAGTTGAATGTACATTGAAAGAATGATAATGTTAAGTTTCAAAATGCTGTAGATAAAGAAGCTAGTGGTAAATGCTGGATGCAGTGGCCTAAGCATGACAAATATGGTGAAATAATATGGGAAAGAATAAAAAAGTGATAACAATTAATATTCTACAAACAAGTAGATGTAGTGTATACAAGACAAAATGAAATTTGCCAAATGTTAGTTGGGGCTCTGAAGAGAGGATAACAAGTTAAAGGATAAATAAAACATAATGGAAAGCATAAATCCTTGCATCAGTGTTTACAAAGATGGCATATTGAAAAGGAAATAACTCAGATACAAGATGTCATGATAAATAAATAATGCAAGGTCCTTGATCTAAAATGATAATCCTGGCTCTCTTACCGCTGTCTATTTAATCGGTTGAATGTTTCTATCACTTTGTTTTATTTTAAAACTTTTGACATGGAACTAGTTGTAATGCAGGAATGTAGCAGCAATTAGTGAGCAATGATGTTCCTGATCCAACAATTAAATAAAAGGCCAAGTGAAAGTATTACAAGATCAATTAATTGTGGGCAGCCTTCCAGGAAGATTTCTTATATTCAAATAGCATTAGCATCCAAGTGTGGGATCCAAAATGAAAAGATGTTATTATAAACAAGATTAAATTTAGACATTTCATTGAGGAGAAATCTGTTATTGAGATGGCAGGAAGAGAAGATCAACTAGGAAGAGATTATGCTAATATTTAGTAATCAGTTAAGAGCCTGTCCCATTTTCCCGACCTATTTCACAACCTTTTTTATTCGTGGACATTTTTCATCATGCTAGAAAAACGCCCCGACTTACTTGATGCCACGAGTACCTACGACTAGCCTCACGGCCTGCTACAACCTACCTACGACCTCATGACGACCATGCTGCGAGTATGAGTCAAGGGCAAACTTGGCGGAGGTCGTGAAAGTGGGACAGGGGCTTTAGATAGTTGAAGGAATTGGAATGGGACCTCAAAGTAAAAATGCAGGTTTGTATCGCTTGTCAGAGAGGGATTTCCTCGGGCTGCTAGTTGATGAAGAAAAATCAATCGGACTTCCGTTCCCGGTTTTTTAAAATAAAAAGTAAATTAAAACAAATAAATAAATAAATAAATAGATCTAAAAAGAGAAAATCTCTGGACAATTTAATAGTTGGATTAAAGTAAAAAGCGTCTTCGAACGCCCTCAACGCCGACAACGTGACGGATCGTAATATCAGGACTAAACAAAAGGTAAGTCGTTTATTTCACATATAATCTTGCTTCTTGGGGTGGTTTTAATCTAATTTAACAACGCGAAAATGTTATTTGGGCCCCATACGAACCGGCAGTGTCTTTCCTGCCGATATGGGGTATAAATTCACGGCAACGTTCCAATTGATCGCATTCCAGAAATACCTACTCACAAGATGATTAAAATCCTCATTTTTTTGGGACAATCTTGTCATGAGTATCTAAATCGTCTATATTCTGTGTTATTGTCTATCCATAGTCAATATTTTTATACTAAATATCCACAATCTTGGGGGCGCTGTCCTGTGCATGGCTGCCCAGCCAGCAGCTGTCTGTCTTTTCATCTTTTTATTTTAGTTAGTTAAAGTGTTTTGTTTGGAGGTCTAGACTTTTTTTATGTGGGGGGTGGGGGGGGGGGGGGGGGGGAGGGGGAAACTATCTTTCAGGGTCCCTACCTGGTCGGAGAGGCAGCTTTTCTCCGGGCTGCAGCTTCGACCCGTCCTCGCGGCCTACCAGCGGGCCTGGAGCGGCGTTTCCTGTCGGGGACCGCCCAGAACCTCGGCTTCGGCGGCGGCACAGCGCTGGAGCGCTATCGCGGAGCGGGCGATGCCTTGCCCGGGTCGCCGCGCTGGAGCTCCGGTGAGCTGAAGATCGCCGAGGAAAACATCGCGGAGCTGCGGGACTGTGGAGCGACCAGCTGCGGGCGGCGGCGCTGAACTTTACACTGGGAGCCTGGGATCTCTAGATGAGATCGCCAGTTGTGGAGCTCCAACCGGCGCGGCCTTGTTGGCTTCGGAAGCCGCGGCCTCCAGTACGGAAGCGGCCGTTCCAGGGTTCCCAAGCCGCTGAGAACGAGAACGGCGAGAACGGCCTGGAACATCGGGCCTCTGTAGAGGCAACTGTGGAGGCCTCAATAGGCCCGACTATGGGTGAACTGGGGTTGGGGACTGGACTTTGTGCCTTCCCTCATAATGGGAACCATTGTGGGGGGATGTTCTTTATGTTTAAAACTCTTATTAATGTTATGTCTGTATTCCTTCTTTATGTGCTGCAAAATGGCAAGAAGCATTTCACTTATTTCCGTTAATGCTGTTCAGTGGTTTTTTTTCCTTTACATTTTAAACAGATGTCTCCAAAGAGGAAATGCAAAATTGTCAATCCACATGCCCAGCAAAAGAGACTGATTTAGACAGCATTCGCAGAGGTTACCCGAATTTGGTCTCTTCTAAATCATTCCTCTCTCACCTTAAACCCGTGCCCACTAATTCAGGACTGCTTGACCCTTGGAAAAAAAGTCTATGTTCATTCACATTATCTAAGCTTCTCATGATTTTGTATAACTTAATAGGGTCAATCCACAGCTTCCTATGATCTTGGGAAAAAATATCCCAGCCTATCCTTATAACTCAAGCCCTCGAATCCTGGTAGCATCCTGATTTTACTTCGGACTCACGTGAGTGACTACGTGAAGAACCCCGCCAGGACGCATGCATGTCATATCGCTACACGCATTGCGAAACGTCAGACGCGGTGGAAGGACGTTCCCCCGCGGCGGCAGTTTTAAAAAGCCGCTATTTGCAGGTAAGGTTTTACTCTGCGGTCTTTTTTGTTATTTTTCCCATCTACAGAAGGGAAATGGAGAAAGCAAAGAAGACGAGGGCTGCGACAAAGCTGGTGAGGGAGGACCGCGGAGCAGCCAGCAAGAGCAGCCGACGGCACTTAGATCACCCGCAGTGAGATCAGCTGTGCCCTGTGTAACCGCCGCACCGGCCAAATCCACGCGGCCGGGCAGCAAGGCAAAACACAAAACTAACAAGGTCGTGGACTCGGAGGAGTCCGACTTTGAAACACCGCGGGCGGCCAGCGACCGAGAGCGCTGGACCCGAATGGAACGGTGTGTGGAGCATTTGCTCCAACGTGACCAGCTCCGGGAGATGGAGTCAGGTCACTGTGGGCCCTATTACAAACCCACAGCAGTACCTTTTCAAGGGCTGCACAGTGTCTCCACCTCATCGGAGGGGAGCACTGCGGGTCAGTTCTGGGCTGACCTGGAAGAGGGGTCCGCGGAAGAACAGACAAGTGTGCATGGGGTGCGAGAAAAAGAGAACTTGCTGGATATGGTGGCAAACTTCATACAGCCAGAGCAGACTGGGGAAAATCTGGAGCCAAAGCTTGCTGCCAGTATTGACTATATGTCATTAAACCAGTTACAAGAGCAGGCTGTACTGGACACCACAGGAAGACATATGGCACCGGGCAACTGCATTTCCCTAAATGTCCCAATTATCAACAGCTGTATCTGGAAACACATCGGACCAGGGGTCAGAAGTATGGATGTGAAATTACAAAAAGTACTAAAATTGCTGACCGCAGGAATAACGGCATTTGCCCGTACAGTGGACGACAGGAATATGTCCCAGGATCAACAAGATGCGCTGGCACTGTTCTGTAACACCCAGCACGAAATAAACAACATCAGGAAAAGTGCCATACAGCCGACACTCAACCCAAAATTCGCGGGACTGTGCAAACCTGGGGCCACAAAACCACCCATCCTCCTGTTCGGAGGCAACCTATCGAAGCAGGTAAAAGAGCTTGATGAGGAAGCCAAAACCTTGGGGTTAATAAAAGGAACACCTGCAAAAACCCACTACAGCCAAAGACAGCATCCCTACGCACCCACCAGCAGAAGTGGTGAAAGCTCGAAGGCACGGCATTCTAAACATGAGTCTTTTTTAGGCCATGGCCCAGGCCGGCCTTCTTGGAAGATGCGGGGAACCCCAACAACAGCACCAACCAACCCGAAAAACCAAGCACCAGCGCAACAACAACGGAAGAACTTCAGGAAGAAGTAATCCTGCCACTGGTAACAATGGAGGTAGGTGGGTCTGGTTCCCTAAATAATATGGAGAGCATGAAGGTTGGTGGGAGACTACACTGGTTTTTGAATGCATGGAGCATGCTAACAACCGATACTTACATCTTAAGCAGTATCCAGGGATATACAATAGAGTTTATAAACAAGTACAGCCCTCCAGTTCAACATAGACCGAACCGAGAGTTCGTGCTCTCTGATAAAGAAAAATCAGAAGCACAAGCTGAACTGGAGCGGCTTTACATAAAAGGTGTAATTGAAATAACTCAACACGAACCATTAGAATTCGTGTCCAATATTTTTACCAAAACCAAAAAAGATGGTGGTTGTCGCATCATCATAGATCTGACAAAATTGAATACATTTGTTCAATACATTCACTTTAAAATGGAAACCTTTGTTACTGCTAAACAATTAATTTCCAAAGGTTACTTCATGGCCAGCATCGAATTAAAAGATGCTTATATTCAGTACCCATACGAGGTGACCACAGATGTTACTTAAAATTCAACTGGATGGGACAACTCTGGCAATATAAAGCATTGCCAAATGGGCTATCATCAGCCCCCAGGCTGTTCACAAAAATCTTAAAACCAGCCCTAGCATTTCTACGTAAACGTAAACATATGGTTATGGCATATTTAGATGACATACTCATTGTGGGCATAACTTTGGAATTGGCCATACAAACTGTAACAGCCACAAAACAGTTATTTGAAAAACTGGGATTTATCATCCATCCAGTTAAATCTAAACTAACACCGTCCACTACTATGGACTACTTGGGATTCACCATTGACTCAGTTCACATGACGGTGACACTGCCAAAGGGAAAGGCAAGAGATTTAATAGAGGTTTGCAATAACCTCATTGACATCAGAAACCCATCCATCAGATTGGTAGCAAAAGTAATTGGTAAAATCGTGGCTGCTTTCCCAGCCACACAATTTGGACCTCTACATTACCAAAACTTACAGAGAGCAAAAATACAAGCTCTAAAAATCAATGCAGGTCACTTTGACAGACCTATGAGACTACCAATCCAAGCCAAAACGGAACTAAAATGGTGGATAGATAACATCTGGCTTTGTTCCAACCCAATCATTGTCAGTAACCCTTCTATGGTACTACAAACTGATGCCAGTGCATTTGGGTGGGGAGCCACCAATACCATCTCCAGCTGTGGAGGTAGATGGACAGCACAGGAGGCATCCTTCTTACTCACACTGGGTATAAACTACTTGGAAATGTTGGGTGCATTCCATGGCCTAAAGTCATATTGTACTGGATCACAACACCAGCATGTTAGATTACAAATAGACAATACCACTGTGGTAGCATACATCAACCACATGGGTGGCAACAAATCGATATCATGTGACAATCTCGCTAATTCAATTTGGCAATGGTGCATCCAGAGAGATATTTGGATATCAGCCACTTACCTACCAGGGAGACTAAATTTAGTGGCAGACACCAGGTCACGCAAATTTAATGAAAACACCGAATGGATGTTAAACAAAATGGTATTTGCTGATATTACAGCAAAATATGGAACACCGGATATCGATCTATTCGCATCCAGACTAAACAACCAGATACCTAATTATGTTTCATGGGAACCAGACCCTGGGGCAGCAGCAACAGATGCATTTTCGCTGCATTGGGGGAAATTGTTTATTTACGCATTCCCTTTTTCTGCCTCATCAGTCAGGTATTAAGGAAAATACAACAAGACTCTGCGTCTGGTATTTTGGTAGTACCCGATTGGCCTACACAACCATGGTTCCCAGTGGTGCAAAACATGGTATTAGAAGCATGTATTACCATCCCACATAGACCAGATTTACTACTACATCCCGTGACAGGGGATAGCCATCCATGCCATAAATGCTTGAACCTGTTAATTTGTAGAGTTTAAAAACACCACTTCTACAACTGTGACTAACGGACCGAACAGCGAACATCATCTCGGCGGCCCAAAGAGAATCAACTAAAAAAACAATATCTGGTCTACATCAGGAAGTGGGAAATGTACTGTCATAAGAACAAAATCACCAACAGAAATATGAACATCCCATCTGTTCTGGAATATCTGGCAGGCCTCCACTATGATGAGGGGCTCAGCTACAGTGCCATCAACAGCGCCAGATGTGCCCTGTCGACTTACCTATGGCAAGGGACAGAGCGTTACACGGTAGGGACTCACCCTCTGGTAACTAAGCTCATGAGGGGAATATTTAATACGAATCCCCCAAAAACCAGGTACTCCCAAATTTGGGATGTAAGCATTGTCCTGAAAGCACTCAGGAACTGGTCTCCAGCATCTACTCTGTCCCTACACAGACTAACTTTAAAAACAGTCATGTTAATGGCATTGGTCACGGCACAGAGGGTTCAGTCACTGCACAAACTCAGACTGGACACATGACCTCCTCACCTGACGATATTACGTTCCACATATACGAACTAGTGAAACAGAACAGACAGGGATCAGCAGGCCTCAATATCCAATTTAGGTCATACCCTGCAGATGACCGTCTCTGTATAGTTAGACACCTGTCACTATACATGGAGAAAACAAAAATCCTAAGAGGCAATGAGAAGGGACTGCTGATCAGCCATAAGCAACCTGACAAAAGAGTGACGGTCCAGACCATCTCGAGATGGCTGAAACAAGTACTGACACAGGCTGGGGTGGATACTAACGTTTTAAAATCTCATTCCACCAGGGCTGCAGCTACATCGGCAGCAGTACAACTGGATGTGCCCATGGACCAAGTCCTCGAAGCAGCAGGATGGTCAGGTGGAAGGACTTTCCAGTCATTTTACAATAAACCAGTGATGAAAACGGGAACATTTGCAGAAATTTTTTTAAATTCTGTAAATTAATTAAACCCATAAAAGGGGTTATAATTTGTGTTAATAAATTTTATGATTTCAATAACGAATCATGTGCAATTATGTTAACACTATTCCTCCCACAGTCAAGGCAGACGCGATGCATGGACTCGTTTCCACGGCATGAAATCACAGAGCTTTAAAATCTTCACGTAGTCACTCACGTGACTCCGAAGTAAAATAGTAAGATTAAACAAGAACTTACCAGTTTGAAGTTTGATCTGTATTTTATGAGGAGTTACGATGAGGGATTACGTGCCCTCCGCTCCCACCCTGATCATATACTTAACTGGTACCTCTTCTCTAATCTTACTATGTTTAGTCATTACAGTTATCTGATTTCACACCGCTGCTTTGAAGAATGACACGCATGCGTCCTGGCGGGGTTCTTCACGTAATCCCTCATCGTAACTCCTCATAAAATACAGATCAAACTTCAAACTGGTAAGTTCTCGTTTAATCTTACTATTAATCATTTCTGCACCCTTTCTAGCTTAATAACATTCTTCCTATTGCAGGGTGACAAGAACTGCATATAATACTCCAAATATGGTCTTTCCAACCTCTTGTAGCATGATGTCCCAACTCCTGTACAAACTACCATTACTGATGAAGGCAAGTGTGCCAAATCCTGTCTTCCTCTTTCACCACTTTCAGGTAACTGTGTAACTGAACCCCTAGGTCTTTTTGCTCTATACTCTCTGGGGCCCGACCATTTACTGTGCAAGTCCTGTCCTGGCTTGACTTTCCAAAATACATCACCTCACACTTGTTAAGAATTACATTCCATCTGTCCTTCCTTGGTTCACTCCTTTACTTTATCAAGATCCTTTTGTAAACTTAGATAGTCTTCCTTGCGGCCACTGTACCACCATGTTTTGTGTCATCAGCAATTTAACTAACCATGTTAACTACATTGTCATCCAAATCAATAATATAAATGACAAACCCAGCATTAATCCCTGCGGCACAGGTCTCCAATAGATAAACAGCCCTCCACTACTGACTCATTTTAGCAAGCCAATTTTGAATCAAGTTGGCTAGCTCACCCTGGATCCCATATGATCTGACTGGCCTACCATACCCGACCTTATCAAAAAATTATACCGAATAACTTAAAAGAACATCTTGATAACATTTCCAGACAGAGGTCAAAGTGACTGTATGTAGGTGGATTACATGTGGATGAGGAATCGAAAAAATGTCAGTGAAATTGTTAATCACAATAATTTAAGAATGAAACAAACAGGATTTACAGTCAACCATGAATACACATACCCCAAAACATACTTATAAAACTAACCCATTTAATTGATTTAAATCACAGTACAGACACCCCTTGGCTTACGCAATAGGCAATTTATGTAAACTTGCGCTTAAATAATTCTGTCCTTGGTCTCTAATGGCAGTTTGTAATTTCCACAACACTGTACGTTCACTCAGGTTTACATTTGTAGTTCCTTGTGACTAAACAATTGTAAGACAGGGGGCAGAAACAAGCCAGCAATGCTTACCCAAAGGCCGTGCATCATGGAAATTGCCCCAACGGCAAGACGGAACTCAAGTTTACAAGCAACTTGTGCAAACACAATGCTGGGGTAACATAGCGGGTCAGGCAGCATCTCTGGAGGACTCTGTTAAAGAGTCTCAGCCAGACGCTACTGAGCCGGCGAGCTTCAGCCCAGCAGTATTGACTTGCAGTTTGAGCGAGGAGAGACATGGATTTGTCAAGCATGCAGAGAGGGATTTCTGCTGGATTGCAATTAATACTTTCAGTGAGTTATTTTGGGCAGAGGATGAAAACAGACACAGTCGGTGATTCCGACTTACGCCAGGGTTCACGGAATGTAACCCTTATGCAAGTCGGGGAGTGGACAATTCCCCTTCCCATTCCTGCACAGACCTTTCTGTCCTAGGTCTCCTCCATTGTCAGAGTGAGGCTAAACGCCAAACGCAAATTGGAGGAACAGAATCTCATATTTTGCTTGGGCAGCTTACAGCCCAGTGGTATGAATCTTGTTTCTCTCACTTCAGGTAGCCCGGCATTCCCTCTCTCTCCATCCCTCATGACCTGTTGCACCAGCTTCTCGTTTCCACCCTTCAAACATTTAACAATGGCCTGTTTCCTTTATCATTGTAACATTTTTGCACATCTTTTATTCATTGGTCTTTATCTCCCCTCATCATCATCTACACCTCTCATTTCCCTTATCCCTAACCAGTCTGAAGAAGGGTCTCAACCTGAAACGTCACCCATTCCTTCTCTCTAGACATGCTGCCTGACCCGCTGAGTTACTCCAGCATTTTGAGTCTAACTTCGATTTAAACCAGCATCTGCAGTTCTTTCCTACTAGTTTGATCTGGTTTTGATTAAGAAAGACTGTACCTGCATCTGTCGTAAAGGACCTGCAAGTTGTTCTGTCAGCTTAGGCATTTCATTTGCCTGTAAATTAGAATAGAATAATCAACATTATTTTATTACTCACTGATGATGGTAACTGAATAGGTAATTCACAGAATTAATGACAAACTGGATTGGTTACTTCACAATTTTCTGTTCACTTAAATGCATACAACAGACTCACAAATCAGAAAATTAAATATTTCCAACTAACTGGACATGGCTCAAGCAGCTTGCGTAAACAGATTTTGATGTTTGAATCTAGAATAACATCACTGATGAAGGATCATAACAGAACAAAGGATTAAAAAAATTTAGGCTGCAGAACAGCCCTGCGAGGTAATAAATAAAATAATAGGTTAAGCCTTCTCATCTGGGAATTAAAATCCCATGCACTATTTTTGGATCAGGGTGTGGTTTTGAAATGTTGATATCTGGAAATTTAGGAATTATTCAGGAATTACAGAAAATGAAAATAAGAAATAAAATTGTTAAGATTTCTGAACAGGGAAATTTAATATTCAGTCTGTTCTGAAAATTGCTGTGACAAAAAATTTGTAACAACGTTGTTGACCAGATTTTCAAGTGTTATGACACTAGTATTTATAAAAAAAAGATTGTGTGTCAAGCTTTGGCCAATCCCTCAAAGCAATGCAGTTCTTCACTTGCCAGAGAGAAATAATTATTAACAGATGATGCCCCCTTAGCTGACAATTTAGATCCAAATTTCATTTTAAATGAAAGCACCATTGTAAAATAATGATACAATCTACATCAGAGGAAAACAGAAAATATTCCACAGAGAAAGAGCTCAACAACACATCTTAAACACATAGCTTTTATTCATGTGGTCGCTCAAACACTTCTTCAAAAGATTCTATGCTGACAAATATATCTGTGTCCCATCAAACATGACACAACATGGAGAATGTTGGATGTAGTCCAGATTTGACAAATGATGGAACTGGCAAAGATTCACAAATATAGGAGAAATCAAATGCTTTGACAAAAGTAATGTATTGGAAAAAAAAGAGTAGCCTCTTTGCACCTCAAGCTTTCTCTACCTAGTGAAGTAATTGCTGAACTCTAATGTAAATAACTTATCAAATCTATAAATGTAACACCTGTACAGGACATGGCGAGATCACACTCAGTGTTGTGTGCAGAAATGGTCACCTAGCTAGATAGAGCAAGGATAAAGAGCAAGGATATCATTAATCCTGAAAGAGTGCAGAAAAGATTTGGCAGGTTGTTATCTGAACCGAAGAGCACGAGTTATAAGGAGAAACTTTTTTCCCAGGATAGGGGAGACTCAAGATAAATGTAGACATAGATACAAGGTGGAGAGGGAAGATTAAAAAAAGACCAGAGGAGCAACCTTTTCAGAGGGTGATGGATACTGGAATGTTGGCAGAGTAAGGGGAGAACAGAAATGGAGTCATACAGCACAGAAACGGTTCCTTCAGCCCAACTATCCCTCTTCAACCAAGATGTCCCATCCAAGGTGGTCTCATTTATTCATGCCTGGCCCATGTTCCTCTAAATCATTCCTACCCACGTACAGGTACCTGTGGAACTGTCTTTTTGAAATGTTGAAATTATATTACCTCCCTAAATTACTTCCTCGGGTAGCTTATTCCATATTCCCACCATCCTGTGTGAAAAATTTGCCCCTCTGGTCCACATTAATTGTTCCTCCTCTAGATAACATTTCAATGGCCCCAGTTAAAAACGGATGGTCCTGGGAATCCCCCTACTTTGACTCCATTGTCTGATGGCATTGTTTAAACATAGGCAAAGAATCCATCACACATTATCAACTATCTTACTTCACAAGCTCAATAATTCATACTCCTGTGTCGAAAGACACCAAACACATACACTTAGGTTTTCCCCATAACTTTGGCAGATGGTCAAGTTGTCAAAGTTTATAGGGTTTATTGGGGGCTGGGCCTCCTCACCAAGCCATCAGAGGGCCTGCTGCCAACTACTAAAATCCACCATCTTCAGGCCAACATGGCCTCCTCTCCGTGAGCCTGCTCCTGATCACTATTCAGCAAAGTGAATGGAGGGGATTGAACTGAGGTATTAACCTATTCCCACTCCAGCAGCAGCATAACCTGCTTAAACTATTGTAGTGGGCAACGTACATAGCCTAAGCAATCACAAGCCTGATATGCACCTTTACAAGTAAATCAAACATGATAATAATAATAAATATGGAAACCTCATATAATACCAGGTAATATTTTGTGGTGATGAAACAATGTTCTATGTTTGAAGATTTAGAATGTGCATACAGGGAAGTAAGTGAATTTAGATTGATCTTCATATTCATCCTATGCCATCAGGAAATTTTCTCTGAAGAATCAATTAAAAAAATCAATAGCGAGAATATTTACCTTCTCCTGAAACACAAAACAGCTAAGTAAAGCTGTTGCCTGCTCAGCAGTCAGATCATTAAAGATGCCATTAAACATCATTTCCGTCAGAAGTAGCTCATCCGCACTATAAAAAGAAAAATGTGGGTAATAGCAATCACAAAATAACTCATAATTACATGAAATAATTTTAAATTGAGACACATTTAAACTACACGAGGCCAGAGTTAAGGCAATGGAAGACTGCAGCACTTCAGGTTTACTGATAGAGCAAGACCAAGAGTAACGGTCCAATCGAGATCCTATTGGGTTTTTTAACAAAGTTTTCAAAGACAGAAATGTGCAGTAAATCTTAAGAGGAGTTTAATGGCCCCTACCTTCCTTTGAAAAACAAGTCTCTGGGATAATTTGATGACTTGATTGATACCTGAATACATCAAACAAAGCTTCAAAATCCCCATGACCACTAATTATTTCAACACAATCCCTCAAAGTTGTAGTTCTAATGTATCATTGTCCACTTAGGTGCCCATCAATTTATCAAATGGCTACTCCCAAAAGGGATCGTACCTTAACACACCGATTTAGACTATGAATTAAGTTACGGTCAAAATTGTATCTATTTTAATGCTTAATATAAGAGAGCATTCAATTCACACAGCAACCTCAGCATTGTAAAAAATCAAAATTGCTCTCCACTAATAATAAAATTGCATTCTGATTACATGATAAAGAAATAATAAAAAATCAAATCTCCACAAAAGCTTCACCACACAATTTGGTAGTTATTTTTTCATGGTTTATCATTGAATCATAAGGAAATTGTTAATATCCTAAATCTTTTCAGAAAATATAGTTAGCATTAATTGGAATTGCCAATTTAATTAACCCCTTACCTGCTAATTTCACAAGCAACTCGTCCTTTCATTTCAATAACGTCAGATGAGGTAGCAAAGCCTAATCGCCTGATCACGCGTTTACGGCATTTCAATTCATCCATCTGCAAAACCGTTCGGGCCTTCTTCAGTTCTCGCTTTGCTGATTTGATATCTCCTGCAATCTGTACATAGATATTTAACTGGTTAATAGACGATAATTTTTCATTCGCGTGAAATATATACAATTTATTTACCTTTGATATTTCAACTTAGAAATGGCGGAGTCAGGGGATATGGGGAGAAGGCAGGAACGGGGTACTGATTGGGGATGATCAGCCATGATCACATTGAATGGCGGTGCTGGCTCGATGGGCCGAATGGCCTACTCCTGCACCTATAGTCTATTGTCTATTATCACTAACTGGTGAACAGAGAACATTTTTTGAGCAAAATGAAGAGTTGGAAAAGGAGCTTCCAAGATGGTGCCCAACACAGGTGCCTATTTGCGTGCTAGCCACAGAAGCAGATCTACAATCTCATATTACAATCGCTCCACACTCAAATCTGTATTCCTACAGCAACATTTCTTACTTTAAATGGATTGATTGGAATCATGTACTGTCTTTCTGCTGACTGGTTAGCACCCAACAACAAGTTTTTTCACTATACCTAGGTATACATGACAAAACCTAAACTGAGGAGAAACAGAAGGAAGAAAACTAAGAGAGAAGTAAATGTAATTGCAGATGCTGCAATCTTGAAAGAAAAACAAAGTGCTGGCATAACTCAGCAGGTCAGGTAGCATCTCTGGAGGGAATGTCTCAGGTCAGGAGGAGTCCTAATAATGACGGGACCTTTCCCACTTAAAACATCGCCTATCCATTCCCACCAGAGATGCTGTCTGATCCTCCAAGTTACATCAGCATAAAATTAATTCTGGAAAAAAGACATTGCTAAAAGAAATATCTTAATACGCCATTAAGAAATATTAAGTTGCCAACATTCCTTGACTTTAAGGCATACGGGCAGAATTAGGCCATTCGGCCCATTGAGTCTATCTACTCTGTTATTCAACCATGGCCGATCTAGTTTTCGCTCTTAACCCCATTCTCCTGCCTTCTCCCCGTAACCTTTGACGGGCCTTCCTTGGTATCATAATATGTTCCATAACAACATTTTAGACATGTATAATTTTTAAAAAGTCATCAAAATGGTTTTATGAAGATGGATTAATTACCTGTGCCTTCCTTTCGCAAAGTCCATAGACAGTTTCCAGATTTGAGTCGCTGTGCATGGAATGCGAATACATTCTGTGTTCAAAAGCTTCAATTTTCTGCATAACTTTCTTCAGTCCTTGATCCTTGATTCCCATATCATCGATTGGATCCAACAAAGGCACACCTTCAGGAAATCTCTTCTGTACTTCCTAATATAAATCACAAGGATAAGAATACATCAAGTTCATGAGGCTCTCCAAGTCTTAAAGAGATTGTATCAAAATAAATGGTCAGATTTTCATCTTTCATCCATTTATGCCACCGCAATTATTTTTATTATAATATAGCTCATATATGTCCGAAGAAAGGTCTCGACCCAAATCGTCACCCGTTCCTTCTTTTCAGAGATGCTGCCTGGCCCACTGAGGTACTGCAGCTTTTTGTATCTATCTTCAGTTTAAACCAGCATCTCCAGTTCTTTCGTACACATGGGTCATATATGAAATTGATATAACTGCAGCAAGGCCCAAAATGACAATCTATTGGCTCACAAAGTAATTTACTTAAAGCAATTTACCTGTATTGATTTCAAAACACTTTGCCTGTTGTCTAGAGGTCTCAGGTCTTTTGGAATATATAGACGCACGCTACTGATTGCAGATATTAAGTGAAGCATGATAGGAACAACCTGTTGAATGAAAAAAAATGCAGTCAAGTTTAAAAATACAATATTTATTTAATGTTCAATCTATGGGAATTGAATTATTGGATCCACACATCCACCTGTATCTTCGTGGTGCAGGCTCGAAGGGCCGAATGGCCTACTCCTGCACCTATTTTCTATGTTTCTTCAAAGGGATTGAGAAATCCACTACAATCAGAGTAGTTAAATCTTGCCCAACGGTATAGAAACATAGAAAATAGGTGCAGGAGTAGGCCATTTGGCCCTTCGAGCCTGCACCGCCATTCAATATGATCATGGCTGATCATCCAACTCAGTATTCTGTACCTGCCTTCTCTCCATACCCCCTGATCCCTTTAGCCATAAGGGCCACATCTAACTCCCTCTTAAATATAGCCAATGAACTGGCCTCAACTACCTTCTGTGGCAGAGAATTCCACAGATTCACCACCCTCTGTGTAAAAAATGTTTTTCTCATCTCGGTCCTAAAAGACTTCCCCCTTATCCTTAAACTGTGACCCCTTGTTCTGGACTTCCCCAACATCGGGAATAATCTTCCTGCATCTAGCCTGTCGAACCCCTTAAGAATTTTGTAAGTTTCTATAAGATCCCCCCTCAATCTTCTAAATTCTAGCGAGTACATACAAGGCACAGTGAAAATAAGACACAATAGATTAGTTTTTCACTACCATTCAATTCAGCAGTTACAGAATGCTCCTCATACCGTCTACTAATGGACATCCTGGAGTCAAAATTATACCACACAGAAACTAGCCCTTCAGCACAACTCGTCGATGCTAACCAAGATACTCCATCTAAGCTGGTATGATTTTCTGCATTTGGCCCAAACCTTTTGAACTTTTCCTACACATGTACTTGTTCAAATGTCTTTTAATCATTGCAATTGTACCTGCCTCTACCACTTCTTCTGGCAACATGTTCTCCTATACCGATCACCCTCTGTGTGAAAAAGTTGCCCCTCAGATTCCTATTTAATCTCTTCACCTTAAACCTATGTCCTCGTGTCCTCAATTTTCTTACTCTGGGCAAGATAATCTGTACATCTACCCAGTCTATTCCTCTCATGATTTTATACACCCCTATAAGATCACCCCTCATCCTGCTGCGCTCCAAGGAATAGAGTCCCAGCCTATTTAACCTCTCCCTTTAGCTCTGACCCCCTAGTCCTAGCAACATCCTCGTAAATCTTCTCCATAACCTTTCCAGCTTGATAACATCTTTCCTATAACATGGTGCCCAGAACTGAACACACATTTGCCGTGCACCAAAATGACAAAAATGCCGGGATCAGACTCTCTGCTTTCCGTTTGGCGACATCTCCGACTCCGCGCCAGACCTGGCCGCTTCCGGTCCCTCCGAAAATTGTGTCCGATTGGAGACCTCTGCCGGCCACCCGCAGCGTCCCTCAGATCCAGTAAAGGCGCAACGTAGCAGGAAGGGGCAGACCGTCCCGGGGAATGACAGGAGAAGAGACCAATCCGCGCAGCGCTGACTGGCAGGAGAGGAGATCAATCTGCACACGAGCGGTTTTTACATAGAAACATAGAAAATAGGTGCAGGAGGAGGCCATTCGGCCCTTCGAGCCAGCACCGCCATTCATTGTGATCATGGCTGATCATCCCCTATCAATAACCTGTGCCTGCCTTATCGCCATATCCCTTGACTCCACTAGCCCCTAGAGCTCTATCTAACTCCCTCTTAAATCCATCTAGTGACTTGGCCTCCACTGCCCTCTGTGGCAGGGAATTACGTAAATTCACAACTCTCTGGGTGAAAACGTTTTTTCTCACCTCAGTCTTAAATGACCTCCCCTTTATTCTAAGACTGTGGCCCCTGGTTCTGGACTCGCCCAACATTGGGAACATTTTTCCTGCATCTAGCTTGTTCAGTCCTTATATAATTTTATATGTTTCTATAAGATTGCCCCTCATCCTTCTAAACTCCAGTGAATACAAGCCTAGTATTTTCAATCTTTCCTCATATGACAGTCCCGCCATCCCTGGGATCAATCTCGCAAACCTACGTGCACTGCCTCAATCACAAGGATGTCTATCCTCAAATTAGGAGACCAAAACTGTACACAATACTCCAGATGTGGTCTCACCAGAGCCCTATACAACTGCAGAAGAACCTCTTTACTCCTATATTGAAAGCCTCTTGTAATGAAGGCCAACATTCCATTAGCTTTCTTCACTGCCTGCTGTACCTGTAAGCCAACTTTGGTGTACAAGGATGCCCAGGTCTCGCTGCACCTCCCCCTTACCTAACCTAACACCATTGAGATAATAATCTGCCCCCTTGTTTTTGCCGTCAAAGTGGATAACCTCACATTTATCTATATTATACTGCATCTGCCACGCATCTGCCCACTCACTCAATCTGTCCAGGTCAACCTGCAACCTCCTAACATCCTCTTCACTGTTTACACTGCCATCCAGCTTGGTGTCATCTGCAAACTTGCTAGTGTTGCTCCTAATTCCCTCTTCCAAATCATTAATATATATGGTAAACAGTTGCGGCCCCAACACCGAGCCTTGCGGCACTCCACTCGCACTGCCTGCCATCCTGAAAATAACCCGTTCACTCCTACTCTTTGCTTCCGGTCTGCCAACCAATTTTCTATCCATGTCAACACCATACACCCAATACCACGTGCTCTAATTTTAGTCACCAGTCTCCCGTGCGGGACCTTATCAAAGGCTTTCTGAAAGTCTAGATACACTACATCCACTGGCATCCCTTCATCCATTTTACTTGTCACATCCTCAAAAAATTCCAGAAGATTCGTCAAGCATGATTTCCCTTTCATAAAACCATGTTGACTTGGACTTTACGATTTTTAAACCTCGGTAACTTTTACAATATACTATCGATCGGAACGAAACTTGTTGCACTCGCAGCACAGGAGAACGGTGAGTGAGCTGGTGAAAAAGTGTAGCATGTCGCGTACCGTTTTTGCGCAAATAGAAAAAACTGCGCAAACCGGAAGAGCACAAATCTGAGTTTTAGTTATGTATAGATTGACTTTCCACTGACTGGCTTGCGCAATAAATGCTTTTCACTACGCATGGTACAGATGACAATAAACTAAACTCAAGTGCCGTGCTGAAAATTATATGTGCAACGTCAACAGCACCGCTCTTATCAACCTTTTTGGTCACATCTTCAAAAAACTCAGATTTGTGAGCCATGACCTCCAACGTTCAAATCATTGTTTTCTCTATGGACATACACTTTTAATACAACATAAATTATGTCACAATAGTTTCAATACTTTGATTTCAATGCCATAAATGAATTTTGGTGTAAATTAATTTGAGCAGCGCCTTGAAGGGAGAATATTCAGAATTGATACTTTAACCCTCACCTTTTGCAAACATTTTGGATACTTATACATAATTATCAACATTTTGCTGGCAAATACGAGGACTGGAATCAAACTTCAAGAGATCAAGATTTTGCATTTAAAATTTGTCACTAATACGTTATCCAGACTAAATTACAAAGTGGGAATGTTTTCAGCAGTACTGAAGTGAACTGCAATCCACACACCTGCATCTCTCCTTTTTCTCCTGGCTTTGCCGGCTTAGCTGCTTCCGAAGCTGCAAGCTTCACACTGTCTTTACTGCAATGCAATAAAGCTTCTACCACATACAATGGATCCAACTCCCCAGCGTTAGGCTATGAAAATAAAAGTAAAAACAATGTAAATCACAGTTCAACATTTTTTTCCAATATATTTATTTGTGTATATTTTATATTATAGACATCCAAAATAAATTAAACATTTGACAAAAATAACTATCTTGTTTTTTCCCTAAACCAACATTTTAGAACCCATTAAAAATGGGTTGAAGTGTTTGAGATGTCCCAGATGCAGATTTAGAAGCGATTGGGCAAGGGGGGGGGGGGGAGCAAGATAGAATCGAGGTATTCGGAAATCATTGGATTTCTGGAGTCATTGGAAGTCCGAGCCTCACGGTTCACTGAAGTTTTGAAAAGCAAACAGTTTCACAAGTTTCTAATAATTCAGTAAAGTGATTCTGAGTGACTCCTGGTACGAGTTGTATTGACATGCTTTTTTTTCCATCTTCTACACAGCAGAAGACACAAATCATTGTAGGAGAGGGAAAGCTCAAGCAAAAGATGTAAAAATGCTCTGGCTGACCTTTCAACTGGATGTTAGCCAAATTCAAACAATCTGGTAAACATGAGGGGTCCTCTCTGTATTACATTGTACTAATTAAGAAGTAGCTCTCAACCACTGATGTTCAGTGCAGCAATTGAAACAAAGTAGATAGACCATAAAACTATGGCAGTTCATCAGGTTCAGTATGTGGCCAGATGGGCAACTTTCCAGACTATTGCATGTTATTCTCTTAATATCCCAACACACATAACTCATTTGATTTTTGAAGTTGTTACACAGCACTGTAGTAAATTTTCCTGTTAACCCAGGAAAAAAAGGCAAGTAAAAACGGATCAATCACCAAACACATCAAGTATAAGTTGCAGCCCTTTGGCTTTAAATGCCATAAAGTAATCACAGATAAGCACATACTTCTATTTATTTCAAATTATCCCATTTTTCAGTTTAATATCTATGTGTATTCAAATCATCAATGTTTTCAAGAAGTGCAGTTGGTAATAAAATACTATTTAAAACACTTTCCATACCTTGACATTAGATTTTCTATTGAAATTTATCACAACTCCCCAACCAAAATCATCATCATCATTTTTTACCTGAAAGACAGAAGGTGCATTTATTTACTCAAAAGCAGATTTCTAAATATCTTCGGATACTTGTGAAATCAAAAGTAACATATTATTCACAAATTGCAAACCAGATTTTAAAACATACAAGTGTAATCAATGTTCAACTCCTAGAAGCAATTTTAATTGAGAAATGTCATGCGCAAATCCACTGCTAAATTATTGCAAAATTCTTATTGGAGAAAGGCTATCTTTGTGTTAAACACCTTACAATATCTTTCCTTCTACATGCTATTTTATTTTTTGTATTTTAATTCACTTTAATTAAATAATGCTTGCAAAGAGAAAAACATTGAATACTCTTCAAACCAAAATAAATTTAGCACAGAGGTGTTTTAGAAGATCTGGACAAAGCTATCCACTGACCTCCTGATCTCCAAGTTTAGTTTAATTTATTATTGTCACGTGTACCAATCAAGGTACAGTAAAAAGCTTTTGATTGCGTGTTATCCAGTCAAAGAAAAGACTATATACATGATGAAAATCAAGCCGCCCACAGCGCACAAATGACCGCATTTAGTGCAAGATAAAGTCCAATTAAAGATAGTTCGATGGTCTCCAATGAGGCAAGATGAGAGGCCAGGTCTGCACTCTAGCTGATTAGAGGACCGTTCAATTGCCTGGTAAAAGGTGGAAGAAAATGTCCCTGAATCTGGAGGTATGAGTTTTCACACTTCAGTACCTCTTGCCTAATGAGAGAGGGGGGGGGAAGTGGGAGTGATTGGAGTGAAACGCATCCTTGATTATGCTGGCAGTCTTGCGAGCCAATGCGAAGTGTTGATGGGGTCAGTGGAAGAAAGTTTGTTTTGCATGATGGTGCACAACTCTGCAATTTCTTGTGGTCTTGCCTGGAGCTGTTCCCAAACCATTCTGTGATGCATCACGATAAAATGCTTACTACGGTGCATTTGTAAAGGTTGGGGACATGCTGAACTTCCTAAGCCTTCTAAGTAAGTAGAGGCATCGGTGTGCTTTCTTGGCCGGAACTTCGATATGGCCGGACCAGGGCAAATTGCTGGTGATATTTATTCCTAGGAACTTGAAGCTTTTGACCATCTCTACTTCTGTGCCAATTGGAGTGTGTTGCTGCTCGACTTCCTGAAGTCAATCACAATCTCCTTAGTCTTGCTGCCATTGAGAGAGAGGTTCTTGTCTTGGCACCAGGTTACGTTCTCAATCTTCATTGGAGCTACAACGGAGGCATCGTCTGCAAACTTGTAGATTGAGATAGATAAGTATTTGGCCGTACATGGGTGTTTAAGGAATATAGTAGGGGGCTGAGCACACATCCTTGCAGGGCACCAGTGTCGAGAATTATTGTAAAGGATGATTTGTCACCACCCCTCACTGATTGTGGTCTGTCAGTCAAGAAGTAGAGGATTCAGTTGCAGAATGGAGTGCTGACTCCGATGAACTTGTTTGGGGCAATGGTATTGAAAGTAGAGCTATAGTCGATAAATAAAAAGTCTGTGGTCAGTATCCTTCCTGGTGTTCTAGGGATGAGTGTAGGGTCAGAATGGTATCAGCCGTGGATAGACCCAAATTGCTGGAGTAACTCAGCGGGAGAGGCAGCATCTCTGGAGAGAAGGAATGAATGGATGGCGTTTCGGGTCGAGACCCTTCTTCAGACAGAAAGTCATAGGAAAGGAAAATGAGAGATATAGACAATGGCGTAAAGAGATATAGAATAAATGAATGCAAAAAAGTAACAATGTTAATGGAAACAGACCATTGTCAGCTGTTTGATAGGTGAGAACGATAAGCTAGTGTGACTGGGGGGGAGGGATGGAGAAAGAGTGAATGCAGGGGTTACTTGAAGCTGTGGACCTGTCCTATCCATCATCTTTGACATTCAATGCCTCCCCACTGGCACAAAATAGCTGTAATGTGAAATATCAACAGCATGCACTGCTCATTCACCAACGCTTCTTCAACAAGATACATAAAACCAGAACCATATCACATAGAAAGAAAAGGACAGTGGGTGCTTAGAAGCTTTATTACTCTACAGGTAGACATAAATGCTGGAGAAACTCAGCAGGTGAGGCAGCATTTATGGAGCGAAGGAATAGGTGATGTTTTGGGTCGAGACCCTTCTTCAGACTTGTTCCAGCATCTGCAGTTCTTTCTTAAATATTTATTACTCTACATCTAACTTTAGACTTGTCAAATCTAGCTCCATGTGCAATGATGAGACTGCCTCAGTGTCATTGGCTAAATAATGATGATACAAGCATACCTTAACAAGTCTGCCGGGCTGGAGAAAGGGGAGGCAGTACTTTGGTTTGTGTAAATATTCTTCAATTTCTTTACCCAGCTTAGCCAGCTGCTGCCGTATTTTGTAGTAAGCAACAACATTTTCCTCATTGGGAATTTCAATTTCATTGTACTGCCCTTCCAGAACCTTCACCTCTGTAAAAATACATCACATATTGGGTTATATATAAATATATATATATATAAAGATACCATCTTTACACAACAAGCATTAATGATGAAGGGATTAAATGAATAATTTATTATTCCATAAAATGGTTAAGCCCCTGTCCCACTTTCCCGAGTTACTCACGAATTCTCCCGAGTTTTCCACTTGATTCAAACTTTGAGATGCCAGCCGTAGGAACTCGGCGCTATTTTTTTTACTCGTGGACATTTTTCAACATTTTTCAAACGTCTAGACTTACCTGATGCCCCGAGTACCTACGGCTGGCATTACGAGCCGCTACGAAATATCTACGAACTCCTACGGACATTCTCCGAGTTTGAATCAAGGCAGAAACGCGGGAGAATTCGTGAGTAACTCGGAAAATGGGACAGGGGCTTTAGTATGATGTGGCATTCCTTCCACTTAATTGGATGATATTTGGACGTTTGGTTGGGGAAGGGGAAGTGGAATGTTGAACCTTAGATATGCAAAATGTAAATGAAACATTTTTACAGCAGCTGGAGTACGTCAGCAGTAAAGAAGAATATAAAGATTAAACGTCCATTTTTGTTCTGTATCGAGTGAAGTTACTGAAATATAGTTTGCAGCTTCACCCTTACAGCGAGTGACAAACTATTTCATTACGCTCCTAATGCTGGTTATTATACATGTTGCAAATTATATGTTAGCTCAAGAGATTCTCCAAATACATACCAAGGCAAAATGACTGTTGATCTCACAAACATTACTACTTTGAACCAAGATGGCCAAATCCGAACCATGGGAAAATATACTCAAGCATCATATCAAACGAATTACTGAAGCAATAAGATCCAAACTACAGGGACCTGTGAGCATCAGAGTTTTCACCTCCCCAAGCATTTATCCCATTTCAAATACATGATGGAGAAAGTTGTATTGGCAAATACCCTAAAATGCCAACAGCAATTTGGGTGTAAATATTTATTCTCTAATACTGATGTTCAATATACCTTTCTGGTTTACATGTAGAAAACCTAAAAGCTCTTGGGGAAAGATACACCATACAGATATTACAACCACCTATCCTCAAAAATAGTTGTAATGAGCTGTAATGCAGTTATCGTGCTGGGTATTACGTTGCAGTGCTGATTTATTATGGTGCTCTTGATCCTCCAGTCTAAATAGTTATAGGTATGTATCCAATATACTTTAAACACATTGAGTATTGCTTTGTCAGGAATCTGATGTAAATGTCACCTGTACATTGGCCTCATGCAAGCACTGTCAGTGCAGAGAGGCTCTCTGTGAGCAAAATGGGTGAATAGAGTCAAAACTTAGTGCTGAGATGTACAGCTCAGGCTACACCATGTCAAGCATTGTAAACATGGGCCACTATTGAGAACTGGCAGCACCTGTCCACGTTCTGACAGACAATTTGCATTCTTTCTCTCAACATTTCCTGTTGTACGAGATGGAAGCTGTGGTCTCCTGTCTCTTTAACTTGCCTGCACATTTCCCTCATCCCAGAGATTTCTGTACTAATAAGCTCAAACACAGCCGCTAGCTGCACTACACGCCTGGACTACTCAACAGCAGGCTTCACAGGGAGCCTCTCCATACTGATCCATGTGGCAATTAATTACTGGATTTGAGCCATGTTCTTGGTATAGCAAAGTGCAGCAACACAGAAGGCAGGATCCCCAAGACCTTGTTCTCAGTACAGCAGCTCGAGGCAATGAGGAGTTCACATCAGGTCCCCGGCATAGAAACATCAACGGTAATGCAACTTTTTTTCCCTCTAGACATGTAAAACTTGCACTGCATGTTTAATAGTTTCAAGGTGGGCGATGGAGAAAATCTAGATCAAAAATTACCATTCACTAAATGTGCACTCTACCTCTATGACAAAAGTTATAGACTTAACTCTGGACATCTTTGAATGCAGATCCACTGTCCAAGTTAACTTGTTAAAAGTCCACTCCTTATAGGAAAAGTCACTGAGAACCTTTTGAATGCTCATTCACCCAGTTCCACCATATACATTGGGGAACTTGTTTGCAGTTCACCTGTAGCTAAATAGAAATAATCATATTCTTGATTGCCTACTTTTTCAAATATCATTAATGGCTGGTTGGATTTCCCTCCACTACAATGGAGGGAACTGCTGGCTATGAGAGAACTATATACTCGGTATACTAGATTAAACGCATCAACTAAATCCATCCTCGATACATTACCTTAAAAGCCAACCTAACAATAAAATCTTCCAGAATGAACAAAGAAAAATGTTCCAGTCTATGACAATCTTTGAGCTCTGATACAAAACTACCTGGATACATCTCAAGTGATAATGAGATTCTTCTCTTTTCTATGTCTCTAGCTCTGTTCACCAATTATGTGGTAATATAAAACGTGCAGAAATTGAAATCAGCAATTATGAGGAAACCCAAGAATATGGATATTGCTTCTTTTGCTTTCCAAACCTTTAAATTCTGCCCTTGATCTATGGCAAGCCGTGCCAAATGAACACATTTTTATAAACGTCTTGGTATAAGTGTTTAACTATTTGTAGATTGTGCAGTTGAGAGAGTAAAAAGCCATAGGCGCAAATATTCCTTAATCCAGCTGGAATGTCCGCTGGCAGCATAAAATGTTCACTAAAACTGTTAATGTGAAGTTTATGGCAAATCACAAATTACATCACTGCATATGTACCAAAACAATTTCATAAACTAAAAAACAAAATAATCAATAACTCATCCACTGGAACTGAAGATGGAGACTGATCTTGGACTTAATTTTGCTGTAAAGCCAAGCAGCAAACTTACATCCCAAAGCAGCAGTGCAACATTGGCTGACTATTCACTGCCTTCAGAAGAGGCTCACCAAGCTGCTCAATTTTATCAAACTACTAAGAATAACAAAATTAGACTTCTGCAATTCAAGGGACAAGTCCTTTGTATTTCACAGGGCAATTAAAGACAACAATAAGTGCAGTGTGAAGAATGACCATCGTATTTCAGTCCAAATAAAGGTCCCAACCCAAAACATCTGTCCACTCAATGCTGCCTGACTCGCTGATGTACTCCAGCACTTGGTGTTTTACAATAAATGCAGATGTTGGCAGGAAGAATGAGTGAAAACAAAAACAACAACAAAAAAAAAAAAAATCAGAGAAATAAATTATATTGAGATTTTAAGTGGGAAGTAAGCTTTACTTAAAAGCAATCTGCTGGAATTGGGACTCCACTTCATCGAAGGTTACACAGATCAGGTAAAATGTTGTTTTATTATTAATCACATCTTGCTTTAATAGTTGAAAGCAATTTAATATTGAAATCAATTTTGAATATTTTGTTCTGTGCACGCGAAGGTTGCACAATGCACTAGGTTTCTGCTTTTTATTATTTCATAATTTATCTCTAATGGTTACATGATGCTCCCCAGGAAGCATTGTACTATGAACTATTGTTTATAGTCCTCAGGGTTTGGCTTCAGACATTAACTTGGCCTCCACTTGTCAGAATAATGACGCATGCAGTAAATTATTCACTTAAGGAATGATTTACTAGCTCTATACAAACGTGTACAACATTACTAGACTGCTAACTTTCACTACATTACTTACTCTCCCTGAACCAAAGTGTAATTATATTCTTAAAGATGGTGAGTGAACATATTTATAATAGTGGGACTGGGGACGGTGATGGGGGTGACGAGGCGGAGAGAGGAGGGTTATGAGGCAGCCCATAATCAAAAATAACTTGGTATTGATTGATAGCTATTAAACATCTACTCTGGTGGTAACAGGGATTCTAATTACCGTAAGAACAAATTATATTTAAGGACACAAAATGCTGGAGTAACTCAGCAGGTCAAGCAGCACCTCTGGAGAACATGGATAGGTGATATTTTGAGTCGGGACCTTTCTTCAGTTTTATATTATATTGCTATTTTGAAAGTAATCATCTAATTCATCAATGTTTATTTAACATTAAAATTAAAAAAATTATTTTAGGATAAGGGTATGAAAATATAATCAATAAATTGCCTAAGGTATTGATGGTACATTATTTTACTTTAATACATTTTTAAAAATTTGCAAAAAATAGATGAACAAATGCAAAAAGACAGGTGATCCAGTAATTGGATAATTATGTTTAATTTTACTTACACATCATATCTTATGACACCACTTATTATTGGCTGCAATTAATGAGAGCACTGTTACTCCCTGCTTACTGTTATGCAACTGAAATTGATTTCACACACAAGTAAATCGATGCATCATATTTTTGGAATATTGGGATCTCTCTGGAGCCGAGATAACCCGTACAGATATAACCTGGTTGCAGCTAAACTTAAGGGAGAATAATATCCTTGCAGGATTGTTTGCTTGTGATACTCAGGAGGGTGCAAACTTGTGAGGCAGTAGGGCGGGATCCAAAATGACAGTATAGCAGCTAGGGAGACCGAATTGTTTAAAGAAAATTGGGGATGCTCAGATGAAGACAGGAGAAGCACAAGGAGGTCAGTATGCTGAACTACATTTATATGAATCCAAACTGCCTCACATGTCAGATGGTTGATCTGAGAGCATGGGATTATGACATTATTGAAATCACATTAAGATGGTTAATTGTAGGACAGGAGTGGCAGCTTAATGTTCCAGGGTACAGAACTTTCAGGTGTCACATAAGGGGATGTGAAAGAGGAGGGGATGTTCCACTGTTGATTAGGCATGGCATTAAGGCAGCACTCAGGGAGGATATTCTGCAGTGATAGGTGAATGTAGCTTTAAGGGTAGATGTTAGGTATATGGGGGTAATCACTATGATGGGGTTATAAGCATTCCAATACGCAGCAAGAATTAGAAGGACTGATATATATGCAGGTTACAGAAGAATTAAAAGCAACAGCCTTGTAGTCATGGGGAATTTTAACTCTCCCAATTTTGATTAGAATGTCTGAATGCAGATGGCTCAAATGTGATGGAATTCAGAACATTCATTCAAGATGGCCTTTTGTAGAGACCATATCTAAAGATGAGGATGGGAGAGTGATGGAAGTGTCCATGGAGGCACCCTTTGGGAACAGTGACCATAGTTTGGTGCGCTTCAAGGTAGTCATGGAAAAAGATAAGTTTGACCTCATGTTAGAGCCTTAAACTGGAGGAAGACGGATTTCAATTGCACGTCAGAACTGTTGAAAGTAGTTTTTGAGGAACTACCGGAAAGAAAACAACATTCATTGTGGACCTTTGCGTAAAAATTAATTCTAACACACATGCCAAGGCACTAAAACCAAATCTTAATTGGTTTGAAGCTCTGGAACTTCGACAGCCGGTTAAGTCATAAATCCCACCAGCTGTCGGAAATTCCTCTTGACTCTGAATTTGCTGACATCACATTCAAAACCAATTAAACATATTAAACTAATCATATTATTGAGGACAAAAACTCAATTCCAAATATATAAATGGACTGAAACTCCCCCATCCTGCAGCCAATGCTGTACAATGAAATACTCTAACTGAACCTGTACCCAGTCTATTAGAATTGTGACTGCTAAGAAATGGAGGAATCCAACATAACAATTCATAAGTGACCTTCATGGTAGGGTGATCCAGAAGATTAGGATGCATGGGATCTACGGTGACTTGGTATTTTGGATTCAGAACTGGTTTATCCTTGTGGTGGAAGGGTGTTATTTCTGGCTGGTGATCTGTGACCAGTGGCGCTCCGCATGCATCAGCAATGTTTCACATCTCAACATTTTTTTTCCTTAAATAGAATCCCAAATTTCCTGGAATTTGATGGTATTTCCTGAAAATGTCAAAAATGCTTCCTGCGTGCTATTTGTAGTTTTTTTTTTTTGCGGGCACACGTTAACAACACAAAGAAGAATAAGGCAAAACAGATCTATGTAGCTACATCGTATCTGCCTGCTTCTGTTACTCACTTGTACAGTGTTATGCAAGGCAGCTTTTGTTGCCTCCAACAGCTTTCGTTGTCTTTGTTTTTTCAACCTGCTCTCATGTGTCTCAGTCTCTGCTCGCTCTCCCTCCTACTCTCCCTCCCTCTCTTCGTCCCTCCCTCCTGTGCAGTTCTTAAAAGTTGTTCTAAAAGTAACGACATTTCGTTCAGACCGTAAGGTCTGAATGACAAATAAAGGATCTAATTCATTAAACATTCCCAATCTGGACCTCCCACAAAAGAAGTTGTGCAGAACTAAAATATGTACTTTATTAGTTATGCCAATTTTTATCCTATCACAAAAGGCAATTTATCCGTTGATATAACCTAATTATTAAGAAAATAATTGTCCTTACTTTCCACCACCCCAGGGATTGCTTTGTAATTCTGGAATTGGTAGAAGGACTTCTCCAACATATATTCAGGATTAATCTCTTCAACACGAAGCAGGTTCAAAACCATGTTATAGGTCAGATGAAAAGCACTGTTTAGAGGATCAGCTGAACCCTGCAAAAAGAAAAATTAAATTGTTAAAACAAGAAAATCAGTTGAGAGTCCTCTTTCAAAGCAGACGCATAGAAAGATGGCACAAGTATCTCAAAAGAAATTGCATCTCAATATATGACGACAAATAAATTGCACTTTTTTTAGAGCCAAGCACAATGAGATAGGCCTTTTTATTAGCGTTGTCACCTTCACATTTGACGGAAACATTCCATCTTGTAGCTTAGCTTCAACTCCTACCTTATGAATGAGTGAGGAGTTCTGCAAATAAAAGGTTAAGCAATGCGCGTTTGGTTTCCCCAGTGCAGAGGAGCCACATCACAAGCACAGCTACTTTCCTACAACTATCAGGTTTTTTAACTAACGTACAACAACGGAACAATGTACTCACCTCTTGCACTGCCAAAGATGTTTTTATATCAAATTATGTTTTGCACTAATGTATTTTTCTTGCAATCATTATTTCTTTCTACAATCTTGCAGAATTTATTGGCAATTTATGTACAGGTATAATTTATGCTTTTTCAGTGTCTTGAAAAGAATAGAATAGAAATAGAAATAATTTTATTGCCACACAACCAAGGTCGGTGGTATTTGGGTTGCCAGCAGCGGTACAATAATAATGAACACAACCACATTAAAATTTTACACAAACATCCACCACAGCATTCATCACTGTGGTGGAAGGCACAGAGCTTGGCCAGTCCTCCTCCATTTTCCCCCGTGGTCGGGGCCACCAACCTCCACAGCCGTTGCTGTGGGCGTCCAGATGGTAAGGGACAAAGTCAAAGTCAAGGTGAGTCCAGGATCGGCTCTTCCCAACCAGAGACCGCGGCTTCAGGCTGGTGTAGGCCGCAGGCCGGCGGTCAAAGTTTTAAAGTACCTGCCGTGCCGCAGCCGGAAGCACCACAGTCTGCAGGGCCGGCGGTCGAAGCTCCCCTCCTGGGGTGATGTTAAGTCCATACCACGCCCGCGGTAGAAGATGGCCGCGGGCCGGCGGTGGAAGCTTCTTCTTCCCCCCGGGTCCCCAACGTGAGATCCCGGGCTGTAGACGCCGCACCAGCTGGAGTTCTGCAGACCGCTGCTTCAGGCTGCCGGCTGCCGCGGGCCAGCGTAACGGAGCGCTCCCCCCCCAGCGAGGTCTCACCCGCTCCGCGCCGAGAGTCCATGCTGTGCCCGCCGCTGTGCCCGGGCGCGTCTCCGGGAAAGTCGGCGCCGATCCTTGCTGTTAGGCCACGGGGGAGGCGGCCTGAAAAAGTCGCCTCTCCATGGAAGAGGCGGCCGAAACGGTTTCCCCCTTACCCCCCCACACATAACACACAAAGAAACATTAAAAACAGACTTTTAAATATACTAAAAAAATTAAAAAAGTTGAAAAAAAGATGAACACGCTGCCGACAGGCGCTGCCAGTGCTGCGCCCCCTACCGAGGAGTGAGTCTATGCAAATGGGATGCTGCTGCTTTCAAGATTTTCATTGTAGCTGTACCTCACCATACTTGTGCATATGATAATAAACTCGTCTGAAGTTGAACTGTTGGTGCCCGAAAATTGGAAGCAGTCAATGTGGCAGAGGCCATAAAAGGTGTCACACATATAAATGGGAAGGGTGTGATCGAGAGGAGAAAGAACATAGTCAAGGTAGGGAGAAATAAGCTCCATGAGACAAGAGCAGGTTGAAACAATGAAATCTTAGATAGCCCTGCTTGAGGAGAAGGTAAAGTGAGTTGTCTGAGCTAGGGGTGTTTACGCTGGATGCAATGGAGAGAAAGTCACCGTAGGAACTATGGACCCTCTGTGAGATACTGGCCTGATGGGGTCATAGAAACATAGAAATTAGGTGCAGGAGTAGGCCATTCGGCCCTTCGAGCCTGCACCGCCATTCAATATGATCATGGCTGATCATCCAACTCAGTATCCCGTACCTGCCTTCTCTCCATACCCTCTGATCCCCTTAGCCACAAGGGCCACATCTAACTCCCTCTTAAATATAGCCAATGAACTGGCCTCGACTACCCTCTGTGGCAGGGAGTTCCAGAGATTCACCACTCTCTGTGTGAAAAAAGTTCTTCTCATCTCGGTTTTAAAGGATTTCCCCCTTATCCTTAAGCTGTGACCCCTTGTCCTGGACTTCCCCAACATCGGGAGCAATCTTCCTGCATCTAGCCTGTCCAACCCCTTAAGAATTTTGTAAGTTTCTATAAGATCCCCTCTCAATCTCCTAAATTCTAGAGAGTATAAACCAAGTCTATCCAGTCTTTCTTCATAAGACAGTCCTGACATCCCAGGAATCAGTCTGGTGAACCTTCTCTGCACTCCCTCTATGGCAATAATGTCCTTCCTCAGATTTGGAGACCAAAACTGTACGCAATACTCCAGGTGTGGTCTCACCAAGACCCTGTACAACTGCAGTAGAACCTCCCTGCTCCTATACTCAAATCCTTTTGCTATGAAAGCTAACATACCATTCGCTTTCTTCACTGCCTGCTGCACCTGCATGCCCACTTTCAATGACTGGTGTACCATGACACCCAGGTCTCGCTGCATCTCCCCTTTTCCTAGTCGGCCACCATTGAGATAATAGTCTGCTTTCCTGTTTTTGCCACCAAAATGGATAACCTCACATTTATCCACATTATACTGCATCTGCCAAACATTTGCCCACTCACCCAGCCTATCCAAGTCACCTTGCAGTCTCCTAGCATCCTCCTCACAGCTAACACTGCCCCCCAGCTTAGTGTCATCCGCAAACTTGGAGATATTGCCTTCAATTCCCTCATCCAGATCATTAATATATATTGTAAATAGCTGGGGTCCCAGCACTGAGCCTTGCGGTACCCCACTAGTCACTGCCTGCCATTGTGAAAAGGACCCGTTTACTCCTACTCTTTGCTTCCTGTTTGCCAGCCAGTTCTCTATCCACATCAATACTGAACCCCCAATGCCGTGTGCTTTAAGTTTGTAAACTAATCTCTTATGTGGGACCTTGTCGAAAGCCTTCTGGAAGTCCAGATACACCACATCCACTGGTTCTCCCCTATCCACGCCATTAGTTACATCCTCGAAAAATTCTATAAGATTCGTCAGACATGATTTACCTTTTGTAAATCCATGCTGACTTTGTCCAATGATTTCACCACTTTCCAAATGTGCTGCTATCCCATCTTTAATAACTGACTCTAGCAGTTTCCCCACTACCGATGTTAGACTAACTGGTCTGTAATTCCCCGTTTTCTCTCTCCCTCCCTTCTTAAAAAGTGGGGTTACGTTTGCTACCCGCCAATCCTCAGGAACTACTCCAGAAACTAAAGAGTTTTGAAAGATTATTACTAATGCATCCACTATTTCTGGAGCTACTTCCTTAAGTACTCTGGGATGCAGCCTATCTGGCCCTGGGGATTTATCGACCTTTAATCCATTTAATTTACCCAACACCACTTCCCGGCTAACCTGGATTTCACTCAGTTCCTCCATCTCATTTGACCCCCGGTCCCCTGCTATTTCCGGCAGATTATTTATGTCTTCCTTAGTGAAGACGGAACCAAAGTAGTTATTCAATTGGTCCGCCATATCCTTGTTCCCCATGATCAACTCACCCGTTTCTGACTGCAAGGGACCTACATTTGTTTTAACTAATCTCTTTCTTTTCACATATCTATAAAAGCTTTTGCAGTCAGTTTTTATGTTCCCTGCCAGTTTTCTTTCATAATCTATTTTTCCTTTCCTAATTAAGCCCTTTGTCCTCCTCTGCTGGTCTCTGAATTTCTCCCAGTCCTCCGGTATGCTGCTTTTTCTGGCTAATTTGTACGCATCATCCTTCGCTTTGATACTATCCCTGATTTCCCTTGTTATCCATGGATGCACTACCTTCCCTGATTTATTCTTTTGCCAAACTGGGATGAACAATTTTTGTAGTTCATCCATGCAGTCTTTAAATGTCTTCCATTGTATATCCACCATCAACCCTTTTAGAATTAATTGCCAGTCAATCTTGGCCAATTCACGTCTCATACCCTCAAAGTTACCTTTCTTTAAGTTCAGAACCATTGTTTCTGAATTAACAATGTCACTCTCCATCCTAATGAAGAACTCAACCATATTATGGTCACTCTTGCCCAAGGGGGCACGTACAACAAGACTGCTAACTAACCCTTCCTCATTACTCAATACCCAGTCTAAAATAGCCTGCTCTCTCGTTGGTTCCTCTACATGTTGATTTAGATAACTATCCCGCATACATTCCAAAAAATCCTCTTCCTCAGCACCCCTGCCAATTTGATTCACCCAATCTATATGTAGATTGTCATGATCCATGTCATGACCAGTCATGATCTAACTGGAAGGAAAAATAGAGAGAGTACAGAGGAGATTTACTAGAATGTTGCCTGGGTTTCAGCAATTAAGTTACAGAGAAAGGTTGAACAAGTTAGGTCTTTATTCTTTGGAGCGCAGAAGGTTAAGGGGGGACTTGATAGAGGTCTTTAAAATTATGAAAGGGATAGACAGAGTTGACGTGGATAAGCTTTTTCCATTGAGATTAGGGAAGATTCAAACAAGAGGACATGATTTGAGAATTAAGGGACAGAAGTTTAGGGGTAACATGAGGGGGAACTTCTTTACTCAGAGAGTGGTAGCTGTGTGGAATGAGCTTCCAGTGGAAGTGGTGGAGGCAGATTCGATTTTATCATTTAAAAATAGATTGGGTAGGTATAAGGACGGGAAGGGAATGGAGGGTTATGGTCTGAGTGCAGGTAGATGGGACTAGGTGAGAGTAAGTGTTTGGCACGGACTAGAAGGGCTGAGATGGCCTGTTTCCGTGCTGTAATTGTTATATGGTTATAAAAGGAATCATTTAAAAAAACAAAATGTCAGGGAACCAACTACAAACCTTGTGTTTCCGATTTCAAATTATTATCAGTGAAAGGAGGATGTAAATGGTTCATTATTCTTGCCTGGGATCAACGCTCCAACCACAGCCTGCGGATTTCACCATCGAGGAGCTCGCGGTCTCGGGTAGAGACCGATGTCGGGAAGCTCCTAACGACGCAGAAGGTTTCGACCAGCCCCGACCTGGGGTCAGATCGCTCCGGCGCGGGGGAGCTGAGATCCACCCGATGCAGGAGCTTGATCGCCCCGACGCGAGGGCCCAAACGCCGCCGACTACGGGAGCCAAGTTCGCCCCGTCAACGGAAGGCTCAAGGCCCCCGACCGCGGGAGAACAAAGAAGGGAAGAGATTGAATTTTTTTTTACGCTTTCGATCACAGTGAGGAATGTGGAGGAGTCACTGTGGTGGGTGTTTATGTTAAAATGTATTTTGTGGGTCTGTTGCTTTGTATTGGTATGACTGTATGGCAAATGAAATTCCTCATATGTTGCAAAACATACCTGGCTAATAAAGTATTATTATGATTCTGAAGAACAATTTTAAAGATTGCTACAAAGCTATGAATCAACTCAAAATTAATATGGTCCAGGGAAATTTGGAATTAAAAACAGCTTAAGGCTATAGTTCAAACCATACACAGAGCAAACTCAACCGAATGTAAACCTGTTAATGATTTTTGCAGGAGTTCCGTACAGTTCACCAACAAAACTATAATTATACAAGGCGGTAGGGATCAGGTTTTGGCAAACATACAATGTTTTCCAAATTGCTGTTTAGCTGTAACATTCATGACCAGTTTTGATTTCAAAGCCAAAATGAAAACAGTCTTCCCCAGAGACCAACACTTATAAGCATAGTGGATAGCTGATACATAATGTCAAAGATGTTCCAGAGATTTCACACAATTTCGTGGAGACCCTATTCCAAGAAATCACTGAGAACTATGTATGGCTGTCCCTGGGAGAAGAAAGCAAAACACAAATAATTTAATTTATCAGTATAAATATGCCACAGAACAGCATCTGTTGCCATATTCCAACAAACTTTGTAGTCTAAATACACGATTGAACTAAAGAGTGAGTTGGTTTAATGCTTTTATTGGCTCACAAGACAGACACTAGTCACTTACCAAAATAAACCATTACATCAACGTGAATAACAATCAATTTTTTTTGTCATTGAAGGCAAAACTGCAAGATACAGTTTTTATAGTATCGGAATCTATACAACCCAGAAATATAATGGAACTACTAGACCAAGTGCAGACCCGTTGGGTCTGTTCCCGCAACACGCGGTTGCAAGGGGGGGCTGCCTGACGTCATCACGCAACGCCACACGCTAGGCGTACGCCGTCAAAACGCTGCATACGGCGTCAAGACGCTGCATATGACGTCGAGACGCTGCGTACGCCCGTCGAGACGCTACGTACGCCCTCAATGCGCCTGCGGGCCAACAGGCCGTTGACGCGCGGGATTTTCGGAGAGTGCAAGCCCGCGGGGACGGCGAAAAGCAGTGGGAGAGCAGCCGATCTGTGCCTTCCGCCAGCATGACAGAGCTGGGCCGGGTGGGGGGAGTGGAGGAGTGCCGAGTGGCAGCAACGAAAATCGCTAGCGAAATGTGAAAAATGTCGCCCCTGCGCAGTTGGGGGCTATGGGTGAGTGGTGGAATATTGCGTTGGGGGAACGGGTGAGTGGTGGAATATTGTGTTGGGGAACGGGTTGCATTGGGGGACCAGGCCTCCCGTGGGGGATGTGGGTGAGTGGTCGAATATTGCGTTGGGGGACCAGGCCTCCTGTGTGACAGGGCCCCACTTAGTTTAGTATCATATGCCGCCTTTATCACTCTTCCTTGTGAAGGCGTATTTTTCAAAATTCTCTATACAATCATTACCTTAAAGTGAATAGGAAAATATGAGATTGTTAATTATCCCTTAATTAAAACTGACTATATGATCAAAAATTAAAACTGACTATCTGATCAAAAATGCAAAATCGTCACAAATATTAACCAGTCTTTAAAATATAATTTTTTTCAATCGTTACCTTTAACAGCTGTTTTCCTATTGTTGGGCTCATCTTTTCGTCTACCATGAGAATAACAATTCCTCTTTCATCCATGCCACGCCTACCAGCTCGACCAGACATCTGAATGTATTCCCCAGAAGAAATCTGCAATTTGAAAGGAGAAATCATTGGACAATGATTTTGAAAGGAATCCACTACTGGAAGGTGGATCAACATTTGAACAAAATAGTTGACAATAGTAAAGAGATCAGAATGGTTCAGCTTTGGTGCCATTGTCTCATAGTTCTACTGACTACCGTCAGTGCTGTTTGTGTGGAACATGTATGTTCTCCCCACAACCAAATGGGTTTCCATCTTGTCAACCAGTGTCCTCCCACATTTTAGAAATGTGCTTGTAGGTTAAAGGCTTGCTGTAAATTGCTTCTAGTGTAGGTGAATAAAGGGAAAATTACACAGGAGTGATGGGTATGCGAGAATTAAAGAGAAATGGGATTTTTATTAAATACAGTTTAGACCAGTGGTTCCCAACGTGGGGCGTACGCCCCACAGGGGGGGCAATTTGATTTTTAAGGGGGGCAATTGAGCGCGACTGAGGAGGTCTGGGTCCAAATTTTCGATTTTTATTTTTTTGGATTTTCCATCAGGTAAACATATGTAGTTTATGTTTCTTCAGCTGAAACGGAGTTCACTTTTTAAATGATAAGAATTATATATCACCACATGGGGGGCGGGGGGGGGGGCATCAGGATTTTAGAGGTGATTAGGTGGGGTATGGCCAAAAAAAGGTTGGGAACCACTGGTTTAGACTATCCAGCGCAACTCATGTGAACTATAAACCGTAAAACCAATAAGCTTCATTTATCAACTGGAATAAAAGGTTACACTTAAAACAATACACAATAAGTAAACCAAAGATTAAACTCTCATAAAGTGACCAATTACAAATAAGAATGCATCACAATCCAATTACATTTCTTGCATCAACTAACAATTCAAAATCAGATATCTTGCTTCAAACATCAAAGCTTCTTGCTAGAACGACAGTAATTTAAGATTAAAGCATTTGTTTCACATTTTATCCTTCACTAGAAAGACTTAAAGATGTTGGCTTTTCAGCAAGGCTGTATGAGCAGATGGTGAGGAATGAGCAGAGGATTGCTAACGTTATTCTGATATAAAAATAGTCAAATAATTTTTTTAAATAACATGATTATATGCATAATTAAGATGAAATAAGTGGGGAGTGTAGTAGTAGTGAAAAAAGACCAAAAAATGATCTCAAATTTAATCAGAATTGGCACATATGGACCAATGAATCACTAAACCCCAATCAATGCTGTATTCAGCACTTTGCAAGTTATTTCTATCATTCATATTTGGGTTAACTTGCAGTTCTTTTCTCCTGATGGGATATAGTGAGACCCAAATGTGCATTGTTGAGAAGGCATCATAGACCAAATTTTACCACTGCAAATCACATTCAAGAAAAGATGACAGCAAAGTTGATCTATGAATTAATTCCAGCTTTACTGAGCCAAGTTATTTTACATTATTAAAGGGCAGACTTTATAGATTTCTGAATAGTTGCAACGTCTGAGAATAATAAACAAGCAAAATAAAACTTTTGTACCCAGCGAAAATCTTTCCCATCAAATTTACGTGCACTCGTGAATAGAACAGTCCTGGCTGGCATGTTGATACCCATTGCAAAGGTCTCTGTTGCAAACAGTGCCTAAGGAAAAAAGATTCAAAAACAGACATTGATATTCAGGCATAAATCATGAAAGAGATTTTAGAATTTTCAGAAGAACCTACTAATTTTTAACAATCAGAAATTAATGTATAATGTGGCTTTAAAATAATGACAAGTTACCGATTGTACCAGACTACTGCATAAAATATAAATGCCTTCACTGCACAGACCATATTGGTTCACCTTCAGGGCAAATAATCATGATCATCTTGCCAGCTAAATTGCATGAATTGTTTTTGAAGTTATAACACACAGTGTTGTGACACACACAGGAAAGCTTACATACACAGGTTCAAAGGAAATAAGCAAAGTCTGCTTTCTTAGATGCTTAATAAACCTTTAGATCTTGATTTGAACGAACAAAAACTTCCAAAATATAAACACAGAAATATGAACGCAGTCACAGTTCTGCTATTCAGACTTTTGTGTCTGTTCCACAATACCATCAGAACAATACCATACATCATAGCCAGTCTTTGATCCCTGTCAATTTATACCCTTATCTAATAAACATAGGATTGAAAATTTCAATTGACCCAGCACCCAGTCATTTTGGAAGAGAAATTCACAATGAGAAAATGTTAATGGCAACCTTCTAATAGTGGCCACAAGACCTTTCACAAGTTTGCTTTGTTGTTCAAAATTAAGCTGCAAATGAGAAAGCAAGCCTTCCTGCTAAGCATGGGTAAGTTTAAAAAAAAGGTTCACCGTTGATTTAAAAAAAAACAAAAAACTCCACGTTCTATCCAGTTATTTCAATCCATTAACAATTATCATTCAGGTAAAGTCACCGACTCAACCTCTGAACTCTGCAAGAGACCCAGCTAATTCTGAAACCCAAAAGCATATTTTCCTCGGGATCTCCCAAGTTCAACCCACAGACATTCCAGTTCTAAATCACTGAATGCTCAACCACACATCCATATATATCCCACTGGATGCCAAAACCTTAATCCTACCCCTATGTAAGCTCATGTTCATTCTTATCTCTGCTTATTTAATATCGATTTATCACCTAATTTACTGCCATGTAAGCTGTTGAAATGTATCTGAAACATGCAATTTTTTGCAATGTTTCAGTGGTGGAGGAAAACAAGGCAGTGGTGTTTCAGAGATTTTTGAATAGGCACATTAATGTGCAGCGAATGGAGACCTTTATGTGCAGGCAGGTAAGAGTTGGTTACATGTTCAGCACAGACATAATGGGCCAATCGGCCTTTACCTGCGTTGTACAGTTCTATGTTCGTAAATCAACTACATTTTTGAGAGACAAAAAATACCTTCAAAAGCCCTTCAGAGAAAAGAATCTCAATTGTTTCTTTCAGTATAGGGAGTAAACCTCCATGGTGAATTCCAATTCCTCGTTTTAAAAGAGGCAAAACGTGTTCAACCTGGATAAATAAAAACATTTTTAAAAAAAAATCAACAACAGAATCGGCCCCGACCCACTGGCGACGTTGACGGGAACCATGCCACTGAGAGCGAGGAGGGAGTAATGTTACACTGGGATCAGCATCAATGTCAGGGGAAACAATGTAAAACAGGCAGAGGAGAGCATATGGATAATTAATGAGCTGTTCAATAAATTAACAAAAAGGTCCTCGATAAAGTTTCATCCAAAACTAAATGGATAATCTTGGCTGCTTGTGGATTTATTGTTAAATTTAATATGAATCAGACCATCAGCAAATCTGAGCAGCATCATTTATGGTTGAGCTTTTCTTGCAACAGCAATATTATAATACCTCTATAATCAAGAACTAGAGAGAAATAGATATCCATATTTTACTTAGGGTAGTCTATAACTTTAAAAATTGGTTAACTTTGATTTCAATAATATACCAGATTTACAAATAAATATTTACCTGAGGAAGTTTTTTATCTTCATCAGACAAGCAGTCAATAGCATTGTTAAATACCTCTTCAACCAGCTTTTTCTCATCATCTGAGGAGAAACATACGTCTTTAGAATAACTGCACAAAATCTCTATACTTCAACAAAAACATTTAAACTACTTAAAATGCCAACCTCAGAGGATGCTATGAGGATGCAGAATGACTTGGACAGGTTGGGTGAGTGGGCAGATGCATGGCAGATGCAGTTTAATGTGGGTAAATGTGAGGTTATCCACTTTGGTGGCAGGAACAGGAAGGCAGATTATTATCTGATGGTGTCAGGTTAGGAAAAAGGGAAACATAGAAAATAGGTGCAGGAGGAGGCCATTCGGCCCTTCGAGCCAACACCACCATTCATTGTGATCATGGCTGATCGTCCCCAATCAATAACCCGTGCTTGCCTTCTCCCCATATCCCTTGATTCCACTAGTACAAAAGACCTGGGTGTCCTAGTACATCAGTCACTGAAAGTAAGCATACAGGTACAACAGGCAGTGAAGAAAGCTAATGACATGTTGGCCTTCATCAAGAGAGTTGCATATAGGAGCAAAGATGTACTTCTGCAGTTGTACAGGGCCATGGTGAGACCACACCTGGCATATTGTGTGCAATTTTGGTCTCCTAATTTAAGGAAGGACATTCTTGCAATTGAGGGAGTGCAGCATAGGTTCTCGAGGTTAATTCCCGGGATGGCAGGACTGTCATATGATGAAAGAATGGAATGACTGGGCTTGTAATCACTGGAATTTAGAAGGATGAGAGGCGATCCTATAGAAACATATCAAATTATTAAGGAATTGGACAGGCTAGATGCAGGAAACATGTTCCCGATGTTGGGGGAGTCCTGAACCAGGGGCCACAGTTTAAGAATAAGGGGTAGGCAATTTAGAACTGAGAGGAGGAAAAACTTTTTCACACAGAGGGTTGTGAATTTGTGGAATTCTCTGCCTCAGAAAGCAGTGGAGGCTGATTCACTGGATGCATTCAAAAGAGAGTTAGTTCTTCGGGGTAGCAGAATCAAGGGGTATGGGGAGAAGGCAGGAATGGGCTACTGATTGTGGATGATCAGCCATGATCACATTGAATGGCAGTGCTGGCTCGAAGGGCCGAATGGCCTACTCCTGCACCGATTGTCTATCTATCAAAATCAAAAGTTCTTTGAATCTTATTTTTCCATTTTTAGTATTCATACTGCTTAATATGAATGTAAAATTACCGTTTGCTATCTCCAAGAGTCAAAATTCATTATCTCTTCACTCACACTGTCAAGTTAATATAACTGCTGCATTAGTATAATTTAAATGTGTATCCCTTTTTAGATTTTATCTCAGGCTGCATAGCACAGACAAGGCCTCGCAAATGCTCTGTTTACTTATTTATTAAAATATATTGCATACAGATCCAATAAAGGGCTACAAAGCAGAGTCAGGTAGAATAGTTGACAACAAAGCATCTCTACCCTATGTGCTCAATACATTCTATGCTCTTTGTGAACAGGTCAGTGAAATGACAACCCTACCCTGAGAGCTTCGGGTGCACCTGTATCCACTGTTGCAGATGCCGGAAGGGACTTCCTGAGAATGAACTCGTGGAAAGGCGATTGGCCCAGGAGTCGTCTCCAGCAGTTTCCTTCGAAACTACATGGACCAGTTGGCACAGGCATTTGAAGATACCTTTAACCTCTCCCTACTCCAATCTAAGGTTCCCACCAGCTTGAAGACGACCACTATCATCCCAGTGCCACAAAAGGCTCTGACATCCACCATCGTGAAGAGCTTTGCGAGACTGGTCATGGTCACCTGGAGAGCCTTGATCCACTGCCATACGCCTACCACTGCAACAAGTCCATGGCAGATGCTGTCTCCCTGGCCCAACACTCATCCCCGATATATCTGGATAACAAGGACACCTACTTTAGATTCCTATTTATTGACCAGAACATCCTTCAGCACCATAATTCCAACCAAACGCACTTCCAAAATTCTGGACCAGGATTCAGCAAACCCTCTGCAACTGGACCCTCGACTTCCAGAACAATCGATTGCAACCAGTAAGGAGAGGCAACAAAATATCCTCCAAGATAATTCTCAACACAGGTGCCCTGCAAGGCTGCTTTCTCAGTCCCTTACAATATGCCCCATACACTCATGTGGGCAGCCAAATTCTGCTCTAACTCCATTTACAAGTTTGAAGATGACACCACCATATTGGGCTGTGTCTCAAACAATAATGAGGTGGAATTAAGGAAGATGTTCACAGTGTGGTATAAAGACAACAACCTTCTCCCTCACTGTGGTATGATTTGCCAGGTTAGCATGCAAAACCAAAAGTTTCAATATGTCTTGGTAGATATGACAATAATAAACCAATACCAAATTGTGCAACAGTTGTATTAAAAAAAGTTGTGAAATACAGTTGGGCAATATTCCAAACTTAAGTAAAATTCAGAAAGGTAATGAAATAACAAATGGTAACAGTTTAGGTTTTGGAATGAATACTGAGGTATTCAATTAAAATTTTAAGAGAGGCATCGAACCATTTAGGTCGACAACAATCTCGTATGATATTTAAATTGGGACTGAAACTGAAATGTGAGACAATGAAAATCTTTGAGAAAACTCCTTTTTATCTATTTATACTTTGCTGACAAACTGATGTAATAGAAAGCAAATAATGTTTAAATGAAAACAAATACTTTCAGCCAAACTACATAACTAATGTTTGCGATGACACACAAAGTAGTAATTGAATTATTTAAACTGACAATATTCCCTTCTGGTTAATGTTACTTGAAATAAAAATTCAGTATAATTTATCCTGGAAGTATTTGGGTAACTTGGCCTTTTTCAGGGCAGATGTACATCAAGTTATGCCAAGTGGAACTGATATTATACATCACTGCATCTGGTGCATTGGACTATAGAAAATTACTTCCACACTATAAAAGGGTCACAACTTTCCGTAAACTTTCCATTCTCACTGTGGAGCCAAACCATAAAAGTTTGAGCCCTTGTATACTCTACGTGCCATTCAATTATTTCAACATATCAGCACCTGGAATCTCAAATGAAGTTTGGCATAGTCATTATAGGGTCAAACAATAACAATGGATGCAGGTTTTACAAGGCCGAAATATTCACTGGGGCTTTTATACAGAGAAATTGTGCAGTAAGTGAAAGGAATAGGTTCCAGCAATTTCCCAATTTGGTGCTGCGATTAATCTATATTTCAGACTTCAGAGATTATTTAGCAGTCAACAGTAGAGTAAGGCAATGAATTGATTTCTTCTCAGCCTCCACTGAGGTCAACCTCAAATCAAGGAACCACTTATTAAATCATTACATTATATCTTGCTGCAAATCTGATGAGACACAGCACTGAAGTACAGCGTAGAGTTGTTGCCATACAGCACCAGAGACCCGGATTCGATCCTGACCACGGGTGCTTGGCTGTATGGAGCTTGTACGTTCTCCCCATGACCTGCGTGTGTTTCTCCGGGATCTCCGGTTTCCTCCCACATTCAAAAGACGTACAGGTTTGTAGGTTCTTTGGCTTGGTATAATTGTAAAAATAGTCCTTAGTGCGTGTAAGATAGTGTTAGTATGTGGGGATTGCTGGTCGGCGCAGACTGGGTAGACCGAAGGTCGTTTCCACTCTGTATCTCTAAACTCCCCTGTATTGATTGTATCATGCTAAAAATTGTAATCAATGCAGAAAGATTAAAAATTATTCCTTTAACTAGCAGTAAATTCAATAATCTGCTGTTCGTATTCCTATGTTCCATCCAAATTCCTATCCTGTTGCCTGAACAAAGTTCTAAGTTTTAATATTTTTTTCATTTTCACCAGCCTCTGTGGATTCACTCTGGTTTAATTCTTTGAGTATCCCCAATTTTAAGCCCAAATTTCATCCAATTTCCCAAGTAAAAAATGAAAAATTCAGATAGTGCACCTGATGTAATAATGCATCTTTCAATCAATACATTTAAGATTTACTTTTAACCTGGACTTGCCATAATGTAGACACAAGGAACTGCAAATGCTGGAATCTTGTGGAGAACACAAAGTACTTGAGGAACCCAAGAAGCATATCTGGAGGAAGCATCTCTGGAGGAATGTCTGAATAAGGGTCCCGACCCAAAACAGCGCCTATCCATGTTGTTCAGAGATGCTACCCAACTCGTGTTCTTGCCATAATCTAGTTGCACCAGGTATCATCTTTGGCCTTATGTTAGACCATGTTTTCAATGTAATAAATGAGAAATGTCCAAGGACATTTCCAATCATAACCAGTGATAACCTTTCATTCATGGTTAATTGAATAACTGAGACTTACAGTAACATATAATAGTATCAAATCATAGAAACATACAGAACAGAAACAGGCCCTCTCAGCTCATTATGTCCATGCCAATTGCCAAAAATCATTTTTTCCACATATTAGGCACATTTCCTTCTATAACCATCCTATCGAAGTACCTGTCCGAATTCCTCTACAACCACCTTTGGCAGCTCATTCAAATATTTACCACCTTCGGTGAAAACAAAACGTAACTTTTATATCTCCTTTAAATGTCTTCGCTTTCAACTTAAATCTGTGCCCTCTCATTCTACATTTCCCTGCCCAGTGGAAAAAAAAAATCTAACTTTGTACCCTACTTATGCCCCTCGTAATTTTATGAACCTCTCAGGACACCCCTTCGTCTATCCAAAATCTTCTTGCAACTCAAGCCCAGATTCTCTCTATGCCACCACACCCTTCCTGTAGTCTGGCAAACAGAACTGCACACAATCCTCTCAAGTATGGTCCAATAAACACTTTGCACTGATGTCGCAATTCCTATACAAAAATGTAATAAATATTAATTGTAAAAGTATTAGAAAGGATAGTTCACGATCAAAAGCTACAACACTTACTCAGCTACAAGGTCCTTGTGACCTTTCCAGTTTTTCCTTAAATGGAATTTCAACTATGGACTATACAACTATCTCTTAATCTCCCCAAACATCAAAAAGCAAGTGTGTTATTTTCCCTAAGACTAAGCTCATATCCTGAGTATCACATAAATAAGCCATTTGATAGCATCTGCTAAGTTATCATTTAGGGCCCAATTTGTCCTCGCAGGCAAAGATAAAGTTCTCTGAGCACTATTCAGAAGGTACCAGGGAACTTTCTTCAGCGTCCTGGCCAATATTTACTCGTCAAACAAATATAACTTTGTTAATATCATCTACTCGTTATCTTTTTACTGTTTGTGGAGACTGGTTGTCTAGTTCCCCTAAAACAATGATAATTTAAAAAAAAAAATGACTTTAAAATAAATGTTATTGCCATTAAAGCATTCCAAGATGTTGTGGGTTTGAGCAATAAAAGTGAAATATTGTAGATGCCATAAATCTTAACTATAAGCAGAAACAGCAGGCCACTCAGCATCTGTGGTGGGATTAATAGTTATTAATATTTAGGGTCAATGAGTTTTTATCAAAACTGGAAACAAGCTGAAAGGGGCAAATAAAGTTCAGTGAGGTGAGGGAGTTGATGAAAAAGAGAATATAAACAACATAAAAATCAAACATCTGGAAAGTGGGATGTTTTTAAAAGAAATACGGAGAGTTCAGGGATAGCATATTCCTGTTAGGCTATGATTAGGGAATCCTGGTTGACAAGGGATATTGAAGCACAGGTCAGGAAAAAGGAGGCGGCATATATCACATATAGGCAGCTAGGATCAAGCAAATCTCTTGGGTGCATGCAGTACACAAAAGGGAAACCAGGAGGACAAAAAGAGGACACGAGATCACGTTGGCAGAAAAAGTAAAGGAGAATCACGTGAGATTCTTCAAGTATATTTAGAGCAAACCAATAATTATTGAGGGAATAAGACTGAAGGTCCCGTCCCGAAACGCCACCTATCCATTTTCTCCAGAGACACTGCCTGATCCACTGAGTTACTCCAAAATTTGATATCAACCAATATCTGCAGTTACTTTTTATTACATCTGGAAAAGGAGTGATTAGAGATGGTCAGCATGGCTTTGTGCAAGAGAAATTCGACCTCACAAATTTGATTGAGCTTTTTGAGGAGACGATGAAGATGATTTACGAGGCACGGCAGTAGACATTGTCTACATAGACTTCAGCAAGGCTTTTGGCAAGGTTAGATCAAGGACAAAGGACATTTATTGTCACATACACCAATTGGTGCAGTGAAATTTGCATTACCATGCAGCACACAAATAGGATAAACACAACACTTTAGAATTTAACATTAAAAAAACACCCCCCCCCCACAGCTGAATCAACGTTTCCCACTGTGAGGGAAGGCAACAAAGTTCAGTCCTCTTCCTCTGTTCCCCCGTGGTCAGGGCCTATTGAGGCCTCCACAGTCACCGTAAGGGCGGCCCGATGTTTCAGTCCCTCGAACGGAAGAATACTCTCAGCGGCCCGGAGCCTCCGAATCGGCCGCTTCCTACCATGGCTCCCGAAATCCACAGGCCGAGCTGGGCGGAGATTCAACGCTAAGGACCCTGGCAAGGATCCCAGGCTCCGTGGCTGGAAGCTCCGCAGACCACAGCTCCACGGTTTCAAAGTCGGCAGTCCCAGCTCTCCGGAGCTCCAACACAGCGACCCCGGTAAGGCATCGCTCGCTCCACGATGGAATCCAGTGCTGTGCCGCTGCTGAAGCTCTGACCGGTCTCCGGCCAATCCAGATGGAAGGCCACGAGGAGGGGGCGAAGATGCGGCTCGGAGGAAAGACGCATCCTCGACCAGGTAGTGACTAAGAAAAACGGTCCCCCCCCCTGCCCCCCGCACATTAAAAAAGACTAAAAGACCTCCAAAAACAAACTTTAAGACTAAAAATAACAAAAAGGATGAAAGGACAGACAGCTGCTGGCGAGGTTGCACACTCAATGGCACCACCACTCGAGCACATGGGATTCAGGGTGTGCTGGCAAATTTAAAATAAAATTGGCTTGGTGGAAGGAGTAACAAGATTAAAATAGAGTATGAGCAAGTGCTGATGGAGGGCGATTATTCAGATTAGAGGCCTGTGAGCAGTGTTGCACGCAGGCACCAGTGCTGGGTCTCCTGTTGCTGATCAGCTATATAAATGATCTGGATGACAATGTTCTTCAAGTGGTAAATAGGTTTGTCGTTGAGATAACAATTGGTGGTGTGGTCTAGTGCAGTGAACAGTGAAGAGGTTATCACCAACAGGATCCAGATGAACTGGGAAATGAGCCAAGAAATGGCAGATTAAATTTAACCCAAACAAGTGCGAGGAATGGCAATTTTATAGAGCAGAAGTTCCACAATAAAATGTCATGTTTTGAATAGTGTTGTAGAACAGAGAGATCCTGGGGGCACAGGTACATAGTTCTCTGAAAGTGGCAACACAGGTAGACAGGATGGTGAAAGCGGCCATTAGCACGCTTGCCTTCTGATGATGTCAGGGTACAGGAGTTGGGACTTTATGTTGCAACTGTACAAGTTGTTGGTGAGACTACAATTGGAGTACTGTGCACAGTTCTGGTTGCCCACCTATAGGAAGAATGTGATTAAGCCGAAATAGCAGCATATTCACAATAATAATACCGGGACTGGAGGGTCTGAATTGTAAAAAGATGCTAGATGGGCTGGGATCATTTTCCCTGGAGGATAGGACACCGTGGAGTGATGTTAAATCATAAGGGGCATAGGTGGATGGTCGCAGTCTTTTTCCAATACTCCAGTAACATGGGAACTTCATATATTATTATTAATTTGTTTACGTCAAAGGGTATGTTTATTGAACTATCCTTGTTTCATGCACCATCATTGTTGGTAAGAACAATATCAAAAGTTGAACAGAACAAAATGGCTGCACAGCCAAGTTGGTTACACTGGCAGCCCTGGAGAGCATAATCAGTTGTGTGAACTTTTAGGCCATACACAGAACATATGGAAATGTTTCTTAGAGCACCTAATAATGCATATTGACTGAACCGAACTGAACTGGATTCAGAAATTATAGAACACCAGCTACAAAAAGTGAAATATTTTCCATTTGATAAAGTAATGAAAAGGTTGCAGGATCACATTAACCCCAATCTCTTAGAAATGGTGAAAATGGTGGAATGCTCCAAGTCTGAAATGAAATCACTTACAGACGGTCCATGTAATCACTGAAAATCTGAACAAAATCCAAATTTCAATGATTAAATTATTTTCAGTGAAAGTCCCATCCATCTAAAACACCATTTGTCAGCACATCCCCTTAGCTTGACTTTCAGAAACACATTAACAAAATTACAAAAACGTTAAGATTTTGGTGTGGATCCCAGATGTATTGATGCGGTGTGCATCAATATTAACAAAGATGCAAGAGACAGCAGATGCTGGAAGCCTGAGCAAGCTACAAACCGCTGGAAGAACTCAGTGGGTCAGGCAGCATATGTGGTGGGAAATGAACAGACAACGTTTTGAGTCATGACTCTTCCTCAGATTGTCTGAAGATCCTGACCAATCATGTCTTCAGTCCATTTCCCTCCACAGATACTGCTTGTCCTGCTTAGTTACTCTGACAAATTTTGTTTTGCTTGATATTAATGAAACAAAATAAAAAGACCAGGAGTAGGCCATTAAACTCTGCCAACTTATTCTGCTCTTCAAAAACTACATATCAGAGCATTTGTTACCACCCTGAACCCAATGCAATTCAACATAAATTAGCAACTTCGGGTGTGGTGTATTTTCTGATAAAACATTCAGGTTCATGTTCAGCCTAGGCCAGTGGTTCATCCAGGTGGCAATGCATTTCTTGGAATTATATTAAACATTTTCCTGATCAATAGCAATTCAAGTGCAACAAGTCTTTTTCACCCCTCTCACTTTTCTGCGAATGGTTCTGGGTCACGTCAGATCAGATTCCGACTGGCAGTGATTAGGTCAGGTCTTAATTTTGTCAGGTCTTAAACAGCCAAATAGAAGGATTCAAACAAGAAATCCCAAGAAAAATACAAAATACTGGAGTAATCCAGCATTTTTGTATCTTTCTTTGGTGAACCAGCATCTGCAATTCCTTGTTGTTACGTTTTAAGAAATTCCAAGAAACAATTTAAAGACAGATAAGAGAACAGACTCATGCACTTCTCTTACTTCTAAAATAGCAGGGGAATTCCAAATCCAATTAAAAAACACATGCTGTATATTTCTGGTCTAATGTGGTGCTAAGAACTCTTTTGCAACAACCATGATTTCAGAAAATATCATTTTGTTCTAAGTAATTATGTTGAAACTATTGGACATTCACAAGAAAAAGGATATTTTTAAGCTAAAACGTGTTAGGCAAAGCTGTGAAATAAAAATGTTTGTGTGAGTTATTCTTACCTGTATTGAAGTCAAGTTTGGTCATTTGCAGAGCATACGCTTCACAGTCTTTTTTGCTAAAGCTAAAGATAATAACAGGCTGAAAAATCCTTTCCATGATCATCTTTACAATCTTGAATACATTTGATGGCCCTGTGGGTAACAATAACAGAAACTTACAAAAGCATAACAACCCTGGTCTAGGTGGGAACGGAAGGCACCTGAGAGGAAAGCCGCCTTCAAGCTCAGAGCTAAAGTAGACCCAGCTAGCAGATACTGGCCTCCTCCGAACAGAAGAGCAATGACAACTTCAAATTCAACCACATCACGCATCTGGATTATGAATGAGAACTGGGTGTTAGGGGTCAAAATGGGTGTATGCATATACTGAGAGTTTTGTTTTAAATGAACACAATTTTATATTTTTTCCCCATTTGTTTTGATTTGAATATATGAAATTAACCTCAAAATTTATAGGTATGTCATACATAAAACCTGAAAATGCAAAGCACAATATAAAATATGAACAGAAGTGGAAGAGATTATTTGATATTGTTGTAAATGAGCCTACTTTCCCAAAGGAGAATGATTTCTTTTGTTACACAGTGATTTTACACAGCATTTGACTGGCCATAGAAATATACATTTATCCAAAATGATTGCTCAATTAAACCTTGCATCCACAAAAATATATTGTATTTTTTCCATGTAATAATAACCATAAATATGAGACCATTTCATTTCAGTTGTACGTTACTTTGAATATCAAGACATAACAGCCATAATTTCAAAGCTTTATACCAATGAAAAGTTATCATTCTATCAATTACATTTTTTTTTTAAATAAGGCATCGTGAAATTTCTGTGATCAAAGTGTGATCAAGCTAATGTCACGTGAAGGTCAGGCATAACATTACTGGATGTAAAATACAGTAAGACTGCTGCTCATTCTAAAGAATCAGTTTTAACAGAACTCCTACCAGCCTTTTTTAAGCAAGATTTCCAGGTTACCAGAAAATATCAAAAATATAAACACAAAATCCTGGAAATATTCAGCAGGCCAGATAGCATTTACGGGAAAAGAAACCAGGTTCATGTTTCAGGTTAATGACCATTCATCATCTCAGTTCTGTTGAAAGATTATCAATTTTAAACATTAAAATACACAAAGTGTTAGAGTAACTCTGCTAGTCAGGTTGCATCTCTGGAGAAGATGGTTAGGTGATGTTTAGGGTGGGGTCCCAACCTGTCGCCTATCCATGTTCTCCAGAGATGCTGCCTAACTCACTGAGTTACTCCAGTATTTAATATTAAGTGTTAAGTAACATTCCACATTAACACCACTGCTCTCTCCTCAGATGTTGAACGACCTGACAACAATTGCTCTATTTATTTCAGATTTGAAATGTTTTATTTTTTTTAAGTATTCAAATACACTTCATCAGAAGACATAACCTATCTGTCAGAATTCTACTTAAACTTCAGTTAATGTTTTGGGTAATTTATGCAGTGCCCGACATGAAACTTTAAGACCAAGAGCTTCCCATTTCAGCTAGTCCTATTTGCCCATATTTGAACCATATCCCTTTCAACCTTTCCCATCTATGTATCTGTCCAAATGTATTTTAAATGTTGTTACTGCACCTGACACAACCACCTCTCCTGGTAGCTCGTTCCATATATGTACTCCCTAGTGCGTAGAAAAAGGTACCCCTTTAGTATTAAACCCTAGACCTCTCCACAAACATATGCCCTCTAGTTCTTGATTCCCCAATCCTAACAGAATGAATGTACATCATTCCATGCCTTTCATGATTTTACACACGTCGATAAGGTCATCCCTCCGTCTCCTGTGTTCCAAGGAATAATTTATTAGTCTACCCAATCTCTCGCTACTGCCCGGGGCCCTTGAGTTCTAGCAACATTCTTGTAAATCTTTTCTGCACTCTTTCCAGCTTAATCGCATCTTTCCTATAGCAGTGTGACCAAAACTGAATATAAAACTCGAAGTACAGGTTTCCCAACATTTTGCATGACACAAACTCCCACGCACAAAGCTATGCTGTCTATTCCCAATTGATCCCTCGTTCCAAATGCACATCATAATGCCCTCCAATAATTTACCTACCACAGATGTTAGGCTACAGTACCCGGGTTTTCCTTTGCAGCCCTTCTTAAATAAAGGCACAACATTAGCCTCCAGTCTTGCAGTACCTCACTTGCAATTAACAATGATGTGTATATCTCAGACAAGGCTCTTGCAATTTCTTCTCTAGCTTCCCACAGTGTTCTTGGATGTACCGGAGTCTAATTGTTGAAGTGTCTTTAGCACTTAAGACTTTAAACTCCTTGTATACCTTTTATATGTTGCACTTGCTTACCTTATCTAAGCCAATGATAAAGACTGTAAATTGATTTTAGATACCGACAATGCAAATTATATTAGTTTCTATCTCTGTACCTTTCGTTCCTCCTTTCCGCCCCTTCGAATCAGCTTTTGCAAGATCTCCAGCATCTCTCAGTACCTGCATAGCTGTATTGAAGTTATCTTCTCTAAAATCTCCCTACATTATAAAGATAACATCCAAAAATCAGGTATATGCGTCCAACGTCATTTTCACAACTGGCTATAGAGTTGGAGGGAATTGTAAAAAGATGTTTATATTTGTTGTGGAATTAATCATTTACGAACACGCAACCACAAAATAAAGTTCTGATCAAAACCAATGAACTTAAACTTATTTGATCCAATTCCAGCAAAGGGAATTCTGCAAAAATAAGAGTAGATTATGATTTTCTTCAAGGCTTTGCAAATTTCAACTAGCTTGAATTTACAGCATTTTCAAAAGACAGACAAAAGTGGTCCCTTTAGAGCATTGGGTGATTTGAGAGGTTAAATCTTCAACACTGAGCCAAGGTGCCGATAGAACTTCCAGCCTTTGCCATATCAAGCAGATGACTTTGATAAAGTGAAGATCTAGATGGATCACCCATTCAATTGGTTGAAGGCAACAAAAGTGGCAATCTTTATTATTGAACTCTTATACTTAACTCTGCCATAAAAAATGGGGTTTCACAGATGCTCCTTGTCCTATTGTTTTAAATGTTCATCAATTAGAAATGTATATGCCAGAATTGTGAAACTTTAACCAGCAAACCCAAATGCAATTATTGCTAAATAATCTGCTTTCTTGATATTGACTGAAGCCCAGCATGGTAATTCCCCTAGACGGCTTCCAAATGGAAGGCTGGCATCTTCGGCTCACACCTGGAAAGCCACACAAATGCTTTTGTGTGAACCGACATCCAAAGAATTGTGCCTGTAATAGTGCAGTTTCCTCTGTTCTAAGTAGAGGAGTCAGCTGAGTTTTATATGCTCAATGTTCTGGGAAGAAGCAGCTGGCCACTCACTTTGCAGGACTGTCTGTAACTTTAAACAGACAGACTTAGGGTCAGGTACGTGTCTCTTGGCTCAACCTTCAGATGTAATTTTCCATAAACTTGCCAGCATTCTTTGCTGCAATCTCTTTCAATTTACATATGTTAAGCATATCAATAATTAATACAATTTTTTAAGAAATGCAGTGCGTTTCAATGATGAGCTTCACTTACATTTTCATCAACAACTAAGTGTAATCCATCACCGCCTGCTGGGAAAATATAATGTTGCAAAGGAGTCGGTCTATAGTCTGTGTAGATTACATGGCAGGGCTGAAATAAATTTTGATCAATATTCTGATTATCAAAGAATCAAAAAAATCTTTATTACAGCATTATGTTAAAGCTTGCTTCCAGAACTGCAAATAATATGGGTAAAGACTGAAGGATGAGGGAAAGAATGGGCACAATTGATAACGCTTCCGACCAATAAAATGAGCTATTTCCATGTCATAAACCAATGTGTTACTGCAATTTTCAAGCCAAATTATTTTGATTGAGAAAAATCCATGTTCTCAAAACTTGTTATAGAAACATATAAAATAGGTGCAGGAATAGGCCATTCAGCCCTTCGAGCCTGCACCGCCATTCAATATGATCATGGCTGATCATCCAACTTGTACCAGATTATACCAGAAAGCATGGTTTTAAAATGTGATAAAACAAAATAATTACTGTTTAATGTAATTGAGACGTCTGCAGAATTCAGCGTTGGGTTTTATTAAAAAATCGAATTTAAAGTATTTGGAGGTGAAAAAATATTTTTACTTTGATTACTAGCATACAAGAGAAAGCAGAAAAAGTAATTTACTTTCACATTTAATGTACCTTTGTACCAAATTCAAACTGCTTCATCTCAAAAAATATTTCTAAAGTATAAACAGTTCTTTTGACTGTATGTGTGCTAGTCATGTTACATCAACAATTTATTCATTTTCACGGAACAGCCAGTTATTGTTGTTGATTGCATCTCTTGAACAACCTGCACCTTCCTAAAACCAACTTTGCTGGCTAAACTGCGCTGGGGCATTTGCTAATCTATATCCCTCATTTATATGGCTGCCTTCAAATTGCATCCCTTGTTTATTTGAACATTACATAGAAAATAGGTGCAGGAGTAGGCCATTCGGCCCTTCGAGCCTGCACCGCCATTCAATATGATCATGGCTGATAACCATATAATATAACCATATAACAATTACAGCACGGAAACAGGCCATCTCGACCCCTCTAGTCCGTGACGAACACATAATCTCCCCTAGTCCCATATACCTGCGCTCAGACCATAACCCTCCATTCCTTTCCCATCCATATAACTATCCAATTTATTTTTAAATGATAAAAACGAACCTGCCTCCACCACCTTCACTGGAAGCTCATTCCACACAGCTACCACTCTCTGAGTAAAGAAGTTCCCCCTCATGTTACCCCTAAACTTCAGTCCCTTAATTCTCAAGTCATGTCCCCTTGTTTGAATCTTCCCTACTCTCAGTGGGAAGATCATCCAACTCAGTATCCCGTACCTGCCTTCTCTCCATACCCCCTGATCCCTTTAGCCACATCTAACTCCTTCTTAAATATAGCCAATGAACTGGCCTCAACTACCTTCTGTGGCAGAGAGTTCCAGAGATTCACCACTCTCTGTGTGAAAAATGTTTTTCTCATCTCGGTGCTAAAGGATTTCCCCTCTATCATTAAGCTGTGACCCCTTGTTCTGGACTTCCCCAACATCGGGAACAATCTTCCTGCATCTAGCCTGTCCAACCCCTTAAGAATTTTGTAAGTTTCTATAAGATCCCCCCTCAATCCCCTAAATTCTAGCGAGTACAAGCCGAGTCTATCCAGTCTTTCTTCATATGAAAGTCCTGACATCCCAGGAATGAGTCTGGTGAACCTTCTCTGCACTCCCTCTATGGCAATAATGTCCTTCCTCAGATATTGAGACCAAAACTGTACGCAATACTCCAGGTGTGGTCTCACCAAGACCCTGTACAACTGCAGTAGAACCTCCCTGCTCCTATACTCAAATCCTTTTGCTATGAATGCGAATTTACCATTCGCTTTCTTCACTGCCTGCTGCACCTGCATGTCTCTTCACTGCCTGCTGCACCTGCATGCACATATTAGGGGCAGTACAGTGGCACAGCAGTAGAGATGCTAACACAGCACCAGAGACCTGGGTTCGATCCCGACTATTGGTGTAGTCTGTACGGAGTTTGTACGTTCTCCCTGTGACCGCATGGGTTTTCTTCAGGTGCTCCAGTTTCCTCCCACACTTCAAAGACAGGTTTCTAGGTTAATTGGCTTCAGTAAAATTGTAAATTGTCCTAATGTGTCGAATAGTGCGAGTGTATGGGGTCATCATTGGTTGCCGTGGACTCGGTGGGCCAAAGGGTCGGTTTCCAAGCTGTATCGCTAAAGTCAGTCTCTTATTCTTGAAATTTGCAATTGATCTAGTTAGTATTTGCAATTTCTTATAAAATTCTTCACAATTTTATTCTGGAATGGCTGGACTCAAATTTTAACACTTTGCCCCTTGTTCTTTCTTCCCCGTAAACTTACGAGTTTCCTCTCTCACGTAATCCATGCCTCCCCATGAAATTTCCAGCTGCCAACTACATAAACAACAGTACCACAGCATAACCTTTTCATGTCTGCTCTTGCATCCAAGTTATTGATCGCCTATGGTCAAACTTAATGCTCCATCACACCACTTTTCAGTTCATGACGTGACATACATTCTCTTTATTGTCAATCTCCTCCTCACCAACTAATCTCCAGACACAAAGAACCCAAAAGAAATTCTTAAAAGGAGGCCTAAATATTACATTTTAGTTGAAAATCAGAAAACAATATGCAATTATTACAGGAACTCCAGATTTTGCTTATTATTTCTTTATCAAAGAATCTAAAATTTGTACTTAATTACCTGTTTGTGAAGATGGCAAATCCACTCAGCAAATTGGCGTGCATTGGGAATGGTTGCAGAAAGGAACACATAGTGAACATTGTCTGGGAGAAGAATAATTGTTTCTTCCCATACAACACCTCGTTCTAAAATTAAATAAGTAAAATTAACTTTTTATTTTTCCATGAAAATTATTGCAATTATGCTTGGCTTAACAAACAATCATAATTAGGTACAAACCAATAAAATATACATTCATTATTGGAAATACAGTACTATTCAAAAAATTCCCCACCTCACAAGTAGACAAAACCAGCAAAATGGCATTTGCTGGAACACAGCAAATGCTGTACGTAATACTGTCCATTTTTTACCAACATTTATGTTTCTGTTCTGCAAACTAAACTTCATGTCCATTTCGGAATTAAAATACTCAAGGGTAGGTCATGATGGTAATATTTTGTTAGCTTCTATGAATAAGTATTACATAGACATGCAGAGGGATATGAATATGGTGTTAATAAATATTTAAAATATTGTTTCATACTTTCCCTATGTTACTGCAAGCTGCTATTTTGTATTCATAATAAAGTGCTTACTCACCTGCATCTCTCATGTAATGGATTTCATCAAAGATAACCCAGGCCATTTCTCTCATAACCTCTGATCCTCTATAGAGCATACTCCTTAAAATCTGCCCAAATATATAATACAAGGTTCAAGTCACACAAAAAAAACAAAAAAAGAGTAAGCTTGATATGCTGGACTTGTGTGATCATGTTCTCCATCTTTGACAACCTCTAAGTAGAAGTTTCAATCAGCCTCTAACTGCCCTATTAACCCATTTGCCATCAAAATATCCCCAATGGTCTCACCCAATCACAGATATGGTATATGGTCTGTGGTATATGCACACACTGAACTTTTATCTCCTGTTCTGTATTATGTTCACATATTCTGTAGTGCTGCAGCAAGCAAGAATTTCATTGTCCTATCTGGGACACGTGACAATAAAACTCTTGACTCTTGAGATATTCCATAGGTCCTATTCATCTCCACCTTCCCTGCAACTCAGCTACCTTCTTATCTGGTTTTTGCAGTTCTGACAAAGAGGCTTTAGCTAAAACATTCTCAGTTTCTTGTTCCACAGATGTTTGTTTTTTCCAGCTTTTTCTATTTTTGTTGTTCACAAAGGACCTCAGTCCAGAGGAGTGAATTGTGCTGAAATAGCAGTCTAATTAACCCAAGTAATCATGCAAAAACTTACTAAAAGTCTGCAGGTCCGGAAAAACATGATGAACAATTATTTTGCAGGCAACCACTGTATCCTAGCCATTATGTTCCCATAGCACATAGAAACATAGAAAATAGGTACAGGAGTAGGCCATTCGGCCCTTCGAGCCTGCACCGCCATTCAATATGATCATGGCTGATCATCCAACTCAGTATCCTGTACCTGCCTTCTCTCCATACCCCCGATCCCTTTAGCCACAAGGGCCACATCTAACTCCCTCTTAAATATAGCCAATGAACTGGCCTCAACTACCTTCTGTGGCAGAGAATTCCACTGTGTGAAAAATGTTTTCCTCATCTTGGTCCTAAAAGATTTCCCCCTTATCCTTAAACTGGACCCTTGTTCTGGACTTTCCCAACATCAGGAACAATCTTCCTGCATCTAGCCTGTCCAACCCCTTAAGAATTTTGTAAGTTTCTATAAGATCCCGCCTCAATCTTCTAAATTCTAGCAAGTACAAACCGAGTCTATCCAGTCTTTCTTCATATGAAAGTCCTGACATCCCAGTAATCAGTCTGGTGAACCTTCTCTGTACTGCCTCTATGGCAAGAAAGTCTTTCCTCAGATTAGGAGACCAAAACATGGCATGCAAGCAGAGATAAATGTCAATACACAAACAAACTTTACCTCAGTTGTCATAACTAAGCAGGAAGCCGTTGGATTGATAGTAACATCGCCAGTCATTAACCCCACATCCTGGAACTCCTCATACATTTCACGATACTTCTGATTGCTCAATGCTTTGATAGGACTGGTAAAGATAACTCTTTGCTTATCACGTAAAGCAAGGGCTATTGCATACCTACAGAATGAGAAAAATCCTATTAGAGAATATTTTCAAGATATTTAAATAGGAATTCCAGCTGTATTTAAAATTAGCTGCATTAACAGAAGTAAAGCCAATAAATATATGGATATTTCACAGAATGAGAAAATTGTGCATGTTATAAATCTGAAGCAAAATGAGATTCCAAAAGCATGAATACTAACTGCACATCTCCATGTTACGTGAGGATACTCATGTATCTTGTGTATGTCAGAACATACTGTGTTTTTATTTCAAAATTATTTAAAGAAAAATGCGGCTTTAATGCCAAGGCATTTAAATGTTCCGACACAGACCGTGAAGTACTTATAGTAAGAAAAATACAAGAAAATAACCAATATTTCGCACTCGACAGCCACAAAGGATCAGGCAATGAGTTTGATGATGATCACTTACTCAGCACAAACGGTTTTGCCAGCTGATGTATGTGCAGACACCAATACAGATTGGTTGTTGTCAATACAAGCGATGGCCTCTCTTTGAAAAGCATCCAGGATAAAAGGGTATTCCTGGAATTTAAAGAAAAGAACCATTTAAAAGTAATAACCTCTTGGTGCTGTTTCTATGCTGTATGACTATGATTTTGTATATGTTTAAAATAACAGATTTTTGGCAAAAGCTGTCTCGCTATTTGATGGAGTAACAGAAATATAAACATTGAGTAATTGACCAAAGATTAATATATTCACCTAAAGATAGTGAACCTCTTGGAATTCTCCATCAAGGAAGATCACACGTGGGCAGGAGGGACAAAATTGCCTACTTGTAACTCATTTCATTCCTTATTTTGATATAAAACGGTATATGTTAAACAGTAAATAAAACCAACAAAGCAAACAGTAACTGAGACTGGGCTTCAGGTTAACATGATGAAATGGCAGCGGACAACAGAATGGGGCAATACATTTGGTCTCTGCAATGTGAAAATCAAATAGAAAATAGAGCCAATTATTTCTGAAAATACGCAGAAAACAGAGGGTATGAAAGAACTATTAATCCATTGCTATTCGATTATGCAATAACTCTGATTAGTTGGCACATAAATTACTTATGTTGAATGATATATACTGGCATAGCACCATCCTGTGGCTGATATCAAGCCCTGCAATCAGAATTGACAAAGGAAAGCAAGGTTCAATTGATTGATACGGAAAAATGTTTTATGGTGAAGCAGCATTCTCGGTGCTTTTCAAGATTTGAAAACCATTCGTTGTCAAAACCATTCAGGACAAGAGTCTAGAAATTCACTAAAATACCAAGTTTTCATGAGCATTTGAACGACCCGAGATAAATTTAAACTCAGACATTCCATTAAACAGTTCCAGTCCATTCAAACATTTGTTTTAGATTGATCCCATGATGTTATCAAGACCTGCTTTGTCAGGTCCATGCCACAATGCAAGTTAATATATTTACAGAGATAAATAATTTCAAAATAAATTAAACCCCCTTTAATCACAAGTCAATATGGCAAAATCAAAGTTAAGTTTATTCATCGCATGCACCAACTAAGGTACAGTGAAATGAATTTGCCATGCAGCGATACAGTTGGAAAAAAAAAACCACACAATACACAATTTAACATAAACATCCACCATAGCATTCTTCACCGTGGTGGAAGGCAACAAAATTCAGTCAGTCCCCCTCCTTTGTTCATCCTTGGTCACGCCATAAACCCTCCGTAGTCTCCGCTATTGACGGCCGGATGTACAGGCCCTCTCGTCGCAATGATCGAAACTCCGACGTCGGGACAGTCGAACACACTCCGTGGCTTGGAGTGCCCGAATCGGCCACTTTCTTACCGGAGAACCTGGTTTCACGACCACGCAGGCCGGCGGTCGGAGCTCTTCTCCAGTGATCCCCGGCAAGGGATCCCAGACTCCGGATGGTAAGTCCACGCCACGCTCCGCAGACCACAGCCCCATGATGCCAAAGTCACCAGGCCAGTGATCGGAGCACTCCTTTCTGGCGACCCCCAACAAGGGATCACCCTGCTACGCGATGGAAAGTCCACGCTGCTGAAGTTCTGGGCCCGACTCCAACCCAAGCTGTTAGGCCGCGAGGGGGGAGGCGGAGAAGCGACATGGAAAAAGTCGCCTCTCCGTCGAGGAAGTGACCAAAAAACTGTTTCCCCCTTTTCTCCCCCACCACCCCCCACATAAGACACTAAAACAAACATTTGGACAAACTAAAAAAATAACGAACATGCTGCTGGCAGGGCAGCCGACTTGCACTGCCCCCAATCAACCAATAGGGTCCTGAGTTGGCAACAGTGACACTTACTTTTGAACAAACCTTTTGCCTTTTTAATTGTGGAAAGGTGTAAAATTTGAATCATAAAACATTGCGAGAAGGTTAGCAACATATGGTTGAAGAATTGCACTGTTTTACAAATCGATGACACAAGCACTGCTGTTTCTGTTAACTGTTATTAGGGTCCTTGGTTCTGTAATTACCAAAGACGGTGTAGAACTGAGACAGGGCTCTCGCTTAACTTTTTTTCCCTGTTGCCAGCCGGGCAATCTTGGCAGCTTTATAGGTTGCCAAATGACAGTTTAGGTAGTCATTTATGACAGTTTGCATGACGCGTGAGATAATGTGCTCGGACGAAGTGTGTAGTTACCAGTCGGAATTATACTCAATGAAGCATTCACATATTATTTCTGCTTCAAATAAAGTCACAAACTAAACATATTCACCAATCAAAACATGATATATCCCACAATGACATGCAGCAATATTATAAGACAGTATCTCAACTCTTTCTACACATTGCAATTAATGCAATTTCTATTAGTTCTTTCCACTTCCAAACAAAAATGTGGTTGGATTATTCAGCGTATGATCAACCTGTGTCAATAAATCCTGGACCATGGTAACATATATGCGTACATATAGTTGTGAATGTTGCTCATTAAATAACTACAATACTGATACTCCATATTAAGAGCATTGATTTGCCGTTAAAATGAATTCTGTAATAACATATCAACGGTAGCAGTGACAATCGAACTGCGGTTTTAATGTTCCACTTATTCAGCCGTCACCGCCGATACAAAACGTTGCGTTCCTTTTCTCCAGAGATGCTGCCTGACCCGCGGAGTTACTCCAGTTTTTTGTGTCTATCTTCGGTACAAACCAGTATCTGGTTGCCAAGCTGGGCAAAATGACTCGATGTTTAGGTTGCCCTGCGGCGCTTTGAGTGGTCAGTGGCACCCGGGCAACCGTTAATTTCGAGCCCTGTGAGACCATTTGTAATTTTGTTTTTCCAATTTTCTATGGAGTAGCCAATGATGTAATCAATTTTCTGAGTGTCATGTAGACAATGTACTACATGAAAAAAGACCACAAGAACAAGCCCAAACAAAGAACTCTCTCATACAGAAAACAGGATATCAGCAATTGCTCATGAGATTGGATGTATGCAGAAAGAATGAAGAGAAGTGAATGCCACAATAAACTATCATGTGATGATGACCTCAATGAAGCAAAATAGTCTTCAATGACTGTGCTGTTATGTTTTAGCCACTGGAGCTGTTGAGGATTCCGATTCGGTTCTGAAGAGATACTTGACATGAAAGGATTGCACACTTCGTGAATGAAACCAGACAGCAGTATACACATTAATGAAGGGGTAGGGTAGACAGAAGGACAAATGTGTCCATAATCAGAGAATATCAGTTGAAGCCAAAGGGTTAGAGGGGATTGGAGGTAGAATATTTTTTCCATCTAAACTTCTGAACTTCAAGAAAGGTAACTTCGAGGGTATGAGACGTGAATTGGCCAAGAGAGACTGGCAATTGCTTCTTAAAGGGTTGACGGTGGATATGCAATGGAAGGCATTTAAAGACTGCATGGATGAACTACAACAATTGTTCATCCCAGTTTGGCAAAAGAATAAATCAGGGAAGGTAGTGCATCCGTGGATAACAAGGGAAATCAGGGATAGTATCAAAACAAAAGATGAAGCATTCAAGAAGGAACTGCAGATGCTGGAAGATCGAAGGTACACAAAAATGCTGGAGAAACTCAGCGGGTGCTGCAGCATCTATGGAGCAAAGGAAATAGGCGACGTTTCGGGCCGAAACCCTTCTTCAGACTGATGGGGGGTGGGGGGGGGAGAAGGAAGGAAAAAGGGAGGAGGAGGAGCCCGAGGGCAGGGGGATGGGAGGAGACATCTCGAGGGTTAAGGAAGGGGAGGAGACAGAAAGCGCTAGCAAAACGGGGAGAATTCAACGTTCATGCCATCCGGACGCAAATTTCCGGTGTTGCTCCAACAAACCGGACTTCTGACCGACATACACTACAAACCAACTGACTCACATGGCTATCTGGACTACACGTCCTCCCACCCTGCCCCCTGTAAAGACTCCATCCCCTACTCCCAATTCCTCCACCTACGCCGCATCTGCTCCCAGGATGAGACGTTCCACACCAGGGCATCGGAAATGTCTTCGTTTTTCGGGGAACGGGGATTCCCCTGCGCCACCATAGATGAGGCTCGCACCAGGGTCTCATCCATACCCCGCAACACTGCTCTCTCTCCCCATCCCCGCACTCGCAACAAGGGCAGAGTCCCCCTAGTCCTCACCTTTCACCCCACCAGCCGGCAAATACAACAAATAATCCTCCGCCATTTCCGCCACCTCCAACGTGACCCCACCACTCGCCACATCTTCCCATCTCCCCCTATGTCTGCCTTCCGCAAAGACCGCTCCCTCCGCAACTCCCTTGTCAATTCTTCCCTTCCCTCCCGTACCACCCCCTCCCCGGGCACTTTCCGTTGCAACCGCAAGAAATGCAACACCTGTCCCTTCACCTCCCCCCTCGACTCCATTCAAGGACCCAAGCAGTCGTTCCAGGTGCGACAAAGGTTCACCTGTATCTCCTCCAACCTCATCTACTGCATCCGCTGGTCTAGATGTCAGCTGATTTACATCGGGGAGACTAAGCGGAGGTTGGGCGATCGTTTCGCCGAACACCTCTGCTCAGTCCGCAATAACCTACCTGAACTCCCGGTGGCTCAGCACTTCAACTCCCCCTCCCATTCCCAATCCGACCTCTCTGTCCTGGGTCTCCTCCATTGCCAGAGTGAGCAACACCGGAAATTGGAGGAACAGCACCTCATATTCCGCCTGGGTTGCTTGCGTCCGGATGGCATGAACGTTGAATTCTCCCAGTTTTGCTAGCCCTTGCTGTCTCCTCCCCTTCCTTAACCCTCGAGCTGTCTCCTCCCATCCCCCCGCCCTCGGGCTCCTCCTACTCCCTTTTTTCTTCCTTCTCCCCCCCACCCCCCATCAGTCTGAAGAAGGGTTTCGGCCCGAAACGTCGCCTATTTCCTTTGCTCCATAGATGCTGCTGCACCCGTTGAGTTTCTCCAGCATTTATGTGTACCTTCAAAAGATGAAGCATACAAATTAACCAGAAAAAGCAGCCTACCAGAGAACTGGGAGAAATTCAGAGTCCAGCAGAGAAGGACAAAGGGTTTAATTAGGAAAGGGAAAATAGATTATGAAAGAAAACTGGCAGGGAACATAAAAACTGACTGTAAAAGTTTTTATAGATATGTGAAGAGAAAAAGATTAGTTAAAACAAATGTAGGTCCCTTGCAGTCAGAAACAGGTGAATTGATCATGGGGAACAAGGACATGGCTGACCAATTGAATAACTACTTTGGTTCTGTCTTCACTAAGGAAGACATAAATAATCTGCCGGAAATAGCAGGGGACCGGGGGTCAAATGAGATGGAGGAACTGAGTGAAATCCAGGTTAGCCGGGAAGTGGTGTTAGGTAAATTGAATGGATTAAAGGCCGATAAATCCCCAGGGCCAGATAGGCTGCATCCCAGAGTACTTAAGGAAGTAGCCCCAGAAATAGTGGATGCATTAGTGATAATTTTTCAAAACTCTTTAGATTCTGGAGTAGTTCCTGAGGATTGGAGGGAGAGAGAAAACGGGGAATTACAGACCAGTTAGTCTAACATCGGTAGTGGAGAAACTGCTAGAGTCAGTTATTAAAGATGGGATAGCAGCACATTTGGAAAGTGGTGAAATCATTGGGCAAAGTCAGCATGGATTTATGAAAGGAAAATCATGTCTGACGAATCTTATAGAATTTTTCGAGGATGTAACTAGTAGAATGGATAAGGGAGAAACAGTGGATGTGTTATATCTGGACTTTCAGAAGGCTTTCGACAAGGTCCCACATAAGAGATTAGTATACACACTTAAAGCACACGGTATTGGGGGTTCAGTATTGATGTGGATAGAGAACTGGCTGTCTGGCAGACAGGAAGCAAAGAGTAAGAGTAAACGGGTCCTTTTCAGAATGGCAGGCAGTGACTAGTGGGGAACCGCAAGGCTCAGTGCTGCGACCCCAGCTATTTACAATATATATTAATGATTTGGATGAGGGAATTGAATGCAACATCTCCAAGTTTGCGGATGACACGAAGCTGGGGGGCAGTGTTAGCTGTGAGGAGGATGCTAGGAGGCTGCAATGTGGCTTGGATAGGCTGGGAGAGTGGGCAAATGCATGGCAGATGCAGTATAATGTGGATAAATGTGAGGTTATCCACTTTGGTGGCAAAAACAGGAAAGTAGACTATTATTTGAATGGTGGCCGATTAGGAAAAGGGGAGATCTGGGTGTCGTGGTACATCAGTCATTGAAAGTAGGCATGCAGGTGCAGCAGGCAGTGAAGAAAGCGAATGGTATGTTAGCATTCATAGCAAAAGGATTTGAGTATAGGAGTAGGGAGGTTCTACTGCAGTTGTACAGGGTCTTGGTGAGACCACACCTGGAGTATTGCATACAGTTTTGGTCTCCTAATCTGAGGAAAGACATTCTTGCCATAGAGGGAGTACAGAGAAGGTTCACCAGAGTGATTCCTGGGATGTCAGGACTTTCATATTAAGAAAGACTGGATAGACTCGGCTTGTACTCGCTAGAATTTAGAAGATTGAGGGGGGATCTTATAGAAACTTACAAAATTCTTAAGGGGTTGGACAGGCTAGATGCAGGAAGATTGTTCCCGATGTTGGGGAAGTCCAGAACAAGGGGTCACAGTTTAAGGATATGGGGGAAATCTTTTAGGATTTTTCACACAGAGAGAAAACATTTTTCACACAGAGAGTGGTGAATCTCTGCCACAGAAGGTAGTTGAGGCCAGTTCATTGGCTATATTTAAGAGGGAGTTAGATGTGGCCCTTGTGGCTAAAGGGATCAGGGGGTATGGAGAGAAGGCAGGTACAGGATACTGAGTTGGATGATCAGCCATTATCATATTGAATGGCGGTGCAGGTTCGAAGGGCCGAATGGCTTACTCCTGCACCTATTTTCTATGTTTCTATGTTCTATGTTTCTAAAGCATGGTTTGAATTTGGAACATGCCCAAGTGATTGATGGAGGCAGGTGCTCACACGGCATTCAGGAAATATCTGGATGAGTACTTGAATTGCCAGGGCATGGAAAGCTACTGAAACAAATGCTAGTAAATGGGGTTTGCATAGATAAGAACTTGATGGGCATGATGACTGAAAGGACTGCATCAATGACAGTATCCAGACATTGTTGAGTGGCCTTTCTCTGAGAATTAAGGGATAATAAAGCTAAGCACGTGGTAGAAAGATTCACGAAGAGTTATAGTCATACAGAGTGGAAACTAGGCCCTTTGACCTAACTTGCCCACACCAGCCAACATGTCCCAGCTACACTAGTCCTACCTGCCTGCGCTTGGTCCATATCCCTCCAAACCTGTCCTATCCACGTACCTGTCTAACTGCTTCTTAAACGTTGGGATAGTCCCATCCTCAACTACCTCGTCTGGCAGCTTGTTCCACACATCGACTACCCTTTGTGAGAAAAAGTTACCCCTCGGATTCCTTTTAAATCTTTTCCCCTTCACCTGGAACCTATGTCCTCAATTCCCCTGCACTGGGCAAGAGACAGTGCATCTGCCCGATTTATTCCTCTCATGATTTTGTACACCTCTATAAGATCACCCCTCATCCTCCTGCACTCCAAGGTACAGAGACCCAGCCGACTCAACCTCTCCCTATAGCTCATACCCTCTAGTCCTGGCAACATCCTCGTAAATCTTCTCTGAATCCTTTCAAATTTGACAATATCTTTCCTATAACATGGTGCCCAGAACTAAACACAATATTCTAAATGTGGTCTCACCAACGTCTTATACAACTGCAACATGACCTCACAACTTCTATCCTCTGACTGATGAAGGCCAATGTGCCAAAAGCCTTTTTTGACCACCTTATCTACCTGTGACGCGACCTTCAAGGAACAATGCACCTGCACCCCTAGATCCCTCTGCTCTACAACACTCCCCAGAGGCCTACCATTTACTGTGTAGGTCCTGCCCTTATTAGACATCCCAAAATGCAACACCTCACACCTCTCTATTAAATTCCATCAACCATTCCTCAGCCTTCCTGGCCAATCGATCCAGATCCTGCTGCAATCCTTTACAACCATCTTCACTATCTGCAAAACCACCCACTTTTGTATCATCAGCAAACTTGCTAATCTTGCCCTGAATGTTCTCATCCAAATCATTGATGTAGATGACAAACAGTAGCGGGCCCAGCACCTAACCCTGAGGCACACCACTAGTCACAGGCCTCCAGTCTGAGAAGCTACCATCCACCATCACCCTCTGCTTCCTTCCATGGAGCCAATTTGCTATCCATTCAGCTATCTCTCCTTGGATCCCATACGATCCAACCTTACAGAGCAGCCTACCATGTGGAACCTTGTCAAATGCCTTACTGAAATCCAAATGTAAAACATCTACAGCTCTGGCCTTATCGACCTTTTTGGTCACATCTTCAAAAAACTCAATCAAATTTGTGAGACAAGACCTCCCACGTCCAAAACCATGCTGACTTTCCCTAATCAGCCCTTGCCCGTCCAAATGCCTGTATAACCTAACCCTCAGAATACTCTCCAGTAACTTTCCAACTACAGATGTTAAGCTCTCCGGCCTATAGTTCCCAGCATTTTCCCTGCAGCCCATCTTAAAAAGAGGTACAACATTTGCCACCTTTCAATCTTCCGGCACCTCTTCTGGATTTAAGGATGACTCGTAAATTTAAACCAGGGCTCCCGCAATATCCTCTCTGGTTTCCCCACAATGTCCTCGGATATATCGGAGTTACAAATAGCATGGAAAGAATCTATGGGAAAGGGCAAACTGAAGCCGACTTCGCTTGATTCCAAAGGACTCAAGACACTAAGGAACGTGTGAAACAATCAACTGAATTTAAAAAACAAGATTTTGTGCCAAATAATCTCTCAATATTTTACACTAACTAAAGACTGCTACTCATTTTGACGCCCAAGAACTATTCCAGTCGTGGAGTTTACATGTGTTTTTTCACAGCTGCACAGAAACTTCCATCACCATTGCTAGGAATATGCAGTCAACCATCTAGAAAGCTGAACTGGACCGTACCTTTGCTGCTTTTCCGACACGAGGTTTTAGTTGCTGATATTCATCGTACATTGGAATGGCCACCTGAAAGTTATAGCAATAATAATTATATTTTTGAATTTGGATGATTTAAGTACACTTCAAAGTTTACATGTAGAAAATAATCAGTACACCTGATTTTTTTTTAAATGAATTGTTTCAAGAATGAAAATGTCTGGTCATTGATCCAGATGTTTATTTACAAGCTTAGCACAACCCAAGATATCGAAATTGTAAAAAACACATTTCATGTCCTGTACAATATTTAGAAACTAATTATGTGTGTTGTCTCCAAAGGAACATTATTCTGAAGTGTTATTAATTGTTGGTTCAATGAGATGTCCTTGTTACCTGCTGGGAAAGTTTCTGCTCAACCATTTCTGCTACTCTCCATCTTGATCCAGCACTAAATGATCGTTTGCTTTGTCTCTCCTGCATCAATAATTACAATCGTCTTTGGGAGTTTAGTAATTTTTAGGAATCTAAAAAGGTGAATCATTTGGAATAGTCTTTCGGCATAGATAGGGTAGATAATCAGAAACTTTTTCCCCAGATGGAAATGGCAAAGCCTAGAGGTCATCATTTTAGAGTGAGAGGAGCAAAGTTTAAAGGTGATATGTAGGGCAGTTGTTTTCTTTTAAAGAGTAGGTGGTCAGTGCCTGGAATGCATTGCCTGGAGAGGGGATGGAGGCAGATCCAATAGTGGCATTTAAAGAGGCTTTTAGGTAGACAACATGGCTAAGCAGGGAATGGAGGATTATGAATCACATGCAGCCATGAAATTTGTTTAACTTGGCATCATGTTCTTCACGGACATTGTGGCCAGGGCTCAGTTTCTGTGCTGCACTGATTGATATCCATTTGTTAATTGCTCAGTTAATTTTACTGAATTGTTCTCTATGGCTTGGGCATCAAGTCTGCAAATCTTTAACTAGTCAAATTCAACAGGCACACATTAAGTGTCAGAACATGCAAGTCTTACTAATACACTAATCATGATGAAACACTCAAAACTCAGTAGATCAGCAACTACATAAACTTACAACAAAACTGATCATTTAATGTTAGCTAATAATGAGCTACAGAAATCATTCAGCCGTTTTACACCTTTTCTCACAATGAAGGTTCAAAACAAACTCAATGTACCCATGACTTACAACAAAAAAACAAACTATTGGAGGAGCTTAGTGAGTCCTCCAGCATTTGAGAGGGGAAATGGGAGAAAATGTTTTGGGTCAGGACCCTTCTTCAAAACTGATCATTTATTCATGTTTATGTCATTTAGGGAGTCAGTGTAGATTTATATATTGTATAGTCGTCTTGGGTAGAAGTATTTCAATTTATCCCATGATCAATCGCAATGCAATTCAACTTAGGAGCAATTATCTCTCAATCAAGGGTGATATTAAGAATAGGGCTATAGAAAATGCTGTACGTAATAGCAGTACGTGATGCTGCTGCCTCACAGAGCCAGAGACCCAGGTGCTGTACATGCCGGGCTCTCACTTAACTATTTTTCCTCTGTTTCCAGACGGGCAACCTAGGCAACTTTTTAGGTTGCCAAATGACAGTTTAGGAGGTCATTTAAGACGGCTTGCATGACGCGTGCGATAATGTGCTCAGATGAAGTGCATAGTTACTAGTCGGAATTATGCTCAATGAAGCATTCACGTATTATTTCTGCTTCAAATAATGTCACAAACTAAACATATTCACCAATCAAGGCATGATATATACCACAATGACATGCAGCAACATTATAATACAGTATCTCAACTCTTTTTACACGTTGCAATGAATGCAATTTCTATTATTTCTTTCCACTTCCAAACAAAAATGTGGTTGGATTATTCAGCGTATGATCAATCTCAGTTATTTTGTATTCTCGTTTATAACATTGTTTACAGAATACAGAACAGGAGATAAAAGTTCAGTGTGTCCACATACCATAGACCATATATACATTCATACATACATATATATATACACACACACAATAAATAAACAGATAAAGTGCAATAGGCTGTTATTTTACAGAGTTAGGAGTTTGATGGTGGAGGGTCCACTCCAGTTTAAATTCCATTTGGAATAATTTTTGGAGGGCCAGGAAACCAAGAACCAAGAGTTACTCCAGCTCCAGGGAGTGATTCTGTGTTGGTTTTCGCGGTCGCGGCGAGGAGGCGACTGGACAGCAGTGGAGGCCAGATCTCTCACAATTCAAAAGGAGGGAGAAAGTGCCCGGCACCGACCAGTTGCCGTGGCAGTGCACATGTGCAGGGCGGCCGATGATGTGCTGGCCGTTGTTGTGCGCATGTGCAGGGGAGGGTGTGCAGGCGGTGGCAGTGTGCATGTGCAAGGCGGCAGGCCATGCCAGCGGATGAGGAGCGGAGACCCGGACACGGATGGCGGGCAGAGATGGAGAGTGACACAGAGAGAGATAGAGAGAGGGGCCCGCTAAATATTGACAATGGAACGATAGGTGTCCCAGGTGTTTGGCAAAATCCCAGCGGGCAAAATGGCACGGCTTTTAAGTTGCCCGGCAGGACTTTAGATGGCCATTGGCACCCGGGCAACCGTTAATTTTGAGCCCCGACATGTGGAATTTGCATATTCTCTATGACCAAATGGGTTTCCTCTGGCTGCTCTGGTTTCCTCCCACATTCCAAAGATGAGCAGGTTAGTAGGTTAATTGGCCTTGTTAAATTGCCCCTAATGTAGCAATGTTACAAAATTTTGAGATTTTAAAAATCAAGTCTGTAATTTATCCCATCAGATAAAGCATAAAAATAAGTTTAATTTGACACCTAATTCACTTTCATATCTCAAGTATTTAAAAAGTTATGGCCATTTTCATACTGGGAAATTAGCATCTTGTTCCCTATTGATTTTCTATGGACATAACAAAAAAGTTGTGATCGTGAACAGTCAAAAGCCCATAACTTTCTTAAAAATTAAGAGAACTGAATGAAATTTTCAGTTATCATAGATTGAAGCATTCTGAAACAAATATAAAATAATCTTACTTGGATGACCTGAAATTAAAGCATATAATTAGTTAGTTACCTAATTGTAGCTAATTTCAGACTTCAATTACTAGATCTAAACATCTATCCATTTCTTAATAAATGATTAACATTTTTAAATAGCCTAAATGTCCAAATAATATTCACAAATAATTCACAATAAAACATGATTTTTAAATCTCATTTACATTAATTTATAGGCCAAATGGAAGGAATTTAGTGTTTAATTGCTGTAAATAAATGCCCATTTTAAATCAGCTTTCCAGTGGGTCCCTGTGGAACGCGCTGGTTTAGAACGTTCACATTGCGGTAGATTTGTGCCTCAAATGCCCAGAAAAATACTGCGCGATATAATGGGCCCAAATTGAGCTACTCGCAATATTAAACTTTGTATAAAGGGATCTTTAGAAGCCCTTTTTAATGTAAAAATATACAACCTAACTTCTGCTATTTGCTTTATGAGACCCTGCGGTTGCTGACGGTCGCGGGTTTAGAGATTGATTTTTAAACTACTATAACTATTATTCAAGGCCTTTAAACCTAATAATAGCTTTTGCGACGGGGTCTTTCAGCGATTTTTCGTTAATAATTAACTAGGCTGAACATTTTCGATTGGAACAGCTTAGAGAAAATCGCGTTTTAAACCCGCCCCCCTCTAAACGGCGCCAAAATCGCGCACACCCGCAACGGAAGATTTTCAAGGACGCTTCAGGTAGGCTTTGCAACATACCTACCTAATGTGTCAGGAGTGGATGAAAAAGTGGGATAACAGAACTAATATGAATGAGTGATCAACGGTCGGCATGGACTCAGTGAGCCGAAAGACCAGTTTCCATGCTGTCTCTCCAAACCCTTAAAAAAAACGAATTCAGCAATCAATCTTTAATTGGACGCATGAGAACCACACTCTTTGGGATTCACAGGGATTTCACATTGATATTGATTATTTTCTGGGGTATATCGTTCAAAAGTTTAGAACAATGTAAAAAATAGTTATTTTAAGACATTTACCTCATGGTTACATGCCTCTACAGTTTCCACTTCTTCCACCTTCACCTTGGGCATCAAGTCTGCAAGACTAAATAACCAAATTCAATGGGTAAGCAGTACTTGTCATAACATGTCAATCTTACCAATACGTTCAATGTGAATCAGAACTCAGTGAATCATTACATAAATTTATAACATCTGCAGTGTCATGGTATCTAATAATACTTAGATAAACAATTTTCCTGATCTCATGTTCATGAACGGAGCTTGACAATGATGCTTCAGCTCCCACTCTTAAACTTTAGAAATAACATGTTCTTGTCAGAGAAGTATATAGCAAATTGTCTGAGAGTCATGTTTCTATCGATTTACAACAAATTATAGTACAGGTACATTAAGTTAGTTTTGTTTATTCTCACGTGTACCGAGGTACAGTGAAAAGCTTTTGTTGTGTGCTGACTAGTCAGCAGAAAGACAATACATGATTACAATCGATCCATTTACAGTGTATAGATACATAATAAGGGAATGACATTTAGTGCAGGGTAAAGCCAGCAAAGTCCGATCAAGGATAGTCCGAGGTTCACCAAAGTGGTAGATAATAGTTCAGCACTGCTCTCTGGTTATTGTAGGATGATTCAGTTGCCTGATAACAGCTGGGAAGAAACTGACCAGGAATCTGGTAGTGTGCATTTTCACACTTTTGCCTGATAGGAAAGGGGAGATAAGGGAGTGGCAAGGGTGCGACGCATCCTTGATAATGCTGCTGGCCTTGCCGAGGCAGCGTGAGGTATAAATGGAGACAGGGGAGGTTGGCTTGTGTGATGGTCTGATTGCATCCACAATTGCTAATGGACAAATATTGACAATGGATAAACCTTAAAGTTTGTCAACTTTAAGCTTTTGCGGAATTTTCCTCAATTCGACATTGCAGAGTTGCATTCCTCAACAGTGCATTCAAGAGTCTATTAAGTTTCAGTTTTCAAAGAAAAATATTTAACCAACTAAATGAATAGGAGATTTATTTTTGTGGATAAATGAATAAATGATAAGTGAATAAATATTATGTAACATCAAAATATTTTGGCTTGAATAATTTTCATTACAAACATTTTATCAACTACATTTCAAGAATACTAGTATTTTTTAAACATTACTCGATTTCCTCTGTGGATATGGTTTCGAGTTTGGGCTTTTTTCCGAATATCGTATCATCTGGATTATCAGCATCGCCATCACGCTTATTCTTCACTGAAGAAATTATACTCGCATCTTGAAGAGTTCCAGCAGTGACCTTCCTGTGAAACACAAATCAAAACAGGATTTGTTTAACCTTAAGAGAATTATAAATGAATCCCTATGACATGGACCAGATGCTGATTGTTTTCAGCTTTTATTTCCTCCTAGATCTGAAAAGGCAATGGCCTTGACATTTATCTCTGGTGAATGCCACTAATCTCTTTCGTTCAGTACAAAAAAGACAACCATTCATCAGAATCCACTGTTGACCGTTATTTAGCCAACTCCATGTCCATGCAATCAGTGTCCAAGAGCTTCAATTTTGCTATTAAGTCTGTTATACTGCACCTTAGTCCACATACACATTAAATGCTGTGGCATCAGGGATGATGCCAGGACAGCAATGACCACACCGACACTCGCAGTGGGATGTACTCACATGATATATTTTATTTACAATGGTAAGAAAGTCCAGTCGCTGTTCCTCACAATCAGGGAGCATGTGCAGTGGCACTGGCGATCTCAGGCATGTCCCAGCAGCTTAGACCTGGTCTTCGATGGAAGAGATGTAACAATCTCAGGCTTCTCCCTACCGTTCACCCATGCCTTGAGAGGAGGCACTGCCAGTCACAGGTTTATCTTGGCCACTCAGCTTTGGGCTTGAAGAGGTGGCACTGGTAATCTCTGGGTTATCCTGGAGGCTTCTTTTTGCCTCTGTGTTTGGGCACAGTCCCTTGTTGTCTGTGGGCAGGTAGAGGCACTGGCCTCTCAGGCTTGCCCTGGCTACTCAGTCTTAGCCTCAGTAAAGGTGCTGGCTTCTTCCTGGCAGCCCAGTCTTGACCATGGACTCGGGTTTGTCCCAGTGGCTCAGTCTTTCTCAAACCTGTGATAGTGGAACACAACTAGCAGGGAGGCGTCCCACTTTCTTTCTCTCTCTATCTTTCTTTCTCTCTCTTCCTATTTCTCTTCTGCTTCTTCACTCACCTTCTCCCCTGGGTTTATAAGGAGAAGGCGGACGAGGTTCAGGTGGCCAAACCAATCTCAACTAATTGGACACAGCCAATACCAATGTTGCTGGGGATTGGCCTCTCCTGGCCTATCAGCCAGTAATTGGGATCAGAGCAGCATCCGAGGGAACAGCCCCTGTCACAATGCATTACCCTCAACAATAACAATTACTTCATCAAAACATTTGATCACATCAGTTAAACAATTTGCCCTTAAATTCATGCCATCTTGTCTTATTCAATCCATTTTCCTCCACAGGTGACTATTGTACCTGTCCCAGATCAATGTTTCTAAAAGCTTTCCCACTCACAGGTAGAATTGACCGACTTGCCATGCCTGGTTTATCCTCACCCCCTTTTGTTAACAAGTAGTAACATTAGCCACTCTTCAGTCCTCTACTGAAGAGGCCCGGGAACCGTTGGTGAGAGGAGGAGTTACCCAATCTGCAGCGTTCCATCTCCACTTCCAGAGAAGGGGGTCTGGTGGAAGCCTCTGATTGGTGGAAGAGGACCAGAGGAAGCAGCTGATTGGGTGCAACCCCAGGTTTACATTTCTGATTTCAGGTTAAGGGTTCAGTGAGTTGAGGGTTCAGTGAGTTGAGGGTTCAGTGAGTTGAGGGTTCAGTGAGTTGAGGGTTCAGTGAGTTGAGGGTTCAGTGAGTTGAGGGTTCTGTGAGTTAAGGGTACAGTATTTATTAGTAAAGGTACAGTTTAAAGGATAAAGATTTTTATAGTGTGAGGGAGTTGAGTTAATTTGGGAGTAAGCTATGTCAGTGGAGATTGGCCCTGTGGTTTGCTCAGCCTGCAACATGTGGGAGATCAGGGATATGGTCGGTGTCCCTGGTGACTATGTTTGCAGGAAGTGTGTCCAGTTGCAGCACCTGGCAGACCGCATTGAACGATTGGAGCTGCGGTTGGATTCATACTGGAGCATCCACGATGCTGAGAAAGTCGTGAATAGCACGTACAGTGAGTTGGTCACACCGCAGGTAAAAGGTAAGAGGACAGAAAGGGAATGGGTGGCCAATAGCCAGCAAAGCAGTAGGCAGGTAGTGCAGGAGTCCCCTGCGGTCATCTCCCTCCTAAACAGGTATACCATTTTGGATACTGTTGGGGGAGATGGCTCATCAGGGGAAGGCAGCAGCAGCCAAGTTCATGGCACCATGGGTGGCTCTGCGGCACAGGAGGGGAGAAAAAAGAGTGGAAGGGCAATAGTAATAGGGGATTCAATTGTAAGGGGAATAGATAGGCGTTTCTGCGGCCGCAAACGAGACTCCAGGATGGTATGTTGCCCCCCTGGTGCAAGGGTCAGGGATGTCACTGAACGGCTGCAGAACATTCTGGAGGGGAGGGTGAACAGCCAGTTGTCGTGGTGCATATTGGCACCAACGATATAGGTTAAAAAAAAGGGATGAGGTCCTACAAGGTGAATTTAGGGAGCTAGGAGATAAACTTAACAGTAGGACCTCAAAGGTAATAATCTCTGGATTACTACCAGTACCACGGGCCAGTCAGTGGTGGGGAAAATCAGTGGTGGGGAAAATTCTGGAGTCAGTTATTAAAGATGGGATAGCAGCACATTTGGAAAATGGTGAATTCATTGGACAAAGTCAGCATGGATTTATGAAAGGTAAATCATGTCTGACGAATCTTATAGAATTTTTCGAGGATGTAACTAGTAGAGTGGATAAGGGAGAACCAGTGTTATATCTGGACTTTCAGAAGGCTTTCGACAAGGTCCCACATAAGAGATTAGTATACAAACTTAAAGCACACGGTATTGGGGGTTCAGTATTGATGTGGATAGAGAACTGGCTGGCAGACATGAAGCAAAGAGTAGGAGTAAACGGGTCCTTTTCAGAATGACAGGCAGTGACTAGTGGGGTACCGCAAGGCTCAGTGCTGGGACCCCAGCTATTTACAATATATATTAATGATCTGGATGAGGGAATTGAATGCAACATCTCCAAGTTTGCGGATGACACGAAGCTGGGGGGGCAGTGTTAGCTGTGAGGAGGATGCTAGTAGGCTGCAAGGTGACTTGGATAGGTTGGGTGAGTGGGCAAATGCATGGCAGATGCAGTATAATGTGGATAAATGTGAGGTTATCCACTTTGGTGGCAAAAACAGGAAAGTAGACTATTATCTGAATGGTGGCCGATTAGGAAAAGGGGAGATGCAACGAGACCTGGGTGTCATGGTACACCAGTCATTGAAAGTAGGAATGCAGGTGCAGCAGGCAGTGAAGAAAGCAAATGGTATGTTAGCATTCATAGCAAAAGGATTTTAGTATAGAAGCAGGGAGGTTCTACTGCAGTTGTACAGGGTCTTGGTGAGACCACACCTGGAGTATTGCGTACAGTTTTGGTCTCCTAATCTGAGGAAAGACATTCTTGCCATAGAGGGAGTACAGAAAAGGTTCACCAGACTGATTCCTGGGATGGCAGGACTTTCATATGAAGAAAGACTGGATAGACTCGGCTTGTACACGCTAGAATTCAGAAGATTGAGGGGCTATCTTATAGAAACGTACAAAATTCTTAAGGGGTTGGACAGGCTAGATGCAGGAAGATTATTCCCGATGTTGGGGAAGTCCAGAACTAGGGGTCACAGTTTAAGGATAAGAGGGAAGTCTTTTAGGACCGAGATGAGGAAATCATTTTTTACCCAGAGTGGTGAATCTGTGGAATTCTCTGCCACAGAAGGTAGTTGTGGCCAGTTCATTAGCTATATTTAAGATCAGGGGGTATGGAGAGAAGGCAGGGATGGGATACTGAGTTGGATGATCAGCCATGATCATATCGAATGACGGTGCAGGATCGAAGGGCCGAATGGCCTACTTCTGCACCTATTTTCTATGTTTCTACCATCACCCTCCATAGTCAAATTGCACTGAAAATGAAACTCATTGCCCTGGCGATTTCCTCCTGTATTTCCTTCAGACCCCAAAGTGTACCCTCAATAGCACTGGTGATTTACCTATTTTATGTTCAGTTTTATACCATCAAGTTTCAAAGTATACCAACTGTCTCTTCCCCAGTGAAGAGAAAAGATGTAAACTAGTCTTTTAGTGCCTTGGTACATTCCACTTCTTCATGTTCAGGACCTTTGACGACACATACCATCAGATTCTGGAAGTTTCCTCTTTGCTGTTTTAAGACTGAAAGGACTTCTCGTAACCTAAGGGTGTAACCCCAATTGTCCAATCCAACTTGTGGCCCTGCATTTTTGTAAAAAATCTGGACTTTCTGTTGCTGTAATACTATATTCTGTAGTTTGTTTATTTTCTTTTTGGACTACCTGTGGTGTATAGTTTGCTTATATTTATCTACGGTATGACTTCCCTGTTATTATTACCACATATTATTCCCAAAGGGAATATCTGTACCAATTGCTCAATGACCTTATTTAACCACACATTCACATACATGCATTGTAAACCCAACTTCAATTTATCATTTCCATTTTAACTGGTCTCTGTGAAATATAATCTGTGCTCTGTGCTCATATAATCGAGTATGAACTTTATTTTGATTTTTGCCATTATTTAATCATTGAACCCTATCATTTTTCCACAGCTCTACTCTTCCACATCTCCATCCTCACTTGGTTACATTCTTAATCATTTAGGAAGTAGATTAAGATTTACAACTTTTTCCATAGCATAATTCTCTCCTCTCACTTCCCTTCAAAAACACTTCAACCTTTCTACCCTCCATTTACAGACTTTTGGCTGCTATACAAATCCACACCTGCACAAGTCTACATGTGTTTCTTGATTCAATACACAAATAATTAGATCATAAAGACATAGGAGACTTGGGACATTTGGCTCATCGAGTCTGTTCCGCCATTCGATCATGCTAATCTATTTTTGCCTCTCATCCCCAATCTTCTGCTTTCCACTTGTAACCTTGGACACGCTACTATGTTAACAAAAATACTACTGATGAGTTATTAAAGAAAAACAACATTTGATGAGAATTGGTTACAGCTAGTGGCATCCATAATGCCATTGAGGTGACAGATTGATTTTGTCTTATTAATTTATTTAAAATTATTTAAATTCTTATTTCCATTACACAAGCTAACACAGTACTTTCAATGGCAAGTCTGTTGACAATAACACACACTTGCAAACCAAGTCTCTCCTTTTATTGCTGTTGCTTGAGTTTTACAACGTCAGAAGTCTTCTTCAGTGCACTTTTGTTTATTGTCACGTGTACTGAGGTACAGTCAAAAGCTTTTGTTGTGTGTTAACCAGTCAGCAGAAAGACAATATATGATTACAATCAATCCATTTACAGTGTATAGATACATGATAAGGGAATAACGTTTAGTGCAAGGTAAAGCCAGCAAAGTCTGATCAAGAATAGTCCGAGGGTCACCAAAGAGGTAGATAGTAGTTCAGCACTGCTCTCTGGTTGGTAGGATGATTAAACCCCAGTGTCATATCTGCCTACACCACCAACCCTGGAAGTGCACAACAGTCAACCACCATCCTCTGTGTAAGAAGAATTTGCCATGCACAGCTACTTTAAACTTTTCATCTTTCATGCTCTTCAGTCTTTCATATTTTCACCTTGGGAAAAGGATTTGACTGCCCTATCTAAGGGGGAAATCTTTTAGCACCGAGATGAGAAAAACATTTTTCACACAGAGAGCGGTGAATCTCTGGAATTCTCTGCCACAGAAGGTAGTTGAGGCCAGTTCATTGGCTATATTTAAGAGGTAGTTCGATGTGGCCCTTGTGGCTAAAGGGATCAGGGGGTATGGAGAGAAGGCAGGTACAGGATACTAAGTTGGATGATCAGCCATGATCATATTGAATGGAGGTGCAGGCTTGAAGGGCCGAATGGCCTACTCCTGCACCTATGTTTCTATGTATTTATACACTTCTATCAGATCTCCTCTCAGCCTCCAACACTCCAGAGAAAACAATCATAGTTTGCCCAAATTCCCCTGATACTCTCTAATCCAGGCAGGATCCTGGTAAACCTCTTTTGCACCCTCTCCAAAGTTTCCACACACTTCCTGTAATGGGGCAACCAGAACTGTGGAAGCAAGGTGGTGAATCTGTGGAATTCATTGCCACAGAAGGCTGTGAAGGTTAAGTCAATGGATATTTTTACGGCAGAGATTGACAGATTCTTGATTATTACGGGTGTCAGGGATTATGGAGAAAAGGCAGGAGAATGGGGTTGATAGGGAAAGTTAGATCAGCCATAATTGAGTGGCGGAGTAGACTTGATGGGCCAAATGGCCTAATTCTGCTCCTACCACTTATGAACTGCACACAATAGTCCAAATGTGGCCCAATCAAAGTCCTATAAAGCTGCACCATGACTTCCTGACTCTTACACTCAATGCCCCAAGCAATGAAGGCAAGCATGCTGTATGCCTCCTATAGAGTCATGGAGTCATATCTCATATACAGCATATAGTCCTCAAACATTTTTGCCACCTCCAACGGGGTCCCACTACTGGACACATCTTCCCCTTTCTGCTTTCCGCAAGGACCGTTCCTTCTGAAACTCCCTCGTCAACTCGTCCATTCCCACCCAAACCACCCCCTTCCCAGGTACTTTCCCCTGCAACTGCAGGAGATGCAACACCTGTCCCATTACCTCCCCCCTCGATTCCATCCAAGGACCCAAACTGTCTTTCCAGGTGAGGCAGAGGTTCACTTGCACCTCCTCGAACCTCATCTACTGTATCCGCTGTTCCAGGTGTCAACTTGTCTACATCGGCGAGACCAAGCGAAGGCTCGGCGATCGTTTCACTGAACACCTCCGCTCAGTCCGTCTTAACCTACCTGGTGCTTAACACTTCAACTCACCTTCCCATTCCCAATCTGACCTTTCCGTCCTGGGCCTCCTCCATTGTCAGAGTGAGGCCCAGCGCAAATTGAGGGAAGAGCACCTCATATTTCACTTGGGTAGTTTACACCCCAGTAATATGAACATTGACTTCTCTAACTTCAGATAGCCCTTGCTTTCTCTCTCCATCCCCTTCCCGGTTCTCCCACTAGTCTTACTGTCTCCGACTACATTCTACCTTTGTCCCACCCCCTCCCTTGACATCAGGCTAGAAGTATCTTCTTCTGCATCTATTGCATCCACTGTTCTAAGTGCCAACTTCTCTACATCAGCGAGACCAAGCGCAGTCTCGGTGATCGCTTCGCTGAACACCTCCGCTCAGTCCATATTAACCAACCTGATTGCTGGGTTGCTCAGCAGGTCAACTCCCCCTCCCAATCTGACCTTTCTATCCTGGGCCTCCTCAATTGCCAGAGTGAGGCCAGTGCAAATTGGAGGAACAACACCTCATATTGCACTTGGGTAGTTTACACCCCAACAGTATGAAGATTGACTGCTCTAATTTTAGATAGCCCTTGCTTTCTCGCTCCGTCCCCTCCCCCTTCCCAGTTCTCCCACATCCTACTTTCTCTGCCTACTTCCTTTCTTCTCCCTCCCCCCCCATTCCCCATCAGTGTGAAGAAGGGACTCAATCCAAAACGTCACCTATTCCTTCTCTCCATAGACGCTGCCCCACCCGCTGAGGTTCTCCAGCATTTTTTGTCTACCTTTGCTAGAGGAGATAGTTGCGGCTGGTACGATCCCAACGTTTAAGAAACTGTTAGAGAGGTACATGGATGGGACGCGTTTGGAGGGATATGGACCAAATACAAGCAGATGGGACTAGCGTAGCTGGGGCAAATTGGGCCGAAAGGCTGTATGACTACACATGCCCTAACTGCCCTGTAGAAGACAGCTTTCATTGCAATGACTATCACAAGTTTATCCCTCTACCTATGCAAAGGGCTTCACATTCAACCAGAGACCCTCCCTCATCTGATCGCGTCTGCATTCATCCTTCAGCATGGCCCAGGTTGCAGCTGAGTTCACACGCGCCGCTTGTTGGGTCACTTTCACCTTTACCTTCAGCGGTATTTATCAGTGCCACTTTGTCAACGGTGAAACCAGCAGAGAGCTTCTCTTACCCCGCTTTCCCTGCTCCTCCAGCGCCGCCCGCAGCCTTGGCCTTGGCCTTCCTGGACGGGTCCTCCTCGAACACGCTGAACAGATCATCCCCGAACGCGTCCGCCATCTCCACCCAGGCGACCCACAATCCTCCGCGGCGGGAAGGCACGGGCACGGTGGCCGGACAGGAACTACATAACCAGCCGGCAGCAGCCGCAGGCGCACTGTGTGTGTGTGTGAGAGAGAGAGAGAGAGAGAGGCAATCCAGCCATTCGCTATTTCCAAACACAGCTGGGGCAGATGCTGTGTATGAACGGACTGCATTGCATATGCTGGATTACATGGAAGATAGACACAAAATGCTGGAGTAACAGCGGGACATCAGCATCTTTGGAGGGAAGGAATGGGTGATGTTTGGATCAGAAGCCATCACAGTCTGAAGAAGGGACTCGATCCGAATCGTCACCCATTCCTTCTCTCCAGAGACGCTGACCAAAGATATATTTGATGCTCAAGAAGGAGCTGCATATGCTGGAAAATCGAAGGTACACAAAAATGCTGGAGAAACTCAGCGGGTGCAGCAGCATCTATGGAGCGAAGGAAATAGGCAACGTTTCGGGTCTGAAGAAGGGTTTCGGCCCGAAACGTTGCCTATTTCCTTCGCTCCATAGATGCTGCTGCACCCGCTGAGTTTCCCCAGCATTTTTGTGTACCTACCATATATTTGATGCTGCCTGCCCCGCTGTTACATTACTCCAGCATTTTGTGTCCATGGAGACGTGATGTTACGTTTTGTAAACCAGTATCTTCCTTTCCTTGTGTCTCTGTCTCTTGTATTTGAGTTTGACTTGATTGTATTTAATTTCTGTTATCTGTTCTGATTGAAATTGCATGTTTTTTTTTACATTACAATAATAAACCAGTCTGAACATGATATATGTTTTTTATTTCTAGTTATTTGTTGTTATTTGTACTGCACACTGAATGGACACTGGTTGAGCAACGTTTCTTTGTTTCCTCTGGGTATGTGAGTACTCAGGAAAATGACAATAAAGATATACTGATACTGACTGATACTGAAGAAGGGTTTCGGCCCGAAACGTTGCCTATTTCCTTCGCTCCATAGATGCTGCCGCATCCGCTGAGTTTCTCCAGCATTTTTGTCTACCAATAATAAACCTAAACCCAGGTTAAGGGTAGAAACAAGGAACTGCAGGTGCTTAAGTCCGAAGAAGGGTCCCAATCAAAAATGTCACCTATCCTGACCCGTGAGTTAAAAAGTGGTGAACACTGCCCAGTCCATCCCGGGTACTGACTGACATCCTCACCAAAGATCTTATAGCAGAGCTTTGATCCTCACCATCGAAGGGATATATAAGAATCACTGCCTCAAAAAGGCGGCCAGAGATCCACACACTCATAGCCCTGTCCCTGCTCTCATTTCACTCCTGTCATTGGGAAGAAACATCCGGTTCAGGGGCAGTTTCTTCCTTACACTACAATCTCCAAATATCGTCAAGTTTATTAGTTTATCAATATAGGCTCCGAACTATATAGACTTGGGGAGTGTATTATTTTTGACTTCGCACTCCTTTGGCCAGTTTTATATACTGGAGGAACTGCAGATGCTGGTTTACACCGAAGATAGACATAACATGTTGGAGTAACTCACTTTTTATTGTTTATTATGGGTTTTACAGAGTAGTTTGTTTACATAACTGTTGTGCTACTGCAAGTGAAAGTTTAATTGTTCCGTTTCGGGACATATAACAATAAAACACTCGTCAATATGACAATGAAACACTCGAGCACAGTGTCTTTCCCAGGGTGAGCAGACCCAAAGATACTAGAGGATAATCTTTGAGTAGACCTGTACAAAGATCTTATAGCAGACCTGTAGACCAAAGATCCTTTGCTGTAGCAAAGGTCTTATAGCGGAGCGCTCCGCTATAGGATCTTTGCTGTAGACCAAAGATTCTAGAGACGAGCACGTTGTTCGGAAGCCCTGCGGCGGGTTGTCGCCGCTGACGCATGCGTGCTGCGGTGCGCGGCCTTGTTGGGCGTCGGGCTACAGCCGAGCCGAGCCGAGCCGAGAGCGACTGATGGGGGGCAAGAAGAAGAGAAGGGCCGAGGCGGCGGCCGTGGCTGCGGCTGCCCGGTTCCAGCGGCCGCAGGCGGCCCCGCCGGCCAACAGCGACAAAAGCCAGAGTCCCCGGCCGCCCGTCGCCAAACCGACCGCCAAGGAGAATAAAGTTAAAACAGGTACCGCGGCCGAGTGGGGGAGGATGATCTCAGGCCGCGTCTGTGCTGCACGGCCCTGTGGTTCATCGTGCTGTCGCCGGGCCCGCTTGGCAGATCTTGGCAAACCTGTCTGCTTTCTGTAGAGCAGTCGGGGAGATGTTGTGTTCCACATTGTGAATAATGCAACAGGACAGCAAAGTATGAATGAAACAAATGGTATATTGGCCTTTGTAGCAAAATGATTATAACATGATCGTGAAGAAACAGAGTAGCAGTGCTGTGATATTTTGGCAGTTGAGAAAAACTTGAAGTTTAATATAGAACAGTACACAGGAACAGGCCCTTCAGCCCACTATGTCTGTGCCGAACATGATGCCATGATACCACTCTCATTCCCCAGCACATGTTCCATATCCCTCTGTGCCCATCCAAAGGTGCCTAAATGCCACAATCGCATCTGCCTTCACCACTGGCAGCGTGTTCTAGGCATCTGCCACTCTTTGTGTAAAAATGACATGTCCTGCACTTCTCATTTAAACTTTGCCAATCACACCTTAAAGCTGTGCCCTCTAGTTTTTGACATTTCCACCCTGGGGGAAAAGGTTTTGACTGTCTACCCAAACCATGCCTCTCGTAATTGTATATACTTCCATCAGGTCGGGGAAAATATTGTGTTCCACACCCAGGATCATATGAAGAATGCAACAGTACAGTAAAGAATAAAACAAATATTATAATAGCATTTGTGGAAAAGAAATAGGGACATAAACATGAATAAATCTCACAACAGAATGTGATCTTGCAACAGAAACTGTGCTTCTGCATATATTAAATTATTCAGTTGCGAATTAACTAAGCTCTTGTGGTTGATCAGTAGGTACACAGTTGATTGAGAGTTGGAAGTTTATACTCTGTATATCCATGTGCCCATCATTCAGAATTGTCAAGTGTATTTTATAGTCATGTGTCCCAAAACAGAACAATAAAATAATTTCAATAAATTATTGAATAAAACAACAGGTTTGTGCTGCTACTGCAATAGATTGTGCTGCTACTCAATAGATTACACAACAAACAAACAAACAAAACAAGTAGTTTAATAAATAAAAGACCCAATACAGTGCAAAAACAAAACAATGCCCAAAGTCCCTAATACAATCCAGAATGTTTGGAGTTTAGTAAGAATTTGTAGTGTTCAATAGCCTGATGGTTATTGGAAAGAAGCTGTCCTGAACCTTACGTTCCAGCTTTCAGACTCTTCCCAATTAAATGAGAGCATTGCCAGGGTGGTGTAGGTGCTTGATGATGCTGGCTGCCTTTTTGCAACTGCCTCTTATATCCCTCTGATGGTGGGGAAGTCAGTTTCTGTGATGGACCGGGCAGTATTCGCCACTTTTTGTAATCTTTATTCCTGGGCATACCAATTGTTGAACCGGGCCATGAGACAACCAATCAATATGCTCTCCAACGTACAACTGTAAAAGCACGAGAGTAATCGTCGACATACCAAATCACCTCAATCTTCTAACGAAGTAGAGGCTTTGATGGGCTTTTTTTAAAATGATTGCTGGGTCCAGGACAGATCCTAAGAGATATGCACGTCCAGGAGATCTCCTTCATATACTCTGACTTATCTATATAATTAAAAGTCTCATCTTGACCACTTCTTGTTTGCACTGTGCTTTGATTTTAGAAAAAACGCTACCACAGATGGCTGTGAATTTTTGGCCATCTTACTCAGTCCTCCTCCGCTGCGCAGGCCCTGAGGATTTTTCCCATCGATGAAAAATAAAAGACTTATTAGTGTTTAAAAAATCTTGAGGTTCTCTCCCCTGTCAATCACCGCCATGAAGGCCACGCCCCTTCTGGAGGGAGGGAGGAGGGACTATAAAACCCGGAAGTGTGGCCGTGGCGCAGCCTGTCTGCAAGGCGAGGGAGAGGTCACAACTCTCTGTCTGAGCTGGGAAACTACAGAACGGAAACTATGCAATGTACTTGAATAAATGATTTGTTAGCCCTTAATGAAAATGTTGTTTGGCCTGCCCTGTGTTTGAAACTGCAATGGAAATGAAGTGAAAATGCAATGAGCTGTTTGGCTTGAGCCTGCCTTGTGCTTGAAAGTGCAGTGGCAATAGAAATTAAGTGAAAATGCAATCAGCTGTTTGGCTTGAGCCTGCTCCGTACTTGAAAGTGCAATGGAAGTGAAGTGAAAATGCAATGAGCTCTTTGGCTTGAGCCTGCCCTGTGCTTGAAAGTCCAATGGCAATGGAAATGAAGTGAAAATGCAAACAGCTGTTTGGCTTGAGTCTGCCCTGTGCTTGAAAGTGCAATGGCAATGGAAATGAAGTGAAAATGCAATGAGCTGTTTGGCTTGAGCCTGCCCTGTGCTTGAAAGTCCAATGGCAATGGAAATGAAGTGAAAATGCAATCTGCTGTTTGGCTTGAGCCTGCCCCGTACTTGAAAGTGCAATGGCAATGGAAGTGAAGTGAAAATGCAATGAGCTGTTTGGCTTGAGCCTGCCCTGTGCTTGAAACTGCAATGACAATGGAAGTGAAATGCAATTAGCTATTCGGCCTGCCCTGTGCTTGAAACTGCAATGCAATTGGAAATGAAATGAAATGAGTTGTTTGGCCTGCCTGAAACCACTAATTTCGGCCCACAAGGCCCCTATTAGCCGAGAAACCAGCCCCTTTTGCCCAAAATGCCCGTATTAGCCCAGGGAGAGCATTTTGGCCCAAAAGGCCCGTGCCAGGCCAGGAAAAGTCCAGAAAAAGTGCCTTTCACTGAGATTTTTTTTAGAAGTGCCCCTTCGGCACATCAGGCCTGTACTAGCCCAGGAGTCCCTTCGGCCCATCAGTAAATATTCCCCCTGCAAGTATTAAACCTCACCCCACCATGTGGTCTACTTTCCTAAAGTGAGGACAAGGGATGGTACAATAGGTACCTTTGATGTTAGAATAGCAGGGGTTGAGGGTATTTGATCCTCTGGTGCTGCAGTTCACATGCTGATGGAAGTTTGGGGATGATTTCTTAAAGCTGGCTTTGTTGAAGTCCCCAGCTACGATAGGAAAGGTGTTAGGACACACCATCTCGTCTTTATTTACCACTGTGTGTGGCTCCTCCAGTGCTAGGTAGAGGGCTGCCTCGGGTAGGATGTAGATCAGGTCATGATGATGAAGGTGACTTCCCTTGGGAGATAGAAGGGACAGCACTTCACCCTCCCAAGGAAATTCCAGGTGCATAGAGCAGTTGGACAGGACTGCCATGTCTGAGCAGCACAAAGAGTTTACCATGAGGCAGACGTCACCGCCACTCCCATTTGTCGATGCCTTTTAGGTGGCAGAAACGTTTTGGGGAGTTGGATTGTAAGTCATTAATGACTGATACTTAAGGGCCTGTCCCACTTGCGTGTCCTTGGCATGCAAATTACGCAACCTCGTGATCGCGTTGAGCAGAGACGGTCCTGCGAAGGTCGGGCACGATTACATGCGTACGCACAGCCGTCTGGAGCGCGTGACGTTATTTGAAGATGGACACAAAGCTGGAGTAATTCAGCGGGACCGGCAGCATCTCTGGAGAGAAGGAATGGGTGACGTTTCGTGTCGAGACTCTTCTTCAGTTTGAAAAGAAGGGTCTTGACCCGAAACGTCACCCATTGCTTCTCTCCAGAGATGCTGCCGGTCCCGCTGACATACTCCTGCATTATGTGCCTATCTTCAATTTTCTTGGCCCCGCTCTGGGAGTAGAGTGGGGGCGGATCCGGACTGCAACGGCCGTGAGCTTCATTTCGAGTTCAGCGATCGTTTGCCTGCTTCTGCTGCTGTTGAAGGTGAGACGTTGCGTCGCGCCAGGGTCTTGGGCCTGTCCCACTTTGGCCGTCAGTTCCTCGACAGGCCGTTGGCGCGCGAAGATTTCATTCACTACAAAGATTTCGGAGCCCCGCGCGATGTCGCGCACAACTCCATACCCCTCCGCGTTTCTCAGTGGGACCGGCCCCGCGCGGCCATACAATGCATCAATGCGACCACGAGGTCGCGTAATTTGCGTGCCAAGGACACGTAAGTGGGACAGGCCCTTTAGTCTCTGACTAACCTTTGTAACCACACCAATTACATGGTTGAGCTAATTAAATTTATCATAATCATTGTTGTCTCCCGCTCCCACACCAGGCGCTGGAGGATGTTTGGCAATAATAATCACATTTGAATGTCAGCAGGGGTTAGTAATACTCCCCTGTTAATAATTTGTGCACAAGACGCTCACTATTTGAGGAGTGGAACTGGGCAATATGCCGTCACTAGTGAACATTCCCACTGCTGACCAGTGGAAGAGGTCTGTATTGTTCATTTGTCACTTTTGACATAATTTGAACAAAACGGGAGTGTAAAATGTTCTACAACAGCATCCAAAATAGTAATATAATGGGCATTCGACCAATATTTGCAGAATTAACACATTTAAAAAAAACTTTTGTCCTTAGGTCCAAAAATGTATAGCTTTGGTGCAACATGTGGAAATGACCCTGGCACTGCGGGAACTTCGGACAGATCCATTCTTAAGGTGATAATAAGCAATCCTGTGATAATATGGTTCTTAAAAATAACCTGCAGAAATGTAATTAAATCAACTTTCTGATATGAAGTACCACACATTCTGCTTTTTGACACATTGCATGTTTTCAAGACAAATTTGTATCTCAGAGCATTTGTGTCATCTCCAAGTATTAAGACTATATCATATGACAGGAATCCTAATTTCTGGTGAAAGTCCATGTATCTCTTAGTTAAAGAAAGAAAAAACAGCATATAATCCTCCAACATTTTCGCCACCTCCAACGGGATCCCACTACCGACCACATCTTCCCATCTCCACCCCTTTCTGCCTTCTGCAGAGACCGTTCCCTCCGCAACTCCCTGGTCAACTCGTCCCTTCCCACCCAAACCACCCCCCCGCTTTCCCCTGCAACAGCAGGAGGTGCAACACCTGTCCTTTACCTTCCTCCTCGACTCCATCCAAGGACCCCAACAGTCTTTTCAGGTGAGGCAGAGGTTCACTTGCACCTCCTCCAGCCTCATCTGCTGTTCCAGGTGTCAACTCCTGTACATCGGTGTGACCAAGCGCAGGCTCGGCGATCGTTTCGCTGAACACCTCCACTCAGTCCGCCTTAACCTGCCTGATCTCCCAGTTGCTCAGCACTTTAACTCCCCCTCCCATTCCCAATCTGACCTTTCTGTCCTGGGCCTCCTCCATTGAGGCCCAGCGCAAACTGGAGAAATATCACCTCATATTTCGCTTGGGTAGCTTACACCCCAACGATATGAACATTGACTTCTCTAACTTCAAATAGCCCTTGGTTTCCCTCTCTCTCCATCCCCCTCCCCCTTCCCAGTTCTCCCACCAGTCTTACTGTCTCCGAATACATTTTATCTCTGTCCCGCCCACTCCCCTGACATCAGTCTGTAGAAGGGTCTCAACCAGAAACGTCACCCATTCCTTCTCTCCAGAGATGCTGCCTGTACCGCTGAGCTACTCCAGCATTTTGTGTCAATCTCTTGATTAAATTAGTCCGTATTTTTCTGTGCAGTGGTGTATAACTCGAACGCCTTGCTTTCATTAATGTTGAATAATTTTGATAATTTTTAATTCACAGTTCAAAATTAACAGTTTTTAAGGTTTAAAAAAAAAAATAGTTTGCCATTCTCTGCACCGCTTTGGGATTTTACACTTCTAGCTTGGTTAGATTTATAATGACACAGTCAGTATTCTCTGAACAATTGTATCCAGACCTCCAATCTGCCTACACTTGGTGATTTTTGTATTTTGTTGTGCTCATTGATATGAAAACATTCATGCAAAATATATCAGAAATACATGTTATTGTTGCTGCTGCTGACTGACTGGTTTTCAGCCAAAGGAGGAAACATATATTTTTATTGCATGAGTAGCATAGATACCACCTATTTCAGAAATGAAAAGTCAGTCTGTCTCCTGCTGATTTTCAATTTTGCGGTGTAAAATGATTTAACATTTGCAAGATGTAAATTCCAGAATGGATAAAAATTGCATTCATGAATGTCAATGTTAAATATGCATGGCATTGTCATTTATTCTTTTTTGTAATAACTCTATTTCACTTGTAAAGTGTAAGCAGGATAATACTTGTCTGGTATTTTCAGACAAATTATTTATTTTTAATTAATTTCCCATCATTCATTATTTGACTTTTTACAGGTGCACAATGTGCCCCCATTAATAGCAATGCGAGTGTGTGAGTGTTATTTATAATATTTATTGGTATTAGACCATTGTAATGATGTATTAATGTTTAATCTTACAAAAATCACATGATTTTTTTTTTCAGGTGGTCATTAAATCTGAATTGGAAAAAAAAGTTATAGGATTGATCAACCAATTCAAAGTGCACCATTGCAAAGCGGGAACAATATCTGGAAGGCTTACAGCTAAGAAGCTGCAGGTAATGGTAATAGATTGTTTAGGAAGGAACTACAGATGCTGGTTTAAACTGAAGGTAGACACAAAAAGCTGGAGTAACTCAGCGGGTTAGACAGCTGAAATGTTGACAATCCTGCTACCTCAGTAGATGCCTGTCCTGAGTGTCTGATAATTTGTTTTGCTGCTGTAAATAAGTGTGTTGGTATAATATAAGTAATGTCCAAAGGTTTGTAAGTTAATTGGCCTCTCTAAATTTGCCCGAGTGTGTAAGGAGTGAATGTGGACTAACATTGAACTAGTGTGAATGGATGATTGATGGTCGGTGTGGACTTGGTGGCCAAAGAGCCCGTTTCCTTGCTGTATCTTTCAATCAATCAATCAAAGTCTGGAAAATCTGTTAGTCCAACACCAATGCAGTCCTGAGGCTGTTAGATTATGGGAGCTTGAACGAAACAAAGTATATTTTGCAACAATAAAGTTATGCAGAGTGTTCCATGATTTAGATCATGCACTAATGAAAAAACTACTACACTAAAGCTCCACTCCAGTTTATGGCTGGAGCTATGGTCTGGCGTGCTTGTACATTTCCTGCTCTCTTTAAACGGCAGCTTCACTGTAAAATGTATTATACTCTCTGTAATGTTGGACAAAAAGTAAAGTGATGACATGTTTGGTTATAAATGAGAATACCACTCAACCATCTGGAAAATCTGCTGCCCTGACATCACCAAAGCCCTTGGGGATTTGACCTATCAGAGCTTTATTGTATGTTTCAAAGTTAGGATAGTATTTGTAAAAAGAGAGAAAGTGCTGGAGTAACAAAAAGACACAAAGTGCTGGAGTAACTCAGTGGGTTAGGCATCATCCCTGGAGAACATCAATAGGTGATGTTTCGGGTCAGGATTATCATGACCCAAAACACCACCTATCCATGTTTTCTAGGGATGCTGCCTGACCCACTGAGTTACTCCAGCACTTTGTGTCTTTTTGTGTAAACCAACATCTACAGTTTCTACAGGATGGTATTGAAATTGGGAGGGGATCTGTGGTGTAATTGCCTTTCCTGGCATTATCTATTAATGCTGTAAATGTTTCCTTCAGATTACAACTTTTCCTCAAGGGATTTCGAGTCTTGAAATTTTATTTTTAATTTTAATTCTGATTGAAGATGTGAAGAATAGTTACATATTAAGGTGAGGTTTCTTATTAAACTGAGTTATCTGTGCAGGATATATATTCAGCTTTGGAAGAATTTTCATTTCGGACAGAAGACATTGAAGAAGCCATGAAAAATACTGTTGTTTATGGTGGGGACCTTCATTCAGCTTTGGATTGGTTATGTTTAAATCTTCCTGATGGTAGGTTAATTGAGTAAGAATCGATTGTGGGATATTAATGAATTTATATGTAATAAGAATTAAGTAGTGCACAATTTCTGGAAATTACTGGTTGTTCTTCATACCTGCCCATTAGTGATTCATTCCCTTGAATTGTTGGGCTGTAATAGGCTGATCAGGGACAATCATCTTTTAGTATAATTTTATGATTTTTATGCGTCATATTTTTGACACAGTACTTGGACTTGTGTTAAAATATATCGAGCACCCTAATGAAAGGGAAGAGCATTTAAATTTACGAGTCTTGGAGTCATACAACATGGAAGGCACTATCGCCCAACCTGTCCATGCCAACCAAGATGGCCCATTTAAACTAGTCTCAATTGCCCATGTTTGGCCGATATCCTTCCAAACCTTTCCTATCCTTGTACTTGTCTAAGTGTTCATTAGAGTACCTACCTGAACTGTGACCTCTGGCTGCTCATTCCATATACCCACCATCCTCTGAGTGGAAAAAAACGGATAATAACTGATACTATTAAATCTTGCCCTGCCCGCCTTAAAGCTAAGCCCTCTGGTTTTTGATACCCCTACCTTGGGTAAAAGGCTCTGTGCCTATGTATTCCTCTCATGATTTTGTACACCTCCAACAGATCACCTTTAGCCTCCAGCGCTCTAAAGAATAAAGTCCTAGCCTACTCATCCCCTCCCTATAGTTCAGCCCCTCAAGCCTGGCAGCATCCTTGTAAATATTTTCTGCACTCTTTCCAGTTGAATGACAACCTTCATATAGCAGGATGACCAAAAGTGAACACAGTACTACAAATATAGCCTCACCAACGTCTTGTGCAACCATAATACAATGTCCCATCTTCTAAATTCAACTGACCAATGGTTCAATGGTACTTTATTGCCACATGTACCAGGGTACATTGACTCTTCTTTGCATACAGTTCAGTAAAAATATTACAATACATAAGCACATTCAAGGTAAAATACGAGGATATAGGAATAGTACACTGAGACAGTATACAACAGTCACCATCTTTTGCCGCCATTTTTCATGATTCAAGTCAAAAGTGGTTACACTTAACGGTTAAAAAGATCTAGTGGCATAGTAGGTTTGGCCTGGCTAAACAAAGTTGTTGGTGTCCGCCACTGGTCTGTGCCGCTGCAGGCCGCGTCCGATCCATTGCCTCGGCCTTTTGGAGTGGCGCCTGATCCAGTCGAGCCCCTGGCAGCTGCAGAGCGTCCAGCGGCCCACTTCAATGATACCTCGATCAGGATGAAGACCAATGTACCAAAAGACTTTTTAAAAACCCTATTTAAACGTGAGTCACTCTCAGGGAACTGTGCACCTGTATTGCTAGAATCCTCTGCTCTACAAAGGTTTCCAGGGCCCTGCAATTCACCGTGAGGTTCTGCCCTGGTTTGGCTTCCCAAATGCATCTCACACTTATCTACATTAACTTTCATTAACTCTTCCTCAGCCCACTTGCCCAGCTGATCAAGAGCCAGCTGCAATATATGACAAACCTTCTTCACTAGCTACAATACTACCCACTTTAGTGTCATCTGCAAACTTACTGATCATGCCTTGTACATTCTCATCCAAATTGTTGATAGAAACCACAAAGAGCAATGGGCCCCGCACTGATTCCTGAGGCACAGGCCTCCACTCCGAAAAGCACTCTTCCACTACCACTTTGTGCTTTACATCGATGCATAGACAATAGGTGCAGAGGTAGGCCATTCGGCCCATCAAGCCAGCACCGCCATTCAATGTGATCATGGCTGATCATCCACAATCAGTACCCCATTCCTGCCTTCTCCCCATATGCCTTGAATCCGCTAGCTCTAACTCATTTGAATGCATCCAGTGAATCGGCCTCCATTGCCTTCTGAGGCAGAGAATTCCACAAATTCACAACTCTCTGTGTGAAAAAGTTTTTCCTCATCTCAGTTCTAAATGGCCTACCTCTTATTCTTAAACTGTGGCCCTCGGTTCTGGACAACATCGGGAATATGTTTCCTGCATCTAGCGTATCCAATCCTTTAAGAGTTTTATATCTATCTATACTATTACTGAAGATCTCATCTTGTCCTCTTCCGGATTTAAAAAAAAAAATTTGCGCACGGATTTTTTCGGCACCTTACCGTTCTCTGCGCCAAGCGCACCAAGTTTTGTTCCGATCGGTGGAATATTACAAAAGTTATGAAGGTTTAAAAAATCATGAGATCAGCAGATTGTTCTTCTCGCCTGTCAGTCACCATGAAGTCACCTTCCGGCGCCCGCTGTCAATCACCGGGGAGAGGAGAATAAATCCCCGGGGGCGGGGCTGAGTCCACAGGCTGTCCTAATTGAGCCCACAAGCCGGGCTGAGTGAGCCCGCAAGAGTGGAGTTGGGGAAGCCGCTGAGTGGAGCTGGGAGGTGCTGTGTGGTGCCGCTGAGTGAGTCCCACCTCCCCCCCACACACGCCCCCCCCTCCACACACCCACTTCCCCCATCCCCCTCCTCCCCACACGCTCCCCCGCCACATAACTCCACCCTCTCACATCACCCACCCACCCCTACACCAACCCCTACGCTGCACTCCCGCAATAGCAAAAATGTCCTTCCTCGAATTTGGAGACCAAAACTGCGTTCAACTGCGTCTCACCAGGGCACTGTACAACTGCAGAAGGACCTCTTTGCTCCGATACTTAACTCCTCTCGTTGTGACGGCCAACGTGCCATTAGCTTTCTTCACTGCCTGCTGCACCTGGTTTCTTCCACGAAGCCAATTTTGTATCCAGTTCGCCAGCTCTCCCTGATTCCCATGTGATCTAGTGTTACAAAATAGGTGGAATGGTACAGAGGACAGCCCAAAGAGGGTTTTCTTTAAAGAGATACTGTGTGGCCACAGGCCCTTTGGCCCACCGAGTCCGTGCCAACCAACCAACTTTACCAGCTGCGCCACAATGCTGCCATGTACATATACATGTAATGTACAGAAAGCTTTTTCCATCCTTTTCTTGATATCACCCTTGATTGAGAGACATCACCCATGGTCAGGATTGAACTCGGGTCTCTGGCACAGTAAGGCAGCATCTCTACCTCTGTTAACAGCAGCCAAGTTTATAGTAATAGGGAAGTATTTTGTTAATTTTAGAGTGAACATTCTATTAGTTTAGAGCTCGCCAGGTCCTTGTGTTCAAGGTAAAGCTAAATAGTTGTAAGGAAATTAAGTGTTAAGTAAATGACTTGCTCCTCCTACCACAAATGATTTTAGGTTTAAAAACAATATGTAAAAGAAGAGAGTCTGCATTTGGGCCAATTGAATTCAGGATCTTTGCATGTATATATTGGTTGATATCAAATTATATCCAAGTAATAACCATATTCAACTGTATCAACCATATATATTCAGTGGTTTAAAAAAAAAAAGATATTTCCTTATTTACAGTGATTTAAACTAGAATGATTTGAATTGGATAAGAGAGAAATTCATTTAGAAAAACATTATGTCTTTTAAAAGATTTGTTACCTGATGGATTCAGTCAGAAACTTCAAGAGGAAGAGACCAAGAGCAAACCAAAATATCAAATGCCTGTAAAATGTGAATCAAACCATGAAGTATGTGACAGTAAAAATAATGATGAGAAACCTGAAGCCAAGGTGAGAATATTAAACTCTTAATTTTTTGAGATTGGAAATTTAAATAATGCTTATGCTTACTTTGTGTGTTCTCTCTCTTAACTTCAAAACTTTAGTATATTCTTTTGTTTCTTTCCAGTTTCTCATTTAAGTGCATTTGTACTATTTTTCTCAACTTTCAGTGATAAGTTCCCTATTCTTGTCTCTCCCTGTGTGTATAGAAACATATCTTCTGATTCTTTATTTTCATATCTTGGAGACAAGTCAATAGCTTCCACTTTGCTCTGATTCACGTGAAAGTATTTCCTATGACTGGCAGCATTATTTCTTGATTGTGTTTTTTATTTAATGTCTCAGCTTTCACTTTCACCAGAAGAGACCCATCCGGTTTAGTTTTTCCTTGTACCTATTATGTACCTGCATTTCAGTTATCTATGAAGTTAGAAGTGGATGCTAGACTCGTACAATTTTTTTGTAACGGACACGGATATCATTCTTCAGAAAGAGCTAGTTTTGAATCTTAAATTGTATTGTCTATATTGTCTTGGTAGGTAGCTGACAGTGAAAGCTCGCAGGTTAGCATGAAGGATTGGATTTTACAATATGCAGAAGAAGCAAGTAGTGGGAGTGATGCTGATGAAATCGATCAGGATAACAAAGAACCCGAAAAAGATTCTGAGATGGAAGAACGCTTCGATCCAGTGAGTATGAAAATCATTTTGAACTAGGCGATGAGCCAAAAATTAGAGTGTCCTTGTAGCTGAAATAATATTATAATTTATTGAAACCTAAAATTCTATCCACAGAGTATGATATTAGGTTTCCTTTCTGTTGTACTTCGTAATAGGTCAATTCCCTCAACCTAGAAATCAATCCGAGGAAAGAAAATTAAATTGATTTACTTTTACTGGAATTTAGAAGAATGACTTGTTATCTTACTGAGATAAACAAAGTTAAGAGATTACTTGACAGGCTTGGTGTTGATCAGATGCTTCCGTGTCAGAAAAGTCCAGGACTGAAGGGCAATTTAGAATTAATGTGAAGAGAAACTTGTTGACTCAGAGAAATGAGGATACTAATTAATTGAGTACATTAAAAGCGGAGTTGTGGAAATTTGGGGTATTGATGTACTGGGAAAATGGACAAGAGCTAAAGAATAACTATGCTAAGATTATTAAAAATAAGAACTGAAGTACCAGCCAATTAACCTCTACACCATTGTGGGCATTGGACTTTGCCTATGGGACACTACAATGCTGAGAACTATATTCTGCCCTCTATATCTTCAGCTTTGCTCTACCTATAATGATTTAGACAAAGTAATTAAATGCGACATCTCCAAGTTTGTGCATGACACAAAGCTGGGTGGCAGTGTGAGCTGCGATGAGGATGCTATGAGGCTGCAGGGTGACTTGGATAGGTTGGGTGAGTGGGCAGGTGCGTGGCAGGTGCAGTAAAATGTGGATAAATGTGAGGTTATCCACTTTGGTGGCAAGAAGACAAAGGCAGTTTATTATCGTAATTATGCCAGATTAGGAAAAGGGGAGGTGCAACGAGACCTGGGTGTGCTTGTACATCAGTTACTGAAAGTAAGCATGCAGGCACAGCAGACAGTGAAGAAAGCTAATGGCATGTTGGCCTTCATTGCGAGAGGATTTGTGCTTAGGAGCAAGGATGTTCTACTGCATGTGTACTGGTGAGACCGCAGCTGGAGTATTGTGTGCAATTTTGGTTTCCTAATTTGAGGAAGGACATTATTCCTTTTGAGGGAGTGCAGTGTAGGTTCACCAGGTTAATTATCGGGATGTCGACTGGGCTTGTATTCACTGGAATTTAGAAGGATGATCATATTGAATGGCGGTGCTGGCTCGAAGGGCTGAATGGCCTACTCCTGCATCTATTTTTCTATGTTTCTAATATACTTGAGTATGGCTTGATTGTATTTGGACCATTCTTTGGAAAGTGAACCAAATTTGAAAAAAATGAAGTTATATCTTTTAATTTTTTATAGGCTGTGGGCAGAGCATTGAAAAAGCGTCTAGAAGTTAACTTTCGTGATCCATGTCTGGTGTCTACCTGAAATTTGGCACAGATTTAGATAAAATATCATTAAGAAGGAATTCGCAACTCATCAGTGTCAAAAGTTGCACACTAATTAAGATAATTAGAAAATTTATTAGAAAAAGTAACAGTGCCATCTAGTGCCCAATAATAGGTAGCTTAATATTACTCTATGGGGAGCTGAATTCCGTGCTGCGGGCAATTTACTTCCTGGCTCAGGGAGATCACATAATGGGGAGAGGGAGAGAGAGAGAGCCCGGGATAGAAACATAGAAAATAGGTGCAGGAGTAGGCCATTCGATCCTTCGAGCCTGCACCGCCATTCAATATGATCATGGCTGATCATCCACTCAGTATCCTGTACCTGCCTTCTCTCCATACCCCCTGATCCCTTTAGCCACAAGGGCCACATCTAACTCCCTCTTAAATATAACCAATGAACTGGCCTCAACAACCTTCTGTGGCAGAGAATTCCAGAGATTCACCACTCTCTGTGAAAAATGTTTTTCTCATCTCGGTCCTAAAAGATTTCCCCCTTATCCTTAAACTGTGACCCCTTGTTCTGGACTTCCCCAACATCGGGAACAATCTTCCTGCATCTAGCCTGTCCAACCCCTTAAGAATTTTGTAAGTTTCTATAAGATCCACCCTCAATCTTCTAAATTCTAGCGAGTACAAGCCGAGTCTATCCAGTCGTTCTTCATATGAAAGAATATGGAGCAGCCAGCCTTCCGCTCCCACCAACCACCACCTCCACCGGTTGAGCCTATGCCGAAGGACACCGTGGCTGGCGGGCCAGTGGCAGAAGGCGCTGAGGTGGCGGCCGGCTCCGCTGTCCGGTCCCGGCGGCCGCTCGCTGCCACCCGAGTCACTTCCCTCCCTGGCCACAATGCGGTGGCTCCGCACCCGGAGCGTCGCGGCAGTGGTGAGTGAGTGAGTTTCTGCCATGATCTCTGACTCCCTCCTTCTGCCCTCCCTGCAACTTTACCCCTGGCGGCCCAGCTACGTTTACTACTTTGTACAGCCCAGGACGCGCTGACCCGGGTTCCACCAGCTCCTGAACCCGCCTGATGCACCGATCCTGTGCATTCCCCACTGCCTGCCAGTTATTTTCCTCTGGTAGACACACTTGCTGGAGTAACTCAGCGGGTCAAGCAGCATCTCTGGAGAAAATGGATAGGCGACGTTTCGGGTCCAGACCCTTCTTAAGTTTGAGAGTGAGGGGGGAGAGAGAAACTAAAGACATCTGTGTCTCTCAGTCTGAAGAAGGGACACGACCCCAAATGTCACCTATTCCTTTTATCCAAAGATGCTGCCTGTCCCGCTGAGTTACTCCAGCATCATTCGTCTACCAGAGGAAAGTAATTTTGTTTTAGGTACTTTGCACGAACCAGTGTCCAGGATCGCTGGACTTGATCTGGATGGGTAAGCACACTGTTCATTAAGTCTTAACGGCCTCAATCACCGCCTGATCTCGGGCTGTCTCCCAACCCATCTCGGAGAATGAAGCACAATCCGTGGTACATTTTGGGGTCAGGTGAGGCGTATTCCCTTTCTGTACAGCGAGATCATTCCTCACTGCATTGCCGGGAACCTGTTAATTAAAATCGATCCAATCACCGCGCTCGCTGCAACTGAAATGAACAGGCGGACCTTTCTCATCCCTACGTTAATCGATGAGATGTGTTGTATTCCTCGCTCCTGGGTTTATATCATTTAAAACTTGGACACACTAAACAGCAAAAGTATATAATTTATTTTCCCAATCTTTTGGTTTAGATTTCATAGGTGGGTATGTCATGAATGGCTAGTTTACAAACAAAAACATTAAATTTTTATTTGTTTATACGCGATGTACGAAAGAAAATACTCCAATCTCGCAATAATAATCATGTCTTGGTCTCCTTTTTGGAGAACATTGTTACTTTAGTGCAGTTGGGTATTCAAAGTATTCTTATCCAGAGTCTTCCTCAAAGTTGAACTCTTTCAAACGTATGCATGCACAGTAATCTGCAGTTCACTCTCTTGCAAAAACTAGATGACAACTTGCTGAAAGTTCACAGTAATTATCAATCACACTGTCATGGTTTATTATGGTGTAGATAATCTTGTGAGGTTATTTGTATTATTGTTTTGACAGTTAAAACCTCTTGCACTAACCTTCCTCTCCGCCATGATCCCAGTGTGCTCCCTGCCTAACTAGCCTGAAAGAAAGCGCGTGATTGGTGAATTGGCGTCCGACTCAATGACATACGTGCTTTGATTGGACAATTACTATTTGGAAAAATTGGAGGTTTTTCTCATATTTTAAAAATATGTGCAAGTTTTGTTCTTGACGAGTTTCAGGTGATTTATATAATATTTTTACACAATATGTTAAAAATACAGGTAGATACGTGATTTGGGTCACGAAATGACACGAAAATGCACCTCGGCCCACAGCCTATTAGTTGTATATTCATAAAGAGCATTGTCCAAAGTTATGTGAATATTTTTTTTTCAAATTAAGACCCCGTTCATGTTCATTTGCATAAATTTTCATAGGTGTATATTACATTGAAAATAACACGTACTTTCCCCTTTATTAGACCACTGTAAAATTGTATCTAATATCTTCCTTTCTGTATTTTAATGTTATGATGATATGCTTGTCAACGTCCATTTTTAAATATTTCACTTACAAAGAATAGCTTTCATTCAATTATAATGAACAAATTAACGAAGAAGTTTAATTAACTTTAAATGCCACACATGAAAAACATGAAAAGTGTATGCCCCATCTGAAAACCACAGCTTTGATAATGTTCATTTTTTGTGTCAAAAGCTAGCTTTATTGTGCCTTGCTTTTCACCAAACATGAATTCACTAGATTGTCATTTTTAATTAATAAAGAATTAATTATTCGGTCACACACATGACCATGTGGCCATGTGTGTGGCAAAGCAATCCATGAATGCACTTTGTTTATACCTATCATTGCTCTTCTTCCTGACCAGATTACCCATAAATGTAATAGTATAGTTCACTCAGTTATTGCAGGAATGTGATCTCAGAAACAATGGAGTAATTATATGTTATGCCAGTGTCTAGCACTTGGCCCACACATGGTTCACACACAATAGACAATAGGTGCAGGAATAGGCCATTCAATGCGACCATGCAGGAATAGCCAGCACGCCATTCAATGTGATCATAGCTGATCATCCCCAATCAGTAACCCGTTCCTGCCTTCTCCCCATATCCCCTGACTCCGCTATTTTTAAGAGCCCTATCTAGCTCTCTCTTGAAAGCGTCCAAAGAACCTGCCTCTACCACCCTCTGAGGCAGAGAATTCCACAGACTCACCACTCTCTGTGAGAAAAAGTGTTTCCTCGTCTCCGTTCTAAATGGCTTACTCCTTATCTTAAACTGTGGCCCCTGGTTCTGGACTCCCCCAACATCGGGAACATGTTTCCTGCCTCTAGCGTGTCCAAACCCTTAACAATCTTATATGTTTCAATGAGACCCCCTCTAATCCTTCTAAATTCCAGAGTGCACAAGCCCAGCTGCTCCATTCTCTCATTATATGACAGTCCTGCCATCCCGGGAATTAATCTTGTAAACCTACGCTGCACTCCCTCAATAGCAAGAATGTCCTTCCTCAAATTAGGGGACCAAAACTGCACACAATACTCCAGGTGTAGTCTCACTAGGGTTCTGTACAACTGCAGAAGGACCTCTTTGCTCCTATATTTGATTCCTCTTGTTATAAAAGCCAACATGCCATTCGCTTTCTTCACTGCCTGCTGTACCTGCATGCTTACTTTCATAGACTGATGTACAAGGACCCCCAGATCCCGTTGTACTTCCCCTTTTTCCAACGACACCATTTAGATAGTAATCTGCCTTCCTGTTTTTGCTACCAAAGTGGATAACCTCACATTTATCCGCATTAAACTTCATCTGCCTTCATCTGCCCACTCCCCCAACCTGTCCAAGCCACCCTGCATTCTCATAGCATCCTCCTCACAGTTCACACTGCCACCCAGCTTTGTGTCATCTGCAAATTTGCTAATGTTACTTTGAATCCCTTCACCCAAATCATTGATGTATATTGTAAATAGCTGCGGTCCCAGCACCGAGCCTTGCGGTATCCCACTAGTCACTGCCTGCCATCTGAAAGGGACCCGTTAATCCCTACTCTTTGTTTCCTGTCTGCCAACCACTTCTCTATCCATGTCAGCAGCCTACCCCCAATACCATTACCACACATTACCAAAATACACACAAAGTATGAACTGGTCATGTGTCTGCTGGACAACAGGACAAACTCTTCACTACTGCTATACATTTCTGAGCTGTTTTGAGTTATACTGTGCAGTAAACAACTTTTGTTAGATACTATTCAACAAAAATATTCTATCATAAAAACATAGAAAATAGGTGCAGGAGTAGGTCATTCGGCCCTTCGAGCCATTCAATATGATCATGGCTGATCATCCAACTCAGTATCCCGTACCTGCCTTCTCTCCATACCCCCTGATCTCCTTAACCACAAGGGCCACATCTAACTCCCTCTTAAATATAGCCAATGAACTGGCCTCAACTACTTTCTGTGGCAGAGAATTTCAGAGATTCACCACTCTCTGTGTGAAAAATGTTTTTCTCATCTCGGTCCTAAAAGACTTCCCCCTTATCCTTAAACTGTGACCCCATGTTCTGGACTTCCCCAGCAACTACATTTCATTAGTCATAGCATACTGTTCGCTTATGTTAATCCTAACAGATGGCTAATACAAGTCAAACACAATACAAGGGCATCTTGACATTATTCTATCTAGCCTTTTAGGCGGCTCACGCCATCGTCCCCTCTCCGAGCCATCATAAGCCCCCCCCCCCCCCCCCCATTTACAGTAAAATTTCTAACACATTCCTAGACAAGAGGTAAAACGTCTAATCTTACTTTGCCGATTCCCACAAACATGGATAAACAGGCTCCTGCAACCAAAAGACCAATGACTTCACGAGAGAAAATGAGGAGACTTCGAGCAAAAAAGAGACAACAAGATCCTGACTTTTCTTCTAAGGAGAGTCAACGAGTGGAAGCACTACGCACGAAACGCTTACAAAAAATGACAAAGGAGCAGATGACTGCATATCGCCAAGCTGCTGCTGCAAGAAAGCAAAAGTCACGTTTAAACAAACTCAAAACAGAATTATCAGAAGCACAGGGCCCATTCTTTGGAAAGTGAACCAAAATATCACACACGTGACCAGATGTCATCACAAAGCAACACATTAAAAAATTATTGAAAGATTAATTTTTTTCATTGCTGTTGTCCTACCTACAGAACTATAATGCATAAAGACATGAACATGCTAGCTTTTTAAAATTCACAGTTTATAAAATGCTTCCGTGTGATGTCATACACGTGACCAGTCATATTTGACCTCTTACCCTAAACATTGTCAGCATAACATATAACATTTTCACTTGATAAACCGAAAAAAATATGAATCATATATGCAGTACAAAAACAATATACATAATATTTTCTGAATTAGAAGAGATGTATTCCACACTTTTTCATCCTTTTGGTCACACACGACTAAGAATGGGCCACAGAAAGCCTACAAGAGTCCACAGAGTCGAGGAAGAGCAACTAAGAAAACTGAAAGGCTTCTACCCAGGTCACCCAGGAAAAAGGAGGTAATCAGCAATCTGGCAAAGAAAGTCGGCCTCAAAATCCACCCGGATCCAACTTCGTCCTCTTCGCATCGCTACTTATTGCAAGAAACTTAAAAGCTAGTTAAGGACTTCTACGTACACATGGATGTCCCCTACACAGCTCCAGGAATGAAGGATGAAATAACTGTCTGGGAGCAAGGGGTAAAAATGAAAATGAGGAAATTCTACCTCACCATGCATCGTAAGGAAGCACATGCAGTCTTTCAGGGACGCCATCCAGAACATCCAATATGCTTCTCAATATTTGCAAAACGGCGCTGGTCAAATGTCTTATGGCTTAAGGAGTTAGATGACATGGGAAAAACAAGAAAATGGTAGGCTGAAAAAGATCATGCAAGTTGGCTGCTGTGGTGAACTACGTTGGTGTTATTGAGGATGCCAGAATTTCAAGAACATGTTCGTGCAAAACAAATGCAAGCCATGCCATTTGAGGAAATAAAGAAAGAAAACACAGTCATTCAAATGGACTTCAAAAGGATTTGGTGTACACATTCATGCAATATCTTGCTACCAAAGCTTCAGCTGATGGCTCCATCATATTTTTTACAGATGGGCCATCTTCTGAATTCAAGAACAAGTTCATGGCAAAACTTCTCTTGATTTTAGCAAAATAACACCACGTAGCATATGATGGGCAATACTTTGCAACTTCTCATGGGAAGGGTGTGGTTGATGGCATAGGTGGTGCTGCCAAGTCACTTGTTCGGTCGTAATGTCATGAGCAAGAAAGCTAGTGCCCCAATTGTCCAGAGCTCAAAGGACTTTGCAAATCTGACCACCTCACTGATGCCCAATGTCATGGTTATACATATTTCAGAAGATGAGATAAAAAGTGCCATTCAAAAAACACAACCATGAGGAAGTGTAATTCCTGTGCCAGGAATCAGTAAAGTCCATGTTATCCAGGCGTCTCCATCTGGCATTTTGAAGTTCTGGCATACAAGTGGTGTAGCTGACCCCGTCATCTCTATCCAGTACAGTGCCCCCAAATAGAGTATTGACTGGGTAGTTGGGGATTGGTTGGTGGTTAGGTGTGACTAAAATCTTTTCCCTGGAGAAGTTTTAAGGGTAGTTGGAAATGAAACAAGTAAAAGTGATCGACAAGTTTGGGTGTTTCTGGAACTGGTGACCATCTGAAGAGCCAGACATCTTGTTTTCCACACAAGACCAAGTTGTGAAGAAGATCTCAGGGCGTCAGGTGGCAGTCCAAGTTTGATGGAATTGAAGATATATGCATGCAAAGTAGTGCATTAATACCATAGTTGAATACATCTATCATCTCTCTGTTAAAAAAACAGCAGCGCAAATGCGAGAGAGAGAGAGAGAGAGAGAGAAGGAGGGAGAGAGAGAGAGGGGGAGAGAGAGAGAGAGAGAGAGAGAGAGGGAGAGAGAGAGAGAGAGAGAGAGGGAGGGTGAGAGAGGGAGAAAGAGGGAGTGAGAGAGAGGGAGAGAGAGAGGGGGAGAGGAGAGAAGATGGAGACGAGCCGGGAGCGAGGAGAGGGAGAGAGAGGAGAGAGGGAGAGAGAGAGGGAGGAAGAGGAAGAGAGAGAGGAAAGATAGATAGAGAGAGAGGAAGAAAGAGGAGACGAAGAGAGAGAAGAAAAGAGCGAGAAGAGCGAAGAGAGAGAGAGAAAAGGAAAGAGAGAGAGAGAGAGAGGGAGCAAGAAAGAAAGAGAGCGAAAAGAGAGAGAGAGAGGAAGAGAGCAGAGAGAGAGAGAGAAGAGAGGAGAGAAGAGAGGAAAGCAAAGAGGAGAGAGAGAGAGCAGAGAGAAGAAGAGCGAGAGAGAGAAGCGAGCGAAAGAGAAGAAGACCAAGCGAGCAGCCCCGCTCTCTCTCTCTTCCATCCTCCCTCTCCCCCCCTTCTCTCTCTGCCCTCTACTTCCCCCCCTCCCTCTCCCTCCCCCCCTTCTCTCTCTGCCCTCACTCTCTACCCCTCCCCCTCTCTAGACGCGCCTGCAAGTTGAGGGCTATGTGTCAGTAGATAGGGCGCTTATGGGGTAAAAGAGCAAATTAATAGTATTAATATATTAACAAGGGGGGTAGTTAGCGTGTGTGCGGGGGGGGGGGTAGTTAGTGTGTGTGTGTGGGGGTAGTTAATGTGTGCGATGCCGCATGCCGCCGCCCCCCCCCCCCCCCTCAACCGCACATTGAGGGAACAGACCCAACGGGTCTGCACTTGGTCTAGTATATTACTAAAACTCTCATCTTGTTTCTATCTATCTATCTCTATCTATGCATAAGTGCTCCTGGAACTACGCCAAAACAGTACACGATAGCGCTAAGGTTTTTGCACCGCCTTAATCACAATTGTCCTGTGGTGTTTTCTGTCAAGTTTTGTTCAGATTGATGTTATATTTCACAAGTTATTGACATTTTTAGACTTACGAAACCCCAATTTGAGAAAAAATGCTTCCCTGTGCTTACAGCTATGACGTCACAGTGGGATTGTAGCCCTGCTCACAACATTGTTGCTATCCAAGTACAATGAGTCCTGCTAGCTCCAGCAGGTGCAAATGCATTATTCTTAAAGTCACAGCACACTGAATTATTTTTTTTTAAGTTTAAAATGAGGGAGGGTGAACAAGGCGAAATGAGCAGACCCTGTGCAGTTGGGGGCTATGGCTGAGTGGTGGAATATTGCGTTGGAGGAACGGGTTGCGTTGGGAAAACGGGTGAGTGGTGGAATCTTGCGTTGGGGAACGGGTTGCGTTGGGGGACCAGGCCTCCTGTGGGGGCTATGGGTGAGTGGTGGAATGTTGCGTTGGGGGACCAGGCCTCCCGTGTGACAGTTGGTCAAGTGTAATATAAAATTCCTCGCTGTTACAGTCTTGTATTTTGTTTAAAGAAGAGTGGAGGTTATGTCCTTTAGATTTGTACATGAAAGTTTGTAGTATTAACATTTGATGTCAAAGTAAAGCTTTGTGTTTCACCAAGAAAGTGGTTTGAGATTTTTTTTTGCAGAAGTTTAATGCATGTGCTTGTATTTATGTGATTGTTCATCTCGTACAATATGTATACACTGAATTTGGAGATTATTAATTATTATTAAAGCAGTTAACCTGCTTAATTAACCTGCCCACTCTACATGTATTTCACAAATGCATCATTTACAATGGATGTTTAAAAATACATGCGTACATCTATTTGTGAATAAGACGAGCAATAGCATACTTTTTATATGCTGAGGTACTTATAAGAGAAAATGGTGAATGTATAAAGACAGCATGGGAACTAAAATAAGTTAAATACATTTTCAAGAACTCATATTGTGTTTTAGAATAGAATAGAATATAGAATATAGAATAGTTTCTTTATTGTCATTGTAACATGAACCATGTACAACAAAATTGTAAAATGTCAGCCAGTCAGTGCACCATTCAAACATTTCTAAAAGCTAACGATACATACAAGGTAAAATATTTAAAAAAAGATAAACAACTAAAATAAATATCATGAAAATAGCACGCATAAACACCCAGCCCTACATCCTTCTGTCGATTTCACAGTCTCTTAGTAGCATATCCAAAGTAAATGTTGTAAACCATGTCAAACTTGGTATGAAAGCCATACATGTTTTTGCTTGTTATGAATAAACTTTGAAACAATAACAACACCTTTTTTTTGTCTTAATTTCCAGGTTCAGAGACTCACTCTTCACAATATCAGTTAAAATCATGAACAACAATAACCAAAGATGGTTATGTCTTGTTTAGTACCTGGTATCCACTACCCACATGCTGCCATATCTGTACATATTTCCTCCATGCATGTCATTTCACACACGTGACCACCCAAAATGCCACACATTACCAAACATCACATAAAGTGATACATTAAAAAATATTGTAAGAGATTAATCTTATTAATTGCTATTTTCCTACCTACAGAACTATGCGGATTTGCTAAAGATATGAACATGCTAGCTTTTTAAAATTCACAGAGTTTGTAAGATGAAGCTGAGTAATGGAAAAGATGCTTCCGTGTGAGGGCACACAAGTGACCAGTCATATTTGACTTCTGACCCGAAACAAACATTGTCAGCATAACATATAAGAATTTAACTTGATAAACTTTGAAATATATGTCATATATACAGTACAAAACAATATACCTGTAATGCTTTCAGAATTAGAAGGGATGTATTCCACAATTTTTCATATTTTGGTCACACACGTGACTAAGAATGGTCCATTTATGTACAGTAATATCTGATCTGATTGGATAGCTTGCAAAACAAAGTTTTTCAGTGTAGTTTGGTGCACATGACAAGAATAAAAGATCATGGCAGAAGCGTCTCAACCTGAAACATCACCCATTCCTTCTCACAAGAGATGCTGCCTGTCCCGCTGAGTTACTTCATTATTTTGTGTCTATCTTCAGGTTAAACCAACATCTACAGTTCCTTCTTACACATGGCTGATTAAACATTCTTTATTGAATGGTGGAGCAAGCTGAAGGAACTGTATAGCCAGTTCTTATTTTTATTTGCTCTATTTATTTATAACTTGTTAAGGAGTTTACAAGCCAATTAATATTGCAGAAACAATTGAAACCTAAGAAAATCTGAAAGTCGACAATTCCACGTATTTACCAATAGATAAATTATAGCGTGAAAAATGAAAGGTAAAAAAAAAGTCGTCCACTCAAATTGTTGAAAGGAGTGGATGGTGCCATTTTATTGCTTCCTGTATTGATGCACATATTTGGCATAACATATTTTGGTTTAACAGTTTTTTGATGGGATTTTAATGAATTTAAACCTCTTATTAAACAGAATTCTCTTTACTTGGAACTGACCACAAAACTACTTGACACCAAAGAGAGGGCACAGTCATTTAAGCTTAATAATAATAAACATGCTCAAAAAGAAGCAGGCGATAGAATTAAGATTCTCCAGCAAGGTAAGTTTTATGAAAATAACTTTTTGGGAGATTCTGTGTCAAACCAAACCGATCACAAGTGTTCCATCAGGTTTATCCTGCCGTGATTTTTCTCCAACATGCACTTTATTTAAATTCAATAATTATCTGTGCATGTTTATCTTTTTAAATGAGATGCTCTGCCTCCTGCAGTTTTATGTTCTTTGTTCATATGAATGACAAATCTCTGTTCAGACAAAAGCACAGAAAACAAGATTCAGTTGTTGAGTTTATTGACAATGCACAAATCTGGTGATGTACAGATACAATGAAAATCTGGCTTGCAGCAGCCTCACAGGCACATAGACAGACACACATAAAATATAAATAATTCATAAGTTACACAAAATTCAGCAAGACCATGAAAGGAAAAGTGTGCAGAAAGAAAGACATTTAGCGCAAAAAAGCAATGAGAAAACAAGTCCATGACAATGCAAGAGGTGGTCCATGGTGTTCTATTGCAAAGATAGTATTGGGATTGTGCAGCTTGGTTCAAGAATCTGATAGTTGGAGGAAAGTAACTGTTCCTGAATTTGGTGTGCAGAATTGCAGGTGTGAATGAAGTTCTTTATATGGGTGTTTCCGTAAATAAGGGTACCAACCTGTGACATGGGTTGCCAAATTTGAAAGTTATTAAATCATAATGGAACACCACAGGATTAAAAATGGACCTCCCTATGATCCTTTTGAGCTAATTTGTGACCAAAATTTAATACATTCAAAATTTGGGGGGGGGGGAAACGAGAGATTTTTTTTAAATAAAACATATGAGACATATTAGACACTTACTGATTTTGAAGCTCCCTCACAAAATCCACCACGTGGCCCGTAGTTCACGCCAGGATCATTATAATCGCGTTGTTTTAATTTTTTTTTAAATCGCGATGTGTGCAAAAAAACCCCGTTATAGCGCTATAAATAGCATTGACAATGGCAGGGACTACAGAATGAGATCGCGAAAATAGGTGAGCAAACTAGATTTTTTTTTTCATGATTTTAAGTTCGATTCATTATTAAGTATTTCAATGCAAACCCCCCCCCTTCTCCCCCCCTTCCCCCCCTTCTCCCTCCCGTCTCCACCCCCCCTTCTCCACTCCCCCTTCTACACCCCCCATCTTCCTCCCCCCATCTTCCTCCTCCCCATCTTCCTCCCCCCTTCTTCCTCCCCCCCTTCTTTTTCTCCCTCCTTCTCCTGCCCCCCCCCCCCCACCTCTCTGCGCTCTCTAAAGGACTTACCGTTACTGTGCAGCCGTTTTACCTTCTTCATCACGGGTGTGAGTTTCAGACATCGCTCCCCCGCTTTCCCTGGCCCCCGCCTTTGCGATGTGTTTGTGTGTGCGCGGTCGGTCGATCCAGCTCACGGTTTCAACGTGGACGGTCGATCCAGCTCGAGGCTTTCCAGGCTTGCCCTCGAGCTTGAAGGTCGAAGACACTCTTCTGGACTCGCGGATTAGGTCGCCCAAGAGAGACAGCCCCTTAACACCCTCTGTGCCTCCTTCATTTCACTATCTGCATTGTATCTTCAGGGATATTTCGACTTGTACATCAAGTTTCTCAACACTTAAAGGCTCTACCATTCGTTGTGTAACGTCCTAACCTTATTTCACCTCCCAAAATGCATCACTACATCAGGAGTATAATCTGGTGCTCTACCCAGTTACCAACTGATCAATATCTTCCTCAAGCCTGAGACTGAATATAAAAGTGAAATGTTTTTAAAGTAAATTATTAAATTGTAAGTAAAGGCTCGAAAGAACAGCAGAAAATAGGACAAGGAAATGTAGGTGATAAAAAATGATTCCATAATATCAGCCGTTTCGATGAATAGTTGAATATGTTAATTGACTTGAATTCTTGTGATTAGCCAACTGTACTTTGGTGTTGACATTACTCTTGCATTAACAATAAAATGGTCTACTTTTAACTTCAACGTAGAGATTAAACAGTTGGAGAAGCATCCTGCTTTTGATAAATCAGTAAAAATGGCAGAGTTAACGAAGAATGACAAAAGCTCTACCCATCCTGCTGATGAATCACATGACGGTGCCCTTAATTTAAATTTGCTGGAAAAATCTGCACCAAAAGTAAAAGAAGAAAGTAAGTAAATTAACAGTCATTATCTTTAATTCAATACATTATTGCAGAATCCATTTTGGAAATGGTGTGGATTTTTAAAAGCAGGTACAAGAAGCTGCAGATGCTGAAATTTTTAGCAAAGAGAAGAGAACAGCCGAAGGAGCTCAGCGGGTCATTCGCATCTGTGGATGAAAATGGACAGGTGAAATTTCAACTTGTGCATCAAGATCTCACTTTCCTAACATTCTCAAGGGCCCTACCATTCATTGTATCATATCCTAACCCTTATTTAAGCCCAAAATGGAGCACTACATCAGGATTTGATTTTTATCTGTTGCTCGGCCCAGCTAAGCAATTGATAAATATTTTCCTTTGGCCTTCAATTAGACTGAAAGAGTAGAGGAGAAATAGCCAGCACAAAGAGGTGAGGGAAGATGTGTGTCAAAGGCAAGCAAGCAATAGGTGGATACAGGTGAGGAGGGGTTCATTGGCAGGTAAGAGTCAGGTGGAAGAGGGGTGGAGATAGCAACAGAGCTGGGAGATATTAAGTGGCTGAAAAATTGAGAATCAGATAGGAAAGGAAGGTAAAGAATGAGAAGTGGTGGTAGATGGAAACAACAGAGGGAGGGATGGCGTAAGTAGATTGTTGAAGTGGATCCAGTGGGGCAGGGATAAAGAAACGGTAATAAGGGCTGGAGGCTAAGGTGGGAAGAAGGGAATGTGAGAGAGGACCAGGGTAGATAGGAAGAGAGAGAAATAGACCTTGGCAGTAGAGGTGAGGCCAAACACAAACAAGAGGTACAGTAACAGTGCCCCCCCCCCCCCCCCCCCCCCGCCATAATCAGTCTGAAGAAGAAGCATACTCCAGAGATGCTGCCTGATCCACTGAGCATTTTGGGACAAGTCCAATCGAGTTTGTAAATTGCACATGTACAGTGAGGTGCAGGTACAATGAAATTTCAGCTGCATCAGCTTTACAGGCACGTGGATGTGGATAACACACAAAAGGATAAGTTATGCATAAATTGCTCAAATTCTACAAGACAGTAAAATAAAAAGACTGAAAAATCAAGACATTATTACAAAACACAATTGGATCAACAAATCCATGGTAATGCAAGATGTCCACAGTGTTGCATTTTTATGGTAGAAATAGGACTGTGCAGTTCAGTTCAAAAACCTTTTGATCTAGAAATGTAGTTATTCCTGAGTCTTATGGTGTGCGACTTCAAGCGTTTGAACCTATGGCCCAACAATAACAGCGAGAAGAGAGCCTGTCCTGGATTCTTAATGATAGATGCCATCATCTTGAGGCAGTGCCTCATGTAAATGCTTTTGATGGTGGTGAGGTCTGTGCCTATGATGGACCAGGTTGAGTCCACCATTCTGCAGCGTCTTGCATTCCTGTGCTTTGGAATTGTCGTACCAGGCCATGATGTAACCAGTCAGTATACTTTGTTACGGTGCATCTGCAGAATCTGAAAGTATTTTAACGGGGTTTCCCAGAGGATTAATGAGGAAAGGCCAATGGACATTGTCTATATGGCCTTTTTAGCAAGGCCTATGACACTGTCCCACATGGTAGACTTGTCTAGATAGTTAGATCACATGGAAATCAAGGTGAACTAGCCAATTGGATTCAAAATTGGCTTGGAGGAAGGAGTCAAAATGTAGTTGTGGAGAGTGGTTTTCTGCTTGGAGGTCTATGACCAGTGATGTGCTGCAGAGGTCACGCTAGGCCCACTGTTGTTTAATTTCTACATTAATGAATTGGATGACAATGTGAGAAACATTGTTAGTGAGGACGGATATCTAAGTTTACAACAGCATCTGGATCAGTTGGGAAAGTGGGCCATGGAATGGCAAATGGAATTTAACTCTGACAAATGAGAAGCGTTGTACTTTGGTATGATAAACCAGGGCAGGATTTACACAGTATATGGTAGAGCCCTTGGGTAGCCCTGAGATTCATGTTCAGGGTGGCATGGTGAGCAGGGCTCTCGCTTAACTTTTTTTCTCTGATGCCAGCCGGGCAACATTTTAGGTTGCCAAATGACAGTTTACGTGGTCATTTAAGACGGCTTGCATGACCCGTGCGATAATGTGCTCGAACGAAGTGCGTAGTTACCAGTCGGAATTATGTTCAATGAAGCATTCACTTATTATTTCTGCTTCAAATAAGTAAGTAAGTTTATTGGCCAAGTATTCACATACAAGGGATTTGTCTTGATGCTCCGCCCACAAGTAACGACATGACATACAGTAACAGTTATGAATGACTCAGAAAACACTAAACATTAATAATAATAAAACATTAATGATAAAACACCATTGATCATGCATGTGAAACAACAAAACACCAGATCAAAGGGAGGCTACAGATTTTTGGCTGTTGAGTAGAGCAACACTCGTGGATAAAAACTGTTTTTATGTCTGGCTGTGGCAGCTTTGACAGTTCGGAGTCGCCTTCCAGAGGGAAATGATTCAAAGAGTTTGTGACCAGGGTGAGAGGGGTCAGAGATGATCTTGCCCGCTCGCTTCCTGGTCCTTGCAGTGTACAGTTCATCAATGGAGGGAAGGTTGCAGCCAGTAACCTACTTTGCTGATCGGACGATTCGCTGCAGCCTCCAGGGGTCGTGCTTGGTGGCTGAGCCAAACCAGACCATGATGGAGAAGGTGAGAACAGACTCTACGATGGCCGTGTAGAATTGGACCATCATCACCTGTGGCAGATTGTGCTTCCTCAGCTGCCGTAGGAAGTACATCCTCTGTTGTGCCTTTTTAACTGTAGAGTCGATGGTAGCCCCCCAATAAAGGTCCTTGGAGATGATGGTTCCCAGGAACTCAAAGACTCCACAGATGTGACTGTGGTGTTGTTGATGGTGAGTGGGGTGAGGGGAGGGGGAGCTCTCCTAAAGTCTACAATTAATTCCACTGTCTTAAAGGCATTGAGCTCTAGGTTGTTGCGACGGCACCAGGACGCCAGCTGTGACACTTCCTGTCTGTAGGCAGATTCCTCCCCATCCTGGATCAGTCCAATCAGGGTTGTGTCATCCGCAAACTTGAGAAGCTTGACAGAGGTGTCTGTGGAGGTGCAGTCGATGGTGTAGAGGAGAGGAGAGAGTACGCAGCCTTGCGGTGCTCCTATGCTGAGGGTCAGCGGGTCCGAGGTGCTTTTCCAGCCTCACATGCTGCTTCTTGTCTGTCAGGAAGTTGGTGATCCACCGACAGAGGGATTCAGGCACAGTCAACTCGGAAAGTTTGGAGTGTAGTAGCTCTGGCACAATAGTGTTGAAATAGTCACAAACTAAACATATTCACCAATCAAGACATGATTTCTACCACAATGACATACAGCAAAATTATAATACAGTATATACAGTATCTCAACTCTTTTCACACGTTGCAATGAATGCAATATCTATTATTTCTTTCCACTTCCAAACAAAAATGTGGTTGGATTATTCAGCATCTGATCAACCTCGGTGAGACCAAGCGTAGGCTTGGCGATTGCTTCGCACAACACCTCCACTCAGTTCGCAATAACCAACCTGATCTCCCGGTGGCTCAGCACTTCAACTCCCCCTCCCATTCCGAATCCGACCTTTCTGTCCTGGGCCTCCTCCATGGCCAGAGCGAGGCCCACTGTAAATTGGAGGAGCAGCACCTCATATTTTATTTGAGCAGTTTACACCCCAGCGGTATGAACATTGACCTCCAATTTCAGGTAGTCCCTGCTTTCTCCGCCCCTTCCCAGGTCTCCCTCCGTCCACTGTCTCCGCCTGTTCCTTTCTTTTTCCGGCCCCCCCCCCCTCTCACAACAGTCTGAAGAAAGGCCTCGACCCGAAACGTCGCCTTTTTCCTTCGCTCCATAGATGCTGCCTCACCCGCTGAGTTTCTCCAGCATTTTTGTCTACCCATTCACATGAGTTCTGTTATCCCACTTTCCTCACCCACTCCCTACACATTAGGGGCAATTTTACAGAGACAAGTTAACCTACAAGAGAGTTTTATTGTCATGTGTCCCAGATAGGACAATGAAATTCTTGCTTGCTGCAGCATAACAGAATAAGTAAACCTAATACAGAACAGGAGATAAAAGTTCAGTGTGTCTATATATACACAATAAATAAACAGATAAAGTGCAATAGGCTGTTATATTTCAGAGTTTGAAGTTTGGTGGTAGAGGGTCCACTCCAGTTTAATTCCATTTGGAATATTTTTGGAGGAGCAGGAAACCAAGAAGTAAGAGTTACTCCAACTTCAGGGAGTGATTCTGCGTTGTTTTTTTAGCGATCGCGGTAAGGCGGCGATCGGACAGCAATGGCAGCCAGATCTCCCACAATGCAAAGGGAGGGAGAAAGTGCCCGGCGCCGACCAGTTGCCACGGCAGTGTGCATGTGCAGGGCGGCCGATGATGTGCTGGCCGTCGTTGTGCGCATGTGCTGGGGGGGGGGGGGGGGATGTGCAGGCCGTGGCAGTGTGCATGTGCAAGGCGGCTGGCCTTGCCGGTGTATGAGGAGCGGGCGGAGAACGGAGAATCAGTGGCGCAGACACGGATACGGATGGCGGGCGGGGACGGAGAGAGATAGAGAGGGGGGCCATGTCAGAGTTGAACGATAGGTGTCCCGGGTGCTTGCCAAGCCGGGCAAAATGGCACGCTTTTAGGTTGCCCGGCGGGACTTTAGGTCGCCATTGGCACCTGGGCAACCGATAATTTCGAGCCCTGGGTGAGATGCTCGCTTACAGCGCCAGAGACCCGGATTTTGATCCCGACTATGGGTGCGGTCTATGGAGTTTGTATGTTCTCCCCGTGACCATGTGGGTTTTCTCCGAGATCTTTGGTTTACACCCACACTCCAAAGATGTACAGGTTTGTCTGTTAATTGGCTTGGTAAAATGTAAATTGTCCCTAATGTGTGTAGGATGGTGTTAATATGTGGGAATCGCTGATTGATCCGGACTCGGGCCGAAGCGCCTGTTTTCGCACTGTAAATCTAAACTAAAAGTGGTAGTTTAAATGGGCAGTGGTGAGAAAGACATTTGGAATGCCAGCCTTCATGGGAAGGGTATTGTGTACAAAAGTTGGGACATCATGATGCAGTTTATAACAATTCGTCAGTGAAAGCACATTTGGCGTGTGCAGTTCTGATCGCCCAGCTATTCACCAGTATATTAGTTGGACTTGTGGGTGTGAGTTATAGGGAGATGTGAAATCTGTCTGGAACATAGAAGGGTGAGGGATGACCATGTTGAAATGAATAAAATAATAAAGGGCAATGATAAAGTGACACTTACAGACTCTTCCACAAGTTCCTCTTCCCCTTCCTCTGATTCTAAAACTAGACTTAAGGGTCACCGGAAGAGATTTAAGAGAGAGCTCGGTCCCGTTTCGCCCATCGACTGATTGCTTTTACTACATTAATTGGCAGAAGATCTATTTTATTTAAATGGAAAGAATCTAACCCTTCGACCACACTCCATTGGTACTCTGAAACAATATCATGTTTAAATTTAGAAAAAATCAGGAGTGACATTGTTGAACCCTTGGTTAAATTTGATAGGACTTGGAGAAGATTTATTCAACATTTTCACACAACATAAATTGTCCCCTCTCCAACCGTTATAAAAATGATTTTACCTTTATACGGTGGAACGGACTTGACGACAAACAGGGACTTAAATTGTTGAAATTCTTTGCAGCTCAGATTCTGTTTTGCTTTTTTTTCTTTAGTTTAGGGGGGTTTTCTTTTTTCCTTTTTTCTCTTTTTTTTTCTTTTTCTTTTTATCTTTTTGTATTTTTTATATATACACTTTCTTTTAAACATTTAACTATATTTACATAGAGACCGGGAGGTCTATATTCAATGTGTATTTTGACACTGGACTCATATTTAGGTTATACCTGTTATTAATGTAATCCTGATCCCTATGTATCAATATCATTGTTATGTTTATCATTATTTTTTTTTGTTGTTTTGTTTTTGCTTTTGAAAAAAAAGCTAATAAAAAGATTTTAAAAGAAAGAAAGAGAGAGCTCGGACAACCTTTTCACTCAGAAATCTGTATCTGGAACAAGTGCCGGAGGATGCTATAGAAGTGGATACAGTTATAACTTTCGAAAGATATTTGGACAGATACATGGATAGAAGAAGTTTGGTGGGATATGGGCCAAATGCAGGCAAATGGGACTAGCCCAGAATTCCAACTTGGTCTACATGGACAAGTTGGGCCATGGACCTGTTTCCATGTAGACACAGGACTAACAGATGCTGGTTTTCCAAAAGCGCTGGAGTAACTCAACAGATCAGACCTGACCCGCCGAGTTACTCCAGTACTTTGGGCCTGTTTGTATGCTGTATAGCTCTCAGAACCAATTATGTCAGAGTATTTAGTGACATACAGAATTTCTTTAAACTTCTGTAAAAGTAAACACTCTAGCCCAGCTTAATCGTAATTATATCTATATGTTGGGCCTAGGACATATCATCAAGATGTTAAAGCCCAGGAATTTGAAGCTGCTAACTGTTCGCTGCCAACCCACCAATGAAAACTGGCACACAATCTCCTGACTTTGCCTTTCTGAAAACAATGATTGGTTCCTTGGCTCTGTTGACTTTGGGTGGGAAGTTGGTGTGGTGGCGCCACTTAACTTGTTGTTCTTTCTTTCCCATGTCTGCTAAATTATCACCTTCTGCGATTTTGCCAACAATGGTGCTATCATCCACACATTTGTAAATGGGATTGTAACTGTGTTTAGTCACACGGTCAAGGTTGTAAAGTCATTGGTGTGGGATGTGAAGGGGAGTTAAAATAGTTGGCAACCTGGAGATCTAGATGGCTACAGTGGACAGAGCGCAGATGCTCTGCAAGGTGGCTGCTCGTCTATATTTCATCTCACTGAAGGCGGTCGCATTGAATGCAATAGACGAGGTTGGAGGAAAGCAGCTGAAACTGTCTCTCCTGAAAAGGCTGTTAAGGTCCTTGAATGGAGGTAAGGGAGAAGGTGTAGGGACAGGAGTTACGCATATGGTGCCGGGGAAAATGCATGGAGGGATGAGCAAATCGGGGAGTTGTAAAGAAAGTGGTTCTTGCAGAAAAACAGGATGGGTAGGTGAAGGGAATATTTGACGTGTTAGATCACTGTAGCTGGCAGAAATATTGAATAATATTGTCCTCACAAATTTTTATTTTTTTTTGTCCTGTTAATACAGAAAAAGATGAACCAAGGGATGTGCGAAACTTTGAATATACTGCAAGAAGTTGGACTGGCAAATCTCCCAAGCAATTCCTGATTGACTGGTGCCGGAAAAACATCCCCACTGGTCCAGCTCCTAGCTATCGCAAAATTCCTGTGGGTAGATTCTGGAAGTGTAGGTTTGTGTGTTTTGTTGTACTTTTTGTGAGAATTGATAGACTGTTACATCTTGTCAAAGTTTCATTCATCATTATAAATGTGCTCTCTACATCACCATCTATATATCTTGTTTATCTTTTTCCTGACTCGCAGTCTGAAGAAGGGGCTCGACCAGAAACATCACCTATTCCTTTTCTCCAAAGATGTTGTCTGACCCGCTGAGTTACTCCAGATTTTTGGTTCAAAAACAAGTTGCATTTCACTCGGCAACATAATCTTATTTGTTTTACTTTAATATTCAGAAAAAGTATAAAAATCCAGTTAAATATCACATTTAAAATAATTTTTGCCTTTACATTTGTTCTTTGTTTTCATTATCTCTCATTTTTTCACTTATTTCTTATTCTCTGACTTTGAGTTGAGTTTTTGTTATTTTTCCTTCACCCTTGCTCTTGTACCTGTTTTGGAGGTGAAAATTAGTTTGTGTCAGCATAACATTTTAATTAGCATCATCAGGTAATGAAATTACTGTAAGGTCTTTATTTGTTATTTTTCTAAATCTAATAATATCTGCAGATGCTGGAATCTTTACCAAAAACAACTGACAGTGTTCTTCAGACTCTAAAGGATGGTCCCAGCCCTAAATATTGTCTGTCCATTCCCCTCCTGTGATCCACTGGGTTCCTCCAGCAGTTTTTTTTCTTGTTTTTTTTTCAGTCCTCAAGATTGGCATTAGTGTTTGATTCTTTGTGGAATGCTTTTACCTGAGAGGTTTGACTTGAACTACTTTCTCTCGCTCATGCATCTTTCTTATGTTTCTTGGTCATGCAATAAATAGTCTGCTGTTAAACGTTATTTTTTTAATTCAGTGTAAGAGTAAACCGACAGAAAGATGGAATACTAGAAGTCTGTCCCACAATTCTCACCGAAGATGGCATGCAAGCGCAACATCTAGCTTCTACATTGGCTCTATGGCATTTAGTAAGAGGACAGGTAAGATCAAACACATGACATCCATTATTTATGTAGCTGAAAGTGAATGATTCCTTAATTTTTTGTTGTGCCTTAAAGGCAAGAAATGTTTCCACTTAAATGGAAAGAGTACTGTGGGGAAACCAGATGAACTGAGAACCTAGGAAGGATTTTGAGGCTTTGGAAAGGGGCAAAGGAGGTTTACCAGGATGATGCAGTAGCAAGCAGAAGCAGAAGATGCCTAGGTTAGGGGGTATTAGCTACAGGGAGGGATTGGACAAACTTGGATTGTTTTATCTGGAACACCAGAGGTTGAGCGCAGCCCTGATAGAAGTATATAAAATTAAAAGAGGCATAGACATCACCTTTTTCCCCCCAAATTTAAATATCAAATATTAGAGGAAATAGTTTTATGGTGAGAGGGGCAAACTTTAAAGGAGACTAGAACAAGTGGGACATGTTGGATCCCATCCCCCAACGCGGGGGGGGGGGGGGGGGGGGGGGCAGGCGGTGCGATGTCGGAGTTCTTGGCTGTCCTTATTCTTATCTTCTTCCTTCTTGTATCCTCGTCGCCAATTGTTGTGTATTTGGATGCTTGGAACAGACTTCAATAAGGCTCGGACATGGGAGTAATCTAACAAGCTTCTTTATTCCAGGACGCCACCTTGAGTCTCCCCCTGCACATGCTTACTTGCACAAGACATCACATATACTAATTACATATGCTAATTATCACATACCTAACAGACATCATCTTTTTCCCCCCAAATTTAAATATCAAATATTAGAGGAAATAGTTTTATGGTGAGAGGAGCAAACTTTAAAGGAGACTAGACCAAGTGGGACATGTTGGACCCCATCCCCCAACGCCTCGATCGGCCCTCCCTGCTTGCGCCCAAACACCAGGATCGTGTGACCAAAATGCAACCAGAACTTGATGAGCAGCCCCTTCAGATATTGGTAGAGGGACAGCAACCTCGTTACCATTGGCAACGTCCCATTGTGATTTCATTGTGGCAGTTGGCATCCAGCTTGAGAGCTCATTGTGATTGGTGCACTGTGAGAGGCATTGTGACATCATCACTGTAAGAAGGCTGGAAGCTGTCTGCGTGAAGGTGGTTTCAGCTGTTTTAAAAAAAAATTACGATTAATAACTGGAAATATAGGTGGAAATGCGACGGGAAGATGTTTATCGCCACCAGGGGAAAAATGTAGGATGTGTGAAAATAGGAAGGCTGTGGCCTGGCGTTTGGAAGAAGATAGGAATTAACCAGATTCTCACACACACACACACACACACACACACACACACACACACACACTCACACTCACACTCACTCACACACTCGCTCTCTCTTTTTTACACAGAAAATGGTGAGTGCCTGGAATGCACTGCCAGGGGTGCTGCTGGAGGCATATATGATAATAGCAATTAAGAGACTTTTGGATAGACATGGATATGCAGGTGATGGGAGAATATATATTATGTGCAGGCAGATAAAAGTTGGTATTGGCATCATGTTCGGCACAGGGTGGTGAATCTGGGGATTTATTTGCCACAAAAGGCCGTGGAGGCCAAGTCTATGGATATCTCTGAGGCAGAGATATATAGATTCTTGATTAGTACGGGTGTCGGGTTATGGGGAGAAGGCAGGAGAATGGGGTTAGGAGGGAGAGATAGACCAGCCATGATTGAATGGTGGAGTTGACGATGGGCCAAATGACCTAATTCTGCTCCTATCGCATGACCATGACGTGGATCAAAGGGTCTGTTCCTTTGATGTACTCTTCCATGTTCTATCTGTGGAGACTTATGTCAACAAGGAGGTAGAAAGGCAATCTAAGAGAAATATTGGTATCCTGTAAGTATTGTAGATTACAGTGAATCATAAATGCATATCACTATACTCTTTTCAATTATTCTGTATAATTTGCTCATTTTCTTTATGCATTGATTTTATGGTCTCACCAATTATCATTTTATTTTATTTATTTTATTTTATTATTTATTTCGAACAGAATAAAAGAATAAAAAGCAAGTGTGAAACAGCATACAAAAAACAAAACAAGAATATTTATAAAGTGTCATAAACAATATCTATAAATAAATGAAATTGTATGTGTCCGAAAAGGAGCAGGAAGAAGCCAAAGCTTATTAATTCCCACTCCTTATTCAACTGCTTGTAATTATCATCCAAATTTAGCAGCTATATGTACACCATATGTACACCAGCCACTATATGTACACCAAATTATTTACATTTATACACTAATCAAATATTTACAAAGCCATACAAAAAAGAAAAAGAAAAGAAAAAACCCTCATATACTATACAGTCATATTTCTCCAGCATTTTTGTCTAACTTCGATTTTTCCAGCATCTGCAGTTCTTTCTTAAATAATTCATACCTACAGTGACCAAATAATTCAAATGTTTATTCTTCAAATTTAACACATCTTTTTAAACTTTCAGGCTGTTCATCAGTTGCTTCCACCTTCTTATCGGGAGGTGTGGAATGAATGGAGAGATGCTGAAAAGACGAAAACTGAGAAAAAACAGATAGAAAAGAATAAGCCACGTGAACAGTTTATCAGCAGACTGCTAAATACACTAAAACAACAGCCATCTACTTGTGTCTCTGTGACAGCAGAAGATCCAGAAGATTCCTGGGAGAATTTGGTAACTGACGATGACTTCCAGAGCTTATCTTTTGATAAAGGGAAGACAGATAATTTAGATTCGGCGAGGATTATTTTGAAAAAATTGCAGACTTCTCTCAAGTTTCAAAAACATTTAAACAGTAGACAGCTGTTACCTGTATTTCAACATAAAATGCAAATTCTTGAAACCCTGCGAAAACATCGAGTGGTGGTTGTGGCAGGTGAAACTGGCAGTGGGAAAAGCACTCAAATACCTCAGTTCCTATTGGAAGATTTACTGTCAAGTGCAAGTACTAGATGCAATATTATTTGCACTCAGCCTCGAAGGATTTCAGCAGTGAGTTTGGCAACAAGAGTTTGCGAGGAACTTGGTTGTGAAGAAGGACCTGGAGGAAAAGTAAGAAATATACTCTGGAGGAGAATAGAAGTATCCATTTTTAAAAATGTCTTTAAACTTCCTTTTGTGATTATGCCATTGTTAAAGGAAGTAATGTTAAGGCCTGTTGAATTTTTTTTTAGTTTTGAGAAACAGGCCCACCGAGTCCACGCTGACCACCAATTCCTGCACATTAACACTATCCTACACACACTCGGGACAATTTACACTTCTACCAAGGTCAATTTACCTACAAACCTGTATGTCTTTGGAGTGTGGGAGGAAAACGAAGACCTCGGAGAATGGTCATGGGGAGAACATACAAACTATGTACAGACAAGCACCTTTAGGTGGGGTCGAACTCGGGTCTCCGGCGCTGCAAACGCTGTAAGGCAGCAACTGTGCACTGTGCCGCCCTAATAATATTGGTTAATAATTGAACTTAAAAATGGTTAATTTCCAACGTGTCCGAAACTCCTACCCGGATACAATAGATGCACCCTTTTCCCTGACCAGAGTTTCAATGTCTCTCATCATCATGCTTCCTTGCTCCCACCAGCATTGTCCTTCACTCTATAACAGGAACGTGGATGCCCTGAATTCTTGTCATCACACTTTTGAAAACATCGCACTTTCCATACTTTCTTTTGCCTGCAAAAACCTACTCCAATCAACTTTAGGTCTAAAACCATTAAGGTTGGCTTTGCCCTGATTCGGAATTCAGTGTCTCAATGGCTTGAGATTGTTCAAGTACTGTTTGGTAGATGCAATATAGATATAATAGGCCTCCTCAAAGGCCATAATGATTGGAGTATTTCTAATTTTTTTTGCTGTTTTCGGTCATCTTGTATGCTTTTTTTCTTATTAAGATGTGTCCAAAGAGCCATCTGCAATATGTGGGCTGGTGGTGTAATGGGTGCCATGATAGAAAAGGGAATCTACAAATGAAATCAACAAACTGAAACAAAGAGTTAAATATTGTCCTCTGTAGCAACATTTCTCAATTTCTCTGTCTCTTGTCCAACACTATTCTTCAACAAGAGGAACATCTCGTTTTAGCAGAGATGAGCCCTTTTGAAATTTTAATTTCTGTAGGTCCTACATGATGTAAGTGAATTATTGAATAAACAGGGGTTAAAAGGTGAGCAATGAGAGAATAATGGAGTGTTAAGTTGGAGGACCTGAGAGAATTGTAAGGAGACCTAGCTTTACAGCATTCATTTGTGATTTTTAAACTAACTGAAATGTTGTAAATCACGAAGAGGCAGGTAAGATCTTCGAAGGGGAGTACACAATTTTAAAATTAAAATGTTTAATAATGTGATAAATAATTTTTTCATATTTTTCTCCGGTGACACGCTCTTCAATTATCTTGAGGATTAGATGTTTAAGAACTCAGTAATCTTTTAAATACACTTTAACGTTTCACTAGATGAAGAAATGTTACAGTATAGAACATTTCTGTAATTGATAGTGTCCGATGAGGTTGAGTTGAGTTGAATATTTTGATTCATAGCACAAAATGGCTATCCTCAAATTTTACTTAATTGTTTTAAAATACACATTTTAATCAATCAATCAATCAAAACTTTATTGTCATTTAGAAATACATCGATATATGCTATTCTAAACGAAATTCCGTTGCATTTGGCTCCCCGTACAACACAAAAATAAACAGATGGATAAAAAGATAAAATAGATAATGATGGCGGCCCATTACACGGCATTCAAGAGTCTGATGGCTCGTGGGTACAAGCTGTTGCAAAACCTTGACGTTCTGCTCCTTATGCTACGATATCTTTTGCCCGAGGGCAGCAGAGTGAACAGTCCATAATGGAGATGTGTGGGGACCTTTATAATACTGCTGGCCTTAGACAAGCAACGTTTGCTCGCAATGTCCCCGATTGAGGGGAGAGAAGTCCCGATGATTTTTTCAGCCGTCCTCACCACTCTCTGCACGGACTTCCAGTCGGAGGCTTTACAGTCCCCAAACCAGACAGAGATGCAGCTGGTCAGAATACTCTCTATGGTGACCCTGTAGAAAGTGGTGAGGACGGGATGGGGGAGGTGAGCTCTTCTCATCCTGCGCAGAAAGTGCAAATGCTGCTGCACTCTCTTAACTATTGATGTGATGTTATTTGACCAGGTCAGACTGTTAGTGATCTGCACCCCCAGGATCTTAGTGCTACTGACCAACTCCACATCGCTGTCATTAATGTGAAGTGGTGTGTGACTGTGCCGGTTTTTCCTGAAGTCGACGATGACCTCCTTTGTTTTTTCGACATTCAGGATCAGATAGTTCGTATTGCACCAGTCCACCAGTTGTTTCACCTCCTCCCTGTAAGCAAGCTCATTGTCGTCCCGGATAAGGCCCACCATTGTGGTGTCATCTGCGTACTTCATGATGTGGTTTGTACTAAACCTGGCACAACAGTCGTGGGTCATCAGGGTAAACAACAGTGGACTCAGGACACAGCCCTGAGGGGAGCCAGTGCTCAGAGAGATGATGTTAGAGGTGTTGTTTCCAACCCGCACTGACTGGGGTCTGTCAGTGAGGAAGTCCAGTAGCCAGTTACACATGGGGATGCTGAGGCCCAATGGACCCAGTTTGCTTATCAGGTGCTGAGGGATGATTGTGTTGAACGCTGAACTAAAGTCCACGAACAGCATTCGTACAAAAGTGTGAACATTTCCTCCTGAACATTTAGCCAAATAATGTAAAGATTAACTATCTACGAATGCTTTTATTGCCCATTCCTAATTCCCCTTGTAAGAATATTGGTGCACTCCTCTACTCCTTCTGGTGACAGTGCTCCCACAATACTCTTCCAGGATTTGGATTGAGCGATGATGCAGGCAATATATTTCTAAATTGTTGTGTAGTTTGATGAGTGACCTGTTGGTGGCAGTGTTCACCTGTACCTGAAATCTCCTCAAGGTTTACCTACTTTGAAGAAGTTCTCCTCCTCTCTCTGAAGACAGTTTAACAACCTCCTCTCTCACTGCCCCCCCCCCCCCCCTCTGTGATTCCCCCTTCCCTCCAACTCTACGACCACATCCTAACCCAGACCAGGTAACACCCCAGCGGTATGAACATTGACCTCTAATTTCAGGTAGACCCTGCTTTCTCCTCCTCTTCTCAACTCCCCCTTAGCCCACTGTCTCCGCCTCTTAATTTCTTCTTCCCGCCCCCCCCTCCCACCCTCACATCTGTCTGAAGAAGGGTCTCGACCCGAAATGTTGCCT